>NC_134579.1:174234132-174859132 GCF_037038515.1 Microtus pennsylvanicus | reverse complement strand
GGTTTGTATTTGGGGGAGAAGAAATATTATTTTGGCTTTTCATCTTGTTTTTATTTGCTCATGTGGAGTTAATTTGTTGATGGAGTTTTTCTTTTTTGTTCATGTCACCTTTCTTCTTTTACCACAGGTGTTTACAATGTTGAGGAGGGTGGTAATTCATAGCAGAGTTGGAATTTCAATTTCCTCTGGTATCATTATCCCTGGTCTTCTGCTTGTTTGCCTTCAGGGGCTAAATCAAGAGGCCTGAATCAACTTTGCTCTGACAGTGTGGTGCTGGGTCTTAAGACCAGATAGGGCAACTGTATGGAAGCTAACAAGGTTCTAAGTTTTCAGGTCATCTGTGGAAGGTGAAGAGCAGGCTGGCATCTGAGGAGAGAATAGTGAGCTGAATAGTCAGCAAGTCAGGATACTGAAATAATTTCAAATTACAATAAATAGCGCCCTGTATGCAAATGAATTGATGTACTGGTTAAAGATAGAAAACTTGGAAATTGTTTTCAATGTTTATTTGATTTTATTTTGAAAATTCCACGCGTAAGTACTGTATTTATATCATTTCCACTACACTCTCTACCTTCCCTGTCTCCTCCCTACTTATCTGGGTTAGTTGTTGTTGTTGTTGTTGTTGTTGTTGTTGTAGTAATTAACTTGACAAAAGCTGCAATCACCAAGGAAGAAAAGCCTCAAATGAGGAAATGCCTCCATCAGACACCTGTAGGGAAGGATGTGGGGTGGGGGTGGGGTGTTCTCAATCAGGGATTGACAGAGAAGGGCACAGTCTAGTATGGTACCATCCCTGGGTAAGTGGTACTGGCATATAAGAAAGGTAGCTGAGCAAACCAGGAAAAAGAAACCAGTAAGCAGCTTTTCTCCATGACCTCTGCTTCAGTTCCTCCCTCCAGGTTCCTGCCTTGTGTTTTTGTCCTGAGTTCAGTCCTGGCTTCAGTGATGGAGTGGGACCTGAGAGTTGTAAGATGAATTAAAATTTTTCCTCTTCAAGTTGCTTTTGGTCATGGTCTTTTTCACAGTAATATAAAACAAACTAAGATACCACTCCCTTTCAAATTCATGACTTCTTCAACTATTATTATGTATGCAATTTATATATTACATATAATATTATATATTACATTTACTGTTTCTCACGTATAATGTGTGGAGGGCTGATTATCACTGGAGAAAACCGACTATCTCCATTAACTGCCTATAGCTATTAATCTGAGGATAGGTCCTTGTGCAGTTTCTTCCGTCTTTGTTGGTGTGTCAACAGGAGCTATCATTATGCAGCTCTAACATAGGCAAGACTGTCAGGTGTGCTGAACCCTGTCATACATAGAAGACACTATCACACACTAGAATCCTAGTACTCTGTCTATTGCAATCTTTCTGCCCCACGTTCTGTGAAGTTCTCCGAGACTTGGGTGTAAGGATTGTGTTGTGGATGGGTTTGATTTTAAAAACAACTTTAGTTGCACAATATTCACAAGGAAAAAAAAACATCTAAAATGAAATGGTAGATTATGACTAAAACATGTGGAAAACATGTACCAAGTCTACGGTAACCAGGAGAAAACTAGTATAAGGCAAAATAATTTCTTTTGTTTCATTTTGTTGTTGTTGTTTTGGTTTTTTGAGACAGGGTTTTCCAGTAACTATGGAGCCAGTCTTGGAACTCACTTTGTAGATCAGGCTGGCCTCGAACTTACAAAGACCTACCTGCCTCTCCTTCCCAAGTACTGGGATTAAAGTCGTGCAACACCACTGCCCGGCCTGGCAAATAAAATTTAAGAGAAAATATATTTAAAAGGATAAAATGAAAAACCCATCAAAAATAGAGCTACACACATATATGAATAATCCCAATAGCACATATATGCATACCTACTGATACAGCTTGAAGGTACAGAAACACTGGCTATATCCGTCTGTCTAAGCTACTTTTCTATTTTTGTGAAAAGACATCATGACCAAGATAACTTACAAAAGAAAGAGTTTAAAATCATAGGAGAATGGAATTCCAGTTTCAAAGGGTCAGAATCCCTGACCCTCAGGAAGTATAAAAGCAAGCAGGCAGGCACTATGGCCGGCAGCTAAAATACAGGACCCTCAAAGAGGGGGGTATAACAGCAAGCAGGCAGAGCTCCACAGCAGCTGCTCAGAAGTCAAGTCTTCCTCCACCAGCTCAAGGCCGAGAAAGCTAACTGAGAATGTCTCCAGCATTTTGAAACCTCAAAGTCTGCTCCCAGTGACACAATTCTTCCAAAAAGGCCACACCTCTGAATGTTTCTCAAACAATTCCACCAACTGGGGAACGAGCTTCTGTTTGATTACTTATGTTTGAGTTGCATTGCCACTCAAGCCGCCAAACCATCTGACCTCCAGAAATTTCAGAGGTGAGAGACTTGGCACGCATAATAATATCCTGACTAATTCACTAATTACTTAGTTCAAATGAATGCTTTTTCTTTTATTTATACACACAAATCCTTTTTATTAAGGCAAACTATTATCATCTTAAGAAATAGTTCAGAAAATACTAATCTAAAAATTTGAATTATTTTCCTATGTCTCCAGAAGCTCACATGAAATGTTACCAGACCTTCCTGGCGTCCAATCTAACAAAGTATCAAACACCTCTATGGCTAGCATTCTATCATTCACCCAAATCATATCTTCTTCTCTTCTTCATGTTTTGTTTATCTTCTATCCCCTGGAAGAGATTTTATTTTTGTGATCGAGCTAAGTGTTTTTATTTATTTTGTGGTCCTGAGAAAATGCTTTCATCATCTCTTATTTACTGAGGAAAATTATGGTAGCTTTAAACTAATCACGAAAATAAGATATAAAAAAAGACTAAGTAGGAGACAGTAATGGGTTTAATATTGGAAAACATTAATTATTATGATGTTCCTGTCTTTCTCATCACTGGCTTTGAAGAAAGTTGGGAGGAACTTTTGATCTTCTGTGTTTTCCAAGAAATATGTGCACTGTTAGATTTCGGTAAACAGAAGGACAGAACCATAAAACTCAAATCAAATGCCTCAGCCACACCTCATTAAAATATTTATATACTTAGTAGAAGACAAATAGCTCACATTTTATCTTTTACCCCACATTTCTGAATATCTTAAGATAGATAAAACAGTACTAAATACTGGGATATATCGCATGATGTAGCTTTCTTGAGAGTTTATCCACTGCCAATTACAGACCACGCAGCCACGTAGTCTGAGAACCTCAGTTTGTCTTGGAATCTTCAGTGACTTTATGGCAAAAATTTATAAGGGAAAATGTTTGAATTTTAGAGATGGCATTTTTTTCTAGTAATTTTGAACAGATGGACACTTAACCTATATAAACCACAACTAAAAATTTGCCCCTCCTATCCCTTGGTAAATTGCAAATTCTATTTATCTCATGGAATTTTTTTTTATTACTAGAAATAGTTATTTAGAGATGAAATTAGTTATTTCTAGGGATCTGACTTGAAATTCTCTGGGAAAGGGCTTTAAGCATCAGAACATTATGTGTTCAGAAAGAATCTGTTCTGCAAGTGTGTATAGCACACCAAGTGTTGCCCAGCGAATCTGACATATGGGAGCTGTTCTTGAATACAAACTTCAAGGATGGAGATCTGTGAAAAAATACAAACAGGAAATTGTTACAATATTAGAAACAAATACTTAAACAGAAGTAGATGTAACACAGTATTTTTCAAGTGCTGAAAGGAACCAACTAGAAAACAGAATACAATTATCAATGAAAATACTTACAAGGAAGGAAAAGAAAATCAAGATGTGGATAGTTGAATGAAAATACAGGGAATTTATCTCCAGCAGAAATAAAATGGGGAATTATAGGACATTCTTTTCGCTTGTTTGTTTTCCTTTTATCGAGGATAGTTTTTTCCTCTCACATAATATATCCTGATTACAGTTTTCTCTCACTCAACTCTTCCCATTCCCTCCACTACTCCCCTGCTTTCCAGTTCCACTATCTTTCTGTTTCTCATTAGAAAACAAACAGGCTTTTAAGAGATAATAAAAATATACAACCAAATAAAAATAGTAAGATAAAACAAAAACTATTATAGCAGAGTTGGACAAGACAAACAAGCAGAAGGAAAAGAGACCAAGAGAAGACACAGGAATCAGAGACCCACTTGTTCACACACTCAGGTATCCCATAAAAGCACGAAGCTGAAAGCCATACTATATATGCAGAGGACCTGGTGTAGATCCATATAGAGCCTGTGCATGCTGAATATAAACTCTATCTCTACCCTCTAGTTCTTTACCCTATACATAACCCTTGGTGCTACAGATTCTAGCTTGGTTGTCACTGACTTAACTAGTACTAACATGTAAATAAATATATATCATATTTGTCTTTTCTGTCTCTGGGATACCTAACTCAGGTTGGTTTTTTTTTCCAGTTCCATCCATTTGCCTACAAATTTCATAATGTAATTTTTAAATGGCTGAGTAATGCTCTATTATGTAAATATTATGTAAATGTACTGTATTTTCTTTATCCATTCTTCTGCTGAGGAATATCCAGATTGTTTCCAATTTCTGGCCATTATGAATATAGTAGCAATGAACATGACTAAGCAAGTATCTCTGTAGTAGGGTGAAACTTCCTTTAGGTATGTCCAAGAGCGGTATAGATGAGTCTTATGGTAGACTGATTCCCAGTTTTCCGAGAAACTGCCACACTGACTTCCAAAGTGGCTGTACCAGTATCCACTCTCACCAATCATGGATGAGTGTTCTGTTTACTCCACATCCTCTCCAGCATGAGCTGTCACCTGTTCTATTGATCTTAACCATTTTGACTTGCATTTCTCTGAGAGATAAGGATTATGAACATTTCTTAAAGTTTTTCTCAACCATTTGAGTTTCCTCTGTTGAGAATTCTCTGATCTGTACCCCATTTTTAGTTGGGTTATCTAATTTCTTGATGTCTAGTCTTAAATTTTTCTTGGGAATATGTATGTTGTATTCTTTATACTGTTTCCTGCTGAATATGGATGAAGGCATCTTTAGGGTCCCTAAGAAAATTTGATATAATGCCAAGTCCTGGGAAGACCAGCTATAACCTTTGTTGATAGATCAAGTTTCAGGAGGTCTCCCCTGATCAAACCAGGATTATTAACCTGGAACAAATCCACAGTCTCTTGTTTCCTGTGGAAACAAAGGCAAAACCTCTTCTCCAAAGCATTTTAACTTCTATTTGACAAATACATGTTTTGACTTCCATTCTTACAATATCTAGGCTGGTTTCTTCCAGCCCTTCTTTCAATCCCATGTCTCTTAGCAGCTGTCATTTGCTTATCAACAAACAACAAAGTCAAAAATCAACACAATACTATGGAGGATCCAGACCCCCTGTGAATTTCCCATCTTACATGGCTTTTTATTTTTTATATTCTTTTATATTACTCTTTAAAGACTCTATTTTTTTAACTCTTTTTTTTCTGTGACTACTGATAACCCATTTTCTTTTCTTTCTTAATTTTACACACATTGTTAAACATACAGAAACCTGGACCTCTTTTACTGCATTTTTTTTTTAGCCTTTTTTGACTGCGTTGAGCAAATGTTAGATTGCTCAGCTACACCTGGATCCTCCTAGCAGCTTTGGTACCTGGCTCTGCCCACTTGATTGAGAACTGCATTAAACCTTTCTAGACATGGAAGCTGGTACCTGCATTGCCACAGTTTTTACTTGTCTACCATTTCTAGTTTCTACTTAGTACTGCTGGCCGAACAGCAATGCCTCTTAAAGGAGCTGTGTCCTTCCTTCCTTCCTTCCTTCCTTCCTTCCTTCCTTCCTTCCTTCCTTCCTTCCTTCCTTCCTTCCTTCCTTCCTTGCTTCCTTCCTTCTTCCAGCTTTCTTAGGCCCTACATGGAAATTCAGACCCATGTTGGTATGCCAAAATGTTATTGGTTGTTCTTTACTCTTTTGCTCTTTGGCCTTCTGGAGTGCTTACAACCCAGCTTCCAAATAAATCATACACAAAGACAGACCTATTATTACTTTTAAATGCCTGGCCTTAGCTTGGTTTGTTTCTAGCAAGCTTTCCTTAACTTAAATTATCCCATCTATCTTTTGCCTCTGGGCTTTTAGCTGTCTCTATCTCTGTATACCTTTCTTTACTTCTTATTCCGTGTCTTGCCTATCTTTTCTCCTGCCTCAATATTGACCATTTAGCTCTTTATTACACCATTAATTGTGTTAGACAGGCAAAGAATCACACCTTCATAGAGTTAAACAAATTCAACATAAAAGAATACAACACATCTTTGCATCACTAAAAACAAATGCTCCATCAGCAAATGTAACACATCTTAAAACAATATTCTCAACAAGATTTCTTTATATATTTTGCTTATTAGCTATCTATTAGTTATGTAGTTGATAAAAATATTTTCCCATTCTGTAAGCTGCCCTTTTGTCTGGATGAAAGTACCCTTTGCTTACAGGAGCGTCTCTGTCTCATGAGGCTCCATTTTTTAATTGTAGATCATAGTGCCTGTACTAAAGGTACTGTGTTCAGAAAGTCTTTTCCTGTGCCAATGAATTCAAAGCTATTTCTTACTTTTTTTATATCAGGTTTAGTGTCTCTGGTTTTATGTCTAGGCCTTTGATTTATTTGGAGTTGAGTGTTGTACAGGATAATAAATACAGTTCTAGTTTGATTTCTCTGCATGCAGCCATTCAGTTTGGCCAGTATTATTGGAATGTTATATATTTTGCAGTGTGTATTTCTGAAGTCTTTATATAAAATCCAATCCCCATTCCCATCCCCAGATGCACAGCAAACCACTGGATGTGGACTCACCCATCCCCCTGCCTAGATACCTGGATCTAACAGTTGGAATGTTCTAATTTTTTGAATGTTATACTAACCTGGTGAACATCTAGTGGGCCAGTCATAATTCCAGAGGTAACCATTTATATGACTAACAAACATCTAGTTGACTCCTCACCTATCCAATAACATACCCTTGTCAAGGTTATTGATGTCCTGAATTTTGCTAAAGCCAGTGGTCAATTCTCAGTCCTGCTCTCATTTCACCTAAGCAGAATTTGACCAGATTGACCATCCCTACAAGCATTTCTTCATCTCCAGAGTCTCCTCTAACTCATTAGTTGCTTTTTCTTACTCTTATAAACTCTTCATCCTAATGTCTTTGGTGTCAGCCCTCAGACCTCATCTCTTTAACATCTGCATTGATATTTAATGAAGATATTTCTTCTAATTCATTAACTTTAGCACTTCTAATATTGTAACTTTAATGATGATTTTTGTATTTATATTTCTAGTTTGAGCATAACTTCCAAATCTCATGTTTAAATAACCGTTGCTTACTTAATATCTTCATTTAAGTATGAAACCACAAATATTTCAATCTGAAAAATAAGAAGTGGAAATCCTGGTATTTCTTACTCTAATCCTGTTTCTCCTGCCTTATTGTTCATCTCAAGTAAATGACCAGCTGAAGCTACTAGTTGCCCAAAATAAAAATTTGTAGTCATCTTTGAATCTTCTCTTTTTCCTTTACCTCAGATTCACTATATCATCAAAATATACCAACTCTAAAATATGCATAAATTCAGAATTATTGCCTGTCACTTTCTTTGCTACTACCAGTCTCCAAGGAGACAACATCATCTTGCCTGGGTGACTATGAGAGTTAACAAACTGTTTTTGACTATCCTCAGCATAGAGACAAAATTATCCTTCAAAATGTATATTAGACTATATCTTTCTACTACTCAAAACATCCAGTTGTACCCCACTTCGTAAAGAACCAAGTCTATGCAGTGGCTTGAAAGGCTTCTCACCAAACTCATGCCTCTTCTTCATCATCTCTCACCACTATCCCTTGTTCACTTTTCTCCAAGTTCCCTGCCTCCTTGCTGCTCTTTTGTGTTCTTTCTTTCAAGCCTTTACCTTTGTCCTTACCTGAATCGCTCATCCCTCCCATGTCCATGTGATGTTTGCCTTAGTCAGGGTTCTCTAGAATAGCAAAATTTAACAGAATCAATCTCTCTTTTTGTCTTCGTTTCTGTATGTGTGCACATGTGCATGCCTGTGTGCATGTGTGGTGAGTGTGGTGTGATTTATTAGATTGACTCACAGGCTGTGGTCCAGCTAATTCAACAATGATGACCTGTGTACAGAAGATCTAAGAATCCAGTAGTTGTTCAGCTCGTGAAGCTGGATGTCTCAGGTTGTCTTCAGAATAAGGCAGAATCCCAAACAAACGGGTTTAAGGCTAATAAAGGAATGGACTAGAAGACAAAAGGAAGCAGGTAAACAAGAGGAACTTCCCTCTTCCATGTCCTATATATATAGGTGTTGTAAGGAGGGAGGCTGCTTTTTAGTTCCCAGCTGCTCAGCCCTGAAATAATCACACAGAAACTGTTTTTTTTTTAAATCACTGCTTAGCCCATTGGCTTTAGCTTCTTATTGGCTAACTCTTATATTAATTTAACTCATTTCTATTCATCTTTCTATCACCACTTGGCTGTGGCTTACTAGGTAAAGTTCCCAGTGTCTGTCTCCAGCGGCTCCATGGCTTCTCTCTGACTCTGCTTTTCTTTCTCCCAGCATTCAGCCTAGTTTTCCCTGCCTACCTAAGTTCTGCCTTGCTATAGGTCCAAAGCTATTTCTTTATTCATTAATGGTAATCACAGCACACAGAGGGGACTCCCACATCATATAGGTTTCCATCAGAAGGTGTGGGTCAGGTTAGAGGCATGTCTTCCTTCTTCAAAGATCTAGATTAGAAGTGAATCTTTAAAAGATCCAACTAAGCAAAATCAATCAATCAATCAATCCCTCACAGGTGTGGCCAGCCCTTTTGGGTTTTAGTTAATTTCAGATGTAGTCAAGTTGACAACCAAGAATAACCATCATTTCCTTTAGTCTTTGCTCACAAGTCACCTTGCTGGAAAGAGTGTCTAAATTGCCAGAATAAAAGTCAAGGGACTCTGGGAACTTCTTTTCTTTTTAACTGATTTATTATTCTTCAAACCTTCTAAAACATTATAGTATGCATGTGTGTATAGATGTATAGCAATTGCTCATTAAAATACAAATGTTACAATGAATATTTTTCCCTGTTGTATTCTGTCTGTTTCTGTGGTGTCTATGATAAGGTCTGATACACAGAAACCTCTGAGTATTTGCTCAGCAAATGAATATGCTGTAAGCATGGCTTGTAATATCTCATCAGCAATTAAAGAAAACATTTACAGGAAAATGAGTAGTTGGACTAATCACCAGGTAATTGTCCACTGCTACTAAATGAAGGAAGCAATTTTCAGATGTCAGCAGCATAAATGGCCTAAATCCTCTCTGCTCTTCCTCAGAGAACTGAATCTCTGCATGATCATTAGCTTCTCTCAATGCCTCAATAAATTTGGCAACAGTCTTTACTAGGAGAATAGTTACAACTCCAGCTCACTCAGTTCCTAACTTCAGTGTTTTACGTTGTATGCTTAAAGGAACCACACACAATGTAAAGACAAACTGATGGATTTCATGAGTTACACTACTCACCTCTTGAAGAATCTAGGCAATTAGAACTCTACATCCTAGGGAAATTTATCCCCCTAATTAATTATCTGTTGTACTATGGATTTTATTTTTACACAACACAGAGCAAATCAAATAGCAACTGCTCCATTGACTCTACAGGAAAATTAAAAATATACTTTGACTTTGTGTGTGTGTGTGTGTGTGTGTGTGTGCACACCTGTATGGACGTCAGTAACAACATGGGAATCAGTTCTCTCCTCCTCCATGTGGGTTCTAGGGTCTGAACTCGGGACATCAGGCTCAGTGACTAAGTGTGCCACTTCCCCTAAAGAGAAGATATTTTTTTTACGTTTTTTTAATTTTATTTTTCCATTCAAATATTTACACTTCCTTCCCTCCTCCCAATCCCCTCCCGCTCCCCCCACATCCCCTCCTCCCTCTCCTTCCCTGCTTGAGAGAGGGCAGGGAACCCTGTCCTGTGGGAAGTCCAAGGTCCTCCTGGCTACATCCAGGCCTAGGGAGCTTTAAAAGAAAACTTTCAATGATGACTTGCCAACCAAAGCAGCCAGGGCTACACAAATTTACCAGTCTGTTTAACTATAATGGTTTGCTGCTGTTTAAAGGAATAAAGCTGATGATTGTATAGAATCTCAAAGATAAAGTCTGCTTTTTCTCTCCTACACACTATCTCACTACTCAAAATCTCTAAGATCTTATTTGATTTGTGTTAATATAGGAACATAAGGATCTTTATTTCTGAAAAAAATTGACAGAGACAGGCTAGCTTTGAAAATACTGAGTTGTCAAGGAGGGTCTTAAACTTATGAAGCCCCTGCCCTTCCCCCTAAATGCTGGGACAGCAGGCAGGCACCGCCTTCCCTTGTGTTTTTGTTGAGAAGATCAGTCTTAGGGCTTCATACACCACAGGAGGCAGAGCCTCTAAAAACTGGGATACATCCACAGCACCTGAACAAATTCTTACAGCCTTCTCCGAGAACAGTTTCTGTATTTGCTGTCTAGTTACTTGTTATCAGATGTGGCCACCCTTTGCTACTGACCTGAACAAAGAGCTGCTTATGCAGCACATATAAAAGATCATTTATACCTAAAACACAAAGATGGCACACTCGGAACACACACTGTGAACTTTGGGAACATGTCTTTGGGAAACAAACAACAAGCTGATGGTGGGCAGAAGGTTGGGCGTACATCAGCCAGGTGTGGGCTTTCTTTCTTTCCTCTTAGAGGGACACAGAGAACAAATAGAAAGGGAGGCAGGTGTTACTGATGCTCCCCAAACAAATCCCTGTCCTGACATCACAAACAGGAGGTAGCCGATGCAAACCTGGAATTTCTGCTTTGGGCTTGTGAGTTGTCTTCGTCTTCGTTATTACTCATCCTTCAAGTTTTTTCAGGTTTTGTGGTTTCCTAATGCTGTCTCTCCACCCATCCAGGAAGGGTCACCTATGAACTATATTCACCCACTCCTATACTTTTCTTACACATATGTTACTCTCACCCAGTACTAGTTGGTGTTCATGAGATACTGAACATCTTGTAGTGAATGTATGAACATGACTTCTGTCCTTCCAGAGCTTTACAACAAAATTGGGAGAGGGACAATAAGTGACACCGAAGAGTGGGTATTCTGATAAATACCGTAAAAAAAAATGAGCAAGTTCGCTGAGGAAGTCATGATTGAACCAAAATTTTTTTAGAATGGCTGACAATAATCAAATATTAGTATCTTCAGGTAAAAAGAATACTTGATACTTCTTCAACTTCAGTCCTAACACAGATATCTGGGTGAGAAGAAATAAGTTTCTCCCCATCTGTACCTTGTGCAGAATGTTCTATAATGGAACATGAAGACACAGATATAGAACAGGTTGAGATTCTTGAAGTAACTCTATTTTATGAATTCTACACTATTTATCATGTTGAAAAAGATCGAAGTGGGCTTGTACTATACATACACGCATCAAACACTGATGGGAAAATGCAGCATTTACTCAGTCTTCAAACAGTAAAGAAATTATTTATAGATTTGTTTTTTATTCACTTTATAAATTAGCTTAATATCAAAAGACATTTCCAGGGACTGGAGAGATGGTTCAACAATTAGGAACCCTTGCTATTGTTCCAGATAATTCAACACCCATATGGCAGCTCGCAGCTGTTTGTAACTCCAGCACCAGGAGATCCAATGCCATCTTCTGGACTCTACATGGAATGCATGAGGCACACACATAAAAAATAATAATTCGGTGAAAAAAAAAGCTTACAAACTTACCCAATTGGTTATATGAGAAAACTAAAGTTTTACTTTGATACTGAGTCCACTGAAAATACAGTTTGCAATATAAGAAGACTTAGTATCAAAAAGAATGTGAGAAAAGACTGGATGCTGAGATAGAAAATGGCTAGATGCTTTGAGACTTCTGTTCGACTTTCTATTTCATAGTAGTGCCCAGTTGGTGAAATAATTTTTATGATTAAAGCTGTAATCATGTTAAAGAAAAAAGATAAGTGAGGTCAAGCATAGGGTTAAATGAATATCAAGAATACTAAAGCTCTCCATTTATGGTGTGTGTGCATGTATGCATGCATCCATGTGTGATCATATGTATATGTGTGTACAGTATGTGCATATGCATGTGTGTTCATGTGTGTTACACAATATGCATGCAAGTTACAGCCAATAACAGTTAACATTTTGTATTCCTGGTAGAAATTAATAAAATGATGGAAATTGCTTGGAAAAATACCCATATGGACTATTCAGAACTAATAAACAAGATAGACTGTTGCAACTGATTAACTTTAGCAAAAAGTTACCATTCTACAATCTTTTCTTTGGTGATAATATAGGGTGCTTTGACTGTCATTTACTCTAAGTGGGATAAGAAATAATTTGTGGGTTATAAACCTTTGCTAACAATCTTTTGACTAATGCTACATGGTTCCTTCTATCAAGCATACGATGAAGTCATTGGTGGGAGATGAGTGAGGATGTTTTGCTTTACAAGCTAATCTGACAAAACCACTGACTGCTCTCCACATGGGCTCTTTTACTCAGAATGTTTCTATTTTATAATTGCAAGAAATTGACTGACTTTGATGAATGCCACTCAGAGACCTACTACAGTGCCATAAGTAAGCAAAAAATATGTTGATCTAGTGTGGTGCAGTCCAGAGATGCGATATTGAACTAAGTGATCTCCAAGCCAGTGAAACATAAAACTCATCAGGAAACAATTCAAGAAGACTGAAGTCTGACTGGATTATTTCATGAATTTGTTAAGGACTATTATTGATCTTTTGCATATTTGATATCTAAAACAATGCAATAAATTAAACTATATGCAAAACTGAATCCACTAGGTATTCAAGTCTTTGCCTTGTCATTTTATCTCCAGTAGAGACAGCCCTGAACTTTGTGATTTATGATGCAGTGATTTCATTGCAAGGCCTAATATTATGAATTGAGAATTTTATTTTTATGAGTGATCACAGCACTAAGAGTAACAGGAGGCAACCATGTCTAGTAAAAAAAAAAAACCTTAGTTTGGGTTAGCTTGTAAGGATTATTCTGTCTAAATATATAGTTTATTTATGATTTGATACGATGAGAAATTGAGACATATTATTCTGACATACTAAAATTCACCACTAAACTTGCAATTTTATTTTTAAATGTAATGAAGTGTGAAATATACAAAATAACCTCTGCCTTCAAAATATTCTGTTTACTTAAAAAGACAATGAACACATGAAAAATTTAAAACATAATATAATAAAATTATATTTTAACATATTTTCACAAGAAATCCAGTTTGAAAGAGCCTAATTGTAGCATTCATTGCTTACCACTAAAGGTTATGTTCTTAGGAGGAAACAGCTTTCTCTTTATAGGGATTATCATGGAAGGAAAGCCTATCTCCGGCAGAAAAAACATGCGTTCACATTATTGTTGGTCAAATAAAAAATGTAGTTGTAATATTATGCTTTGAATACCTACTTGGTTAGGCTAAATATTTTGTGTGTGCACAGCCCTAAGCAGAGGAGGGAGTAAAGTAGATTGACAGTGTGAAACAATGAGTCAGAACTTACTCGTTAGTTCTGCTTATTCTTCCCTTAGGCTGTAGATCCTGGCATCTACGTTCGTGACACTGGTGCTGACTTCCTTCATTCTAAGGTGGCAGTCTGTTCTGCCAGGCTGGCTCTGTGTGTAGTAGAGCAGATGGGTCCCTGCCAACAAATCCAGTGCTCCTCCTGAGTCCTCCCATGCTTACCTCTCCCAACCACTCTTGAAGATAACGGAAATATCATAGCTTTAAATGTGTACCTTAAGGATGTATTATACCATGTGTCCCTTCTATAGGGCTCTCTTTTGGTAATATCAATAGGTCATCTCGTCACAAAAAAAATTATTACAGAAATACAGAATCTTCAGATTAAAGGAATTTTCATGCTACTGTCACTATTAACACCTACTTCATAATTCCCTTGAAGAGTTTTTATCCACAAGAAACAGTTGCTTATGGTAAAACTCACAATCTTTAGGAAAAGGAAGAGTTATTTCTATCATCTGTGTTCTTGAACCGAATAAAACCTCTATGTAGTAATAATAGAATCTAAATAATGGCTAATATTTTTTTACTCTAATCTGAGAGTGATCTATCTTATTAAAGAAACTATGGAATTCAAGACAGTGTGTACAGGACTGGGTTATAGCTCAGTGGTAGAGTGTATGTATGCTTAGCATGCAAAAGCACTGGGTTCAATTTCCAGCACCAAAAAAGAAAAATAAGAATAACAAGCTCAATGAATTTCTGAAGGTATTAAAATATCTCAATCTCCCTTTAAGCTTAACCCAATAATGAATTTTCATTCTGGGAAGACAATAGCTAAATAGTGTCCTATTGCCAAAAAAATATCTCTGAGAATAAATTTAATACATTTGAGAAATTTTTCTGAACAATTGCTTATCAAGTTATGGATTCAAACTTTGGAATTAATTTTTTTCACTTTGGCTTTCAAGGAAAAGAAAGGACATAATTATTGTCTACTATAATGATAAAGGAACATTATAACTCTATTAGCTTATCTCATTGCATATCTCTTAGCATCCTAATTATCATAGATGAGAAAATTTGTGCTCAGAGAGTTAACATAACTCATTCCCTGTTGCATAGCTGGCTAGAGGAAAAATCTGCTTCCGTCTCTCAGCTTTCAAGGTTGGAGGCCTTCCCACTGTGTATAACAGGGCACAATGTCTTCCAATGCTTTTGTTTTCCTAGCTTTGGAGGCAAATCTATATGTCATTTATCAAAATGAACATTTACGTTGTTTCAGATTATAAGAATGCTAAACAGTGATGAGACTGCATGTCAAGAGATGCTATAACAAACGTTATCAGGAAAGTTTTTATGAATGTGTGATCTGAACAACTCATCTTCAGAATCAGTCCAAGCGTTTTAGACCCCCTTGTGGTTTGCCTCCTTCTGTTCTCTGCAGCTACGGTATATCATGCTGACTAAAAGCAACGTGGGGAGGGAAGGGCTTCTTAGTTCCATCACAGAGGGGATCCATGACAGAAGCTCGACGCTGAGAAACTGAGGATCTGGAGGAATGCTGTGTGCTGGCTTGCTTTCTCTGACTTGTTCAGCTACTTTTTAAATATAGCTCAGGTCTAGTTGCCTAGGGATGGTATTGCTCTCAATGGGCTGAGACCCCCTACATAAATTTGCCATCAAGGAAATATCCACAGAGCATACTCTATGAGTATGAGTCTATGACTGAGATTCCTTCTGCTCAGAAAGAATGATTCCAGTTTGCATCGAGTTGACCAAATCTAACCATCAAAATTGCTTTGCCAAAAAATTACGAGCTTTCTATTTTTAGTATAGTTTTACCAAAAATCATCTTTAAGCTGACAATTTTATGAAAACCTTGAGATTACCTGAACAAAACAACTGCATTCATAAGGTCATAAAGCCATTCAATTCCACATACACAATATATGCAAATAACAAGAGCGTTGAGTAAATGAAGTTATTAAATAATTGAAAGGTTTGCAAACTCTTATGTATTTATTAAGGTTTATTGACAACTGAAATCACTGCCTTGCATTCTATTGGAAAATGTTGTCACTAGAAAGTAGAAAATTCTAGAAAACATTTGGATAGTGGGAGTGATTATGATCAATGTGAGTGATTTACATATGTAAAATGTCATAATGACACCAATATTTATGCAATTATATGCACTAACTTAATTAGAAAACACTTGACACCATGTGATGAACTATAACCTTGCTACTCAGCCTACCTTCATACTTTTATGAATCTATGTCAAATCTGGATCACTGCAAATGCTACAGTCGCTACTGTGCTCTTGTGCTTTGGAAATTCCTCTAGAGGTTTATCTACCGCCCTCCAAACAGCAGAGAAATGTTAGACCGAGAACTGCCTTCGCATGACACACCTTTTACAGTGGATGTGGCTTTATTTCTTCATGTTGGTGTATATGATGTGTACCAATGCATGTGCATGCATACCATTGCATGGGTGGAGGTTCTCTCCTTTCACCAGGGGTTGCAGAAACCAAATTCAGCCCATCAGTTTCGTGCATCAAGTGCTTTTACCTGTTGGTCCACCTTGACAGCCCTATTGCAAACATTTTTTTATTTAAAAATATTTTTTCCATGCAATATATCTTGGTCATATTCATATTTTTCCTTATCTAACTCCTTCCAGATTCTCCTCACCTCTTTACTCACCCAACATCATTTTTATTTTCTCTCTCTTTCAAATAAAAACAAAACAAATCAAAACATTGAAAATCAATATAAATGATAGATAAAAATCCCAAAACAAAACAAATATGACCAAGCAATTTTTAGATTGGTTTTGAAAAATAAACTTTAAAGTCATCCTCAATGGTGCCGAAGTTACTGGAGTTTCCGGACCCCCTTAACTTTCAAGAGAATGACTCAACAGTTAAGAGCATTTTCTGCTCTTGCAGAGGATGTAGGTTCTGTCCCCAGCATCCACATGGCACCTGCAATCATTTGTAACTACAGTTCTGGGTGATTCAACAGCCTCCTCTGGCCTCCTCTCTCATCAGGCCTCTGCAGCACCAAGTATGCACCTAGTGCACATACATACATGTAGAAAAAGCACTTGCATAAAAGTAAGTCTCTCTCTCTCTTTAAAGGATATGTATTGCCAGGAGTGGTGCCCGCCTTTAACCTCAGCACTCAGAAGACAGCGCCAGGTGGACCTCTGTGAGTTTCAGGCCAGCCTGATCTACATAGTGAGTTCCAGGTCATCCGGAGAGAAGTAGAGAGACCCTGACTCAGAACAGGCAAGCAAATTAAATTAAAAAAATTTAAAAGGATACCTGTAACATTATGCTATTCCTGATGTATAAGCATTTAAAAACATGTTGGCCAGGCGGTGGTGGCACATGCCTTTAATCCTAGCACTCACAAGGCAGAAGCACACAAATCTCTGTGAGTTTGAGGCAAGTCTGGTCTACAGAGCTAGTTCCAGGACAGCCAGGGCTGTTCCACAGAGAAACCCTGTCTCAAAAAAAAAGTTCTTATAAATAATAAATAGTGAGGTAAATGACAGTTATCAGAGATAGATCTTTCCTTTCTCTCTGACAGATTCCTTCTTGTTTTTAGTTTTGCCCAGCAGAATAAAACCCATTTATGCTTACTTACTACTATGTAACACAGAAGTAATAAAAGCCTAAATCAACTGAATTTCCTTTTTTATGTCGAGGTTTTTAGGAGAAATAAAAGCGGGATTTTTTTTCTAAATAGCTGATAACTACACTTTTATTTATTTTTATTGAAAGCAACATCTTTGGAACATATATAGAGAACTGCACATTTTATAAGCAGAAGAATTTTTCCCTATTCTGCTTCTTCCAAAAGCTTTTACAACCTTTTTCAAAAGAAAGGCCTACAGGATGCGAAGCCTTTGACATCCCTTTGGAGTAAAAGGATACAATACCCCAAAGACCTGTTTTTGCAATTCTGTCAGCATGTCCCTGTGTTTATAATTCTATCAGCTCTCACCTAGCTCTCACCTGTGCACTGTCACTTGGCTCAACACCAGAGACTGTTAGAGTCTGACGTGTTCTTGTCAGTGAGCGAACTGTTTTCACTATCATCAAGAATCTGAATACTGAGCATTTCTGGCCCTTGATGTCCTATGCTTCCAAAGCATTTAGGGGAAATGAGAATCTTGTCATTGTTATCTGTGAACTGAATGGTTCCTAATAATTCTCATGGGCTGAGCAAATGAAACAGAAGAATGGAACTATTAATTATAGTAATTACCTGCTTCGTGATTATTCTCGATACCTCCCAGTCTTGCCACACCCCGGATGACTTTGTGGCTATCACTTCTCCTGGACAAATCATGATTGGGGGTTTATTTGCCATTCATGAAAAAATGCTGTCCTCAGATGACCATCCCAGGCGACCACAAATCCAGAAATGTGTTGGGTGAGTAAAACTTAAATAAAAAATAAAAAGAATTAAAGAGTTAGAATTCAAGATTGAGCTGTAAGACTAAGACATGCAGATGGTTTACTTGTGATAACTTTTTTTTTAATAGAGCATGAGTTTCTTTTGAATTTGCATCTGGGTAGTTTTGTGGTCCTTAAAATATATTCATCACCCCTGTTTGTGTAACCAACTTCCAAACACGGGGGTTGAGAATGCTTTACAGTAATGTATTTTTTTTTAACTATGCCTTTTGAAAAACCTCGGAAGCCACTTGTAAGGATGTTGTAATCTGTCCTGCCCTACAGCAAGCACACCATGCTCATGTGTCTGTCACCCACAGCAGGTACTTCAGAATTATAAGGATAGGCTTACGGTTTTATGTCTTTTTTCAAAGTTCACATTTCAGGTTTTAATGCTCACATTTCATCAGCGCCGTATTCATTTCACTCTAGAATAATCTAATCCTAGGCTGGCAAGATGGCTCCACCGTTAAAAGCTAGGCTCACGACCAAAAATAGGATAATCTAATCCTTTGCTAATAAGTTATGACCATCCTGGGATCAGAATGCTTTTTCTCCTTTTTACCGAACACATTGCTACATGCAGTGTTAATTCTTGGCACGGTGTCCTACAAGAAACTGAAACTGGAGGGGGGGGGGACTTTACAAATGGATTTTGTTTGAAGAAAAACAATATGTTTTAGCTAAATTTCAGTTTTAGAACACAGTTTTTGAGAAACTGACTTGCAATTCCTGTCTGGAAAAAGTGAGGCCAGACACCTTTAAGGACACAGACAGCATCAGCTTCAAATGGTGTGACGTTGTGACCCTGAAGCTTGCCTGTGCCTCTTAAAATTCTGATCACAATTTGAGGTAACCTTAAATTCCTTTTCTGTTTTACTTTTCTGTTTTGTTTTGTTTGTTTTGCCTTGAGACAGGAGCTCATTGTATATTTTAGGCCAGCCTCAGTTCTTGATCCTTTTTGCCTTGACTTCCGGAGTGTTGTGCCTTGAAAAATGTATCATCATATCCAATCTCCAGTTTTTTTCCTTATCAAATAATGATTTATAAACCCTATAAGATGCTTTTGGATCACACGTGTTTCCTGTATCATACCAAGATCCCTTTGGTCTTTCATCCCCGTTTGAGTTAACATTACTCTAACCAGTGATTAGCTGAAACAGTACAAAATAAAAAGTGAAGATGTTCAGTGCACAGAATTGGTACCCAACGAGTTGAAGTCCAAAGTTTTAAGTCAATAACCAATGATAAAGATAAAACATTTGATCTAACAAACATCTAGAAGAAAAAAAATTCACAAATAAATTAGTGTTTGACTTTCTTGTCATTCCTCAAGGGAAATGCATCTTACTCAATGCTGAGCCAGGGGTTAGTGTTATTTGGTCCCTTTTCTGAGCACCGGGGACACAAAGGTCATTGAGTTTACATGTAAGGGACTATGAAAATACAGTATGGTTTAATTATGAAGTAATATATTAATCATTTCTCTCATCTTTAATAAAAATTTTAACAATGATTTTCTATATTTTATCCTATAGTGACAATGATAATTTTCAAGTAATTATAAGTTAATGAATTGTAAGCAAAATTTGGAATCAAAACCCGGAAGTTTCCCTTCATCCACTTAGAAACCATCCATTAACCTTTCATTTTATATGAGGTTATAATTACAGTGTTTGTGTACAGTAGGGAATGAGATAGCAGTGAATCAGGACTAAATTACTGAGATCTCTGAAATACTCCCAAAGCAAAATGCGTGCAAGAAATGTTCTCTGAAACAGATGTGTCTTTTGACAGACAACAGTAATTCTTAAAAGTCTGATTCATGTATTTAAAAATATATGTGAATGCAACAGCAATTAATGAATAGAAGGTCACATATTTGAAAGAGAACAAGGAGATAACATATATGGGAGGGTTTGGATAAAAGAAAGAGAAGGATGAAATTATATAATTATATTATAATCTCAAGAAAAGAAATATTTTTAAAAAGAAAAATTTAAATTCATAAAAGTCTGTTTATCTGATTTCCATTATCCACAGATTAAAACCAGAACATTAAAAGATAGGATTTAAGTCTAAGAAGCATATGCATTGACAGCAATAACATGCTGACATGTAACTGCCTACAGGAATGAGACACAACACACCAGATATCACAGCTTATTAAAATGTCCAACACAATCATATTTGTCAAGAAAATACTAAAGGCTGTGCTGTAGACTCTACTTACAAAACTTGTGTTTATGACATTGTCCCTTTTAAAGGTTTCCTTTGAAATTATTTTCACTGGGGGAGTTGGAGGAAGGAGTTGGAAGTGGCTATCTATGATCAAGGTGCATTACTCAAAGCACTACAGGCAACTAACCACTGCTGGGAGAAGGAGAAATACCCTCTCCCAGGAATGAGTCTCCTTATTGGTTATCCAATACAGAGTGATCAGCCTTGAAACCATATACACACAACAAAAATGAATTCATCAGGTCTTTTATATGTATATTTGTGTGTGTGCATACATATGTATGCACGTAACAATAATAATCAAAGAAAAAGAGACTGCCAGCTAGAATTGGGAGGAAATAGGTTGAGTGAAGGTAGCTAGTAGGTATTGGAGGGAGGAAATGATGCCATTATATTTTAATTAAAAATCCCAGAGAACCTAGACAACAATGAGGACCCTAAGAGAGACATACATAGATCTAATCTACATGGGTAGTAGAAAAAGACAAGATCTCCTGAGTAAATTAGAAACATCGGGACCTTGGCAGAGGGTTGAAGGGGACAGGAGAGACAGCGAGGGGAGCAGAGAAAAATGCAAAGCTCAACAAAAATCAATAAAAAAAAAGGTAAATGTATCTTTGAAAGATTCATTGATTACATTTATAAAATTGTTAACAAATAAATAGAAAACATTCTATTAAAATTATTATCAAAAGGGAGGGGAAGGGAAAATTTGGTTTCAAATAAAGTTCACATTTTTCATGAAATTAGTTGGATTCATCCAAAACCTATCCATCAGAGGACAGAGGTGTGGATGAGGGATGCTATCCCCATATCAATAGAATGGTCATGGTTTGTTTCAGAAACTGCTTGTTTCTCCACAGCTTTGAAATATCAGCGTTTCTTCAAGCTCTGGCTATGGTACACAGCATCGAGGTGATCAATAACTCGACACTGTTACCCGGAGTCAAACTAGGCTATGAAATCTATGACACATGCACCGAAGTCACAGCAGCGGTGGCAGCAACTCTGAGGTTTCTCTCTAAATTCAACTGCTCTAGAGAAACCGTGACCTTCCAGTGTGACTATTCTAGTTACATGCCAAGGGTGAAAGCTGTCATAGGTGCTGGCTATTCGGAAATATCCATGGCTGTCTCAAGGATGCTGAACTTACAGCTCATGCCACAGGTACATCTTTGTTCTCCTTCCTTCCATATGTTGGCTTTGATTACATTTGTTCCCATAAAAAGATCGCGGAAACCTAGGAACTAGCTAGGGAGTCACTTTTGCAAGAGTCAAAAGCTAATTTCTGACAACTTTTTAAAACGTTGATTTAGAAAAGACACCTGTCTCTGAGGGCTTCACCTGCTCTGTTTCCATAGTAACCTCAGCCAGGTTCAAATAAAGCAATATAACTAAATATCCTTGGGTGCTGACATAGGTTGATCTTCTTATAGAGAGAGGATTTAGGAAGAATAATAGAAATCAAAGGGCGATGAGCTTACTACCACCAGCTCCTGTGCTCCACCACCATAACTCAAAGATTCTGTGCACTTCCAGGTGAGTTATGAATCCACTGCCGAAATCCTGAGTGACAAAATCCGCTTTCCTTCATTTTTACGGACAGTACCCAGTGACTTCTACCAAACTAAAGCAATGGCTCACCTGATTCAGCAATCTGGATGGAACTGGATTGGCCTCATCACAACAGATGATGACTATGGAAGACTAGCTCTCAACACTTTTGCAATTCAGGCTGCTGCAAACAACGTGTGCATTGCCTTCAAGGAGGTGCTGCCGGCCTTCCTCTCAGACAGTACCATTGAAGTCAGGATCAATCAGACGCTGGAGAAGATCATTGCAGAAGCCCGGGTTAATGTCATTGTGGTGTTTCTGAGGAAATTCCATGTTTTTAATCTCTTCACTAAAGCCATTGAAAGGAAAATAAATAAGATCTGGATTGCTAGCGATAACTGGTCAACCGCTACCAAGATTATCACCATTCCTAATATCAAGAAGCTTGGTAAAGTGATGGGGTTTACATTCAGAAGAGGCAATATGTCTTCTTTCCATTCTTTTCTTCAGACTCTGCATAGGTATCCCAATGACAATAACAAACCCCTACATGAATTTGCCATGCTTTTTTCTGCCTGTAAGCACGTCAAAGATGGTGACTTGACTCAATGCATTTCCAACTATTCTCAAACTGCTTTGACCCATGACACTACCAAGACCCTTGAAAACCAGTTCTTCATGAGAAACGACTTCCTGTGGCATTATACTGAGCCAGGACTCATTCACAGCATTGAGCTTGCAGTGTTTGCCCTTGGCCATGCCATCCGGGATCTGTGCCAAGCTAGAGACTGCCAGAAACCCAACGCCTTTCAACCATGGGAGGTACTAATTCACAAATCCTAGCCTGCTGGCCTACTGTCATTTCCCCGTTTCCCCTCTTGATTTATTTTACAAAGATCCACAGTAACCTCTTAACTTATAACTTCTGAAAGTAAAAACTGTCATTTTATAATGTGTATTGCTAATATAATTTTTTGTTCTTGATGATAGTTATATTTTATTGTCACTTCTTTCCCTAAGCCCCAAAGTTCTGTTTAATTTTCTGCAGAGATTCTGTTAGTAGTATTATCTTCCTCCTCAGATATATGATTTTTTTTCAATACTTCATATGTATTATGTTGTTTACCTATTTTTGCCCGTAAGTATTAGACTACATGAACTAGCAGATTATTTGGCTATTGTTAAATATAATAGTGTTTCCCTCATCTTTTATGCTCAGTAATATACATGTTGAGATTCAATAGCTTAGGTATAGGACAAAGTCTTTACATAAAATTAATCTTTGCTTATATTTGCCTTGTTCATATAACTTGAAGGTGGTCTTATACAATATTTTTAGCATAGCTATATTGTGCCAGTGAAGTCGAGTGTAGAATTTTTCACTTATACTATCAAGTTGGTGCCCAAAAACTCAGATTTGCAGCATTTTGGATTAGGGATGCTCATTGTGTACATGAGGAAGCTATAGTCAAAAAGCATCATAAATAAACATGACATCCCCCTATTGTGCAGCAGGTACTTTATAATCCTATCCTCTAGTTCAGCAGTTCTCAACCTGTGTGTGGTGATCTACTGAGGGTAGGGTCCAATGACTCTTTCACAGGGGTTGCCTAAGACAATCAAAAAACACAGATATTTGCACTATGATTTATAACAGTAGCAAAATTATAGTTATAAAGAAGTAACAAAAATAATTTTATGGTTGTGGATCACCACAACATGAGGAACTGTATTAAATGGCTGCAGCAATTGGAAAGTTGAGAATCACTCTCTAGTAAATGCTCTTACTATCATAAGAAGTATGCTGTCTGTAGGGCTGTGTGTGTGTGTGTGTATGTGTGTGTGTGAAGAATTGTATTTTTGTTTTATTTGTGTGAGTGTTTTGCCTGCATGTACGTGTGTATGTGCACTGTGTGCAAGCCATGCCTGCTAAAGTCATAAGAGAGTGTTGAATCCCTGGAATTGGAGTTATAGACAGTTGTGAGCCACCATTAGGGTGCTGAGAATAGAACCCAAGTCATCTAAAAGAGTGCTCTTAATCACTGAGCCATCTATTCAGTCTTCTGAGTCTTCTACATGGAAATGTTGTTAGATTTAAGATATGAAAATCTATGTTTAAATGGGACACCAAGTGTGCATACAGCAATTTTTTTCCTTTCTTTTCTTGGATTACTTTGGAAAGACTTAAAGTTTATTATGACTGTAGTTAGTGACAAATCATATTGTTGTTTTTTTAATGACCTTGAGCAAAGTATGTAAGTACAATGCTTCTTTTAATAATAATATTAACTTGTGAGAATCAAACTTCTCAATCATATGAATTCAAAGCTAGACTTCGAACAGGTATTGATACAGTACCATAATACAACATATATGTCATTCAGACCAGGGATTGATACATACCATAATACAACATATATGTCATTCAGACCAGGTATTGATACATACCATAATACAACATATATGTCATTCAGAGTTATAAGTGAACAGAAGGCAGAGTAGAATAAGAAAGACAGTTGGGTTGTTATAAGCACCTTATAGACTGTTATTTGTATTTTTGTCATAACTTTTATTGTTATTGCTTAGAATTCAAACAGTGGCCCTGTGCAAGCTAAGCATGTGCTGCCAGGAGCTCCCTCCCAGTCACTATTGCTTATGTCTTAATCACCTACAACATGAGCACCAGCGACTGAAGTAAACTGCTTCCTCATTTAGATGAGTAATTTCCATGTGTTTTGCTTGTTTGTTCTTACTTTGTTGTTGTCGTCAGTTTTGTTTTGTTTTGCTGTGGGGTTCAGTGAGTATTCTGAACCCCAGAACTGCATTCTCAACCCTTGCACTATATAGTTGAAATTGCTCTTTTTTTAAATTGTACTTATATCTATTTTTAATATATGCATAATCAATCATTATACATGTTGTGAGGCAGGTATTGATCGTTTTCAGGGACTTTTTGCTTTATAAATAGAAAGCCAAAACTCTAATAAAGATGCAAATGATTAGTGTCTTCATTAAAATTCTTCTAAATAATATATTTCCAATAATTTTTGAACATCTCTTTGTAGTACTTCCTTAGTACTATAAAACTCTCATAAAATACTGGGGGAAAGCAAACTTTGTCTTTGTTTAGATCACTCTCCTTCCCCATATGACATTCCCTATGGCATTCTCTAAACATTCCAATGCGTTCACCTAGTGTACTATGGAAATGCGCTTTTTTGATGTAAGAAGTAGAATGTTATACTGACATGACCGAGCTGAAATTTAGGAGTGAGAGACTGGAAGAGAGCATGGAGATGAGCAGCTGAACCTACTGAATACCATAGGAAGATGAGAAAGGAGCTTGTAAGAGGAAAGAAACTGAAACTGAGAGAGCTATTTATTTTTTCTGTCAAAGATCTGGGAATGTATTTTAAATTAGAAATATGTCTCACACATTTCGAAGAAACGACTTGAGTAAATAGAATCATAGTAGTTTATTTAAACACTAGGTGTCTGAGGCCACTCTTCGTGATGCATTCTCAGCCCTTGAGCCAGGTCACCATGTGGTATGTATTTCACACCCCTGAAAGCCTGTTAATAGAGAAACAGACTGGAAAAGAGGAGACAGGGTGAGATGCAAGTAAATCACACAATCATCAGAGCCAGGTTTGGACAACAAGTCCTCCGATCAATGGCCTTTTTATGCAGAAAATCTTTAAGAGACATTAAATTTCAAAACAAAACATTAACATTTAGGATCCTTAATCAAGGATACATTCCTAATTTCTTCACCCCCTAGCAAAACGCCCTAATACTCATGAGTGGTTTTAGATCCAACTAAACTTAGATTACAGTGCAGTTAGGACGCTGCTTTGGGTCTGTGTTTGGTGAGAGCAGTGTCCGGGGACAGCACACAGTCACCTTTATTTTACTTTAGCGGATTTTTAACGTTCTTCGGGTGTATGTGAGCAAAGCTTCTTCAAGTTGAAGCTAATGGTTTGGTTTTGACTGGTTTTCCCATTTGATCCTATGTAAAGTAATGCGTAGTACATCTGAGATGAGAAAATGTCTACCAGCTACACCTCACATGTGCTTAGGAAGTATTTGTTAGCTGCCTCAGTGCTCCAGGCATTGTGCTAAATGCTGAAGGTACCCTGGGGAGGAAAACAGAATCCTCTCTTATGGCAGTCTGTGTGGTATACACTCAGATGATTAAGGAGTTGAACATTACTTAGGAGTACACACCGCAACATCTCATAACACATGAGATGGCACCACAGCACACAATTGAGAGCAAGCTCAGCGTTAGAAACTTCAAGAACATTCTCCGAAGCCTGGCTTCTTTGGGGAGCAGGAACAACATCACAGGACTGGAGTCTCAAAGGGAAGCTGGGAACAAATGAGACAAGGGATTCGTGTGGGGTACTTACCGAGAGACTTTGCCGGAAAGGACATCTCAAAAATGTGACTTACAATTGAATTGCTTTGGAACTGGAAAACTTGTCTTGTTAGCAACATACCAGGTGACACGCCAGCTGCTGATATAGGGAATCGGCAAAGAATGTCTAGAGTTTGGACTGTAGATATCAAAAGGGGGGCCAATTAAATACTTCTTAGGTGGCAGAGTGATGATCTATTTTCCACTGTAGAAATAGCATTTTGACTGATATGAATATTAGAGAAAATGGTTGGAGAGCATTTAGAATAGATCAGATGTTTAAAAAAAAAAGAAAGAAAACACAACAAAGATGTTACCAACGATTCCCAATCAGGGTAGTTAATGCTGTGTGTTAAAAATGGAAACATGGAGAAATATAGAGGTCTGGTGGGGGAAAATATCAACCTTCTATTTTGGAGATGCTGTATTGCAAGAACTTAGGAGACGTGGAAGTATGCAATGGTGGCTTCATATAGTCTGAAAGTTGGGAGAGTATGTGACCTTCAGCTAATAGTAGCTACTGATCTCAAGTCTGTGCTTCTGAGAGTTGAAGCTGGAGATGGAGTTCTTTTTATCTTTACAGTATCTGAGGAAATCCACAGAACTTATGTTGTATGCTCTATCCTAAGTGAGTGAAAGAGGGGGTATACTTGGAGCCAAGTTGTGGAGGTCAGGGAAGGAGAACTCGGAATTAAGGGATCCACCATGGCTACTCATAGGGCTAGTAGTTAAACTGTCAATCTTGGTGGGCTGCGTGTTTTTGTTATGCCACAGAAAATATGACTAAAGAAAAAGGTATGGTTTGGGCTCTAGGACAAAGATGTGAGGCTACTTTTTCTATTGTACTCTAGGTTGGCATCAGGGTACTTAGGAAATGAAGCTAAAGAGAACTACATAATGATAACTAGTGTGGGCCCCGGCCTGTGGTCTTCAAAAGAGAATCTCAGCATACAGGGGTGAATCCTAGCACAGAAATGCAATTCTCAGTCTCTAAATTTTGTGATATGAACTCCAAGTTAAGTCTCCATTGGGGAAAAAGTAACTGATGCAAAATAGCACTTTATAATTTAAATACTGAGGGTTGAGGTTCGAAATTTACCTTAACCCAAAGTCAATGTTCTACCATATTTCCTAAGTAAGGGTTGCACTATTACTTTCCTCTGTCTTCTTTCCTGCTAGAGAAAGCATAAGTTGTGCATGGCTATTATGCAATGCTATTGTTATTTATAGAACATACCTGTATCGGATATTTGCATAAAATTAGATACAAGGAAGGGGACCAGGTGGAAATAACAATTTAAATACAAGACTAAAAAGGGATATGCTTCCTAAACCAGTGATTGAGGCTGACCCGGAAGCACTGCTTAGGAAAGGAGCACACTTTAAAGCAGTGCACAGGCGGCAGTGAGTACATTGAAGCTGTTTTGATTATTGAAATGAAGCTCTTTATCATTGAAAAGAAATCACTTTGTAACTTAAGTTGGAAATAGAATTTAGAGGTCACTTGGTTGAGTGCTGATCATTGAAGTATGCTTACGAACCATCAGAGGCAAGATGAGAAGGTGTATTTTGCCATCAACATTGTGCTAGCAATCACGGAAGGAGTCAAAAGCCCCCACCTGCTACAAAGAACCCATCCTGAAAGTCTGCCACATGGCCACATGCAGGTACTCAGATTTCAGTTTCATAGGCTAGAAAAGTCACCAACTCTTAAAAAACTAGCCTGCTTTTACAATTTCACATAAGAAAAACTTCTACAGAGATCAAATCTAGAACTCCCGGTGACGACACGAAAATTCTTTGTTAAGCCTGCCTAAACGGTGATGGAAAATTTTCTTTCCTTTCTTCTCAGTTTAAATAATATTCCTGAGGATGCATGCAATGTCATCCCTGGGATAAAGGGTGTACCAAAAACCTGTTCAATGTTCACTCATTTTTACCTTCCACAGCTACTTGATGTGTTGAAAAATGTGACATTCTCTGATGGAAGGAACTCGTTTCATTTCGATGCCCACGGGGATTTAAATACTGGGTATGACGTGGTTCTCTGGAAGGAGATAGGTGGCCTCATGACCATCACAAAGATGGCAGAATATGACCTGCAGCACGACGTCTTCATCATCACAAGTCAAGAAGCAAAGCGCGAATTCAGGAAACTTAAGGTGATTTTGTCGTAGGGTGCTTTGCCAAATTTAAGTCAACTAGCATATCACCTGGAGAAGTCCTGGTCTCCAACAGGGCTTCCAGTGATTGTCCCACTGTTCGCGGAACACTTTCCGCCCCTAAATTCCATGTCCAGCCAGCATAACACTCTTACCCATGTCCTCGGTTTCCTCACGCCTCTCTCTTCAGTGTTCCCATTTCTCAATAGTGTCCAAATTCAACTCCGTATGTAGTCAACTATATACTCATCCCCTAAGTAAATGATCTTGGGGCGGGAGAGGTGGAAAGACAAACCTTGTTCATTGAATTTGCATTAAATTTAGGAGCCCCAGTGTCCAGTTGACCTTGTGCTGCTGGGCAATCAGTCCGACTATTTCCCGGTGACGTTGTCTCTTGCTAGCTGGCCACTTTATACTTTTCTCTGACTTTACCCCATCACTTTCAGTTGATCGTGCTTTCTTTCTGTTCTACCCAAACACTAGGAAAAAAGAACTGCATTGGGTCCCATAGCACATTGGTACCTGTGCTTCTAAATTCCATATAGTCCCTTGAATGGACAGCTGTGCCTGTGCCCAAAGGCAGCACCTCCACTTGACTTGTGCACCCCAGTCTCTTCACCTGTCTAAGGACTTGCTCTGCCAACTGCACATTCTCCTGCATCCTCTACGATTCTCTCTTCTGCACTGTCCACATGGTGATATAAACGTTTTATTTCTCCTGTATTCAAAAGGCAGCAGCTGTGCCGATTTTCCACATCTTCCTTCATTTGTTGCCCAAGCCTCTACTTCTCTTTGAAGCAGAACCTATTATCACTATTTCAGCAGCCCCAATTCCTTCCATTCTCTTTTAAGCTGCCTATAATGCTATCAAAATTGTTTGTCTAGCTCACTTGTACTAAATCTGAATATTATAATTTATTTAATAGTCAAATATTCTTTTCTCCATACCATTGGCCTTATTTGCTTCCTAGACTCCACACTCTCTTGATTTCCCCCTGTGTCTCTAACCACTGTTTCTGTCTCCTTTGTTAGGTCCTTATCTTTCTAATACCCCTAAACACTGGGGTGTACAGGCTCAACCCTGCTCTTTGTTGTCTGTTTAGTGACCTTATCAGGCTCCTGTCTTTAAACAATGTCATTTTGTAGGATTCTAGTGAGTTCTTGATTTTTATCTTTTAGGTCAAATAAGTCATGACTGCCTAACTGGAATTTCTACACAGATATCTATCTGATAATTTTTTTTTTTCACTGACTGTCTCCAAAACAGAATTCTTGGTATTCTTTCCTACATCTCAGAGAATGACAACCCTCCTTTCTCTGTTGCTCATGAGACGCCATGACGGGATGCTTGTCCCAGGTCTGCCACATCACATACTTGTCATACTGCGGACCCACTCAAAGTCTAACTTCCAAAATGAGTCTGATGACTGTTTTAACCCCCTGGTCGTACCACTGCACTGCAAGGTACAGCCACTGCTCACCGAGGTCGGAGTGCAAGCTTTGTAACTGCTCCACCTACACTCACACCCCTTTAGTCTGTTCTTAAGGCACCATCCTGGAAAATGCAGTGGTCTGCTCAGAGCTCTCCCACAGCATTGTATTTCCTTCCAGGTAAGGGCTGGTGGGTGTCTTTAAGTGCTCCCTCTCCTGCCTCTATCTAGCATTTTTCTCTTCTCAATACCTTCTCTCTTTCTATCTTCCCCTTAATTTCCATTCCCCTGCCACTCCACAGTTCTCTTTCTCTCTTATATATGCCTTCCTTTTTCTTGATGGAAGGACTGTGCACCAGCTCCAGTCTACATTACATTGTCACTCCTGAATCAGGCATGATGGGGAGTGCCTATCATCCCAGCACTTGAGAAGCAGAGACAGGGGAATCATGAGCCTGGGTTCACAGTGAAAAAAGCACATCTAAGCTTATAAACTAGTACAGATGAAAAGAACGTGTTTAACACTGTGTTGAATCCACAAAAGAAAGAAGAAAGAAAGGAAGGATTAAGAAAAAAAGAGGGGAGGAGATTTAAAAAAGAGGGAGAGTGGTCAGGAGAGTGGAAACATCGTCAGCGCTCTGTCTCTCTTCACTTCCCTGTTTTTGTTTTATTTTCTCCCCAGTTGTCACCATCTCTCATTTTCTCTATTTTGTTTATTTCTTATCTTGTTTGCTGTCACCCTAAAACCCACATCAGTGACTTACAACTGCCTGTAACTACGAGGGAGATTACACACACACACACACACACACACACACACACACACACACACACAAACTGGGGGAGGGGAGGTTCATGCACATAAAACTTCAAAATCTTTTTTAAAAAATACAGAAGTCTTATTTTTCTTGCAGAATTCTTCCTTCAGCATAGAATCAGAAATTCCCAGAGCTTCATTTCATTTTTCAGCTTTACAAATATGTGCCTTTTCCTCTGCTGGGAGTTCTTTGAAAGGTTTTCTTATAGAAGCCACAAATGTCAATAGGCATGGGGGTGCATGCTTCTAAACCCAGGACTCTGGAGGCAGAGCTGGGTGAATCTCTCTGAGTTCAAGGCTAACCTGTTCTACAGAGTGAGTTCTGTCCCAGTCAGGAATCCTGTTCCAAAAAAAAAAATTATGAAACATCCATAGTTTTTTCATCCAAAATGTCCTATAATATTTTAAGTTCGTTCCTGTTCCTTAAGATAGGAATGCTATGAAAAAGACCAAAAATGCTACTTAGCAAATGTTTAAATGAGGAATAGCTAGGATAATTTTCTTTTTTAATTATTTAGATTTTTTTCTTTCTTTCTTGTACTGTAGCAAATTCTATCTAAATGCTCCAAGGAATGCAGCCCTGGTCAAATGAAGAAAGCCACAGGAAGCCAACACATGTGTTGCTATGACTGTGTGAGCTGCCCCGAGAATCACTATAGCAACCAGACAGGTGACCACAGCCACTTCCCACTGACAGTGACGCCTCTGAATTGGTTCTCTTGGGCTGACTTTTCTGAATATCAACCCTAGCTTTATCTTTTGTTTTACAGTTCTTTCTTTTCCATTCTGGGTATCAAACATTGGGCTTTGTGTATTCTAGGCCCACTCTCTACCACTGAGCTACACCCTCAACCTCTCTCTAGGCCCATGCTCCACCACTGAGCTACACCCCCAACCTCTCTCTAGGCCCATGCTCCACCTCTGAGCTACACCCCCAACCTCTCTCTAGGCCCATGCTCCACCTCTGAGCTACACTCCCAACCTCTCTCTAGGCCCATGCTCTACCACTGAGCTACACCCCCAACCTCTCTCTAGGCCCATGCTCCACCTCTGAGCTACATCCCTAACCTCTCTCTAGGCCTATGCTCTACGACTGAGCTACACCTCCTGCCTCTATTTTTATTTATTTTATTTCTATTCTTATCCTTGAGACAGAAAGATTCGAAAAATAGTCTTACACAATTCAGTTAGCTTGGACATGATTTTGAGAATAACAGGTGTAGAGGGAGGAAATGGCTTGAACTATGTCTAATCCCTAAATCACGTTCTTAACAAGGTCTCTAAACTGCCACTAATAATAGGAAGTTCATGAGAGATTCGCATCTCTCTGGAGTATATAGATTTCCTGAAGAAGCACAGCCCAGTTGGCCTTTTGACTTCTCTATTACTTTCCCATCTTCCTCTTTGCTTCCATTTACCTTCCTCTATTTTTTGGGTTCTGTGTAGGTTTTATTTGAATAAGGAACCAATTTGACCTCTCCTGTGAGATATATATATATATTAGTGTAGACATTCACCTATTTTAAATGTCTGCGATGTAATTGTTCTCCTCTCCCTGCTAGATATGGATCATTGCCTTTTATGCAACAATGAAACCCACTGGGCCCCAGTAAGGAGCACTGTGTGCTTCGAGAAGGAAGTGGAGTATCTGGACTGGAATGACTCCTTGGCTCTCCTCCTCATCGCCCTCTCCCTACTAGGAATCGCCTTTGTTCTGGCTATTGGCATAATATTTACAAGAAACCTGAACACACCAGTTGTGAAATCATCTGGGGGATTAGCGGTCTGCTACGTGATGCTCACCTGCCATACCCTGAACTTTGCCAGCACAGGCTTTTTTATTGGCGAACCCCAAGATTTTGCCTGTAAGACCAGGCAGACACTGTTTGGTGTGAGTTTTACTCTCTGTGTCTCCTGCATTTTGATGAAGTCCCTGAAAATTTTGCTAGCGTTCAGCTTTGATCCCAAGCTGAAGACCTTCCTGAAGTGCCTCTATAGGCCAGTCCCCATTGTCCTCACCTGCACAGGCATTCAAGTGGTCATTTGCACTCTCTGGCTAGTCTTGGCAGCACCTGTTGTAGAGGAGAACATCTCCTTGCCTAGAGTCATTATCCTGGAATGTGAGGAGGGCTCTGTCCTGGCCTTTGGCACCATGCTGGGCTACATCTCAGTCCTGGCCTTCCTTTGCTTCGTGTTTGCATTCAAAGGGAGGAAACTTCCTGAGAATTACAATGAAGCTAAGTTCCTGACTTTTGGCATGCTGATTTACTTCATAGCTTGGATCATATTCATCCCTGTCTATGCTACCACATTTGGCAAGTATTTGCCTGCTGTGGAGATTATAGTTATTCTGATATCCAACTATGGGATTCTCTGCTGTACGTTCTTCCCCAAGTGCTACGTTATTCTTTACAAGCAAAAGACTAACACCAAATCAGCCTTCCTCCAGATGGTTTACAATTATTCATCTCACAGTGCCAACAATCTTGCCTTGAGTCATGTATCTCTGAACACCACTAACCATGATACTGCAGTAACTAATCTAAGCCATAATGACAAAGCTGCAGCCTGTCCCAACAGCAACCATTGTCTGGCACAAGTGTTTGGCATAGGCAGAGAAAATGCTATGAATGTGCCTAAAACTTTGCGTCAGAAAAGAAGTTCAAGTATATGAATTAGAGTTTTTAGGGCATGCCATGATCCCCAAGGAGAAGTTTCTAGTCTTTGCTGTAAGTTGTGTGTTAACTTTCCAAGCAAATATATCTTGTATAGTTTTGCTATCTTCCTGCATAACTACCTATAACATAATAAATAATAAATAAATAAAGCTGTTGGTATTAATCTCCCTTTGTTTTCTATTACTCCCGTCAGCCTTTATCTTGACCAGTCTTCCTCTTAGGCAATTTGAAGCCAATGGATAAGACAATAGCCTTTTTCCATTCCCTACTATTCTCAAGCCACTTTTTCAAGCATTGTGATACTTTTAGTCTACTGAAGTTGAACAAGCCTTTGGGTAGTGAGTATATATCCAGTAATACACTAAATACAAAGGCACAAGAAGTTACAATGGATCATTTCTAGTCTCCAGGCTCTCAAATTCCATGGAAAGACAGATATCTCCAATCACTATGAAGATTCTTCCTTTGTATTGTTTACAGAGAATTGTGACAATATAGAGTACTTATTAACACCCACCTAGATGAAGGCAGGGTTTAGAAGGCTAAGTAAGGGATATGGTATTATATAATACCCTAAAATATAAATGAATGTCAGTTAGGTAATCAAAGAATGCACAGAATACATCCATTTCGTCATTGCACAGGAATCTTCTCCAGCATGGGGAGTTAGGTCAGAAATGAGTCAATGCCCCAGTATGGGACTCCTTGCTAAAGAGTTGAGTCTTTATCCTGCTTGATGGCTCTCACAGTGTCTGGCTGGGTAACAATCGGCTCAAAATCCTTCATTAGGAAGACAATTCTGATACAAGATGGCAGATAATCTTAAGAGCAGCCAGTATCTGTAACAGGAATTAGAAAGAAGGCCACTATGTGTTCTCAAGCTGGGAAAGAAGTAGCAATTTATTTGAAACCACTGGTGAAAGATGAGTTATAAGGTTCTATAAGGTCAGATGGTGATGTGGGATGCAAGAGGAAGAAGGGAAGGGAAATGTTGAGCTTGAAATGGTAAAACCCATCTAAAGATGTATCAAACATTCTCACAGAGACTTTGAATTTGGTAGACCTCGATCAAGACTGACAGCAAGAACTCAGATGCCAGATTCATATTATTTCTTCTTTTAAAGAGTTTATTAAACAGGGCTGGAGTGTTGGCTCTGAGGTTAAGAGTGTGTTGCTTTTTCAAAGTACCTGGGTTTGATTTCCAGCACCCACATGGTAGCTTGGAACCAGCTCTTACTCTAGCTCCAGAGGATCTGATACCCTCTTCTGGCCTCTGAGGACACTAGGCATGAGACACATACCTACATACAGGCAAAACACCCATACACATAAAAAAGCCGTAAAATAAATAAATCAAAAAAATGTATACCCAGATGAACAAGTATGAGACCTCGTGTCAAACAAAACAAAAACAGGGCTGGAGAGATGGCTCAGTAGTTAAGAACTTGTTGCTCTTGCAAAGGACCAGAGTTCAATGCCCAGCAGCCACACTGGGCAGCTTACAACCGCCTACAATTCCTACTCCACAGGATCCAATCTATTCTGCCCCCACAGAGGCAATAAAACACACATATACATACATAAAATAAGTCTTCCACACACACAATACTGTCCCTGGTCTGATTTTCTTTTTAGCTGCCATTGACTTTTTCCCTCTCTTTACAATCAAAGGGGTAATGTCAATGTTGTCATGTTGGTTACTTATTGGTGGCATATTAGTTGAACTGCCAGCTAGTTAGGCCACTTTGTTGAAATAATTCACAGAAAAGTTACAGTAACACTTTATCTCTTAAATTTAATTTATACTTTCCTGTCTTTGCAATGCCCCCTTCCTAGATCCTCTGGTGGCTTTAGGACTCCACAGTCTGACGTGAGCCTTTTCTGTTTGTTGTGCTGCCCTGAGCAGTGTTGGCCTTTTATTGTGGGTGTGTCTTTCCTGTTGTGGCTGCTGCATCTGAGCAGTTCTGCCTTTATGCAGCCTGTGCACCCTCAACACGCTCTCTCCCATAATATCATCTCCAAGTCTGTACTTTGACCTAGATAACTCTCCAAACCACATCCCTGCACAGGATCTGTCCGTAGCTAACCTACTCACTCGTTTCTCTAGACTTAAAGTCAGTATACCCACAATGAAATTTATTTCTGACTTCCCTTTATTTCCCCTCTCTTAGTTTCCTTTTCTCAGCATGCTTCACCACTGCTGAACTAAATGGAAACCTGGGTTTCATTCTTTGACCACATTGACCATTTAACCCTCTTACACCTCATCTTGTAGTTTTTATTTTCTTATTCCTATTTTTTTTTAGCTCTTTGCTATTGCCTGCCAGCCATTGTGTTGCAAGCCTTTAACTCCAGCACTTAGTAGGGAGGCAGGAGAATATATGTGAATTTGAGGCTAGATGGGTCTACATAGTAAATTACAGGCCAGCTAGGGCTATACAGTGTGACCCAGTCTCAACCACACACACCCACACACACTAAACCAACCTGCTGTACAACCCGTCCCTACTGTCATCACTTCCTTAATCATGTCCTTCATCACCTCTTTCATAAACTGTTGCAAAAGCTACTGATTTGACTCTGATCTCAAACATTTTACTGTCAACAAAGATGATCTCTTCCTGTACTTGTGTTTATTTGCACTAGCTCCATTTCCACAGGAAGGGGGGTGCAAGGAGCTTTTCATGTTACTCACATATTCCAAAGCTTGTAAGAAGTCAAAGGACTTATCCAGATCTCTAGATTCTCCAAGGTCAGTACCAACTTAGGCTCCGTTCTTGAAGGTGCAGTAACCTAAGAAAGGCAAAGTGCTGGAGACAGCCCCACATCGTGCGGCTTCATGTCTCAGAGGCTGGGCTCCTCTCTGCATGGTGTCTTCTTTACCTGTGACTATCTGAGGAACAGCTGAATCCACAAGACATAATGAAACTGTTTCCTCTTCTAATAAAACTGATATCTGCCTTTGTCATAGCATTTAGTACACTTCATTGCACTCCCTTGGCTTGTCTTAACTTATTTAACTAATGGCTTCTAAGCACCTATACAATACCAAGCATAATCTAAAGATAAGAAATATAAAAAGCAGTACATGACTGGCAAGTTCTATGTTATCCGGTTATCAGGTCGTTTACATTCCAGCATTTGCCTCATTTCATAGTGAAAAAAAGTTCTAGCCTCTGTGTATGTCCCTTCACTGCCATGACCAGCATCACTAACTCTAAGACCCTAGAGTGACCTCTTATAATGTCAAGTCTGCTGCTGGGAGACCCTGCTCAGGATTTTCTCATAGTACATAGAATTCACCATCACAGATCAGTCTTTCTCAAGTAGTTCCAATGGTAGCACTTTCCTATTCATGAATATTTAATAATCTCTGATTGCAATCACAATTAAATTTCACCTACTTGCCAAATAATAGACACTTTTAGAGGAATAGATGGTGGTAGGGGGTGGTGGTTTATTGCTCAGCCTGAATATATTCATATACAATGTGGCAGTCCTGGGCTGGAGAGATAGCTCAGTGGTTAAGAGCACTGGCTAGGCTGGGCGATGGTGGCGCACGCCTTTAATCCCAGCACTCGGGAGGCAGAGGCAGGCGGATCTCTGTGAGTTCGAGACCAGCCTGGTTTACAGAGCTGGTTCCAGGACAGGCTCCAAAGCCACAGAGAAACCCTGTCTCGAAAAACCAAAAAAAAAAAAAAAAAAAAAAAAGAGCACTGGCTATTCTTCCAAAAGCCGGGGTGCTGTTCCTAGCACCCACATAGTGGCTCACAATGGTCTCTAACTCTAGTTCTAGAGGGTCTGACACCACTTCTGGTCTCCTCAGACACCAGGCATGCAAGTAGGGCACAAACATACATGCAGGCAAAGTACCTATAGACATATAAAATAAGATTTTCTTAGCAACCAATATGGTGATGCCATTTTAAAATAGCGTTAAAGAGATAAAATATTCTGATGGGCATAAAAATGCTAAGAAATGACTATCCTGTTTGTGGTTTCACTGGCTCATACCTCACCTCTGTTGACATGAAAATAGTTTCTCCTGTTGATAGGGGACCAAAACAGCAGGTCTGGGTCCAGATTTCCTGGGTTGGTCACACAAAATAAAAAGTCCCAACTGTGGGTCACCAACAGAACAGACAAAAGAAACATTGTTCCATATAAGGTGTGAGGTTTATTCCAGTTACAGTTCTTTATTCCAGTGGAGAAGGAAGCCAAGCTCTGAATTATTTGAAGCTGAAACTATGCCCTTGTCACCATGTGAAACATGCAAGTCAGACAGGGCTACTGTGTTGTAAAATTTTCTTTTAGTTGTTGAAGCTCTTAGATTCAAGTGAGTGTAAGATGAAGAAGCTTTTAAATCTCCTTTTGAAATAAAGGGTTTATTCCCTCTAAATTATAAAGGTGATACCAAAGTATTTTTTAATACAAAAATAAAAGCAAGAAAAACACACAAGAATGTGCCCACATCTCCAACCAGCCAGCTTTTTACAGATCACACCATAAAGTCCAAATCATTACTAAAACAGATATTGTATCATTAGTCAAAGCCAACTGATTTATAACTCAGTGCACTTAGAATCTAAAGTCAGAAAAACTCACATAATTATCCTCTTATCCTGTTCGCAGGGATATACACAGTGAAATATTTTATTATTAACATAGGGTGGGGCATAATCCACATTGTATACACAGTTTTTATTGTTAGGAAATCAGAAGTCAGTCAGCTCAGGTTTTATAAATCTCTCAAGAGCAAAGTCCAGTGTAATTATCCCTAGCGTGTCTTACATTTTGTACAAGCCATCCCCAGATTAGAGCTCAATAAATGTTGAATGAGCCATCCAGATTCTCATATACAGTCTTAAAATTTTGATCTGCCCAGTAACTCAATGACATCTTCCCAAACTTATCTTCTCGTACTACAGTGTCCTCATAAGAATTCCAAACAGCTAGAGCATAAAGCAGTTGTTTGCCCAGTGCTCAAACTACCAATAAAAATAAAATAGAGACTAAAGATGTAAAGAAGTTTTAAAACACAAAGCTTCTATCATGACATCACAAACTATTTACTTTACAATTCTCTCCACCCCCCCTCCCTTTTATGAAAAGAAAACTTATTTCACTTTACATTTCCAGGTCACAGTTTGTTAACAAGTGAGTTGTGGGGCAGGCATCTTAAAGCAGGACCTGAAGCAGAAACTGATGTGGAATTCCCTGCTGTATGCTGTGAATTCCATTGGTTAATAAAGAAGCTGATTTGTCCTATTGCAGTGTAGGAGAGAGTAGGCAGAATCAAACAGAAGCCATGTTGCCAATACAGGAGACAGGTGCTGGACTCTGGACAGCATCTTACCAGTAGGCCACAACCATGTGGCGATACACAGATTAATAGAGATATGTTAATTTAAGATATAAGAGTTAGCTAGAAATATGCATAAGCTAATAGGCCAAACAGTGTTTTAATTAATACAGTTTCTGTGTGGTTATTTCAGGTCTGGGTGGCTGGGAAACGAACAAGCAGTCTCCACCAACAAAATAACACCCAGTATAAGACAATGTACATCCACATAAAGCCTTAAAAAAAAAGAGGGCTTCTAAACCCACAAAACAGGACTCAAGCACAGTTTCTTGGTAGCCACATTTTTTTTTCAGATAGGCTCTGTTTGCTAGCAACGAACAGAGACTGGCTCCTCTAAGAGAAGGCGATAGCAGCAAAAGCAGCACAAACTCCTTTAAGAAGGCTTCCTGGTTCATGCTAGTTGCACGAGCAGCTCTGGCTCTTTCAGGAGGCCAAGCACTTAAGTAGGATCTGTGAGTATCATGCTACAAATTGCATTATGGTGACACAGACCCACTGTGACCCTGGAGCTGGGACAGTGTGCATAGCTCTCAGAGGCAGCAAACATGACTCCACTATGTTGGACTGGGTGGATCCAACAAGCAGGACCCTGAAGTTGGTCCTAGCCATGCCCCCTTAGCATTTAAAAAAAAAAGAAAAAGAAAAAGAAAAGCATTTTTGGACAGAAAAAGATTGCAGATACACAATAAAGACAGATTCAGATGGAAAAAACCTCTAAATGGGTTACAGTGTTAAATAAATAAATGTAGGCTTGAGAGAAAGAAGAAAAAATACAGACATCTATTAAAAGAAGTTGATGATTTTTTAAAAAAATAAAAATAAAAGTCTTTAAAGAGACAGAGTACAGACAGTCACAGATTAAAGGAGTAAAGATAATAAAATAAATATTAAACTTGTAGAAAAAGTAATAGAGCAAGAAAGTAAGGCATGTAAAGATGGAATATACACAAAGCGTCTGGATCATGTATAGTACTGTGTTTTCATTGAATGTTTTGACTGTGAATGAGCTAAGTACAGAGAGACTTTCATTGTACAGGGTGCTAAGCTAAGTCAACATATATATTTTAAAGGTATCAAGACTTTAAAAGAATGGATATGATGCAAAAGCTTCCCCTACTTAAGTCATTAGCTAAAAGAAACCTAAGTTTTAGAACTTAGTCCTAGAAAGCTAGGACTTTCTTTTCCTTCAAGCAAGTTTCCAAAATCAAAACACACACACACAAACATACACACTCACATATACTTAAACACACACACAAACTCACTCACACATTCATATACACTTAAACACACATAAAACATAGACACTCACACACAGACATACAAACTCACACACAAAAAAACACTTAAACACACATTCAAACAAACACATGCTCACATACAGACATTTACAGATACCCCACTTGTCATTTACCACTCAAGGATGTTGAGAAAGTAAAAAGACTGTTCTGAGACAGTGGAACACTCTTTTCTTGTTTTCCTATAAAATGCAATGAGCTGTGTTTGGAGGTATTATGAATATGCCAGTGTCTGAGTCACCCAGAGTGGGTTCCTGTGAGGTCCCAATTCTGTCTTTACAATAAAGAGCTGGGTAGAGGAGGGAGGGAAAGTCTGTCCTCTTCTCAGCAGGTCTGAGTAAGTTGAATTGCTATAGATTAACAATCTATGTAAAATATACACCAAGAAGTCACACAGACTCTTCTACTTCCTCATGGCTAAATTGTTCTCTAAAATTAGATTTAAAGAACTTAGGTGAGAAACATGATGGAGAAGGTTTGGTCACAGGCCTGCTTTCCTAGACATGTCAGAAGGAACAATGTGTCCGTGGCAGTTTTTTGCCAGGAAAACACTTGAACTCCTTTTCCTTGGTATTATATTTAAGCAGCTCCTTCAACATCTCGAAGAAATCCTTCTTGATTTTCCTACCCAATTTCAATGACACTATTATTAGCTTTAAAAAAAAAAGAAAAAAGGAAGGAAGGAAGGAAGGGAAAGGAAAGGAAAGGAAAGGAAAGGAAAGGAAAGGAAAGGAAAGGAAAGGAGAGAGAGAGAGAGAGAGAGACTGACAATGGCTACCTATCTCATGGCTCCACTATTAAAGAAGCTTGCAGCCAAACCAGTGACCTGAGTTTGATCCTTGAGCCCCACATGGTGGAAAGACAGAGGTGACTCCTTTAATTGTCCTATGACACCCACATATATGCATACCTTGGAGTGTACAAACACACTCCAAGATAAATAAATGCAATTTTATAAAGTAAAGCATAGGTATCTGGCCTATCATATGAGGTGATTATAAAGATAAAAACATAATGCACAGGGCTAGAGAGATGCTCAGTGGTTACGAGCTCTTGTTGTTCTTCCAGAGGGTCCGGTTTCAGTCCCAGCATCCCAGCATAGGCTCTCAATTGCCCCTAACTCCAGTTCTAGAAAGTCTGGTGTCCTCTTCTGACCTCCATGGACACCAGATAAGCACACAGTGCACATATATACATGAAACCAAAACATGCGTGTACATAAAATTAAAAATAAGCCTAAAAATTCAAAAGGTAGTGCACATTCAAGTACTTTGGAAGCTGCACAACACTCCTCAAAATATTATTACTGTCACCACACTAGCCTTTGTTTCCACAACAATCGTGGTGTCACTCTGAGGAGGAAGTTAAGGAACAGCAGTGTTGAGTGCCCCACTTAGGCTCACATGAGTTGAAACGAATTTACACACATTGACCAGCTGCTAGAATACCAGTTCACACACAGGGAAACTGAGCGAAATTTCTGGAATTTTACTAGAGCATTCCCCCCCACACACACACACATGCTCACCATACACTATTTAAGCTTGAAGAGAAAGAAGGGAGAGAGAGAGATAATAAATCATCTTACACACAGCCAAGTGAATATGTTCAGTTCTCACGACAAACCCGTTTCTCCAGTAAGACAAAGCAAGGCATGACGAGAAGGAGAGAACACATTGCATTGCTCCCACACATGAACAACAAGACGGGTGTGCTCAGCATGATCAGTGTAAGCATGGACATAGGAATACCAGGGTAGGACACACTGGAACAATTCCTTTTACTGAGCCTGGTGGGAGGCAGCTTCTGATTTAGAAAACCCACAGTTACAAATTCGGACCTCCCAAACAAGTTCTTCACTACACAGAGATACATTTATAAGATTTTCTTTACAATAGTTCTGAAGATAAAAGAAAGCTTTGAAAATTAAAGAATTTAAATATCTGTAATTAAATAAATTATGGTACAATTTCTCAATGAAAGACTGTTTTAAAAAACTTTTTAAAGCTGAGACAATTTTACATGAATTCCTCGCCAAGCATTAAATAAAGAAAGAGTAAGTTGTTGACTAGAATTTCTTCTATAATTGGTAGATAGATGATAGATAAAAACACAATCTAATAATAACATTTTCCCTCTAAACATCTCATATATGTAGATTTTCACTTGCTATGTTTTATTATTCTTTACATTTTTGTTACAATGAAAATCAAAGAAATGCTTAAATAATAATAATAACAACAACAATAAAACAAACACTATGGAATATTCTAAAATAAGAATAATGGTGAAAGCTGGGGATGTTTCAGGAACAGTTGATCCTTCCAGACAAGGCAGCAGGGATGAGGGCATGTGATGCTGACGAGACTGTGAGCATCCATAAAAGCTAAATAAATCCTTTTATATGACATATAAATCCTTGTTCACATAGATCCCAGGATATTAATCTTTGTTAATAAGTACAGGGTGACAAATACAGTGAAATGACGAGAAAGTGGATTTTGATATAAAATTCAACCTAGGCCTGATGACTCAGGGCCTGGAATTTCTTTTCACTGTTTTTCAAATCCAAATTAAGTTTTATGATTTTTAAAAATCAAAATATAATTTTATAATTTCTCCCTCCACCTCTTTCCCGCCACTCCTTCCGTACCCCTTTGATTCTTCTCGAATTCAAGAGCCCTTTTTCTTTATTACGGTAAAAATATATAAATTAATGCATAGATCTATTAATACGAGCAGCTGAGTTTATTTACTGTTGCTTGTATGTGTACAATTTCAGGGCTGACCACTTGGTACTGAGGAACCAATGAGTGAACACCTCCCTAGGGAGGACTATTTCTCCTCTTGGCCTTCCTTAGTCGCCTGTAGTTCTTTGTCTAGAGTGGAGTCTCGTGAGATGTCCCCTTCCTGTGTTATCATGGTCCTTATTGTTGTCACTGCTCAGGACTTATTTAGGCAGTTTTATCATTGAGGTGTCATGGGTTAAGCTTCCATGCCATTTCTTAGACACACATTTTGCAACAGATGTCCGGGTCCTCTGGCTCTGAGGGTTTTCCCTCCCCGTTCCTCTGAGATGTTCCCTGAGCCTGAGGTGTGGGGACTGCGCCATAGGCATACCCGGTGGGACCCAGTCCTCCTTGACCAGCTGATCTCCACAGTTTAACCAGCTGTGGTTTTCTGTAACGGAGTCCATCTGCTGCAAAGAGACGTTCCTGGGACAGGGCGAGAGGTACACTTCTCTGTGGGGCTAAGGAGGAATGCTTAGAACACAGTCGAGGAATCTAAATGAGCAAAGCGTCAATAATCAGGAAACAGGAGGGAGGATCCTGAGATCCAGGTCAGCCTGAGCTACAAAGCAAAAGAACGAAAGGTATTTAAAATTCACAAACCAAATGAACACTGTCAAATGTTTTACTTAGGAATGCTAAAGGAAATAAAAAACAAAACTTTATCTACAAAAGAAGAAACAAATAAACAAGGCCTGTTTGCTGGGGAGATACCTAAGTCCATACCATATTTGTCCTACAAGGCGGAGGTCTCAACTTTCACCTCTAAAACCTCTCTGATAAAAGCCAAGTATGGTAGCAAGCAACTTGTGATCCCAGTGCTGGGAAGGGAAGCAGAGTAGATAGACCCATGAGGCTCACTGCCTAAGTACCCTGGCCTACCCTAAGTGACAAGCTACGGACCAGTGAGACACCCTATCTCAAAAACAGGGACAGTGGTGCCACTGCAAGGACAGTCGAAGTTGCTTTCCGCCCCCACCTGTGCTTCACGCATAGCTGAGCACCTACACGTACACACATGTATGAATATGTATCCCCACATACTAAACCACAGAAATCGGAGTATGAGGGAGCATCATATGGTTCAAACATTTTCTCTCTGTGGAACTCTTCCCTTGAGTCAAACCAGTTTTGCCTGAGTAGAACTGTTCTGCCCACATCCCTCTAGATGGCTGTTTAAATTAAACTTGAGAGTTACTGAAAACTATGTGTGTATAAAGATAGAAATTCAACAAAACTCAAGTCTGTGCAGAACATACTTTAAGTCATTAGAGCGGGTCGATTTCAAAACAACTTGACTATCCACACTAGAGAGTCGATTATAAATAATCTCATTTTGGAATTAAGCTCAACACTAAGTTGTCACATAAAATAAGTGTGATACAGCTGTAGTGACACATGTCTCTAACCTTAGCGGTGGGAGCTGAGGCCAAGAAGTGCAGGTGCAGGCCCGGACGACACAGTGAGGTCGTGTTCTAAAAGGAAAACATGGGAAGGTTATGCTGTAAAAGACCGTTCCAATTTCTGAAGCTCAGAAAAATCATGGGAAAAACAAAACTACAACAACAAAATCACACATGTCAGAAAAAGCACATGATGTAGAGACTGTAATGTTCACAAGCTTGTCCTGTGGGGGATGGGGTAATGACCTTCAATTCATGATTTGATTCTGTGCACTTTATCCTTGGGCAAAACAGAGGCAATCTCTTCTATTTCTCATTCCCAGGAAAATCCATACATCCTTCTTTGGATCCTCCTTGTTACCCTGCCTTTCTGGAGCTGTGGCTTGGTTATCCTTTACAGTTAATATCCACTTATGAGTGGGTACGTACATCATTTGTAAGACTCTTAGCAATGGGATAAGGGCCTGTTCTTAATTGTTGAGCTGGCTTTGGGGAACCTATTCCTCATACTAGCTCGCCTTGCCCCGCCTTAAAACAAAGGGAGGAACTTAGTCCTACCTCATCTTGATAAATATGTTTTGCTTTGTTGACACCCATGGGAGGCCTGCCCTTTTCAGAACAGAAACAGAGGAGTGGATAAGGGCAGGGGCATAGGGGAGGCGGGAGCGAGGCAGGAACAGGAAGAGAGGTGGGAGGGGAAACTGTGGTCGGGATGTAAAATGGATGAAAAAAATTAATTAATAAGGAAAAAAAAAACAGAGAGGCAAACTTGGCCTCAATTGTCCCTCTGATATGAGAGAAGTCTATGCTTAGAATTTCTAACTGACAAAAGAAGAAGAAAGAGAAAATGCATGTATAAATATTTCTGAATACTGACTGTGAGTTACCTAAAGGCTGGAAGAAGTCATCTTCTTCATTGCCCCAGAATTCCCTTAAGTGCCAATTTGTTTTTTTTTTTAATTTTTTTATTGATAAAAGGAGGATAAAGAAAAGAAAAAAAAAACAAATTTCCCCCTCCTCCCACCAGCCTCCCATTTCCCTCCCCCTCCTCCCACTCTTTTCCCCCTCCTCCCACCCCTCTCCCCTTCCCCCCACTCCTCTCCCCCTCCCTTTCCAGTCCAAAGAGCAGTCAGGGTTCCCTGCCCTGTGGTAAGTCCTAGGTCCTCCCCCCTCCATCCATATCTAGGAACGTGAACATCCAGACTGGCTAGGCTCCCACTAAGCCAGCACATTGCGTAGGATCAAAACCGCGTGCCAATGTCCTTGGCGTCTCATCAGCCCTCATTGTTCGCCATGTTCCGAGAGTCCAGTTTTATCCCATGCTTTTTCTGGTAACAGTCCAGCTGGCCTTGGTGAGCTCCCAGTAGATCATCTCCACTGTCTCAGTGGGTGGGTGCACTCCTCGTGGTCCCGACATCTTTGCTCATGTTCTCACTCTTTCTGCTCCTCATTGGGACCTTGGGAGCTCAGTCCAGTGCTCCAGTGTGGGTCTCTGTCTCTATCTCCATCCATCGCCAGATGCCAATTTGTAAAACGATGTGAGGATATTGCTGCCACCTAGTGGGCAATTATATTTTTACTTTTTTATTATTGCAAACTGAGACCATGAAGGAATACTTGTAAAATAATTTCATGACGAGTGCTAATATTCATGCTTCAGAATAATACAATATTGATGAACAAAAGCATAGACATAAAATATTTATTTTATTAATTTACTTTTATAAATAATTAGAAGTGGTACCACAATTAGAAGCAAAGAATTAGCTTTTACAGTTTTAGAGAAAAGAATATAATTTTAACCTACAGCAAGATAATAATCTCCCATCTTTTACTTTGTATCTTTAGGGTAAAATAATTCCATAAACTGTCTTTTCCTCCAATTGTAAACGTAATGTGCATGCATCAAATCTTCATTAAACATTTAATACCCGTTGTTAATTCATTCCAAACTTTTTAATATTTCCCCCTTTGTGCAAACCACAACAAAGTTTCATTCAAAATTTTGGGAATTTTCAATAATTGTGTCAAGTCTTACTGGCAATCATGATGAAGAGAACCCATTGTAACTTAACTCCCAGCTCAACTCCACATGGTAACTCAGAACCAAGTTCCAATGTTCATTGATATGGGAATCTTGTGCTATAAAATACAAGAGAAATTAAAATCTACATGTAAAGTCTCATCCAATCTCTGCTGGAAATGTGCACATTATCTAAATGTGACTTCCTAAGGCAAAGACTCAGTTGTACTGTGCGGACCATGGCCGTGGCTTCTGTGGCTTCTAGAAACTTGAATAACATCCTAGGAAGAGTGAACCCTGGCCTTTGCCTAACAAGCAATTAATGGGAAACAGGCTTATTTAACACCAGGCCGGAACACGCTGAAGGAGCTTCACGGTGCGTGGAGGAACCTGAGCACAGTAAAGGTTGCCAACTCTGGGTTACAAACTCACTCTTCCCCGATAACTCAGTGATTCAGTGATGAAGACAGGAGGAAGAAACACAAGTGAGCTGAAGGATGGAGGGATCTGAAGATTGTTGTTTTCAGTGGATTCTTGATGAGCAAATTAACATGCCTTAGAATTTGCACTGGACTGAAGGAGAAAAGAAAATAACATAAGATAGAACACCACAATCACACAATCAGTAAGCAGCCAAATTTAAGATAACAATGAGTTGATTGTTTGCTTAGTATTCATAATTTTATGTTCACCTACATTTCAACTTTGCTTTTATTTTTGTATTATTCAATTTGATCTTTGACAGTGTCTTACATTTATTTAATGCATTCTGATGACTCTTGCCTCCAACCTTCCTTATCTCCCTCTCAACCCTGTGAAGCTCTCTCTTCACGACAAGTCCCTGTCCCTTGTTCATGACATTTTCTTTATTTTGCATCCCACAGAGTTTAAGCAAGGCTATCTGTGTGACTGTGCATTTGACATTGCCCACTGGAGGTTGGTGGGCTCACCAGTGGATGCATAACGACTACCCCTGCCCCCATGATCTATCAGTATCCAGCAGTTCAGCAAGGAGGAGTAGGATCACATGCTCCTTGCAGAACTATGCCTGGTTGTTGACAGGCCCTGTCTTAGGCAGGTCACTGCAGCAGCTGTGACATCCTGATTGCAAAGGTTGCATCATGCCCTAAACATTTCAGAGCTCTTCTCCCTATATTCCAGTGCTTGCACTCTTACTTGCCCTGGGCCACAGTGTTCTCTGAGTCTTAGAGGAGATAGAATAAATATCTTGTAAAGAGCTGTGCACTCGTTTCTTACTTATTTTCAGCATCCTGAGCAGCCATGCATAAGATGAGAGACTTTATAGGAATGAGAGGCTCCTCTGACTGAGAAGCAGCCTTCGCCTATGGATACAAATGTAAATAATTTTAAGGCAGTTTGGTGTCATGTCAGACTAGCTAAACAATGGTAGTTAAGTCCCCCACCCCTGTCATTTCCCTAGCCACGTGTTATTGATTCAGTTTATAATACCAAGAGTACCAATACTGTGGGACTCAGATAAATCAGAAGGGGTTGGTCATCCCCATAATAGCTGTGCCACTACTACACCAATGGATACATATTACCTACTTGCTTAGTATCATGCTTGGTAGAGTTCACAGCTGGGTGAGTGCCTTGATCCTTTTTGCTCCTAACAGCCTGTAGAGCGTCTTCTAATATTACTATGAAAGCTAGTCAGCAAAAAGGAAGATTCCAGCCCTTCTCCAGCCCGATTTCTCTGTATCTTAAATACGAAGTACTTTGTTCTAGTGGCCAATAAGGAGGAATGGCAGGACCATTGTTTTAGGAGCTTCTGGAGCCTGCCTGAGGAACAGTTCATGAGGAAGTGTCCCACATCTGGCTCTAGGACTTTTTTGTTTTTACAACTCAGAGTCTCTGTGCAGAATTATCTAGCCATGCACTCCCCTGTCTCAATTCTAACCTTACTTTTGTTATGTTTTGGTGTGGGAAGTTCTTCTGTATATGTGTTCCTTTTATTGGTTAATGAATAAAGAAACTGCTTTGAGCCTATAGCAGAGCAGAACAGAGCTAGGCGGGAAAAACTAAACTGAATGCTGGGAGAAAGGAGGCAGAGTCAGGGAGAGGCCATGTGGTTGCTGGCTGGTAGGCCACAAGCCTCATGGTAAAATATAAAATAATAGAAATGGGTTAATTTAAGAAATAAAAGTGAACTAGAAATATGCATAAGCTAATAGGTCAAGCAGTGTTGTAATTAATACAGCTTCTATGTGATTATTTGGGTCTGGGCAGCTGGGAACAAACTAGAGGCCTTCATACAACAATGTTTTTTTTAATTTATTTATTTATTAAAGATTTCTGCCTCCTCCCTTCTACCGCCTCCCATTTCCCTCCCCTTCCCCCATCAAGTCCCCTTCCCTTGTCCGCCCAAAGAGCAATCAGGGTTCCCTGCCCTGTGGGAAGTCCAAGGACCACCCACCTCCTTCCAGGTCTAGTAAGGTGAGCATCCAAACTGCCTAGGCTCCCACAAAGCCAGTACATGCAGTAGGATCAAAAACCCATTGCCATTGTTCTTGAGTTTTCAGTAGTCCTCATTGTCCGCTATGTTCAGCGAGTCCGGTTTTATCCCGTGTTTTTTCAGACCCGGGCCAGCTGGCCTTGGTGAGTTCCCGATAGAACATCCCCATTGTCTCAGTGTGTGGGTGCATCCCTCACGGTCCTGAGTTCCTTGCTCGTGCTCTCTCTCCATCTGCTCCTGATTTGGACCTTGAGATTTCAGTCCGGTGCTCCAATGTGGGTCTCTGTCTCTGTCTCCTTTCATCGCCTGATGTAGGTTAATATTCAGGAGGGTGCCTATATGTTTTTCTTTGGGTTCATCTTCTTATTTAGCTTCTCTAGGATCACGAATTATAGGCTCAATGTCCTTTATTTATGGCTAGAAACCAAATATGAGTGAGTACATCCCAACAACAATGTTTTTAAAGGCATCATCTGTCACTTTCACCCAGGCATACTTGTTTTGTTGCCTTCAAGGAAACTTCCCTGTGCATTTCCTTTGTAACAACTCTTCCTTCTGTGGATACACTCCCCTTCCAGCTCACACCTTCACTTTAAATCTCCCTGCAAATGCTATCTCTTCAATGAGTTCTTTCTTGGTCACTGCATGCAAAATTATAGTCTTCCTCCTGTGCAGTATTCTAACCCCCCCCTTCAGCCTTACCTATTTTAATTTTGTCATATAACTTTTTAAACATCAGTCACTTGTCACTTACTGACAAGTATATGTTTTGAGACCCATACATATGGTCAAGTTCATCACACCCAGGAATATCATAAAATATATTCATGAACTTAAATGGTATAGTATCACTAAGCAATATCACCTTTCAGGACAGTGTTTGTATGCATATAATTTTAGCACAGGCCTCATATCTATGAAACTCAGCATTGCATTGAATTTTCTGCTTGTCACACACTTTTTTAATATCTCCACTGAAGAGAAGACAGAGTTGTTTGTTTGTTTTTTCATTCACTGATACTGTTACAAGAGCCTGGAACTTTTGTCAAATTGTCAAATTAACTCAGTTGATTTTTTTTATAGTAAATAAAGATGAAAAGAAAGTAGAGAAAATCTCTTAAAGTAAATTTAAAAAGCAATAAAATGGGAAGACTGGGAAGAAATTTTGAAGATCTGACACAGCTACATCCAAATAAAGCTTCCAGAATAAACACAGAAAAGCTACTAGGGTGGAATTTATCAGAGAAACCTTTCAAGAATTTATCCACTACTTTCAATTCTAAATAATAAGTATCCATTAGCAAAGAATTCACAAAATATCAAGAACTTTGGATGAGTGTACCCCTTCCTCCACAGCCTCTCCAGCAAAGGCTATCCTTGGTGTTTTTGACTTTAGCCATTCTGACAGGTGTAAGATGATATCTCAAAGTTGTTTTGATTTGCATTTCCCTGATCGCTAAGGAGGTTGAACATGACCTTAAGTGTCTTTTGGCCATTTGAACTTCTTCTGTTGAGAATTCTCTGTTCAGTTCAGTGCCCCATTTTTTAATTGGGTTAATTAGCCTTTTAAAGTCTAGTTTCTTGAGTTCTCTATATATTTTGGAGATCAGACCTTTGTCTGTTGTGGGGTTGGTGAAGATCTTCTCCCAGTCAGTAGGTTGCCTTTGTGTCTTAGTGACAGTGTCCTTTGCTTTACAGAAGCTTCTCAGTTTTAGTAGGTCCCATTTATTCAATGTTGCCCTTAATGTCTGTGCTTCTGGGGTGTTACCTAAGAAGCGATCACCTGTGCCCATCTGTTGTAGGGTATTTCCCACTTTCTCTTCTATCAGGTTCAGTGTTATCGGGCTGATATTGAGGTCTTTAATCCATTTGGACTTGAGTTTTGTGCACGGTGATAGATATGGGTCTATTTTCATTCTTCTACAGGTTGACATCCAGTTGTGCCAGCACCATTTGTTGAAGATGCTTTCTTTCTTCCATTGTATACTTTTAGCTCCTTTATCGAAAATGAGGTGTTCATAGGTTTGTGGGATTAAATCCGGGTCTTCTATACGATTCCATTGGTCGACTTCTCTGTTTTTATGCCAGTACCACCCTGTTTTCATTACTGTAGCTCTGTAATAGAGTTTGAAGTCAGGGATGGTAATGCCTCCAGACAATCCTTTATTGTATAGGATTGTTTTGGCTATCCTGGGTTTTTTGTTTTTCCATATAAAGTTGATTATTGTCCTCTCCATATCTGTGAAGAATTTTGATGGGATCTTGATGGGGATTGCATTGAATCTATAAATTGCCTTTGGTAGAATTGCCATTTTTACTATGTTGATCCTCCCAATCCAACCACTGTGGAAGTCAGTGTTTCGGTTTCTCAGGAAATTCGGGATCAACCTACCCCTCGACCCAGCAATACCACTCTTGGGAATTTACCCAAGAGATGCTCTATCATATGTCAAAAGCATTTGTTCAACTATGTTCATAGCAGTATTATTTGTAATAGCCAGAACCTGGAAACAACCTAGATGCCCTTCAATGGAAGAATGGATGAAGAAAGTATGGAATATATACACATTAGAGTATTACGCTGCGGTAAAAAACAATGACTTCTCGAATTTTGCATGCAAATGGATGGAAATAGAAAACACTATCCTGAGTGAGGTATCCCAGACCCAAAAAGATGAACATGGGATGTACTCACTCATAATTGGTTTCTAGCCATAAATAGGGACCACGGAGTCTACAATAGGCGAATCTAAAGAAGCTAAGTAAGAAGGTGAACCCAAGGAAAAACATATAGTTATCCTCTTGGATAAGGGAAGTATACAAAATTGCCGGGGAGAAAAGTGGGATGTTGGGGGTGGGGTGGGATGGGGGTAAGGGGAGATGGGGAGAGAAAAGGTAGAAGGAAAGGAGGGGGGACTTGGGGAAACAGGAGGATCGGGATAAAGGAAGGTTGGATAGGGGAGCACGGAACCCCATTTCTTAGTTAAAGGACCCACTTTAGGATGGGCAGGAGACTTGACCCTAGAGGGGATCCCAGGTGCCCAAGCTGAGGCCCCCAGTTAGTTCCTTGGGCAGCTGAGGATAGGGAACCTGAAATGACCCTATCCTAGAGCAATACTGACGAATATCATGCATATCATCCTAGAACTTTCATCTGGCGACGGATGGAGATAGAGACAGAGACCCACACTGGAACACTGGATAGAGCTCCCAAGGTCCCAAGGAGGAGCAGAAGGAGGGAGAACATGAGCAAAGAAGTCGGGACCACGAGGGGTGCACCCACCCACTGAGACAGTGGAGCTGATCTACTGGGAGCTCACCAAGGCCAGCTGGACTGTTACCAAAAAAAAGCATGGGATAAAACTGGACTCTCTGAACATGACGAACAATGAGGGCTGATGAGACGCCAAGGACAATGGCACGCGGTTTTGATCCAACGCAATGTGCTGGCTTGGTGGGAGCCTAGCCAGTTTGGATGTTCACCTTCCTAGATATGGACGGAGGGGGGAGGACCTAGGACTTACCACAGGGCAGGGAACCCTGACTGCTCTTTGGACTGGAGAGGGAGGGGGAGAAAAGTGGGGGGAAGGGGAGAGGGGTGGGAGAAGGGGGAGAAGAATGGGAGGAGGGGGAGGGAAATGGGAGGCTGGGAGGAGGTGGAAATTTGTTTTTTTTTTCTTTCTTTTCTTTATTCTCCTTTTATCAATAAAAAAAATACATAAAAAAAAAGAACTTCGGATAAGTGATCTACACTACAATACCTCCTTGTGAAATTTTAAATCAAGGTAAAACCAAAGGAAAAATATCAAAGAATTTTTTTTTCTAAAGTTACGAGTCTCCCAGCGCCTGACTTCTCAGCAGCAACTAACACAGGGTAGAAACTTAAGTTCAGTAGGGACGGGTACTGTCCTGTGGCAATATCTTCAAATGCTAGATAAACCCTCTTTCTGCTTCGGAGTCTTACAGCAAGCTTCACTAAGGATGGGGCCCCTTCCCATCATCTTATTGGAGGAAGTAACTATGTCAGCACATTTAACATAACAAGTAGCTTTCCATTCAAGCACTGCCTGAAGGGGGTAGACGCCATTTCCCTATTTTACCTAGAAAATGAAGAATCTCTTCTAATACATTTTTCTACAAACTAATCTTAACCTGCTCACACCTACCCTCCTGCACTGTGTGTACATAAGAAAAAGGAAATTAAATGGTGAGGTGGAACACAGCTGTAACATTAATTAACCCTTGAGAGGATGGAACAGAAGGAGCCAGAGTTAAGGGCCAGTGCGAGCTAGGCTGATGTGGCGGGGGGGGGGGGGGGGGGGGGGCCTGCTTTTGCAGGCTGTGAGTAGGGGACGTGTGCAGGGATAGGGAATGACAGGGAAGGTGTTTGTAGCATTTTCCAAGAGCTGTCTTTGGTCAAGTCCAGTTCCAATGTCTTCCGCTATGACTGTAAGAACTCAGATCGTATTAAGGCATGTCACATCCTCAGATACTGAAAGTGTTCAAGGTCTGTATAAACATAGACTTGGGAATTGTAGGATCTTCGCTAAGTTTTTGCTGTTCCCTTGAGATCTCTCCTTAACGTTCTAAGTGTCAGAAGAACTTCAAAAATGTTCGCTGATAAAAATAAAAAGTCCCCTCAGTTGGTTGTTGCCTTTTCTGCTGCCAGTGTCCTCAGTGTTTGCTGGTGTCCTAAGATAAGCAGGCCTCACTAGAACTACGTACAGTTGATAAATTCACCCCAGCACTGGAAACCACTGAAATGAGTCTTCAGGGAAACCGTCATTTTGAACTTCTCCCACATACAGATTAGTAGAAGGTCAGAAAGCAGTTAGTTAAGGTCCTCCTAACACTTCTCTTGGGAGAGGAGAATTTCCTGGCAAGGGAACATCATCCCAGACAGAGTGGCAGTTCCCAGGGGCAATGTTCTAACTCAGTCTTTGCATCTTTTGCCTTTGACTAAGACAGACGGTGCAGTTTTCAATTTAAAAAAAAAAGAAGAGAGAGAGAGAAGAGAGAGAGAGAGAGAGAGAGAGAGAGAGAGAGAGAGAGAGAGAGAGAGAGTTTTAAGAAGTAATCATGGTAGGTGCAGAAATCAGGAAGATAGTTATATCAATGGAAAACAAATCGCGAAGGTACAATCCTGAAAACACTCTTTTCAAATAAGTGACATGAATCTTTGGGTTGGGAAAAAAAACAACAACAACACAAAACCAGATCGGGTCTGCTGAAACTACTATGAATGAATACCCTCTGTGAAGGGCACTGGCTGTGTGCTGCCATGTCAGAACCTACAGCATATAGCAAACACTCACTAAATATCTGTTTAATGGATAAATATGATGTTCTGGCTGAAAATAAATAAATACAATCATTTTTTTTCCTTCTATTAAAATGATTCAACTATTTTTTAATTTGTTCTAATTACAGATCTAAGGAAAGTATTTATGCAGCTGTAAGTAATTTATGTAGGGTTCTACCCCAAAGTCATAGCCTAATCCTCGAGAATAGAATACAAATTATTCTCTCTCTTGTGACTTGAGTCCTTATTCCTTTGCTCTGTGCCGTGTAGGTCTGTAACACTAGGGGAGGTTGAGTATATGTGCACACCATCTTGTTCACTCTAGAAAAACAAACTTACTCAGTTAGATTAATACTTTATGGTGGATTGTTAATGATGAACTATTTCCCAGATGCTTCCCCAGTGATGTGAAAATAAAATAATTGAACGGGAGACTTTTCAAGTAACATAATGGGAGAACCATCATATACCTGTGGCAATGCCCTTTCTCAGGTAGGGTTTCAGTCATGAATTTGGTTCCATAAATATTTATCTGTAGACTGCTATGTGTTAGGCAACATACCAGCACTACAGACACAAGATAGAAAGGGATATATATTGTGAAGTACGTCTGCTATGGGAAGTCCTTCTGTATATGTGTTGTTTTTATTGGTTAATGAATAAAGAAACTGCTTTGAGCTTATAGCAGGGCAGAACAGAGCAAGGCGGGGAAAACTAAACTGAATGCTGGGAGAGAGAAGGCAGAGTCAGTGAGAAGCCATGACACCAGAGATAGACGCCAGATGAAACCTTGCCCGTAAACCACAGCCATGTGACAATACACAGATTAATAGAGATGGATTAAATTAAGATGTAAGAGCTAGCTAATAAGAAGCTAGAGCTAATAGGCCAAGCAGTGATTTAATTAATACAGTGTGTGTGTGTGTGTGTGTGTGTGTGTAAGTCTGGGAAGCCAGGAATGAACAAGCGATCTCCTACTACATATGTCAGTCTTTTTTCTATAACTAGCCTGAAAGAATCTATTCTAGTTTGCTTCTCCGTTAATGCAATAAACACGACTGAAAGCAACTTAGGAAAAAAAGGGTTTGTTTGGCTTATAGGTTCCAGCCTACCACCAAGGGTATCCAAGACAGGAACTCATGGCAGGAACCTGAAGACAGAAACCGAAACAAAGACGACAGAGGAAGGCTGCTTACCAGCTTGCTCTCCAGGGCTTGCTCAGGTTGCTGCTTATATCACCTAAGACCGGCCCAGAAGTGGTACAGTGGGCTGGACCCTCCCACATCAGTCATCAATCAGTCAGTTTTACCTACAGCAGAATTTTATGAGCACAATTTTCAGTAGAAGTTGTTCCCTCTTCCAAGCAACTCTAGCTTGATCCAATTGGTGAAAACTAACCAGCACAAAGTCTCCTCTATTTTGAAGGCTTGAACTGGTCAATTCATTATTCAATACCTAGCTAGCATCTACTAAGCGTCTCTTTTTCCCTACCCATATATACTGGGAACATAATAACGAATCCTTCTGGTCAGAGAACTCTCATTTGTCTACAAGGAATTTCATAAATTAAAGTGCCCTGGGTTCCTGGACTAGGTTGAGAATGCTAAGGGAAAGAAATCATGTCTTCTAAAGTATTATTTAGAAAGTCAGATCTCAGCATCCCAAACGTCTCCAACCTCAGAACTAAACCCAACTCTTGCTACTATATTTTTTGTTTTATATACTACTCCCCAGCTAACTGTATCTTTTCACTTGCCACTGTATCTTTTCACTGTTTTTCGTTATCCACTGCTCCCCAGTTAACATCACTGCCCTATACCAGTTTTGAGAAACATCTAGTACATAGTAGGGCTTTTGTGGCCAAGGCATAAATGAACAAAAGGCACAAATTCTGTTTTTACAAATGAGATCAGTATTAGTTCATGACTTTAAAACTCTTATGTTACTTGGTTAAATGTCTCAGCTTCAAAGACAGTTGTGAAGGCTTAATCCACGCTCTTGTTACAGACACCAGTCCACACATGGGATGGTTACAGTGTTGATCTGTGAGTTCCTTAGTCTAAGAGAATCTGGGCAATGCTGAGAAGACCTGCTATCAGTCTAGTTAGAAGGAAAACCATCTGGAAATTCAGCTACAGGTACAAGGCTGCTTCGGGGTGTGGAAGGAATCTTTAATTTGTTTAGATTTCCTGCCCTTGCTTGGTGAGATTTGTCGTTTCCTGCATTTGAAAGTCTGTAAAAGTTTAGATTTATTCTCTAATGGGACCAAGGCTGAAATCCTGAAAACCCCTACCTACTCAATACCAAGAAATATCTTTTAAATGAGTCGCATGAGCTATCTCAAGGTTGGTGGGTTTGCGCCCCGAAACTTTCCCTCGGACCCGCGGCTCCTCCAGGAGAATCGTTGCGTGACAGGCCTGAGGCTTAACTGGGAACAGACCATGCTTAGCTTCAGTGCAGCCTCCTGGGCGGGGCGGGGCGGGGTCGGCGAGCTTCGGAGCAGGCGGCTGTGGTGTCCAGAGAGTGTGGTGTGCAGGATGCTCTGGGTCCGCAGCAGCGTCCTGCGCTGGGGCTTGGAGTTCACCGGCCGCCGCGCCCCTCAAACTGTCCCGAGTTGGCCGGGATGGGGTCCCCGGGCCGCGAGTCACCCCTGTAGCTCCAGCAGCCAGAACCTCAGAGGTTCTGAGCCCCCAGGTTAGGGTAGGGAAAAACTGGGAGGAAGAGGGCTGCGAGAGGGCGGGCCAGGGGCTCGGACTGGAGGGTTCAGGTTTGCGGACGCACTGTGCTTCTGATCTGCCTATCGCTTTCGCTGCAGAGAAGGTTCACAGGATCCCCGCCCAGTACAAGCCTTCGCAATTCGACAAGAAAATCCTGCTGTGGACCGGGCGTTTCAAATCCATAGATGAGATCCCGCCCCTAGTACCGTAAGTGTGAATGGGGTCCTTGACTGGGTTTCGCTCCCAATGGGGAGACTCGAAGCTCGGGAGGGACACAGTGCCCTATCCGTGTGCTTGCTGGCCAGGGGCAAGGCAGCCAAGGTGCACACTAACAGTTATTTACAACATTCCCCTAGTGTGGGTAAATGTCAAGGTACTTAACTAGACAGTGGGAAGCTGGCGTTTTAGAGAGCAGACGCTGAATGAAAACCCAGGAATTTAGCGGGCAGTTCCCACCCAGCCTTGTAGACACGAGTTCCTGGAGAGCTCTGAGCAGACTGAGCCATGGAGTACTGTGATGGTTAGCAAGAACACGATAGGATACAGAATTGAGGAAGAGATATTTCTGAGCATGTCTGTGAGGAATTACTAAATTAGGTTAATCAGTGTGGGAAGATTGACCGGTGGTGGTGGTGGTGGTGGCGGTGGCGGAGTGTGTGGGGGGGGGGCGGGGGTGGTCCTGAACGGAATAAAAGAGCTTGACTTTCCAATACCATTACATACATATATGGCCATCTCAACTACAAACACCGCGCTTAACTCCATGATAGACTACATCCTCACTCTATGCACACCACACCACAATGACAGACTGTGAACCAAAGCAAACACATTCTTAATTTGCCCTTGTCAAGGTACTCTATTACAGCAATGATCAAAGTAATTAACATACTTAAGTTAAACTAGAACCTGGGTGGTGGTGGCTGGGATGTTAGAGACCTAGAGGGGCCCATGTCAGGGGATGTTTTCTTACTGCTCCATACAAGGAAAGAGTCCTTATAGGACTTTTTGACTACTGGAGAGTAGCCATCTGGTACCAAGTTTCCTGGCCCTGGGATGCTAGGCAACTTCAGCATGGTTGGTTTCATCCTAAACGGCTTTAAGTGAAATGGAAGTGGCAAATCGTGTGTTGGGAAAATGTACACTCAGTAACTCATTGTGAAGCAATGAAACTTGCTCTTTGAGCAACAGTTTAAAAAATGTGAAAATCTGAAATCAACTTAAATATATTTTCTAATACTATAAACAAATTTTATTCTTGACATATATAGACTCCAAACTGTTGAAAACATGAGTCTCAGAAAAATTTGAGGACAAGTTCTACTTACTAAAATATAGTATTTTAGAGTCAAAAATGTAGAAAGAATATAAGTAGAGCAAGAAATAAAAGTCCACCCTTAGTTAGTTTGAATTTTGATATCTACCATTATAACAGATTAAGAATGTAAAGAATCTGCAATGTTGCAAGTTAATTTCCAACAGAATGGATTTCTCTATATTGCATCATCACAGCTGAACATGGGAAAAGATCCATTTCAGAGTCAATTTAATTCCCCCAGGATCACCGTCAACAGAAATAACATATACGGGAGCATTTCACAACGAATAAGACACTTATAACAAGCATTGTAATTTTGAGCTCAGAGTATTTGTATATGTTTTCAGTTTTATTGTTTTTATAATTTTTGAAAGTTTTGCTATTTAGGAGGGACATTCTATTAAGATGTTATGCTTGCAACATAAGGAATGTTATTCTCTATGATTTTAACAGACAAATAATTAATAGAAGACCTACGGTTTTTGCACTGCACACTAATTTTGTTTACAGTAACTGTGCCTTTTCTTTTGGTTTTAACTGCTAAACTAATTCTGTGTGCCAGATCACAGCTAGATAAATAAGTTTAAAATGATCAGATCTTTTAGGCTTCATCTGGAAAAAGAGCTGGCAACAAATACAATCTAATAATGTCTCCTGGGCCACTAATTGAGCCTGTTTGCAATTGACGTTTTAAGCTTAATTCTGCCTAAAGCACAACAAAAACAGGCTACTGTATTTTTTGAGACTTTTTTCCCAAATCGTAAAAGAGTTAAAGTTTTCCTTTTCAGGAGAAATTTAACACATCTTTATGAATTTTAAAAAACGTAACTAACTGCATTATAACTAATCATAAATAAACTTTCTAGTAGATAAGAATGCCACTCAATATTTTCCAGAGTAAAGAACCTTATGCATATTGATAAATTGACAGTTAATTATCATGGGAAATTGGTAACGTTTTCTTTCAATATAAAAGTACCCAAAGTTTGATTCCCATTGTAACAGTCTTGTGAGTAGTGTTGCAAAAATCTAAGGTAATTGTACTATGTGTACTTGCATGTAGCTAGTCTTGTTGGAGAATAAGGTAGGAAAGGACAAGAAGAAACTGAAGTTCTTGAAAGAAAAAATGGAAAGTGGTTTTAAATATAAGCTGTTCCAAATAGTTTCAATTATTTTATCCTAGTTCAGAAATAACAAGCCATTGTCAAACAATACACGCTAGTAGTTTCATCTTGATCAATTAGAAACCAAATGTTTTACACTGGTTTCATAGGGGCTGCCTCTAGTTTAAGATTGGAATCTGAATGCCAATTTGAAATTGCTAAGACAAATGGGCTAGCATTTGTTACAGCTGTGGTTTGCATTTGGGGAAATAGTTGAGCTATTCGATCATTATTTATCATGATCATCAGGAAGCTGGATTGCTTTAATATTAGCAAATATTAAAGTATCAACAGATATTCTAAATGATTAACAAAATGCCCATTTTGGTTTAGGCCTGAAATGATAGATGTTGCCAGGAACAAAGCTCGAGTGAAAACCTGTTACATAATGATCGGGCTCACAATCGTTGCCTGCTTTGCTGTGATTGTGTCTGCCAAAAGGGTGAGTGTCTCCCTGAAATCCATACCCAGTGGTGGTGGGCGGGGGAAGAGGCCCAGGGGCAGACCCCTTGTCTATCTTCTGGAGGTCCAGGGTTCAGTCTAAGCTTATGGGGTAGGGAGAGAAACAAGACTAGTTACAAGAAATGTTATAGGCCTTGTTCTGAATTCAGGGGTTGACTATGCTGTAAGAACAAATTCATCTTTGGATCCTGGCTCTACCCACATGTGTATATCATAATAGATACAAATCTGTTCATAAAAATTTGCATCCAAAATTAATTGGTCAAGAGAGACAAAAGGTTTTTTTTTCTATTTGTAAAGTAACAAAGAGTAGTTTAAAATCTGCATAAGAGCTCTGTTGTGTGAAAGTAAAACAGACCAGCTCATTATCTGAATCACTAAGTAGCGGTTGCACAGAGTTAGGAGATAAGCGTACTGATTGGAAGTGGCTTTCGGGGTTGAGGATGAGCTTCGCCATCTTCCATGCACACTTCCTGTTTAATATCTATAAAGAGAAGTGGAGAGATGACCATTTCACATTCTGTACGCTGCCTCTAACCTTCCTGTCTCTGGATCCTCTGAACTATTTTATTTTATTTTTTTACCATGAGCAGCTTCAACAATACTGACAGATGCTCTAAAAGACTCCATCTGAGAGCTGCCTCTAGACACACTCTACCTCATTTGTCCCCTGTGACTGGACTGGTTAGAACTGGCTGGGTCGCCTGACCTCAGTATCCTCCCTTCTGGGGTATTTCAGCAGCTGTCATTCCTCCTTCTTTTGGAGAGGCAGGCATGCAAAAGACATCAATGCTTGGATTTCTTCTTAAAGTTTTGTATATGTATACAATGTGATAAGAGTCACCCCCTTTACCCTCTGGAATCTTTCCTTTCACTTTGAACCCCATCTTATTTCCACCTAGCCATGGCTACACCATTAGAGAACATGACACCCTCAATTCTTTACTCTTCGGGTTTTCAAATGTCTGAGTCCCCTAACCTCGGGCAAGGACCAGGTGTCATTAACTTAGTAATGGCACGCTAACCATTGGGGTTAACTTACCCCTACAATGTGCTCCTCAGAGGAGATACTTCAGAACCATACTGACTGGGCTGAATATTCAAAAGTGAACAAAGAAATCTAAACCATCTCATTGGTAGCCTATCCTAGATAATTGCTTGCCAAATTGACATTTCTCTGGTTTCTAGAACTCTTTTAATGGGAACTATATCCCACCCCTCTTTTTTGAGACAGGGATTCTCCATGTAGCCCTGGCTGTCCTGCAACTCACTCTGTAGACCAAGCTGGCCCCAAACTCAAAGACTGCGATTAAAGATATGTGCTACCACTGCCTGGCATGTATTCTGCTCTAAACGATGAAAACTAGGGCTTTTTGTTTGTTTTGTTTTTAAATCAAACAAATGGCCCCCTTGTTGCCGGTCTATCAGGCTGGTGTAGCTTATTTCACACCTTTCCTGACTCCTTCAGCTTCCCGTTCACAGCTCAGCTCCACAGTCAAGAATCCAATCATGTGCTCACTCCTTTGTGTGCATAGTTAAAGTCCCGGTCCACAGCTGTCATGGTTAGTGTTTTCCCAAATGCCCTCTGGCTGAAACCATTCCCATCCAGCCTGGCATCTTTCTCCCATCCCCTGCCAGCGCAAGCCTTGGGTTTCATTCATTCCTAGAACCTGAGGATCTCCCTTTTGGGCTTCAACGTTGGAAAATATTTCAACATATGTTTTAGCCAACACACATGTCTATTTTAACTAAGAGAGATGGCAGCTGATTCCTGGTATCAACTATCCAGTTGACTAGAAGCCTAGCATCTTAGGTGATTTCCACCATAACATTGAGCCTTTTCTTTCTTTCTTTCTTTCTTTCTTTCTTTCTTTCTTTCTTTTCTCTTTCTTTTTCTTTTCTTCTTCTTCTTCTTCTTCTTCTTCTTCTTCTTCTTCTTCTTCTTCTTCTTCTTCTTCTTCTTCTTCTTCTTCTTCTTCTTCCTCCTCCTGCCCCTCCCCCTCCCCTCCTCCTCCTCCTCCTCCTCCTCCTCCTCCTCCTCCTCCTCCTCCTTCTTCTTCTTCTCTCTCTCTCTCTCTCTCTCTCTCTCTCTCTCTCTCTCTCTCTCTCTCTCTCTCTGGATACTGTGAGAGTTACTTAAGGTACCTTTTCCCCTTTTCACTTTACAAAGGCTTTTCCATAGAACAACGATGCAAGTTCTTTAAAATGTCATATTGTGTTGTGTTTTATTTTTAGGCTGTAGAACGACATGAGTCCTTAACAAGTTGGAATCTGGCAAAGAAAGCCAAGTGGCGTGAAGAAGCTGCACTGGCTGCACAGGCTAAGGCTAAATGATGCTAAAGTGTCAAAGTACTCACTCAGAAGCCATTACTATTATTAGCAATAATAAAAGATTGATAAAATATTTGCTATGGTTTTATTTTGGTAACAAAAACACTAAAATCTTCTTAATGCTGTAGTAAACATTTACTAACACCCATTAAAAAATTGTGAACAAAAGTATCAGTGTCTTGGTAGATTTTTACACAGCAAACAGAAGGCAAAGGGACACTAACCCACTCAAGCATATGAGTCGGGCAGGCCTTTCCCTTCTCTCCCGAATTCCTCTGTCTTGCTAAAAACCACTAGATTGCTTTCTTAAATCTAGCCATCAAGGTCTACTCCCTTATTTTGCCACTTTCTCCTTCTAAGGCTGACTACCAAGGTCCAGAAATTTAAAATCCCTTTGGTTTATCTAACACGTCCAATTAAAATTAAATGTGTCATCCTAACGTGGGGTTTCCCCCTCTACCTTTATAAACCTTCATTTATCTAAGTCCCATATCTGTCTAGAGACATTTCTTTGTCCCTCTGGGACAAATACCTCTTCCCTTCTTCCCTTGTCCCCTTCTCCTCCTCTCTAGTTCCCTATCCACTTTACCACGTCTTGGGCCATTCTAACACAGACCTTCCCTTTTCCTTCTCTTAAAAATTACACCAGCAAGGTCATTTGCTGCTGTTTTTCTGCCTGAGTCAGAAAGCAGACACTTTAACTTTTCTTTCTTCCTACTTAATAAAGGATCTCTGGGGAAACTGGTGTTTGGGTGTGGTTTGTGGCAAATCTGGCGTCCGGGAGTAAGCCCCTGCTGTTGGTGGTGGTGGTGGGGGAGTCTTCAGGAGGAAGCTCCAACTGAGTGCAATACTGAGTGAATATTTTGTTGAAATGGACACAGCTGTGACAAAGACCCCAGCCCTTGAACCCATGGGAAATTAGCAAAGCTGTTTCCCATCTGGCTGGGCTTGAAATTGGAAAAAGCTTCTTCCTCTGATCCAAGTGCCAGTGTTTACAGAGGCTTGATCAGTGTGTACAAACACTAGCAACTGCAGCTTCCTCCTCCCGGATGTTTACAATTCGAGACAGCCTGCCAACAGACACCTCCTATGGAGGCTAATTTATGGCTCCCCCTGTGCTGTATATAATAAACGGGGTGTGTTGGTGGTAGTAGTGCGATTCATCAGTGTGCACACTGCACCTGAATTTATTCTAGAGCGTGCCTGTCCTTTCTGCATTCCCTTGTTGTCAGAATCAGGTCTCGAGATCCAGACTCCACGGATTACAGCAATGGTATGCTCGCTGCCCAAAATAAAATCAGCAGGACTCCAGAACTCTACTCTCTCACAACGTGGAACACTGAAAAGGTAACCATTGTTCTAGGTTTCCCTGTTGATTAGTTTTACTTGCTTTTGAACTTTAGATGGAATCATACAGCATGCAGCTGGTGTATGGGCTCTTACCATCACATTATGATGTTCATGCATAAAGTGTATAGCTACGTTCTTCCTTGTATTGCTAACTTTCACCCATCAATCGTACCTCATGTATGTAACCCAAGCACTGTGCTGAGGCAGTTTTCCCATGAGGTGAAAGATAGCCTGGACTACAGTGTGAGACCTTGTCTCTAAACAAAGAAACAAAAACACCAATACTAATTTTCAACCCAAGTATCTAGTATTTGGTACCTGGATAGTCCCTTCAGTTATACTTTTCCTAGCTGACAAAAAGTCTAAGAATTATTTTTTTTTCTTTTTTTTTTTTTAATTTTTTTATTTTTATTTATTTATTTATTAAGGATTTCTGCCTCCTCCCCGCAACCGCCTCCCATTTCCCTCCCCCTCCCCCGATCAAGTCACCCTCCCTAATCTGCTCGAAGAGCAATCAGGGTTCCCTGACCTGTGGGAAGCCCAAGGACTGCCCACCTCTATCCAGGTCTCCTAAGGTGAGCATCCAAACTGCCTAGGCTCCCCCAAAGCCAGTACGTGCAGTAGGATCAAAAACCCTCTGCGATTGTTCTTGAGTTCTCAGTATTCCTCATTGTCCTCTATATTCAGCCAGTCCGGATTTATCCCATGCTTTTTCAGACCCAGGCCAGCTGGCCTTGGTGAGTTCCCGATAGAACATCCCCATTGTCTCAGTGTGTGGGTGCACCCCTCGCGGTCCTGAGTTCCTTGCTCGTGCTCCGTCTCCTTCTGCTCCTGATTTGGACCTTGAGATTTCTGTCCCGTGCTCCTCTGTCTCTGTCTCCTTTCATCGCCTGATGAAGGTTAATATTTATGAGGATGCCTATGTGTTTGTCTTTGGGTTCACCTTCTTATTTCGCTTCTCTAGGAACATGCATTATAAGCCTAATGTCCTTTAGTTATGGCTAGAAACCAAATATGAGTGAGTACATCCCATGTTCCTCTTTTTGGGTCTGGCTTACCTCACTCAGGATAGTGTTTTCTATTTCCATCCATTTGTATGCAAAATTCAAGAAGTCCTTGTTTTTTACTGCTGAGTAATACTCTAATATGTATATATTCCATACTTTCTTCATCCATTCTTCCGTTGAAGGGCATCTAGGTTGTTTCCAGGTTCTGGCTATTACAAACAATGCTGCCATGAACATAGTTGAGCATATACTTTTGTTGTATGATAGGGCCTCTCTTGGGTATATTCCCAAGAGTGGTATTGCTGGATCCAGGGGTAGGTTGATTCCGAATTTCCTGAGAAACCGAAACACTGCTTTCCAGAGTGGTTGCACAAGTTTGCATTCCCACCAGCAATGGGTGAGTGTCCCCCTTTCTCCACAACCTCTCCAGCAAAGGCTATCATTGGTGTTTTTTATTTTAACCATTCTGACAGGTGTAAGATGGTATCTTAAAGTTGTCTTGATTTGCATTTCCCTGATCGCTAGGGAAGTTGAGCATGACCTTAAGTGTCTTTTGGCCATTTGAAGTTCTTCTGTTGAGAATTCTCTGTTCAACTCAGTACCCCATTTTATAATTGGATTGATTAGCCTTTTACGGTCTAGTTTCTTGATTTCTTTATATATTTTGGAGATCAGACCTTTGTCAGTTGCGGGGTTGGTGAAAATCTTCTCCCAGTAAGTGGGTTGCCTTTTTGTCTTAGTGACAGTGTCCTTTGCTTTACAGAAGCTTCTCAGCCTCAGGAGGTCCCATTTATTCAATGATGCCCTTAGTGTCTGTGCTGCTGGGGTTATACACAGGAAGTGGTCTCCTGTGCCCATGTGTTGTAGAGTACTTCCCACTTCCTCTTCTATCAGGTTCAGTGTGTTCGGACTGATATTGAGGTCTTTAATCCATTTGGACTTGAGTTTTGTGCATGGTGATAGATATGGATCTATTTTCATTCTTTTACAGATTGACAGTTTTGCCAGCACAATTTGTTGAAAATGCTGTCTTTTTTCCATTGTATACTTTTAGCTCCTTTATCGAAAATCAGGTGCTCATAGGTTTGTGGGTTAAAGTCAGGGTCTTCTATTCGATTCCATTGGTCGACTTCTCTGTTTTTATGCCAATACCATGCTGTTTTCAATACTGTAGCTCTATAATAGAGTTTGAAGTCAGGGATGGTAATGCCTCCAGACAATCCTTTATTGTATAAGATTGTTCTGGCTATCCTGGGTTTTTTGTTCCTCCATATAAAGTTGATTATTGTCTTCTCCAGATCTGTGAAGAATTTTGATGGGATTTTGATGGGGATTGCATTGAATCTATAAATTGCCTTAGGTAGAATTGCCATTTTTACTATGTTGATCCTCCCAATCCAAGAGCAAGGGAGGTCCTTCCATTTTCTGGTGTCTTCTTCAATTTCTTTCTTCAAAGACTTATAGTTCTTGTCGAATAGGTCTTTCACTTCCTTGGTCAGGGTTGCCCCTAGATATTTTATGCTATTTGTGGCTATCGTGAAAGTTGATGCTTCTCTGATTTCCCTCTCTGTTTCCTTATCCTTAGTGTAAAGGAAGGCAACTGATTTTTTGGAGTTGATCTTGTATCCTGACACATTACTAAAGGTGTTTATCAGCTGTAGGAGTTCTTTGGTAGAATTTTTGGGGTCACTTATGTATACTATCATATCATCTGCAAATAATGAAAGCTTAACTTCTTCCTTTCCAATACAAATCCCCTTGATCTCCTTATGTTGTCTTATTGCTATTGCTAGAACTTCAAGCACTATATTGAAGAGGTATGGAGAGAGTGGACATCCTTGTCGTGTTCCTGATTTTAGTGGGATGGCTTTGAGTTTTTCTCCGTTCAATTTAATGTTAGCTGTTGGCTTGCTGTAAATAGCTTTTATTATATTTAGGTAGGATCCTTGTATCCCTATTCTCTCCAAGACCTTTATCATGAAGGGGTGTTGAACTTTGTCGAATGCTTTTTCAGCATCTAATGAAATGATCATATGATTTTTTTCTTTCAGTTTATTTATATGGTGGATTACATTGATAGATTTTCGTATGTTGAACCAGCCCTGCATCTCTGGGATGAAGCCTACTTGATCATAATGGATAATTTTTCTAATGTGTTCTTGGATTCGGTTTGCCAGTATTTTGTTGAGGATTTTTGCGTCGATGTTCATGAGTGAGATTGGCCTGTAATTCTCCTTCCTGGTTGAGTCTTTGTGTGGTTTTGGTATCAAAGTAACTGTAGCTTCATAGAAGGAGTTTGGTAATGACCCTTCTGTTTCTATATTGTGGAATACATTAAGGAGTATAGGTATTAACTCTTCTTGGAAGTTCTGGTAGAATTCCGCATTGAAACCATCTGGTCCTGGGCTTTTTTTGGTAGGGAGGTTTTTGATAACCTCTTCTAATTCTTCGCGACTAACAGGTCTGTTTAGATTGTTCACCTGGTCCTGGTTTAACTTTGGTATATGGTATTTATCTAAAAAAGTGTCCATTTCTTTTATATTTTCCAGTTTTGTGTTATACAGGCTTTTGTAGTAAGATCTAATGATTCTCTGAATTTCCTCTGTGTCTGTGGTTATGTCCCCCTTTTCATTTCTGATCTTATTTGTGTGTTCTCTCTCTGTCGTTTAATTAGTTTGGATAGGGGTTTGTCGATCTTGTTGACTTTCTCCAAGAACCAGCTTTTTGTTTCATTGATTCTTTGGACTGTTTTCTGTGTTTCTATTTTGTTGATTTCGGCCCTCAGTTTTATTATTTCCAATCTTCTACTTCTCCTGGGCGCGTCTGCTTCTTTTTTTTCTAGAGCTTTCAGGTGTGTTGTTAAGTCCCCAATGTATGCATTTTCCGTTTTCTTTAAGTGGGCACTTAGTGCTATGAACTTTCCTCTTAGCACTGCTTTCATTGTGTCCCATAGGTTTGAGTATGTTGTCTCTTTATTTTCATTAAATTCAAGGAAGACTTTAATTTCTTTCTTAATTTCTTCCTTGACCCAGGTGTGGTTCAGTAGTTGACAGTTCAGTTTCCATGAGTTTGTCGGCTTTCTGTGGGTAGCATTGTTGTTGCCTTCTAACTTTAATCCATGGTGATCAGATAGGACACAGGTGGACACTGATATTTTTTTGTATCTGTGGAGGTTTCCTTTGTTTCCAAGTATGTGGTCAATTTTTGAGAAGGTTCCATGAGCTGCAGAGAAGAAGGTATATTCTTTCCTATTTGGGTGGAATGTTCTATAGATGTCTGTTAAGTCCATTTGCTTCATTACCTCCAATAATTCTCTTAATTCTCTATTAGGTTTCTGTCTGATTGACCTGTCCCTTGTAGAGAGAGGTGTGTTGAAGTCTCCTACTACTAGTGTGTGTGGTTTGATGTCTGCTTTGAGTTCTAGTAATATTTCTTTTACATAAGTGGGTGCTTTTATATTGGGGGCGTAGATATTCAGAATTGAGACTTCATCCTGACAAATTGTTCCTGTTATGAGTATAAAGTGACCATCTCGGTCTCTTCTGATTGATTTTAGTTTGAAGTCAGTTTTGTTAGAAATTAATATGGCCACACCTGCTTTTTTCTTAGGACCATTTGCTTGAAACACCTTTTCCCAACCCTTTACTCTGAGTAGGTGCCTGTCTTTGTGGTTGAGATGTGTTTCTTGCAAACAGCAGAATGTTGGATCCTGTTTTCGTATCCAATCTTTTAGCCTGTGCCTTTTTATAGGTGAATTGAGCCCATTAATATTAAGTGATATTAATGACCAGTGGTTGTTTACTCCGGTTATTCTTATTGCTTTTGGTTGTAGAGATTGTGTGTCTCCCTTCTTTGAGATGTGCTAGTGAAGGGTCACTAGATGCCCGGGTTATTGTAGGCAGTGTTGGCAGTGTTGGATTCCTTGGGTTGTGATTTTCCTTCTATTACTTTCTGTAGGGCTGGATTTGTGGCTACGTATTGTTTAAATTTATTCTTATCCTGGAATGTCTTGATTTCTCCATTTATAGTGAACGAAAGCTTGGCTGGGTATAGTAGTCTGGGCTTGAATCCATGGTCTCTTAGCTTCTGCAGAACATCTATCCAGGACCTTCTGGCTTTCATAGTTTCCATAGAGAAGTCAGGTGTAAGTCTGATCGGTTTACCTTTATAAGTTACTTGCCCTTTTTCCTTTGCAGCTCTTAATATTCTTTCTTTAACCTGTATATTTTGTGTTTTGATTATTATATGGCGAGGAGATGTTTTTCTTTGATCCAGTCTGTTTGGTGTTCTGTATGCTTCTTGAATATTTAAGTGAATATCTTTCTTTAAGTTGGGAAAGTTTTCTTCCATAATTTTGTTGAATATATTTTCTGGGCCTTTGAGCTGTGACTCTTCTCCTTCATCTATACCTATTATTCTTAAGTTTGGTTTTTTTATTGTGTCCCATATTTCCTGAATGTTTTGTGTTGAGAATTTGTTGGTTTTGCTGTTTTCTTTGATCTGTTCGTTTATTTTCTCTATGGTGTCTTCAGCATCTGAGATTCTTTCTTCTATCTCTTGTATTCTATTGATTATGCTTGTTTCTGTAGACTCTGCTCGTTGACCTAGATTTTCCATATCCGGCTGGTCCTCAGTTTGTATTTTCTTCCTTGCCTTCATTTCAGTTTTCAATTCTTGAACTGTTTCCATTACCTGTTTGATCGTTTTATCTTGGTTTCCCAGGGTATCATGTACATATTTACTCATTTCTTCAAACTTTTTGTTATACTTCTCATCCATTTCTATAAGGGCATTTTTTACATGTTGTTTAAGGGACTCTATTGCGTTCATAAAGTCAATTTTTTCCACTTCTTCTGTGTTAGATTGTTCAAATACCTCTGTTGTAAGATCCTTGGGTTCTGGTGTTTTCATGTTGTTTTTCAGATTATTGGGTGAGTTCTTGCCTTGGCGTCTGCCCATCTCCTCTTATTAATCCTATCTAATAGGTCTTTTAAAAACCGGATCAGGTTTCCCTGCTGGCCCAGGGCTCCGCTTACAAGATGCCCTCGCTCTGTTTTCTGGTTTCTGCCGCAGGCCAAGAACCCTCTCACCCCTCCGAAGTGTCTTCCGGACAGGACCAGGCTCCCCGTTTGCCAGTGACCTGGCCAAACAAAGGCCTACCTCTTTGATTTGATTGTAGTAGGGCGATCTGTTCTCCTTATTGCCTGCCTGACTCTGCTGCTTGCGTCTGCTGCCGCGCTGGTCTCTTAAAGCCTCGTCCTGAATGCAGTGTCGCTCCGCCGCATCTGGCCACCGGCGCTCCGCCGCGTCTGGCCGCCGGCGCTCCCTAGGTCTAAGAATTATTCCAGAATTTATTTTATTGATGAAGTATTAAAACAGCAATTATAAAAGTGATTTTAAAAATAGAAAAAGACTTGGATGGTGGTGGCACACACCTTTAATTCCCGCACTCGCGAGGCAGAAGCAGGTGAATCTCTGTAGTTCGAGGCCAGACTGGTCTACAGAGTGAGTTCTAGAACAGCCAGGACTGCATAGACAAATCCTGCCTCAAAATAAACAAACAAACAAACCATTAAAAAATAAAAAAGGAAAAAGTATGTCAATCGCCTTCAAACGTTTTAAAAATCATGCGCCTTGGAGCTGGAGAGATGGCTCAGAGGTTAAGAGCATGGGCTGATCGTCCAGAGGTCCTGAGTTCAATTCCCAGCAACCACATGGTGGCTCACAACTATCTCTGAGATCTGGTGCCTTCTTCTGGCGGGCAGGCATATATGCAGGCAGAACATTGTAAACATAATAAATTTTTAAAATTCTGCTAAAAAATTATGTATCTTGCCCTACATGCTCTTTATTTAGCATGTAATTTTTAATCATTAGGATTTTTTAGCTTTACAAACTGGTTTTCTTACAAAAAACATAGAATGCCTTAATAAATATGCTCAGGGCAGCATAACAAAAAAAATAAATAAATAAAAAATAAAAAAATAAACAAACAAACCTCAGAAACAAACCAAAACCAAAAAAACACCAAACAACACTTCCAAACCTAGAAACTAAAAAATTAAAGGCAGAAACTTCATTAAATGAAACCAGACAAATCAATGTAACCAAATATCTCAGAAAAAAATGAGATAAAAGACAAGATGCAAGAGAAAAGTATATAACTGCAAGTGAGGCAGAAGCCTCCTTTCCAGCTGTGAAGAGAACATGGTGGACTGGTGCCATTTCCTGCCAAAATGGAGGAACAAGGACTCAATTTGAACTCTAGCATAAAATGTCAGAGAAAAATGTGAACGAGCAGTCATTTGCAAAATCAAAGGAACCTATGACTGCCCTATTTGCCTTCCTACAGAGTTTAAAGACAGCCAGCTAGGCAGGGAACCCCTGAAATCTGAGTTAAAAGCCAAGACAGGCAGAGCTCTGTCCCCTTATGCCAATCATAGTAGGTAGGCATAAGGGGACATGGTTTCACAGAGGCAGCATTCTCTTCTGTCTTCAGATAAATTGGGCAGCTGTAGTTACTACCCAAGACCAGCAAAACAACCCCCAGAGAGGGCAAATAAGGGAAAACAATCCTTGGAACTCACCAGTGACTGGGCCCATCCCCTTGTAATTCACAGGCTATGGGAGATGCTCAGACCAGCACTGCCCAGCAGCAACTGCTTTACAATTTTTTTTATAAAAAAAAAAGAAAGAAAAAAAATAAAAATCAATTTTTTTTTTTTTGCCCATGTAACTTGTAGGCTGTTTCATATCTTAGCTGTTCATCAGTGCTACGATAACAACCCAAGGTGCACTTATCTTTTTGCTGTAGCAGTTTCATTGCTTTGGGATATGTACCAGAAGGGCTCAACTTCATTAGCCATCAGACACACACACATCAAAACAAAATGAAATACTATCTCCTTCATTAGAATGACTATTAGCAAACAGAAAACAAGATAGCAAATGCCGTTTAGGATGTGCAAAAGAGAGCCTGTATATACTACTGATGGGAGTAAAATGAGTAAGACCAATCTGGAAGTGTGCAACTTTCTAAAAAACAACAAATAAAAAACAAAAACAAACAAACAAAAGAAGTAAAACTGCCTCGTGGGGCTTGATCACTTTGCTTGACAATGTTTCCATTTTCAATAGTCTTCTGTGAGATTTACACTACTGCAGTGGTTTAAATGAGATGTCTAATGTCATTCTGGCATTTAAGTACTTGGTCCCTAGTTGGTTTCTGTTTAGGAAGCATAGGAGATATGGCCTTGCTGGAGGAAGTGTGTCACTGGGGTGAATTCTGAGGCTTCAAAAGACTGGTGTTGAGGTCTCCAATCCCCCTGGAAGTTGACTGGACCATGGCGCTTTTCCCTGGCAGTAGAAATGTGTTTAGTATAGCGACCTACTATGCTTATGCACTAAACATCTCATGAAAATCACTGTGATAACTGACAGAACTGATTTATGTCTAGCATCCTGCTACTTGTTCTATTTTTGGGGGAAGAGGTCCCCTTTTTTCTCTTTTTCTAACTAGTTTTTTTTTAATTAATTTATTTATTTATTAAGGATTTCTGCCGCCTCCCCTCAACCGCCTCCCATTTCCCTCCCCCTCCCCCGATCAAGTCACCCTCCCTCATCTGCTCGAAGAGCAATCAGGGTTCCCTGACCAGTGGGAAGCCCAAGGACCGCCCACCTCTATCCAGGTCTCCAAAGGTGAGCATCCAAACTGCCTAGGCTCCCCCAAAGCCAGTACGTGCAGTAGGATCAAAAACCCACTGCGATTGTTCCTGAGTTCTCAGTATTCCTCATTGTCCTCTATGTTCAGCTAGTCCGGATTTATCCCATGCTTTTTCAGACCCAGGCCAGCTGGCCTTGGTGAGTTCCCGATAGAACATCCCCATTGTCTCAGTGTGTGGGTGCACCCCTCGCGGTTCTGAGCTAGTTTTGAATGAACTACTTTTTATGTTTCTTATTTTATAGAAATGGACAGACTGTTAACTGATGGTTGCATCTGTTTTTATTCCATTGGGAACATACAATCTCAGCAATAAAAATTAAAATAAACACATGTATAAATGCAACTGCAAAACAGTATTTTATTGTGTTTAGTAGTGTGTAACATTTCATAATATTGCATAATGCTCAAATGTTTGTTCATTTAGTTTGGTGAGAATCTCCTCATCTCATCTCATCTCACTTCCCAATCAGGGGACAACAACCTTTTAGAGCCCTACTATCCGGGCTACTTAATAGCATGTCACATTTCAGAAAACATCAGTGCTATGTACTGAAAGGAATAGAAGAAGTTCATTTTATTTCACAGTATCAAATTAAGCAACAAGTAGATTGCTGAATTTCGAACAGTAACAAAAATCCACAGACTTTTTTAAGCTTACTTTTTCCATAATACTCCTTAATAAAGAAGAAAAACTATAAAAGTGGAGGTAATAAATTCTTCTTTAGTTCTGCACCCACTGAGTCAATCTTTAACTGCAAACAGATTTCAGGAACCAAATGAGAAGCTATTTCTGTGCCAGCAGATATACTTTAAAAACAAAAAGCAAAACAAAAAATACCCTGGTTTTGGTGCTACCAATAAGTGACAAATGACACTAAAAATTAGGCTAGAATAAACTTTCAAATTAAAACTTAGAGTAAAAACAACTAAATGAACAGTAAGAACCGAGGACAGTGCATCAAGTAGTTATCAAACAAGTAAGCATGATTGCATAGTTCAACCAGTAGAAATTCAAGTTCAAGTAAATTTAACTAAAAGGACCAATTTAATTAAATGGACTCTTTCAAGCATTTTTCTTGGTATCTGCATTAATATCATAAGAATTCCCTAAAACACGTTTTATTTTATTTGGCACAGTACTTTTATAGAAGTGTCATACATCTTAGAAAAGCAACCTATCAAGTTGTGTCACGAGGGACGATATTATGATAATGAAAACAAATTTGGGGGCATTTTACATGGTGCACCTACAAAGCTATCTCTTAGACTTGGTTCAACAAAAAAGAATTAGACTTAAAGTGGTACCAAGTACCATTCATTCAAATCTAATCAATTATGCAAGATGCAGATCCAATAAATTAAATGTATATTTAAATGTTTAAAGTATGTTCAAGTTCTGTGCTTAGAAATACATTTGTCCCACTGGCATAATCTAAAATCTCCTTTGATAGGTCATTCATTCTATGTATCTGCAAACATTATATGTATTTGTGTGTATGTTTCCATGTATGTATATGCATGTACACACATACACACACACACAAGTTTCTTCTGTAAGAGCTATTTTTTGGAAGATTTGGCTTAGAGATTTGTTATAGTGACTACTGGGTTGTCAAAGCAGGCACAGCTGGCTAGGTTTGAAGTATGCTGCATCAACAAGTTCAACTAACTGATTACAAAGAACTGAATACCCTGTCACCATACACTTATAAACATCGGCACCATAAAACAGTGTTTATGTGATAAATTTACCCATCAGCTTGGTAATCTTTATATCACTACCCTGTTTCTTTGAATGTATATAATGTAAAAAGAAAACTTTTTATACTTAACTCTGTAACTTCCATTATAATAAAAAGGGCACAGACACAATCTTCTACTTAATAGTATAAAAAGACCAACAGTTACAGTCAGCCCTATGGATGGAAACTATTTAAACCTAGATTTCATGGCTGTAGGGCTTAAGTGTCTTGCTAAAGCTTAGATTCATGATATATAGCTTACAAAGTGTCCTACTATTTAAAAGTACTCCCATATACACATTCCTATGCCACATGCCTCTGATTTCCAGAAGAAACATTACAGAAGCTATCATAAATGTAATATTTTACAGACTAGACCATGAATCATATCAAAATTGTTTTAGTCCCCATCTTAAAAGCGCTTTAAATTAGGTTTTACATAAGTATTCTTAAGTTTATAGCTGGATATATCCATAACCTGCATATAACTATAAATCCAAAGACTGAGTTCAACAATCCCACATCCTCTTAGAAAATTCTACCAAGCACAGTTCTATGGGCATAATACACATGTAGGTAAATAAATAGAAATTTTCTATCAAAATCTTTTAGCCTTTCATATTCCAAGAGATCGCTTGCTGTTAACTCATAAACACATATTCAGACTGGCCGATCTGATACAAAGGTCATCAGCACACAGTTCATAATAAGCAGCAGCATCACCTGCTGGGCATTACTAAAAGGAAATATTCCTAATGTGGACTTCTACACATTAAACCATCCTTAGTTTTCATTACTATCCTCATTTAGTCGAAACATTAAATGCATTTAACAAAATTTAGTATATAACCTTGTCATTCAAGTACTCAAGTTCACAACTATACAAAGAATAAAATGTTTCAAAATTTTCTGAAAGCTCAGAGGAAACAATTACATTTTTAATTAAGTAGCTACTTTAGACTCGTGATCACCTCTGTTATGATCCTCTTTAAAATAAAGAGTGAGGATAAACACTATTCCAAAAGGGATAGCATATCTGGATAAAATATAAAATATACTAGACTAGTAGTATTTTACGTGAACAACACAGATATTTAAGTGTTTTTTAGGTATACAATGTGATCAACACAAACAGCTTCTCTCTTCATATCTGCCACTGATTTTGAACAATCAGCACACTATTTCTTCTGTTTTATAAATAAATTCTGTATGCTTTCTGTTGCAATTGTTTGGAGTATAACATATAGCACAGTGATTTATAATCTAAAGTAATAAAGATTATCATATTTTAATTCAGCTCTTATATGACTTCGTGCTTCTGAAGCTATTTTTGCTTTTATGTTTGCTTCAAGACAGAGGTAGATTTAGTAAAGCCTGGGCACTGCCAGACTTCCTGCCAAAATGCAATTATCAATATTCACAACACTGCTATTGTGCAGTTTTCAAGAATACTTGAAAAGTTCAGAACCATTATATAACACTAAGCCCTCCTTTTCAAGCTTGAGTGAAATAATTGCATAATGAATGTATATTCACAAATAGCTATAAAAGTTCAAACAACAGAAGACAAATATAGCTACATCAAAATGAACAACCAAAACAACAAACAGAAATCTATTTTAAAAGGGGTGCATCTGAATGGAAACTTTTGTTTCATTTTTGCTTTTTAAAAGTGCATCGTATTTTTTCTTTTCCATATTACATAAAAATATTTCTACCAATACTCGTAATGTGAAAAAGAAATCAGAAGCTAGCCACTTTAGTCATTTTCTTCACCACCCGTTAGAGCTGAAATCCTTCCATTGGTGCCTCCTGCTGCTGAAATACAAACTGTTGCTGGCTTTCATCCACTGTAGGTACAATGCTGGGATCATCATCTTCTACACCAAAATAGTGTTCAATCAGATCAAAAGCCTTTTGATAAACTTCCTGATTTTCATGACTTTGCAGAAACTCAATTTTATCCAAGCCTATCACAGAAAGAACACATACAAGAAACAAATTATTATTAGGGCTTCGGTATATATTATATGAAAATAACAAAACAATAGCATCCATTCACTTCAGAAGTTTTTCAATTTATTTTTTGCACAAATCAATGAGTTTACACTTAAGCCATATTCTTTAAGAATGACGAGTATAGGAACCTAGGGATGTAGTTCACTTGGTAAGAATGCTTGACTCGCACACAGGAAACCATAGATTCAAACACCATTATTGCATAAAACCAGGCAAGTGGGACATGCCTGAAATCCTAGCACTTCATAGACAAAAGTTCAAGATCATCCTTGACTACACAAAGAGCTCCAGGACAGCCCAGGCTAATGAGATCCAGCCTTTCTAACTAAGAATACATAAATAAGTAAACAGGGGGGAAAGTACAGGGAAGTACAACGTGAAGACAGGCACCCGCTAGGAAGGAAGATTACAGCTCTAGCCAGCCTGCTGCTCTGTGTTCTTGACTAAGACAACAAGTTCCATTATCTGCACTTGAGTTACAGAAGTCTAGTTTTAGACTAACTCCACAGACCCTTTCAAGAACAATGCTAAACAATGAAAAACCAAAAGAGAAACAAAGCAAATAAACAAAGTAAACCATTTTGAACTAGAGGGTTTCAGTACGAAACACATGCAAACTATATTTGACTCCATGACACTTCACAACAAAATATCATATATAGTTACAGAATGTCCCCAAAGTACAACCTATAAATGAACCTTGAAAAAAAATTCATTCTGAAAGAATGAGAGAAATGTATAGCATCCTATTTTATTGCTTTCAGGAAAAAAATTCTACACAGATTTGAGTAATGCTAGAATATTTTTCATTCAAAGACAAATTACATTGGGCCAACTAGATGACTCAGCAGGTAAGGGCACCTGGCAGCCCCCAGGAAGTGGAAGGCGAGAGCTGATGCCACAAAGCTCTCCTCTGACACTCACATGTGCACTGTGGAGCTCATGTCCACAAACGCACACTAATAATAAAAACTCTCTTTAAAGAAGACCTGACACTGGATATTGTATAGTAAGGAATAAGCAAAGCAGCCCCCGTCTCCGTACACAAACACAGAACACCCCCAAACTCCAGTATAATCTGGGATTAAAAAGACTGTTCATAAGGAAATACTGATTTTTAACTTTATTTTTTATTTATGTGTATATGTGTCAGCAAGCTTGAACTTACGTGCATGCAGGAACCTAAAAAAGTCTGAATCTATGGATCACCTGAAACAGGAGGTTGTGACCTGCCCATGTGGTTACTGGAACAGAATCTGGGTCCTAAACTAGCACAGTGTGCTGGCTGGATTTTGTCAACATGACACAACCTAAATATATCTGGGAAAGGAGAACTACAACTGAGAAAATGCCTCCATAAGATCAGGCTGTGGGCAAGCTTCTGGGCATTTTCTTAATTAGTGATTGATGGAGGAGGGCCCATCCATTGTGGGTGGTGCCAATATAAGAAAGCAGGTTGAGCAAGCCATGGGGAGCCACAGATATCTTATATATTTTGAAATAAGGTTAATATACCTCAGGCTTCATTTAAGAATCTTAAGTAAAAGCTTCAATATACAAAAAAAATTGAGACTTAATAGAGAACAGTAAATATTCCTATAATAAATCTTTTAAAATTCAATTTAGGTTCAACTCTATTGGGAGTTAAATTTCTTAAGAAGACAAAAAAGATTGACTAAGATAAGTTTGGTGCTGTACATCTCTAATCCCAGCACTTGGGAGAGAGAAGCAGGAGGCTCTCTGTGATTAATTAGCTGGTCTACACAGCAAGTTCTAGGATAGCAAGGACTGTACAGGCAGAAGCTGTTGCTCCCCTTCCCCCAACCAAAGGGGAGGGAAGGAGAAGGGAAGGAGAGAAAAATCTGACCAACAAAAATTAATTTTTGCCAGATGGTAGTGACTGACACATAACTTTAAACCCAGCACCCAGGAGGCATGGACCATTATGCCCAGATGAATTTTCAGGAATGCAAATGCTGGAAACTGAGGTGGATGCCAACCTTGGGCTATCTAGTGAGTTCTATGCCTGTCTCAGCTACACAGCTGACAGTTATTATTAAAAAAAAATCCCAAACCAAGCCCAAAACTGCTACCAGTAAACAGAAGAAATAAAATTTCACACAAAAATATTATTTTGGCTTATATAAAGCACTAAACAATTTAGAAACTAATGATCAATTATAAGCATGTAGCTAAAACTGCTAAAATATTACTTAAACTATACTTACACATCTATTTGATACCTTATACATCTATTCAATCATGGAGAAATGTACAACACACACTACTTAAATCAATTTAAAGTACTTGTTCAAAAATATAAAAAGGAAGGTATACAAGAAAAGTTAAATTGTAAAAAGAAAAGTAAACGATGAAGATGAATTGCTGCAATGAGTCATGGGCAATTATTTTTAAATATTATACTGCATTTATAATGAAGAAAACTGATGGAATGGGGAGGGTGGAGGTGCAGAAGGGGGAGAGGCCTTTTAGGGCAGGTCATTATGAATTAACTATAACTACAAACTTTCAACTGCCTGCTTACCATATGCTTCTTCAATGAGAGAACAGTATGGATTGACACTCATTCCATTCTGCTTAGATTCTTGTTCTCCAAGACGTAAAATATTTTCAAGTCCATTCAAAGCCACTTGAACTATTTTGGAGTCCATGACAGTCAAAAGGTCACAAAGTGGTTTAATGCAGCCCAAGGTTACTAAATACCTTCACCAAAATTTTAAAGAGAAATGGGGGAGGAGGGTTTAAACAATGCAAATCATAATAAAACAAAACCAGAATGAAATGTTATATAACCAATAATAAAAGTGTTTTTATACACACTTGTTGCTGTTCTTTTTTGAGTTAGGGTTTCACTATGTAGCCCTTGCTAGCCTGGAACTTGCTATGTAGGTCAGGCTGGCCTTGAACTCACAGATTTGACTGCCTCTGCCTCTGCCTCCTGAGCGCTGGGATTACAGGGGTATGTCTCTATATCTGGCTTAAATGCAGAAAGTATTTTATTTACATTGCAATCTGCAACCCTTTTTCTCCTGTTATCCAGTTTCACGTACTTAGCAATAATAGAATTACAAATACTACAAAATGTATACACACAGACCAGCACTTGGATGATTTTGCTAAGGAGGGTTAGAAATAGTAGGTTCCACCCATTCTTTTTTAAAAGTGAAATGTGTTCTCTCTTTCCTTCCCTCCCTCCTCCTTGGTTTATTCGTTGGGAAGGTACAAATGAGAAGGAAAGGAAACACCAAATTAAATCAAAAGATTTCTTACAACAGCAATCACAGTCAATGCTCTGAAACATACACTGTATTTCAGAAATTCAAAGGATCGAAAGAAGAAAACAGGCTACCTGGTAAATGTGAACCAGTACTGTTTACTGAAGTAGCCCATAATTGCCTAATGCATTACTATTTCCTACTTTCCACTTCCTCTAATATAAATGAAACACAAAGGGCAAAAACAGGCTTTGAAGCCAGATTGCATGGTTTCAAATTCTAATTCCATTTTTAGTTAGTTATGTGCCTTTGAGCTCTCTACCCCACTTTCCCAACAGGAAGTATTTTATAGAAGTTTCTGCTCCTTTGAAAAAGGAGTGTGTGTGTGTGTGTGTGTGTGTGTGTGTGTATACATATATTTTCAAATATTATACAGCTTTTGTGGGAAAATGTATGGCATTGAAAAAGGCATACAACAGTGAGAACTTGTCTCTAAAAACCAAAAACAAACAAGATAATGATCTAACCCCTGGTGGACTTAAAATCCTTTGATTCATTAACATAACATCATAATTTGTCTTACTTTATAAAGTTTTAAGAGTTACATATTTGTTAGAAAATATTTCTTAAATAGTGACTTCGAGTTTTATGGAAGAATTCTTAAAATGAGAGGGTTATATAGAGAAGTCAAATTTATCTGAGGTACAAAGTCTATCTTTGCTATACAAGTCAAAAAGATTGAAGACACATGATACAAAGAGACTGGAATCAATATTTGAAATGACAATTACAAAAGACAGCAGTACCTTATTCTAACTGAGAACCTAATATTCATTAAGCACTGTCCTGAGCATTCCAAGTGCATACATTTCACTTTTGATACAGTTACTGAATTCATTAGCAAGAAAAAACTGGACTAGAAAGGTTAAATGATTCTGTCAAAATTGATCCTCTCACAAGTTTACCAAAGGATGAGGACTTGATCAGTATTTGGCCAGGCTTACTTAAAGTCATGGACCAATTCTGAATGCTGTCAGTAATATATATAATAAAAGGCATAGATTATTAACACAGTACAGGAGGACAAGGACAAATAGTGCATAAAAGTATTACACTATCTACTGCAAGACAACAACCAATAAAGAGAGAAGACCATTAAACAAATGCGTATTTTAATTTTACTTTAAACATGCTGACATTCATATTTGTTACTTCTATATAATGAAGTTAATTTTGTGGTTTTAATGCTTGAAACAAATCTAATACCTATGACAGTTTATTCTGCAAATCAACAAATTCTTCCATTCAAAGTTCTAATCTCTACCGAGGAAGATGGGTTAACTTTCACTTAAGCAAAATAATAAAAGAAACCAAATAAAAAGATACAACAAATGCTGTCATTTCCTGTTAATGCATGTCAAACAGACCTAAAAATGTTAGTTTCATCAATCAATAAAAAAAGTTTATTTCAAATTGTCTGATTCATATTAAAAGACAGTGTTAAAGAATCTAAGTCCACCTTATTTGCTCTGGAGTGCCTCCCGATGTGGCATTAGTTATAGCCCATGCTGCTTCTTTTCTGGTACGAAATTCCGCTTTCTGGAGAACCTCAATCAAAACAGGGAAAATACTTGCATCTATGACAGCCTAAGAAGAAAAATAATCCCACAAAATTAATGCAAATACTGTTTCAGAACTACTGTCACATGGAGTACTGAAGTAAAGAGGCTTTAAAATCTGAGAGCAGCTGGAGGATGGCTCAGCAGTTATGGGTTTGCCTTTTACAGAGGACATGGGTTTGGGTCACAGCAAAGACACCAGGGGACTCCTGATGACCTGTGCCTTCAGTTCCAGGGGATCTGACACCCTGGCTACCACAGGAACCTGTACACATGGTGCTTTACATAAACTCACTCAGGTGCACACACAAACAACTTTTTTTAAAAATTTAACTTTATTTTATGTGCATTGGCGTAAAGGTGTTAGATCCCCTGGGACTGGACTCTCAGACAGCTGTGAGCTGCCATGTGGGTGCTGGAAACTGAACCCCGGGTCCTCTGGAAGAGCAATCAGTGCTCCTAACCACTGAGCCATCTCTCCAGCCCCACACACAATTTTTTAAAATTTTAAAATGTAAGACATTTTCAAAAGATTCTGTTTATAATCTGTCAACACTTTAACTGCTTTTTTTTTCTGAAAAAAGAAATGAGCTTTTGTAAAGAATGGAGACTGTGTCAGTAAAATATAAACATCAAAGGTGATAAACCGTAGGCATGTGACTAACCAAGTGGGTGTTCTTTGGCTCAAAAAAGTTGACAGAGCTCCAGTGTGGGTCTCTGTCTCTATCTCCATCCATCACCAGATGAAGGTTCTATGATGATATGCAAGATATTCATCAGTATTGCTCTAGGATAGGGTCATTTCAGGTTCCCTATCCTCAGCTGCCCAAGGAACTAACTGGGGACTCCCAAGGTCCCAATGAGGAGCAGAAGGAGGGAGAACATGAGCAAAGAAGTCGGGACCACGAGGGGTGCACCCACCCACTGAGACAGTGGAGCTGATCTATTGGGAGCTCACCAAGGCCAGCTGGACTGTGACTAAAAAAGCATGGGATAAAACTGGACTCTCTGAACATGGCGAACAATGAGGGCTGATGAGAAGCCAAGGACAATGGCACGGGGTTTTGATCCTACGTAATGTGCTGGCTTTGTGGGAGCCTAGCCAGTTTGGATGTTCACCTTCCTAGATATGGACGGAGGGGGGAGGAAACCCTGACTGCTCTTTGGACTGGAGAGGGAGGGGGAAAGGAGTGGGGGGAGGGGGAGAAAGGTGGGAGGAGGGGGAGGGAAATGGGAGGCTGGGAGGAGGTGGAAACTTGTTTTTTTTTTTTCTCCTTTTCTCAATTAAAAAAAAAAAAAGTTGACAGACCTAATAAACACTGAAAGCCAACAGAAAGATGATTCCTAACATTTAATCCTCTGCCCAGACTGGGTCTCCCCATACAGTCCATTCTGGCCCCAAAATCATCATCCTGAATCTCTCTCAATTTAAACCTGATGGGACACTTTTTTTTTTTCAAAAAGAAAAAATCTTTTCTTCTTCCCAGACAAGGTGTCCCTATATAGCCCATTTGGCCTCAAAATCATACTTTCCTTCTGCTTCAGCTTCTTAAGTACCAGGATTACAGGTGGGAACTACAGTGCTCAGCAGAAACCATTCATTTCTCTAGACTAACTTTATGGTTCAGATACTTTTATAGACGTAATTGGTATTCCTCACTAGAATACTAAACACAAATGCTATTATTTAGAGAAGAAAAGGTCATGTTGAATGCCGGGTATCTCAGCTTAGACCTTCCTATTGTCATCTCAACTCTGCAAGGCACTTACCTGGATCTGAGCTCTGTTTCCTGCAGTGATGTTAGAAATGGTCCAGCAGGCTTCCTTTCTAATTGACTCCTTTGGACTACCCAACAAGTGTAAGAGGCAGGGCAATGCAGAACAGTTCAAAATGACCTAAATTGGGTAAGACAGAAAACAAAAAGGGTTTTAGTATAAATGCAAAAATCTTATGAATTACTTAGAAGTACAGAAATCAATCTGAAAACAAAGAAATAAATTACTTTCAAGGTAAAAATTAGGCAACTGTTAACCTTTCCACCTTGCTTTTTGCAAAGCTTCCCTAGAGCTAGTGCAGTTCTCCACCAGAGTGGGAGTCAGAGACATGGCCTTCAAATACACAAATTAAAGTAACAAAGCTCCAGCATTATCAGCACAGATTATGCTTTGAAGACTATTACCAAGTAGGAAAGATTTGAAACGGTTAGGATTTCTGGTCATACCCATAGAAATGTCTGCAAAGTTCAATGTAGAAAATTACTCAAAGAAAGATTTAGTGATGGAAGACAGGATTTAACCTCATTTTCAAAACAAATTACTGAATGATATTCTTTCCCCAACAGGTTTCTATAGCATCACAAAAAAATTTCAAGTACAGAATAAATTTTTCTGCTTTCATAATTTGGCTTTTATAATGAAATATTATCTAATTAGGTGTGTGGCTAATGCCTTTAATCCCAGTATTAAAAAAGCAGAGATGAGCAGGTTTAAGTTCAAAGCCAGTCAGAGTTACTAATGAGACCCTGTCTCAGACAAAAATCAACTGACTTAAGTACTGTCTGCTTTGTCCTATATTCACAATCATCCACAATGCTTTTTGATTTACTAAGGGTAGAAGGTATGCAGCATTAGGACCTTGAAAATTTTGCTGGTAAGTGCAGTGTATCCCAGAATAGAGAGCTACCATTAAAATGGGTATTATGGACTGACTGCTAATGATTACTCTCAAAATAGAAGTCTAGCCCAAATCTGGAGTCAATCTTAACCTCTTACCATTCTCCAAAAACAGGCATGTGTAAACAAGTTAATCACCAATTCTGGAACCATTTCCTTGTTATCTTTCCTTTGGCTTCATAGTCTATAACCTATGTATAATAAACGACAGCTCCTATTCAAATTTAATGGTTCTTAAACATACCTCAGGGTATCTGCCTTTCTCCTCTACTGAAGTGCTACTCTACTTATTTAGTTCCACCTGTCTACAGAAACTACAGATTTCTCATCACACTCAACTTTTCCACTAATCCTCAACAGCACTTACTGGATTGATCATAGCACATTCATTTCCTTGTTAGTTTGTTTTAAGTCTCAAGCTCTATTGATTTAGTTAGCTGGGCACCCGGCTTTATTTCAATGACTTCTAACTAGTTAAGATTCTGAATGAGATAGCCCAGGTTTGAGGTCTCCATCCGGTCACTTCCCTTGGAGCTTGTCCTGCAGAAGAGGAGGAACTGTGGGAGCCACGGGAATTGAGCACACCAGGCCCCAAAGGCCTAGAGACTCAACTAAGCAGGGCTCATGGTAATTTTTCAGAGACTGAAGTGGCAGTCACACAACCTGCATGAGTCTGTGCTAGGTCCTGTGCATGTATGTTATGGTTGTTGGCTTAGTGTTTTGGGAGATTCCTGACAGTGGAAGTGGGGGTGTCTCTAACTCTTTTGCCTGTTCTCGCGACCCTGTTCCTCTTAGTGAGTTGCCTCACCTAGCCTTAATGTGAGGGTTTCTGCCTGGTCCTATTGTACCTTGTCATTCCATGTCCAATTGATGCCCCTGGGAGGCCTGCTCTTTTCTGGGGTATGTGGGGAAATGGAGACGGCTGGGGGAGGAACTGGGAGGAGTGGAGGGAGGAGAAGCTGCAGTCAAGATGTACTGTATGAGAGAAGAATAAATTAAAAAGACTTTGAATCCTCTGAGAAGAACACTTGGTATATTTGCACTAACAGGGTTCTATGATAGTATATTCCCAATAAGGTAACTGAAGCTGAAAACTGGGCTTACTGCCACAGACAACTGTATAATTATACTAATAAGGCCTTGAACATATAATCAAGTGATATGAAACAATAATGCTAACAATGTGTCATAAATTCTGAACTTACCTGTGTTTGAATATCATCACCAGTCACAATATTACCAACTGCTCTTAATGCAGGTGACACAACTTTATAGTCATTGTGCCTAAAAATAAAAAATATGAGCTTATACACTAATAAGTTAACATTTATATAAGTTGAAAAATAGTACATAAATCTTCTGTATCTATCACCCAGAGATCCTACTCAATTTTTACTTACTAATATTTCAAAAACAAAAAATATCTAATCCAGTATTATAAATGCTATATAACCTCAGTTTATCTTATTAGATGACATATTGTATATACTCTGTCTTATTATTAGGTACTTAACTCTGGTCCTAATTAAGACTGTATATCATGTTACACTTCGTCTCTATTCCAATTCCTCCTCTATACTATTTGATGAAGAAATAGTTGAGATCACGTAAAAATCCCATTCTTTAACCTATTTAATTTATTTTAGAGATTATAATTACATTTCTCCCTTCCCTTTTCTCACTTCAAACCCTACCTTATACTCCTTCCTTCTGTTCTTCAAATTATGATCTATTTTTTACAAATTGTTATTGCATGCCTATGTTTATGTATACACATATTTCTAAATATACATGTACATTTTCAGTGTTAGTATCTGTTGGCTCATTACCTGAATTAGTACTTATTTGTATTTTTTATAATCATTTTGAAAACTACCATCTTGACCATATACCTTATCTGCCTACTGACCCAGCTACATATTGTAAAGTGGACTCTGGGTTGTTGCTAGTCACTAATTTATAATAATACATGAATGTTATTTATTCCCAAGATAATTGTTTTCTGTGTTCATCTAATTTTTCCTCATTCTAATGCAATAATTTCTCTAAGAAAAGCTCCTTTTCTTAAGTAAACAGTGATACTTGGAGACAAAGAGTTGTGGCTTTAGTGTGCTTACTTATTTTTAGAGAGGTGTCCATGGCCCCAAAGCCTTAACATACATATGCACACACATACTTAAACAGCTCCTTATTTTGAAAGCCATGAGTTTACTCTGAGGGATTTAGTTCTAATCTAACAGCAAAGCCTTTTTCCCTTTGTATTTTCTGACTAAAAGTCAGTTGCTTTACTTCACATCTTCCTACATAAAGATAATCTGACAAGAGAGGCTACCAAGAATTGAGTTTTTGGCTTTAAACTTTGTTCTGGTCTGCTGTCTACCCACTCAAGTAGAAATCACCACTGTGCCTGTCTAGCTTTCGCTGATACTATTCTCATATTGGAACATCAACCCTTTAACCAAGCTCTATCTGTTGTGCTTTCTGTTTGGTGGTTCTTTGAGATAAGGTCTCACTATGTGGTTCTGGGTGGTCCAGAACTAGCTATGCCTGAAACTCAGAGATCCACCTGCCCCTGCCTTAAGTGCTGGGACTAAAGGCATGAACTATCATGCCTGGTTTGCTATTAATGGCTTTTTAACAAAATGAAGACAACTGTAAGGAAGGTTGGAGGATAAAGAAGTATAACATCTTTATAAACGAAATTTTCTTTTAATGTCTTTGCATGGAAAAGCTGTAACTATAAACAAATGTAGTAATAATTGGCCAGTAGGAGAAACATCATGGAGACACTAAGTGAATTTCCTAGCTTTGTTTCAAATTAATTATTACAAAGAATAATAAACTAGATTACTGGTTCTGTGAAAGCAGTAACTCTATTCTCTCCTAATAACATTTCACATGTCACCTTTGGTACTAACAAAATTCCCTAAATGATTCCTGAGTTAAGGCTCCTTCCTTCAAAAAATAAAAGTTTAATTCATACAGAGATTAATTTATAAAGTAATTTCATTGTATTTCAGAATATATGTTAAAGGACTAGTATTTAAGGATTATAGATACTCTCTAAAGGGTGGAGTTAGTAACTTTTTAATTCTTCCTAAAGATGGTGATTTTTGAAATGTTTAAAAACACGATCTTAATTGTTAAACTTAATATACAATCACATAACAACTAAGTGTAAATTATAGTTACATCAAAAGTTCCACCAATCTTCGACAGACTCCAGAATCAATGACTACTTGAATTTTATCATTGGGCCCATCAGAGAGATAAGAAAGGGCCCAGCAAACATCTGCTAACACATCTGGATCACTGCTAAACAACAATCGTGATAAGACGTTTAAGCAAGGTGAAATCTGTAAGAAAAAAAATGAGTTAATATTTAATTATTCTCTTTAGTATCAAGATTCCTTAGCAAAATGTAGAAACTTAGTTTAAGACCCAAATCTAATACAATAAAGAATTCTATCATATTAAGATATTCTATCATAATATCAAGATTATGATTAAGTATTTGAGTATCAAAATGAATATGGTTGCTATTAATTGGTTATTAACTAAAACATGTTAAAGCAATAAAATATATATAGTATCTTCATTTAATATTTAAGCTATATAGACATCCAGACTAAAAAGCCTACATGCTTCATATTAACGAATAAATTATTAGTTTTTTATTCATTACATGTGCTCAATACAAATAAGCTGAATAAACTTGAGCAGCAAAGATAGAGGAAATGTAAAAAAAATATTCTGAAAGGTTTTCCATAAGAAGCCACTACTGCTAGCACATACTTCTTTTTCTTGTTTTATTTTAAGATGCTGGGACTTGAACTCAGGGCCCTGCATATGCTAGTTAGCCATAAGATAGACTGCCTATCCTGGTCTCACGTTAGCTAGCCAGAAGACAGACCCCCTATCCTTGTCTCAAATTTCAATATCCTGCCTCAGTGTAGGGTTACAGATATGTGCCACCATACTCAGCTCTATCTCTTTTTACTGTAATGAATAATGCTGTAAAATTTCAACTAAAACAAAATTCAACAGGTGTGTCCAAATGCACACCTGTAATCCCAGTTCTCAGAAGGCTGAGGCAGGAGGATGAAGATTTTGAGGTCAGCCCCAACTACATAATGAAATATTGTCTGAAACAAACAAGCAAAACCCAAAGAAAATACCAGCTAAAACATGACAAAAGAAACCCCTCTAGCACCGTAATTATTTCAATCCTTCATCTAACTACAACTAATCAGTGTGAAAGGGAGCAAGGCACTTGACAGCTCTCAAGGCTGTTTTCAATTCTGTGAAACAGAAGATCAGTTCTGTGATCTCTGCTATATTCCTGCCAGACAGCCCTAGTTCTCATGCTATTTGCAACCTCCGTGGTAGGAATAAATTACCTATTATCTGTATATCCAAATTTCTTCACTTGTAAAACAGACACAGGAAAGAACTGTTGGGTGTGTAAGAACGCATGCAGTAGCTAAGAACATGCCTGGCATCACTCACATAGGAATCACTCACATATTAGCTCTTTTTCCCCATTACCAGTACTGAGTCTCTTACCAACTTATTTTGAATTCTTTTAACTGGCAACCTCCCATCTCCCTTAATCTTATCTCTCAGATAGGAGATACAGTAGTGGCTTTCATTTTCATTCCTTTTCTGTTGAAGATACATCCCAACCCACCCGTGGATGTCTGAAATCATGCACAGGTCTCTATGGCTTTCCTATATACACAGAGATAGGTGAATTGTCTTTCTAGTTCAACTAAGCCCTGTCAGGCACTGAAGCTGAAGTTTCAATAACAAAATTAGCATGAATCATTTTAGTTCTTTATAATTTTATGGACAAATGATTTTTCTCTTACCAAAGACTTTACCAACCTCATTATAAATTTTTCTTTTCTTATTAGTTCAAAAAATTTTATATTTTCATTTAAATGAGAAGCACTTCACAGCATGAACAAAAATTATTTGTAACAGGGTAGGAGAGTAGAAGGTTATGTAATGGTACATAGAAAGGAATGCAGTTTAAAGCTCATGAATTACTTATTTTGGGCTTTCTTGTTTGACATGTTTAGACAAAAAGTAGTTGAAAACTCAGAAATCAAAACTAAAAATAACAGTAGCAGTACATATGTTAAAAATGTCATAAATTAAAAAGAATTAGGATGTTTTAATGTTAGTTTTTCCTCGATCACTAAAGACTGAATCAGTACATAAACTATATCTTCTAAAACTAGTTTTACTTTTGCTGCATCTTTCCTCTAAGAATAACAGAAGGGCTGACATACAGAATTTGGCTTATAAAAGACACATGCCCATCCATAAGTTAGTAAACAGAATTAACACAACTGGATCCTTCATCAATAACATGCATCCACCCCTACCAACAACCTTTTTCTTTAAAAAGGGAAACTGTTATTGAATTCTTCTTTTGAAACATGCTTTTTTAAAAGATATTACTGAACACATAATTGACTTGCTATTTTTACAAATAAATAAATATTTACAATTTCCATAGTTTAAAATTTTAATCTAGTATTATTACATGAAAGTCATATAGAAAAAGAATTTGGATCCTGTGGTAGCTTGAATGACAATGGCCCCTACAGGCTCAGATGTTAGAAGACTTGGTCCCCAGTTGGTGAAACTGGAACTGTTTTGGAAAGGATTAGGGTGTGTGGCCTAGTTGGAGGAAGTGTGTCATTGGGAGAAGGCTTTGAAGTTTCAAGACTCTTGCCAATACCAGTGTGTTCTCTACCTCCTGCTTGTGGGTAAAGATGTGAGCTCGCAGCTTCTGTTCTAGTCAATACATTTGCAGCTTGTCTACTTTGCTCTGACGTCATGGACTCTAACCCTATGAAACGCTTTATTGGCCATGGTCACAGCATCAGTAAAGTCACTAATATAGATCTTCAGAATGTTTAAGAACAGAAGGAACTCCTAAGGCCAAACATGTTAAGAATCATTTATTAAGAACTATTTATTAGTTGTTTTAAACATAGAGAATGGCTAAAGCAAAGCATGCTGTGTGAATAGGAGGAGCAGCAAACAGTCTAGTGAGGCCAGAATGTAAAGAGGATGGCAAACAGGACCTGAGGAAGGGAGATCACAGTGGGCTGGTGTATGACAATTCTTACAGGGTATTTAACAAAATTACTGGGAACAGAGGTACAGTTTCCAAGTTGTGGATTATTCTGGCTGCTTTCTTGGGAACAAAAAAAAAAAGAAAGAAAGAAAAGAAAATGATAGTTAGGCCAAAGAAAGTATAAGGATGATTTGCTAAAAAGCTATCACAACAACCCCAGTGCTAAAAGGTGCTGCATCCTATAGTATGAAGAGGTGATATATTTCCTTCCTCAATATGGTACTCTGAAACACTTCAAACCTACAGAAGCTCTGCACAAATAGTACAATCAACACTAACATGCTGCATCCAGATTCATCAGCTGTTTGCCCTATCTGTTCTCTTTCAACATTCGCATGTACATCTGCAATTGTATATGTTTATGTATTTGCCTTTCCTAAGACAGGAAGCAGCTCACAGATTACAAAAATTACCATGATAGTCCACATCTAAATGCTTTGGTATATGTCTCCTAAGAAAAAGGTACATTCTAAAGTTTTCTACAATATTTTTATCACACCCGCATTTGTTTTGGTTTTTGTTGTTGCTGAGAAGGGGTCTCACTAAATAATCCTGGCTGTCCTGAAATTTACAAGCTGCCTCCCAAATGCTGGGATTAAAGATGAATCCCCAGTTGCCTGGCACACCCACAAAATTTAACATTGACACAGTATTATCTCTAAGGTATCAATCACACTTTTTAGGTAAACAAGTATTCTGATCCATGATCTAATCAAGAATTAAACATTTTTTACAGATGCCTTAAAAATACAAGATTATTATGGTAGTATAAACATGGAAATTATACTTACTTTAAGTCCACAAGTCAATATGTCTATTTCTTTTTGGTATGCCATTTACATTGTAAAAATGAATACATTTTAATAACCAACATATAACCAAATTACAATCTTCTACCATTCTGAAAAATTTCCTTCTGCCCCTGGGTGGTCAATTTTCTCACCTCGGACATTCCCCAATATGATTTTCATTCTTTTAGATTTCTTTTCCAAAACATGTACATGGAGTCATGTAAGATGACACACCTACAGACTCCTTTAATTTAGCTTAATGCTACTGAGATTAAAGCATATGTAAGTAGCTTGTTCTTTCTTATTGCTGAGTTGTAGTTCACCATAAATGAAAGAACTAGACTACAAACATTTCTAACTCAACTCGAAGACATACAGATGTCTGGCTATGGTGGAGTTTCTGGCCAGAGAAACTAGAGGCAAAAGAAGAGTAGAAATCTATAAAATTTATTTAATTTGCTGAATGTGTAAACAGTGTCTAGTTAATAGAGAAGATAACAAAAATAAAGAGTCTACTCAATGTTAAAAAAAAAGGCTCTTACCATAAGGGCACTTATTTATGGAAACATTTCTTAACTCGTATATTCCACTCATACCTTACTAAAATTTGGAGGAGGGTTTTTGCCTCTACATAGGTTTGAGAGGGCCCATACAGCATTTCTGGTGGTGGTAAGTCTGTTTGAATTTGTTAATAACCTGCCAAGAAAAGAAAAAGAACTGTCATTTTTACATTCACTTTTCCATTTCAACTATTTTCTTGTAATAACTAAATTCTCTTTGACAGACTTTATAAGATATTTAAACTGGTAAGACAGAAAAGGTGAACTTAAAATTCATTAGTTTTATTAAAAATATAGGTATCTTTCTCAAGTCTGAATCTAATATCTAAACACTTAAATCATAATAGGCTGAAGATAATGGATATCAGAAGAAATGTACAAGATTACCTTTGATAAAATAATGAAAAGACTACATTATACACAATCAGGAAGCAGGGAATAAGTGAAGGTCAGCTATTGGCAAAGGAAGTTCTTAGCTTTTATTTTAACAGGTCTTACAATGTGTTCTAAAAACTTGTTTGCAATGAATCCTGATAGATTCTAAGAAACCAAGTATCAGAAACAAGAATGTCTCTTCTCTCAGTTCCCTAAGAAGTTATTAACAGTTTCGCCACACTTACAACAGCATCATGGTTCAATATTCGGGTGGTTTCAATGAGACTGGCCCTCACAGGCTCATATATTTGAATACTTCGGTTCCCTGTAACTGGTGGCCGTTTGGAAAGGTTAGGAGATGTGGCCCTGGAGGAGGAGGTGTGCGACTGTTGGTGGACTTGAGGTTTCAACAGCTTCCTACCATCCCCAGTTTACTCCCTGATCGTGGCCAGGAGTGTGAGCTCCTAGCTGCTGCTCCAGCCACCATGACTTCTCTCTACCATGACAAACTCTAACCCTCTGGAACTGCAAGCCCAGACCAATTAAACTTTTTTGTTGTTGTTGTTTTGTTTTGTTTTTTGAGACAGGGTTTCTTTATAGCTTTGAAGCCTGTCCTGAAACTAGTTCTTATATACCAGGCTGGCTTTGAGCTCACAGAGATAGATGCCTCCCTCTGCCCCCAAAGTGTTGGGATTAAAAAAGAGTGCCACCACCGCCTTGCCAATTAAACTTTTTTGTAAGACACTTTGGCATGGTGTTTTAGCACATCAATACAGAAGTAACTAATACAATTAAATTTATATTTTTGTTAATCTATATGTTAATTATGTCTAATTAGGAGATGCCCAAGATAGTGAAATGACTTAGCAGGCAAGCACTTGCCATCAAGCCTGACACCTGAACCATCCACAGGATCCAGATGACAGAGGAGGAGAACTGACTCCAACAAGCTGTCCTCTGCACGCTACATGAACACACACTAAACGGACAATAGCAGATTCCTTAATATGACATCATACTAATCCTTTATAGCTTAGAGAAAGAGAACACACACCAAAATTAGCCATGTAATTTCAGGAGTTTATTGACCTTCATAAAGCTGCTAGAAATATTGAGAACCTAGGTTGGAAAAAAAAATCCCATTTTGAAATGACATCAGCAAAAGCAGTCAAGAAGGGAGCCCTGAAAAACCTCTCCTGCCCCAGAAGCACCACAAACAAACAACAAACAACACCTAAACCGCGATGGAAACCCCGTGCTTATCTAAAAGACAGCTAAATGCTTACAGCCCCGGAAGGACTAAAACATCTCACTGAACCTTTCCAGTGTTTTAATTCACACTTGCTCAAGCCCATCTCTCTAGTCTGCCAGCTGACTTTAAAATGATGTATTTTTTTCTTCTGGAAGGTCCTTATTCCAGAGGACCAGAGCAAAAGCATATACCTTGTTTCCAGGTGCTTATACATGTGTTGCCAGCTTTGTGGGGACACTTAAAAGTGGGTACAATGTGTATTTGTCTTTCTTTTGCCTATCTGGGAAAATTCAGATGTGGGAAAGTAGCTAAATGTCTTTTAGTAAAAAGCAGAAAGCTCAAGTAAAGAATATAGGGCAAATGGGAGACACTGAAAAAAACATGGAAGGAAAACTAGGGAGTGAAATCCTCTGGGGAAATAAGCCATTCGAATAGCTTTCAAGTAGACATCAAGATAGTAAAACATCTTCTGGTCAGAATACACACTCAGGAAAACACCTAGGAAGGCCCTTGCCATCCGCCTGACTTTCAGACTTAGCATAAACAGAAAGTAAGGGCTGAGTTCATAATACTATCTGGCCCAGCTAAGCACATGTCTGATAACATAATGACAATTTTTAAAACATCTTTTTTTTTTTAAGCGCTAGAGGGTAAACTTGGCTGCTAAAAGCACTTATTGTTCTTGCAGGGGACACAGATTTGAGTCCCAGCATCTATATGGTGATTCATAACTAGGTGCAGCTCCAGTCCCAAGGGAGCCAACTATCTTCTTTTGATCTCTGCAGATATCAAGTTCACACGTGGGACATAGGCATACATACAGGCAAAACTCTCACATACGAACTTAAAAAAAAAAAAACTTTAAACAAGCAACTATAGTAAGGATCATTAGGACCCAACAGAGGATAATCTGAGATCTATTATAATCAAAATGTGCAGTTTTCAACAAAGAATTAAGAGGCAAAGTTAAAAAAAAGAATTAGACATTGGATTTTTCCACAGATGCTTTACATCTATTGTCTTAAATAGGCCTCCAAAATAGTAAACTACAGACCAATATTCCTTATGAATATACATATAAAATTTTATAATAAAGTTCTAGGAAAATTAATTCCAAGAAATTATTTAGTAATTAAAATTATTAAGGAGTATAACCTAATAGGATTTTATCCTAGAAATTCAAGAATGGTTCAATAGTCATATATCAATGGGATAAACTACATTAACAAGATAAAGAAAACATGATCAAGCCTATATATTGAAGGAAACCAACATTTTCATAATGAAAAACAAAAATAAAAGGAAATCATTTCAACATGATAGAAGAAGGGAAAGAATACAAACTGGAGAAGAGAAAATGAAACTATCTCTATTTACATGTGATATAATGTGAAATAACAAGAGGCCGCTAGTTCAGTTCCCGGCAGCCTAGACTCCCAAAATAATCACACAGAAACTATATTATTTAAATCACTGCTTGGCCAATCACTTAAGTGTATTGCTAGCTAACTCTTACATCTAGTATTAACCCATTTCGAGTATTTTATATTTTAACACAAGGCTCATTGCTGTGGAAGCACATTCTGCTCCTTTGCCAATACCTACTGGGGCGTGGTCTCTTACACTTTAAAAAGCAGTGGGAACCATGCACTACGCTCCCTTTCTGGCTGCTAGTCTCTGTTTGCGCTCAGAGGACTATTGTGATCTGTAAGTTTTACCCTTAAATAAATAACCCTTGTATTATCCTAATTCTGAACTGGTGTGGGATTGTTTTACAGCATCAGCTCGGTGGCCTACTGGCAAAGTTTCAGCCTGCGTCTGTCTCTGGCAGTGGCTCCATGGCTTCTTCCTGACTCCTCCTTCCTTCAGCATTCAGTTTAGTTTTCTCCACCTAACTCTGTTCTACCCTATCAGGCCACGCCAGTTTCTTTATTAACACATGGTATTCACAGTATGCAGAGGGGAATCCCACATCAATATAATCTCATATACAGAAACCTAATAATCTGTAAGGTCGAGACATATAGTAAGACCCAATACCAAAAAGGAAAAAAGAAGCTACTAGTTACAACAAATAAATTCACAAAGTTGCAGGGTGTAAGCTCAAAACTTTAAATTAACTGAATCCCCATATACTTCTATGACAAGCTTTAAAAAATCAAAACAACACTTTTATTTACAAAAAAAAAAAAACATGTTCTTGGGTTATTAATGAATAAATCCATTACAAGTTAAAAACACTGCAAGAAAAAAGATATACAATGTATCTAACCTATTAGTATGTTTGGATCCTAAATATTCTTTAAATGCCATGCTAAAGATTCAAGTGATAACAGAACCTACTGGAGGTAGTATGCGATAGAAATAAATTAAGTTACTAGAGGAATGACTCTAAGATCTGGAAACTTTGGTCCTTTCTATATGTTAGTGTCGCTCTGGTCTGCTGGGTCAGCAGTCAACATCCCTGTTATGATGTTCTGCCTCTGCAGGGGCACAAAGTAACCCTGGCAAGTAATCTTGTACTGAAGCCTCTGAAACTGTGAGCCAAAAATAACCCTTTCCTCCATACAAGTTCATCACAATGATAGAAAACTAATATACCTACCTAAACAGCTTAGCAGCACAGTACTCTACAGAGGGTCAGTTGTTTGCTCTCACCTATGGCTAACTAGAAGCTGCAGTTTGCCAGTGCACAACTTGATATCCACAAGAATATCACTCACATACTGCTAGTCCAGGAAAAGGTCAGAGGTCAAAAAAGAGCATCCATCAAATGTATTTCACTGTTAGACCATCAAGCCAATCAAGCATATATTCAAACAATGTAAGCTAGAGACTGTTTTAGAATAAAGTTAATCAAGGCATAAGTCTTTGTTTACTAAAAACTACAAAATATTTAAAGACCTAAATAAATTATATTACATCCCATGTTTTTCTATTTAAACACTTAATACTGTTAAGAAAGTGTTGTGGGATTCCCCTCTGTGTGCTACAAATACCACTGAATAATAAAGAATCTCCTTTGGGCCTATTGCCGTGCAGAACAGGGCAAAATAACCTAGAGAAATAGATACAAAGAAACAAAATGCTCAGTTAATTATCTGATCTACAAATCAAATAATCAAATCAGAAAAATGTCACTTGGAAAGGACAACGACCAAAAAGTAGGTCCACAGTAGTAAAACTATAGCAAACAATTCAGTGGTCTGCATGCAACTGGCTCTTAATCAAGTTTATTTAATCATATTTTCATGCTACGAAATCATTTCTATGGTGTTGTTTATTAGAACAAACGGTTTCAAATTAGTCTAGATGTTTAAATTTATTCTATTTAATTCCTCCCCTGAAAAGGATGGAGAATATCACAAAATGATAGATATTTTTTTCTTCCAACCATCTCTTTGATTAGTTTTTTCTTTCATAATAATTGTCACTGAAATTTAATGTACAGATAATTTCAGTGAATGCTAATTATTTTATATAAAGAAATATCTCTTTCAAACAATTTATCAGTTTTTTTAAAGGACCTTATATCACAGCATAATGTACTTTTAAATATCAAGCAGCTAAGACTCTCACTCACTGCTCTTCCAGAGCTCACTCAGTTCCCAGCACCCATATCAGGCAGCTCACAACTACTATAACTCCAGGTCTAGAAACTCTGACAGCCTCTGCTGTTCTCAGGAACCTGCACTCACGTGAACATGCTCCCAACACAGACACACACACATAAAGATAAATCTTAGCAGTAAAGCAGCCAGACAAGAAACTACTTGCTCAGTCACTGTAAGTAAAAAGTAACTTTCAAGCACTAAACCAAAAATCTCTTGTGGTCATTGTTCTGAGGACATTTTAAAATCAAATATAAAATTCTGTAGACATTATAAGTACACAATTTGTTTAAGTATTAAAGATTCCATTTTATAAGGGCCTGGAAACACAGTACAGTAGCTAAGAGCATTTGCTGTTCTTTCAGAGGACCTAAGTTCAGATCCTAGCTCACAACTTCCCATATATAACTCTAGTTTCAGGAATCTGACACCCTCCTCCTTTGGCCTCCATGGACAACTGCAGTCAGGTGCACATACCCCTAACCCCAAACACACACACAATATATACATAACGTTTTAACCTTAAAAAGTTGTTCACACTACAGGACCATTTAAATGTTGTTATACTATAAAGTAGTGGATGTCCTTGTTAATTATTTTAGCACTGAAAGCACCATGCAAGTGGTGACTACTAAGTACAGATGAAGAGAACACAGAAGACTTGTTTGTGTGTGTGCACACACACACACGCACATGTGTCTGTTGGGGGTGGAAGGTGGGTGGATGTGTGTTTCGAGACAGGGTTTCTCTGTGTAGTCCTAGCTGTCCTGGAACTTGCTCTGTAGACCAGGCTGGCCTCTAACTCAGAGATCCACCTGCCTCTGCCTCCTGAGTGATGGGCTTGCACCACCATCACCTGGCATCATAAAAAACATTTTTTAAAAAGCATACAATTTGAATTTTTTTCTCTGATTTTCCTACTTTTAAATAACTTTTGGACTGGCCAATCATAAAACTACAAAATAAAACAATGTTTGAGAATTTAACTGTTATATAGAAATGGAGGAGTATATAATTTTTTTCCAAATGCAAAATTAACTTATGATAAACTGAAACAAAATACTTACTCTAAAAGAGGTGGAAGTATCTCACAATTCAAAACAAAATCCCTGCATTCTGCATTGTCACCAGCAATGTTACCAAGTGCCCAAACAGCCTGAGAAAAATAAAACATTGCTTTTAAGACAATATCCTAAATCTCTGCTAAGAGAATTTTTCTAAAGTAACAATGTTTTCAAGAAAATGTGAAAAAACAAAGGCAAGGAAAGACAAAAGGATAGGAATTTTTAAATGAAATGCTACATATTTTAAATCATAAGGTAAGGGCACTTAAGTTTCTCTTACATTCTAGTGAACTCTCAATAATATTCAAAGAAGAGCTTACAGAATCTCTTTTGAATCTACCAAGAGAGATAAATTTATCCAGCAAATTTTCTAATTATACTAGAGATTTGCTCCTCTGTTAAAAAATCTTTTAGCTAGAATGGTACTAATTTTTGAATAAGAGTTAAAAAACATAGTATAAATAATAACTAAGATGAGAATTAGACGAACACTGAAAATTTAAGATTAGTCAGTTTAGTATAATTTTAAAAGTAAATATTGGGAATCTTAATCATATGAGTGACTATCCAAATGAAAATTTCCATTTTATCATAGTCTCACTTTAAAGCTTTCAGAGAAATACAAAAGTATATTATGTTTTCAACTTAGAAAGTCTTATTTTTGGAATTTAAAACATGAATCATTATTTTTAACATCTATTTGAGACCTAAGATTAAAATTTTTTAAAAAAATGTTTAAAACCAGACCAAAAAATACTTTAAAGATAATTCTTACTATCTTATTAGTAAACCTTAATAATATTATCAAGGGGGGGAGATATGGTGACGTGTACTTTTTATCCCAGCAAGCAACTTGGTGGCAGAGGCAAATGTATCGCTGTGTTTGAGGTCAGCCAAGGCTACATAGGTTGCCCTGCCTTAAAAAGAAAAGTACTCTCTCTCTCTGTAGGTGGGGCTATATATGCGCAATCATTTCTATATACTTTGAGAGGGTAATTCCTTTTCTCTAATAAATGTATTTTAAATAAATGTCATGCAAATTGGGAATAATAATGAAATAGAGGTCAAAATTACAAGTAGTATTTTCGAGAGAAAATTAAAATCTCTATATACAACATGCTGCACAGTTAGGAACTTACCTGCTCCTGCACATCTTCATGTTCAGAAGTGAGAAGTTTGATGAAAATTGGAACAGCTCCAGTTTCAATCACTACCTTCGTATGCAGAAAAGTTCCAGATGCTATATTAGTTAATGCCCAGGCAGCTTCAAACTAAGGAAAGAAATCAAGTTTATAGATGGAAAAATAATATTTAAAAAAGCAAAAAGATTCTTCAGATTTGCACGAACTAAAACCAAATAGAAGTATATTTATAATGTCAAAAATATGTAAATACAACTTAATTTATTTAACTTCTAATATTTACTATTTCAGAGTGGTATTCTAAAGCAGGCTCTTCAAAAACAAATGAGACACTATTATGGAATGAAAGAATCATACATGCTATTTGCATCCTGGGGGGTCATGTCACCCCTACCTCATTTAAAAACATGAAAATTAGAATGTGAGACATTTAGGTGTTTGTTCAACATAAGGTTTTATTGTTAACAGAGGTGGGACTAGAAGTGTGGTAGTCTTTCATACAACAGGACCTCTGAAAGACTGAAAAGAAAAACCCTGAGAAATAGTTTATATTTCACATCAATGGAGATGATAGCCTTCATCAGTTGTAAATAAGAAAACAAACAGAAAGCAACTACAAGTTTACAAATCTGACCTATATCCCCTAGGAGAATGCATTAGTAAGACTGGTAAAGTCACACCCTACTGAAGAACTGAACAAAATGGAATGCATGGCCATGACATTAAAGCTGGAGTGATGGCTCGGTGGTAAAGAGCATGGATGCTCTTACAGAGAACCCACGTTTGATTCCCAGCACCAAAACATGGGTGCTCAATCTGCCTCTAACTGCAGATGGATGCCTCTGATCTCTGTGGGCATTGGACTCGGGCAACAGATCCACACACACAAACACAACTGTATTTATGTAGTAGCAATTACAACTGTTTTGATTTGCTAAAAATGTGAAATAGCTGTATATTTGAAGTCCACGAGTTGTTAAATGTGTACAAATCTAACAAAAATTGCCTATAGACAATATATCCCACAGGAACCTAGTTTGAACTTAGACTGATGATCTGAACTAGCAGATTAACACCCACTTAAGTAACAGTATGGAGTGATCCCCAAATTACTCTGGTGAATTTTATCAGGATCGAATAAAGATTCAAGTTCCCAATGTTCTTGCATACACACCACACTGCCTGCAAATGCTATGCTCTCATGGAATATTCCTTCCTTCATCCCCTGTCAGCTGCTCTATCCTGTGTCCCCAGAGCACTTCTTTCATAGCTAGGCTGCAGTGCTAAGCACACTGTGCTACTTCTTAGCTCTTGGGATGTTTACCTTCTGCAAGGCACTTGAACTTCTGTAAGCAGAAACAATGTCTTAATTTTTGACCTATAGTATCCTATATAATGCCTGGCTCTCAAGTTAGCACTCAATAATTTTATTTATTTATATCCATTCATTACTTCTTTCATTCACTAGAAGTATCAGAGACCTGCGTTTTACTTTGTACTCAACAGTTTTTATAAAGCAGAGACAAAATCCTATTACTTCTTATTCAAAATAACTGACCTGAATAAAACAGCCTTTTCCTCAGAGACTCTGATTAGGAATTATAAACATTTTTTTTTTACATTCACATCTATTTCATACTCTTTTGCTTATACCTAAAATGGGGGCTTTCCCCAAACTGCTCAAACAAGTGGACCACCACTCTCAGCTGCAATTTCAACAACTGTGTCTCACAGTCCCTCACTGACAACAGCACTGAGTTTAGAAGGAAGTCTTTTCCAATTCCTAAAACATAAGCCTGACTCTAGAGTGTACACAGATATCAAAGTGAGAGAGTGTTATCTCTTTGTAACATTAAAATGTTTGCAAACTCCACTAAATTATCATCAGTAGCAAATGATTTGGGAGACTGTAACCATATCAGGGTTCAGAGATAATGCTCTCTAGGAAAAAAAATCTAACTGTGATCATACCAATTTATTCTTTAAAAAGATCAGCTGGAAACATTTTAAGCAGTTCTTTAAGGACCAACAGAGGTGGATGTGGTGGCTTGAGCCTTTAACTCCAACACATTAACAGGGGAAGGCTGACCTCTGTAAATTATATTTAAGGTCAGGGCTACTTAGATAGACCCTGACTCAGAAAAAAATAAAGAAGCTTAATAATGAGATTAACACTTTAAAAGTTTGAGTTTTCTAAAAGAAAGTAGCTGGACTGGAGAGATGGCTCAGAGGTTAAGAGACAGGCTGATCTTCCAGATGTCCTGAGTTCAATTCCCAGCAACCACATGATGGCTCACAACCATGTATAATGAGATCCTGTGCTCTCTTCTGGAGTGCAGTCATACATTCAGACAGAACACTGTATACATAATAAATCAATCAATCTTAAAAAAAAGTTAACAAAGGTTGACACCTATAGAATTTCATTAACATTAGCTGTGATTTTATGCTTCTGGGAACTGTTCAGTAGAATAATTCCTAGCAGAAATTAGTACTACAGCCATAAATAATGCTTACAATATAGTTAGCACTGAAACCATTTCCACTAGAAACTCAGTCATTTCTAGAAGGAGATTTAAAAAGAAAACTTCAAACTCACTTGTAAAGCACAATTTTCATTTCTTTCAAGAAATTTCACAAATCTCTGTACAACTCCTGGTTTCTGTATAACTTGATCTATTGGTGGATTGGGTTCTAAGATTTAAAAAAGAAAGGATGTTAGATAGACACAGAAAAACAATGAACTGATCCCCATTTCACACAATATGCATCTCAGCTCCTTTTCCTTGAGAAGTGAAAAAACAGCCTGAACAAGCCGGGGAGTGGTGGTGCACACCTTTAATCCCAGCACTCAGGAGGAAGAGGCAGGCGGATCTCTGTGAGTTTGAGGCCAGCATGGTCTACAAAAGCTAGTTCCAGGACAGGCTCCAAAACTACAGAGAAACCCTGTGTCGAAAAACAAAACAAAACAAAAAACCAGTCTGACCAAAGAACATTAGAGGAGTAGTTGCAGTCCATCACAGCAGAGAAGTCACAGCAGCAGGAACTTGAAGCAACTGGTTACACTGCATCCAGGGAGCCACAAGCCTCCTCTACTCAGCCACCTCTCCATTTACACAGTCAGTGCACAGCTGCAGCCAGAGAGCGGTGGACAGGTCTCCCCATCTCAGTTAAGGAAATCAAGATCAGAGGCTAGTCTCCCAGGTGATTCTAGACTTTTAACAAATTGGAAAGTAATATAACTGTCACAGATCGCATAGGTTTCAATAACCTAAGTGTAGACTCTTAGCTGGATGTAACTGCAGATAAATGTTCTCATGACTGCAGTACTTTTGCAAAGCAAACTCTACTTTTTCATTAACTGCAATGATAGGTAACTAAAATATATTTCCCAATATGAAATATATTTAAGAGATCATCCTTATAAAATGGGAGAACCTGGGTCTAATATTCCTAACCCCAATGAGAAAGTCCCCACTAAATCCTTACAGCACTACCCTCGATTTCCAAGGATGTTCCCTCACTAGTAATAATCATTCACTTACCTGTCTGTCAGACAAGATTTTGTCTAGACATTATTATTTATAGAAATACTACTAAACTATCTAAAAACCATAATGCAGACTTCTGAAAATGATAAATCCTCATGCAATTCAAATAAAATTCAAACAAATGTATTTCAAGTACTGACCAACTAAATACAAGGAAATCTTTCCTCTACCTCTGCTTCAATAAACAGTGCTGTCAGTGGCTCAGTAGCTTTTGGGGTGGTGTTCCTGTACGTCTTCTATTCTCTTCTAGAAACGGACCTCTTTTGTTAAATTCACTAGTCATTCACTATTACCACGAACAAAACTCCAGAAACTCCCTAAATTCTTTTCTCCTTTGTCCCACCACCACACTTTAGTGTGTCTATGTGGTTGCTTTTGTAAGTTTTCTTAAGGGAAGCATAGCCAGGCCACATACCCCTATCATGCTCAACCTGACCGGTACTAAAACAGCTGTTCATTAAGTCCCACGAGAGAACTCTCAGTCAGTCGAAATTTTATCTTAATGAACAAAATTATGTTCATTAATTTTTTTCTCTGTGTTGTAAATGAAAGTCTAGATTTTGAAATGCTCTTCCTTTCCCCTATCTTACAAAACATTAGCAGACATTTCCACCCCTTCACCCTCTATCTTTGAAAGTGTCAGAATTTTAGGACAAGAGTTACCAGCTTCACCTTCTTTTTTTTCTTTTTCTGATGGAAAACTCTAAACTTTCCTTTTTTAAAATTTAAAGAACAGAAATTTGTGTTGTTGTCTTTGAGGAAAGAGGAGATAAGAAGGAAGATGAAAACAGGATGTGTGGTTAGAAGCAGTGAGAAATGGACATGGACCATCAGCATCTACAAGTAAACACAGACGCAGACCTATCACTTACATAAGAACACAAATGCAGTCTCTTCGCCCAAGGTTCAAAGCAACACTTTTTATCATTCCATCTAAAAGAAGCCAATTAAAGTGCACTAGAATTATCAGCTAATTTAACATAGTTATTGATATTACATAACAAAGTAAAAGTCTATATGAGCTTATAAAGGTGATGAGCTATCATAAATAAAATTCACAGGCATTGTGGCAATTTAAATATAAGCAAAATGGGAAAATATATGCTCAAACAGTGAAAACAAAGAATAATATAGAACAGAAAAGCTTTGGGGAAGTTTCTGCAAAAAATGAAATTGAAGAAGTGTAACCCGTGATTTGCATTACAAGAGTGGTCATGATGGGGAAGCAGATTAAGGGATTTTAACAAAGGTTTATCATCTGATTTAAATCAGAGCTGGGTTTAATGGTAGGCTATGTAGTAGCCAGTGGCATACTTAAATCTGCTTTGTGGCAACTGTTAGAATACTACTTAAAGATGAAGAACTACAAGTCGCCTGCTGTTTCTGCTAACAGTTCTATTTACAGCTGCTTTCCCAGGTTTTCTATATGATAGATTAAGTAAAAATATAGTAAATACAAAGTTCTCCTATCCCTGATACACTTGGCAGAAATCCATGTCAATCAGCAAAGGAGAGCATTTATAACCCCTGTTTTATGTCTAACATAGGCTTAAAAATACAACTATTAAGAAGAAACGGTGAAAAATAATTGACATATAAAGCTTAAGAGAAACATGACAGTTTGAAATTACAGAAAACAGTTGTCTTACTAAAACAGTCTCACCTCAGAGAATGATACAGATAACAGAAAGATTAAAATCTTTCAAACTACATTCTTACTTTAAAGAATCAAAATAAATTCAATAATAATAAAGATGTGGTAGAAAAATAATTGAGAACAACTTCAAAATTCTCAAACAAAATCTACAGAAATCCTATCAGTTGTATACAATGCAGGTGTCAAAAACAAATCTTGAAAAAGAATATAATAAAAAATTTTAATCAGGTAACATAAACATCAACTGCAAAAATATTCTAAAATGCAGAGATAAAAAGAAATCATTCTTGATTGTATAAATATTTCTGAACTACTGAAGATGAAGGATGAGATATGAAAGCTAAACGTAGTCATTCAAAAATAAAAATATTTGATAATTTCCCCTTACTGAAGTTTTTGCACTCATTTATGTGGTGTGTGCAGACATGTTCACAAATGACTGTATGCCACTGTCCAAGTGCAGAGGACAGTGGCAGCTTTTGGAAGGAGTCAGTTCTCTTCTTCAGGCATATAGGCTCTAGGGATCAAGCTCGGGTCACAGAGTTTGGTTGTAATTGCCTTTATCCACTGAGCACTCTGCCGGCCCTATTTTATAACTATTTATAATACACTCACTCTTAAAACATAAGAGAGCAAAGACAAACACTTAGATTACACTGACCAAACCACAAGATTGCATTCATTCCTCACCTTAGCAAATTTTATCTTTCTTAGGAAATTAAGGTGGGTGATTCAGCATTATCTGCAAAATCTTAACATCTTAGAAATTCCTTACAATTCAATCACCAATTCTATAAATTCTACATATGAAACAATACTAATACTAACTGGGTAAGTAGTTTGACCATATGAATTACAAACGGTTAGTAAATAATGAAAGAGCTGGGTACGGTGTTGCATAACTGAACTTCCAGCACTTGTGAAGGTGAGGCAGGAAGATGGAGAGTTTGGGGCCAGTCTTAGCTACAAGATAAACCTTGTCTCCTCCAAGTCAAAACCGAACAAATGAAAAATATGTCTAAAAAGTATTTCTATATAGAATTATAGCCTTATTTACTGGTAACAATTATTTTTGATTTGCTTTTTTAGATTCTTTTATAATTTTTTCTACAATGTGTTTATTCTAACAATATATTTTGAAAAAGATGATACTTTAAAACACTTGTTTTAAAGACAGGATCTCTATGCAGCTCTGGATGGCATGGAATTCATTATGTAGACCAGGCTGGCTTCCAACTCACAGAGATCTGCCTACCTCTGCCTCCCAAATGCTGGGACTAAAGGCAAACACAACCAAGCTGGGTGCTAAGGCAGGTGAGCCTACCTGTATGAATTGGAGGCTAGCTTGACTTATCTAGTGAGCGACATCTTGGTTACCAAGATTAGGCAGACAGACCCTCTCTCAAAGGTAAAAAAACAAAATGAAACAAAGGTGTATAAAACCATATCAGGCTAAACTATAAAGAGAAATTAAGACCTGTCTCTGGAAAAAAAAAAAAAGGAAAAAATAAGTGTCCCAAAATTTTAAAAAATATAAATCTCTGCCTTAAATTGTGCAACATCAAATAGCCACTGAAATAACTCTTGCCTTTAGAGAGCAGTTTCCTGAATTTCTGTGTTGCTGCCAACTGCTGTTCAGCATCGCTAGAGAAAACCATCCGAATCATATCTGCAGTGACGACATCTTCCTAAAACACAGAAATAAAATTATCGGGCAAATGATTTTGCATGAATATTATTTTTATTATTTGATGCATATACTGTCTCAGAAATATTATGAGGCATAATACAAACCAAAACACAATTTCGTAAAGTATACCTCTGGAATGGGTACAGTGGAACTGATATCTGGGTCCTGGATAGGACTCTCTAGCATACAGTCTTCATTTTTGGGCAAAGAGACATTTCTGCGTTTGAACAACTGCAACAAAGAAAAATTATTTTATATACTAAGTTTTCCAAAACATTCAACAGTCACAGGATTCATATGAGTAAACAAAATGATTTTTATAATTCAAAATATTAAACATTTACATTTTATAGGGCTTGAAAAAGCATGTATTTCTTTATTTGATGACTAACTATAGAAGAATTTTTCTAAGAAAATCTTTACTATAGACTGGAGAGATGCTTAAGTGCTTAAAAGTGCATACAGCTCTAGCAGAGGACCAGAGTCCCAGTACCATGGTTAAATTCCAAGTTCCCAAGTTTGACAACTTATAACCATCTGTACCTCCACTTCTGGGGCATCTGATACCTCTGGTTTCTATGGCCAACTGCTCTCAGTGTACATACCTTCCCTCAAACATACACACATAATAAATAAAAACAAATCTTTAAAAAGAGAACTCTTGATTTAAAAAGTAAATCACACAGTATAAATATGCTACCGAGTCAGTATAGCCAACTAACAAGCAATAGGAAGCTGGGCATGGTGGTGCATGCCTATAATCCTAGCACCTGAGTTAGAAGCAGGAGGCTCTAGAATTCAAGGGCATCCTCAGCTACAAGAAAATCTGAGGACAGCCTGGGTTATGTGAGACCCTGTCTAAATAAAGTAAAACAAGCAATAGGAAAAAAGTCTTAGGAAAATCAGTCCTATACTTTTTAGTTCCATTATTAATAAAAATAGAAAGATAAAAAACAACAAAAAAAACCTCCTTGTACTTTGATGACTAAATAAATACAGCTCTTCCACAGTCTGTACACACATTTTTTTAGTCAACAGTTTTTTTTTTGTTTGTCTGTTTGTTTCTTTGATGTAAGTTCTGCAAGATACTACAGACAGGAGCTGAAAAACCACAATTACTACATTTCTAAGCAGGCCTTCTTGGACTTTCGGGAATAGTCCTTTACATACACTAATTTTAGCTTGTTTTTGTTATTTGTTATTGTAAGAACTACTTTATAAATATTTCCAAGTCTATATTGGAATGCAAAAAGGTTAAGAAGTATTCATAAGTAGCATATGCAAAGTATAGAAGCTATGAAATATAGAAATATATTAGCAAATACAGAAATCATTAAATGAAAACACACAAAGATGACTTTAATTACCTTAAGACTTATGAAATCCACAATGCATATCATGTGTTTCCTGGGGACAAAGTCTATGCTGAAAACTGGAGGTTAGCTAAATGACTCAAGGGTAAGCATTTTTAGCATTAGGAAAAAGTATGGTAACAAAATGTTTATTAACACAAGAGAAAAATCACCCTAGTCAGTAACTTAGTATAAGATTCTAATCAATGAATTTACAAATATTATTCTAGGGACTTAATTAAGAAACAGAGTTAGCAAATCAATTTTCTCAAACACTTAGCATTTAAAATTTTCTAAAATACAGCAATGATAATTAAACTTGCAAACCTCCACATGAGGTACTGACTAGAATGGATGAATTTGTTGTATCTAAGAACACCCACCTGTTCTTCCCTTTTTTGTTTTCGAAGTTGTATTCCTTCTTCTTCTCTCCGCCTTCGCATCTCTTGAGGATTTAAGGCTTTGTTCTTATAACTTTTCATTCTGTAGTTATCCCTCCCTGGACTAGCCATGGAACCTTAGAGGAAGAAAACACAGGGATAACTCTCAAAACAATGTAAGAGGCTTAGTGTAGGCAACTAAATTTAAGCTCACTGATTCATTTGACCAAAAATCCTGTCTCTCATACCTCTATCATATTAGAGAAAAATGACCAAATAGTTCAGTATTTATTTCTTAGTCGTAGCACATTTCCTGATGCCTTAAGGACAATTTGAGATCCTAGCAACTTACTTCAAAAAAGGTTTAGTTAGCTCACAGACCTGGAGGCCAGGAAGGTGCCAGCAGATGCCCCACTTGTGATAGAGCCTCATGCTAATTCATACACAGCAGAGAAGCAGAAAGGCAAAGTCAATGGGCATTTGTAGATGAGATAAAGTCACAAAGCTGCTGGTCCAAAGGGTTTCTACACTGGCAATGAAATTAGGATACAAATTTTGGCTGGAACAAATCACATCTAAGCCTTAGCAATATTAAACAAGTAACAAATTTGGGTCTAAAAATATTCATCGCCCTTATTATACTGATACATGATATTTTATTCCTATGTTATAACCTACTCTGGGTTCACACATGAAGACTAAACAGTGGTCTACAGCAGTATTTCAACTGTAAGTTAAATGTGACAGATACTTAGTGATCACTTAATACCCTACTGTGATAAGTCCGAAGAACATACCCAGGCCTGACCAGAAGTTACTGTTAACCACTTGCCAGGCAGTGGTGGCCCATGCATTTGGGAGGCAGAGGCAGGTGGATCTCTTGAGTTCCAGAACAGGCTGGTCTACATCGTGAGTTCCAGGATGGCCAGGGTTACACAGAAAAACCCTGCCTCAAAACACAAACAAAGAGAGACAGAGACAGAGAGAGAGGGGGCTTTCATCTATCTGACCTCTCTGATGTAAGATGCTAATTGGTTTGCAGATGTATAAGCAATAAAGAACACTAAAATATATGCATTAAATTCTGTGAGAGGACAGTAAGAAACAGCAATTAACTGTCCCTTAGGAAGCTCAGAAAGGCTTCAGTGTTGCTCTGTGAAAAAGGAGGGAAAGGGGGAAAAAAAGAACAAGCATTTCAAACAGAAAGAATATATGAAGATATGGCAAAAAATTAGAAGCCTAGCATACACATAGAACAGTAAGAAATAAAGTGTGCCTCAACAATGGACTCAAGCAGAAAGAGACAGCGATGAAGCTATAAACATGAAACAAATATGGTTGCTGCAATCCAGCTGAGAAGTTCAAATTTGATCCTATGGAGCAGAACTAAAGGAAACAAGTGATATCTCAATGAGTGTGCTGCTGACGTTACTGCAGTCATTGTAATAGATGAATCCTGACTTTAGGAGACTGTGTTGAGCTACAGATGGTTGGAAATACAGTTTGAAACACAGAACAAGGGTCCTGACTTGATTATCCAATGTCATGGAGAGCCACAAAAAGAAAGGGGACAGGAAAACTCTTCATGGTATTTACATTTCAGTGGGGGGGGTGAGAGGCAAGACGAAAGAAAACCAAAAGAATTGGGACAGAGAAGAAAGTAAGAGAAAATACGGGAGTGGGGAGAGTGCAGGGAACAGGAGCCAGAGAAGTATTTGAGTAGCAGTGACATTAATAACACACTCCTCAACATATTTTACTCTTCTGTTGACTCATCACACAAACAAACCAAGTACCAAACAAGGCATCAGATTTGATAACCAGAGGTCATTGGTAAAAAGAGTAAAGCAAAGCTCACTACTAAAAGAGTTCAAATTAAAACACAATGGGCTAAGGACTCAAGAGTGGGAAAAAGGTTGTGGATTGGAAGTATAGGCCAGAGGTAAACCTCACGCTCAGAATATCTGAGATATCTACAGCTGGTCAAATCCAGTTTTCACATATGTTTCAGCAATTCATATATACCTATGTGGTGGTTTAAATGAGATTAGGCATCATAGGCTCATGTTTGAATACCTGTCCCCAGCTGGTAGATCTAATTGGGAAGAATTCGGAGAAGGGGCAGGCTTTGAGTTTCAAAGGACTTGGGCCATTCCCAGTGTCTCTTTCCCTGCCTTGTGGGGTCCCAAGATGTGAGTTGTCAGTTACTGCTCCAGTAGCACGCTGTTGGCCTGCTGCCATGCTCCCTGTCATAATGGTTATAAACGCTATCCCTCTGAAACTGTAAGGCCCAAATAAACTCTTCCTTTTATTAACTGCCTTGGTCATGGTGTCTTATCACAGCAACAGAAAAAAATAACTAAGTCAACCTACAAACAGAAACTAGAAACTGTTAAATTGAGGTTATATATAACAACGCATGCATTCTCCTCTCTTTTTATATATTACAAACCCTGAACTAGAGAGACAGTTCAGTGGTTAAGAGTAAGTATTGCTCTTACAGAGGACCCCAGTTTGCTTGCAACAACCAAATCAAGGCAGTTCACAACTCCATATAACTTCAGCTCCATAGGAATCCAATGCTTCTGACACCTGCACTCACATACCCATTCCCATGTATTAATAATTTAAAATAATAAAAATAAAAGTTTAAAGAAAAAATGTATTTTTAAAACTCTAATTTCACTAACAGCTTAAGTAGCAAAACAAGAAAAAACTAGTTTCTGAAATAACATTTGTTACTGAAATACTACTCTATTTGTACAAATAAATCTTTTAAAATTTTCTTAACTACATATGTGGCATTTTCTAGACTGCTGGCATTTAAACACTTTGAACACACATTATATATATATATATATATATATATATATATATATATTCCACATACATAAAAATATATATATTTCATCGTCAATATTCATTCATTTATTTATTTGTGGATGTGTATGCTCGCATGCGTCAACACCACCAGTCAACTTTAGGTTTCGATCCTCGGAGTCACCCACTTTTTCTGTTAAGACAAGGGCCTTGGGCTCGTTATTTAGGCTCAGCTGGCTCTCAGGGAGCTCCATGAATCCGCCTGTCTCAAATCCCTAGCAATGGGACCACAAAAGTGATCCACAATCATTTTATTTTTAAAGACAGGATCTCTCTTTGTAAGCCTACAGAACTTGGTAAACAGACCTGACTGGCCTTGAACTCACAGAGGTGTGCCTAGCTCTGCCTCTCAAGGGCTGGGATTAAAGGTGTGTGCGCCACCAAGTCTGGACCAAGTGCCGCCTTGGGTTCTGAGGATTAAAGGCCTTCTTACTTACCAAGCTACCTTCCCGAGCCTTTCCAATACTCTAAAAGGCTTTTTGGACCACCAGCCCCAGATCATGACACAGAGACTTATTAATAATGAATATTCAGCCTTAGCTTAGGCTTGTTTCTAGCTAGCTGAAAAACAAAAAACAAACAAGTCAGCCCGTTTCTATTAATCTATTGCTGCCCGGAGGCTCATTTACCTCACGTGTGTACTGTCCACCCTGCTCTCCAGCTTCCTCCGTGTCCAGCTGGTTGGCCCCTGGTTCCCTTTTCTCTCAACCCACCAGACCCATCTAACCCTCCTCTGCCTAGATATTGGCCATTTAGCTCTTTATTAGACCAATCAGGTGCCTTAGGCAGACAAGATAAAACAGCAACGCATCTTTCCATAGCTAAACAAATATTCTATTCCACAACAAATATTTATCTTTATACATGTATTACCATAATAATTATCACCCCACTGTGAAAATTACAAAACTAGCCATTTTCTTTAAGGAATGAAAACAATTAAAACTGCAAACGAATAGAAGCTCTAATCTTTACTCCTCACAATTGTTTGGGTCACTTTGGGCCCTTCTCCCCCACAACATTTTTGCATTCTAGATCCCTCTTAAATTATTAACAAACTTGTAATCCAAATTAAAGGTAGCTCCAAGAACACATTATGTTCTTTCTTTTTATTCAGTGATACTAACTTTCTGCATCTTTGCCTTCTTCACTGTGTTATCTCACCCAGAGAAATTTACTTAGCTGGAAAACAAGTTTTTTAAGGACTGGAATTCAAAGGCTTGAATTGAACAAAAATTATATGAAATATAAGAAATGCTATCCAGACATCTTAAAGTTGCCAAACCGAAGTTTTTGTTGTTGTTTGCTTGTTTTTTCATTCCTAAACTTATTTTTATCCCGGTTCTTACAAAAACCACACTGGCTGAAGTTAGGCACATAATGAATTTGAACTTCCAAGAGTCTTTTTTTTTTCTGGTATTTGTAAAAGCAATTTCTCAAGTCAGTAAAGCATCATTTTTCTGTGCTTGGACACCTCGCTAGAAAATGACAAGCCTGTACAGAGAGGGGAGTGACAACCCTGGGTCCTTAAGACCAAACACACACTACTTCGGTGTAAAGCAAAGTTTCCTGCCTCCCTTTAGCAACCCTGTTCCCTACAAAACAGCAGCCATTACTGAGCACTGAAACTGAGAAGCAAGTCAAAAAGCCTCTTGTCTTTTTTTCCCCCTTATTCTCTGTGCAGAAAAAGCTCACGTGTAAATGTCATGGTTGACATCTCGCTACGCCCTCTCATAGCTTCCGAATCCCTACATCTATTATGCATTGCATTTTCATCCTCAGGCAGGGAAGCCAGCTGACAGACAGCAGCACGGGACCCAGGGTTTGCTGGCTGTGGGACAGGAGGACGCCAGCTCGGGTGCCGCACGGAGGGTCCCAGGGACGTCCTGTCCCTCCTACAGGCACGGTGACAGCCGCTGGACACGGATGACCAGGAGCCGCGAGCAGGGCTGGACGGGCGGCGTGATCGCTGCCACGCCCCCACGCTGCAGCCCTCCGGGAGCCTGCGAGCCCAGGGGCGCCCGCCCCGAACCCTTCCCGGGGACAGGGGGACAGGGACGTGCACACCAGCAGCAGCCCGAGGTCCCAGCCCCGCGCGAGCGCGGCCGACCTGCGTCACTCACACTTACACATTCACGCGGTCCCTCCCGAGCCCCGACTCGCAGTGTCCCGCGGTGACCACGGCTGCAGACAGCACGGGGTGGACGCTCCACCTCGACCGCGACCGCGACCGCGGCTCGCAGCTGCGACCCGTTAACCAAACCAAGATGGCCGCCTCAGGCGCCCCTTCCTCAGACCCTAAGCCGGCTCCCAGAAGCCCTTGCTCTCGCGGCCAGGGCGGAGGGGGCGTGGCAGCGAGCGGCTGCAGAGGGGCGTGGCTGCTCAGCTGGTGGCTCTGAAGGACAGCACCCAGCAGCTTCCCCTGTCTTCAGCCTTACTTTGTAGATGAATGTCAGAATTGTCACTAGTCTCCCTGTGCCTGCAAGGGTGAGCACTCCTCTGTTCGTTCATTTATCTACCTCTCCATCCTAGAAAAATATATTGAGAGTGTTGTATACCGAAGAACCGATTTATTATCGGGGATCTAGCACCCAAACAGGTTTTGTTTTGTTTTATGGGGGATTTTTTTGTTTTTGTTTTTGGAGACAGGGTTTCTCTGTAGCTTTGGAGCCTGTCCTGGAACTAGCTCTTGTAGAGCAGGCTGGCCTCGAATTCACAGAGATCCGCCTGTCTCTGCCTCCCGAGTGCTGGGATTAAAGGCATAGCACCACTATTGCCCGGCCCAAACGGGTTTTTTAAAAGCAAAACAAAAAGTCAAGGCTCATGAAAGTCAAATGCAGCCTTTTGCCTCCTTCAGCTTTATAAACTTCTTATGATGTCTCTCTCTCTCTCTCTCTCTCTCTCTCTCTCTCTCTCTCTCTCTCTCTCTCTCTCTGTGTGTGTGTGTGTGTGTGTGTGTGTGTGTGTAGCGCTGACCATCATGTAGCTCAGAAAGAATAGTCACCTACAAGTCTCCTGCTTCAGCCTCTAACACCTGAAGGATTTCAATAAATGTCGTTTCCTATCAATGCAAGAATTAACTCCGGTGTTCAAGTCTCTTTGTGGGAGCCTAGGCAGTTTGGATGCTCACCTTACTAGACCTGGATGGAGGTGGGCGGTCCTTGGACTTCCCACAGGACAGGGAACCCTGATTGCTTTTCGGGCTGGGGGGGGGGGACTTAATTGGGGGAGGGGGAAGGAAATGGGAGGAGGTGGTGGGGAGAAGGCAGAAATCTTTAATAAATAATTAATAAATTAATAAATAAAAAAATAAAGTTGGAAAAAAAAGAATTAACTCCGGATGAGGCACTCTACACTATAGCAAACTCACCCAAGCCCATAATCCACCCTGAAGAGCTGCAAGCAGTAGTGGAGGCAGCAGACTAAGGCCCATGGGGAACGCTAAGCTCTGACTATGCAAGACAAACAGCATGATTCCAGTCACAGAGAAATTTTCAATGTATTAGAGCAGCTAAATGTTTGGTTACTGAAATATAAAGATATAAAAACTGATTCTTTGTCCATGTGTGTAACTGAAAAGGGAAACTTAACAAAAGGAACCTGGACAAGACTTTCCAAATACTAACACTGTAAGCGGCCTGACTGGCCAAGAATGAACATATTCTAAAAACACACTTAGATTTTTTTTTTGCCTACCAGACTATTAGAAGTATAATCCTATGAAATTAGAATTTCTCCAGCAATCTCCTGTTAGACAAAGGAATGGCTGAAGCCCATGGGGTAGCCAGGGAGGAACCTGGCTCTTGAAGAAAGATTCACAACTTGTCAGATCACCTTGGAGGACAGAATCGGAGAAGAGACAGTACTAGACAAAGGGACATGCCATGACTGGACTGCTGAGTCATAAGTACTGCGTGCCTTGTCTTTAAATGTCTGTAGATGAATGGCCAATAGCTAGGCAGGATTTCCAGGCACAGAGGATGCTGGGAAGAAGAAGAGGGAGACATCAAGGGATGCAGAGCAAGCAGGATGGGCACCATGGAGATGAGGTGATAAAGTCATCAGGCAGAAAGTAAATTAGTAGAAATGAGTTAGTTTAGCCAAGCAGTGGTGGCACACGCCATTAATCTAAGCACTCGGGAGACAGAGGCAGGCAGATCTCTGTGAGTTCGAGGCCAGCCTGGTCTAAAAGAGCTAGTTCCAGGACAGGCTCCAAAGCTACAGAGAAACCCTGTCTTAAAAAAAAAAAACAAAAAACAAAAATGAGTTAGTTTAAGTTATAAGAGCTGGTTAGAAACAAGCCTAAGCTATCAACCAACCAAGTTTTCATGATTAATAAGAAGTCTCCTCCATGTTGTTTTTTAGTGAGTTGGTAGCCCAAATAAAAATCCATCTACAGAATAATGCAGTTCTAATTACATATTGATCTTCTCATCAAGAGTCTTCCAGTTCCTAACTGATGTTGTCATTATGGTGTTGGCTATCTTGTTGGACTAATAATAATAATAATAATAATAATAATAATAATAAATATATATATATATATATATATATATATATTTGAATCAGGGTGTATTAATCCCAAAGATTTGAGGAGAAAGACCACTAATCTGAATCATCACTGTCAGGTTAATTAAAGCAATGTCAGAGGAGGGCCCGCTTGTTTGTCCCGGCCACCCAGCTAACTTAGCCCCAAATAACCACATAGAAACTGTATTAATTAAATTATGGCTTGGCCCATTAGGTCTAGTTTCTTATTGGCTAACTCTTATATTAATTTAACCCATTTCTAGTAGTCTGTGATCACCATGTGGCAGTGGCTTACCTGGTAAAATTCCCAGCGTCTGTCTCCAACGGATCCATGGCGTCTCTCTGACTCTGCCCTTCGTTCTCCCAGCATTCAGTTGTCTCCCCGCCTACCCTATCAACAGGCCAAAGCAATTTCTTTATTAAACAATGAAAACAACACATAGCCAGAAGGACCTCCTACACCATTTCCCTTTTTCTGTTTAAACAAAAAGAAGGCTTCAACTTTAACATAGCAAAACTACAAATAACAAACCAGGTATCAAGAAAGAACTACAGTTAAACTATTTATACCTACTTTATCTTTTATCATAACTAAGGAAAACTATAACTATAAATTCTTCAACTCCATCAAAGACTCCAGAAGGATATAATATGTAAACAGGAAGTGCATTATAAACAACTTCCAAAACTCTAGAATTGACAGAGACATCTTGCTACCTGGACAGTCACCCAAAGTTTTTCTGTACCACTGGGGTATCCATCTTCAGCTTATAGGCCCGTAGTATCCAGCAGATTTTTCCATGAAGCAGGAAGTTTCAAAGATAGTTCCACCTATATGGGCAGTTTGTCAGTCACTTTCTTCTGTGTCCTGTAAGATGTCTAGCAGACTCTTTCATGAAGCAGAAACCCCAAAGGATCATCTCACCTTTAGGCAAGTTCAGAGTCATTTCTCTGTGGGTCCCACATGTCCAGTTCACCCAACAGGGGAAGATAAGAGTTGTTATAGGGGAGTTTCAAATGGGGGACTTGGCATGCAAATAGGCAGGGTTATAAAGCAGAATATAACCAGGTGGTCATAATAAGGTATTAATAATAACAGGTCCCTGTAATAACCCTCTGAAACAAAGGTAGAGTTGCAAGATGGTCATAACAACTTTTCAAACAAAGGCATGGTTGCTGTTTCCTGAAACAGGCAGGCAGTACTAAACCGTTTATAGTTAAAGTAACAGGTGAGGTAGAGTCCAATAACTTTTCAGACAAAGGTATGGTTGCTGTTTCCTGGAACAGACAGTACAGAACCGTTTATAGTTAAAGTTACAGGTGAGGTAGAATCCAATTCTTGAAAAATAAAAGTTTAATCATGAACAAGAACGAACCTAGCTTGTCTTGTCAAATGAGAGTAAAGACCATTTCCCAAATTCTTTGGTCAAATTATGCAAGATTTATTTTCTGTCAGAACGACAAGACTATTTCCTTAAAGTAGGTCTGAGGAAATAGCACTGGACACAGGAAAAGGTTTATATAGCCCCAAACCTGCAAGGTTTTTTTTTTAAGATTGGGGGACTTCCAAAGGAATTTTGGTTATGTATAATTTTGACAGAACATGTTATTAGGTTGGAAGTTAGGGTATAGGGTGTGGAATGAGTCATTCCAGAAAATAAGTCAAGGCATGGTCAAACACAAGTTTTACAGAAAACAGGAATGGACTTATTTTGACCTCGTAACAAAATGGCTTCTAATGTTAAGATGTAAAAGGCTGATCCATCAGTCTTTACTATCAGATGACTTTCAACCCTAAGATGGAAGCAGTCTGGTTCATCAGAAGTTCTCAATCTGTGGTCTTGCCTGAATTGAAAATTGCTATATAGGTCCCAAAGACCTCCAACTTGCAGACATCCATCTACCTCAACCTCCTGAGTGCTGAGATTACAGGTGTGCATTACCTCTTCTGACCTCAAAACAATATTTTTTAAAGTTAGCTCTGAAGATATATAGTATAAGAATAAAAGAAGAAATGTTAAAACCACAATATCCACTAAGAGACAAGAAAAAATACTTAATTCTCAAATTAAAAGTGTAAGTACCTCTTGGGATTAGAAACTACTATTATAAATATTATTTATATATACAGTATTCTGCTTGTATATATGCCTGCACGACAGGAGAGAGCACCAGATCTCCTTCTAGATGGTTCTGAGCCACCCTGTAATTGCTTGAAATTGAACTCAGGACCTCTGGAAGAGTGGTCAGTGGTCTTAATCTCTGAGGCATCTCCCCAGCATGGCCCCCAATACTATCACAAGTTTTAAGTGTTTCTATCAATTGGAATTTAGAGGATAAAACGGGAAGTTTCTCAGAAAATAGAACAGAAGAAAGAAGATATAGATGATAAAAAATGCAATTTTTTAAAAAAGTACAAAATTAGATAGCAAATTGAGTTCCCCTAACTAACAAGAGCTGCACAAAGGAGTAAAAGGCAAACGGAGAAAATTAATTTTGAGGGAAATAAAGTAGAAGATCATTTTGCCAAAACACCACCTCTCATTTTTTTTTTAAAGCAGGGGTAAAGAAAGAAGCAAAACAAGGAGAGTGGAAAGCACAGAATTCAACACTAATCTCCAACTAAATGAGGCAGAACAGAAATAAATGTGAGGAGGAATTGAGTTTAGGGTTTTAAGACTGAGGATCACAGCTTATGCCCCAACAACTAGATCTGGCCTCTTATCCTCAATAAATTGATTAAAAGAGACAAGTAAATAGTGAAAAGCAGAAATGGGCGATTTATTCCATGTGGTCTCATTGGGAAAGGAGACAGGCGATCCAAAGACCTTTCAAGTTCCTCTCTGGGGTCTTGGCTTGAGGTAGTATTTAAAGACAAGACATACAATACCCATGACTTAGCAGTCCAGTCATGGCATGTTCCTTTGTCCATGACTGTCTCAGCTCCAAGTCTGTCCTGCAAGGTGATCAGACAACTTGTGAATCTTGCCCGGTCACAGAAGATGGCCTGCCACCTTCTTTATAAACCAAACCTGTCCTGGAGGGAAAAATGAGTCGCTGGGGAAGCTGGTGATGGGGGGGGGGGATCTGGAGTGGAGTTTTAGCTACACTGTGTTTAGACATTTCACAACGTTTTCTTTTATTCAGTCCTTCAAATTCTTTCCCAGAAGTTTTCCATTTACTGAATATTTTTTATTCCTCTAGGGAGTTGACTTGTTGTTGTTGTTGATCTCTCAGCTAATTGGTGACTACTCAACTCTGCTCATTTTCTGACTTTCAATGTCCTGTAAGAATACCATTTGCTTTTATAATCACTCCTTGACCCCCTTGAGTAGATTCAGAGAAGCAAGAAATACATTTTGCTTCATGAACCACATTTACCCCATCATTTAAAAATACTATACTTACCAGATTATGACTCCCCCACACACATTTAAATACGTTAGAGCTTCCTCAGAGCTCCTAAGTGAGCTGATCCTGCAGCTCTAAGCTGACTTTGTAATCCAGTGGTTCTCAACCTTCCTAAATGCTGAGACCCCGACTCTTTAATACGGTTCTTAATATCATGGAGACCCCCAACCATAACATTATTTTAGTTGCTACTTTGTAACTCTAATTTTGCTACTGTTATGAATCGTTATGTTAATAATTGTGTTTTCCAAAGGTCATAGGCCACCCCGTGAAAGGGTCCTTTGACCCTTGCCCCCACCCCATGAATTGAGACCTACAAGTTGAGAATCACTGTTGTAATCACTCTTCGCCTAGCTTTGGCATATTATGGTTTAGTAAGGAAAAGTTCCTCAGTCTTAGGCTTCTTTCTTGTTAAACTTTGTTCATTAGAATGTCCACCTCGTTAAACAGAACTTACCCTAACATCAGTAACTCTGTAAGTCGGCTTTCTAACATTAAAACTAATACTGTCGTCCTAAAAGGAGACTTTCTTACATCTTACACTTATCTTTATGAGTGTGATGTTAAGTTGGGAGTGTCACCCCAGTCCCTGGCTTCCATCCTAGCCCCCTGGGCAGGGAGTTGCGTTGGTCTGGACTACAAATCCCAGCATGCCAGGTCCTGACCCCTCCTCAGGGGAGGGTCAGGACCACTCCCACAGGGTATTTAAGTGGACGTCCAGCGGAGGAACATGGCTTTGCATGTGCTCCACTGTTTAATGTCTCTTATGTCATGCTCTCGGCACCCGAGAGTGCTGTATTGAATAAAACATGGGCAGTTTGATTCGTTTTTATTCGACCTGATTGGATTTCTGTGCGGGGGCCAACGGCTTGGCTCATTTCCTAACAATGAGAAGACTTTCTGACAACATTTGTACCTCTGCAATTCAGTTTTATTTTCTTTGTAACATTTATGGTATTCGTTTCATTTCTTTTACTTGTCTCTGCCTCACCAGAATGTCCTGTGTCTTGTGTATTTTAGTTCGCAGGCTGCCTCCAAGTACAAAGAACACTTCTAGTGGGAACACTGGGGAGATTGTAACTGCAGGGGACAGGCAACTTTGGAACCTGACGAAGGAACCTGCTTTAACTAACCTGCAGAGTATAATTTAGAGCTTGACACTAGGCAGTGTAAATAGAAACACGTGTTTGCCTTAACATCTCTCTCTCTCTCTCTCTCTCTCTCTCTCTCTCTCTCTCTCTCTCTCTCTCTCTCTCTCTCTCACACACACACACACACACACACACACACACACACACACACACACACACACACACACACACTCACAGATGGTTTTCAAAGATCTCAGAACCTAGTTTTTCTTTTAGCAAATCTAACGTGGAAACTGCGGCGGGAGAGTGGGAGGGACCGGGAATGCTCTAGCAAACGCAGCTGGAAAACTCACCCCGGGTCCCAGAATGCATCACACTCCGCCGCATCTGGAGAGGGGCATGCTGGGATCTCTCCTCCGGCGGTGAGGAAGGGCTGTAGTGGCTGCGGTACTGCGGAGGGCTCTCGGAGGCCAGAGCTCTCTTTCGGTTCGCTGTGGGGCAGAGTCTCGGGTGGCCTGACCCACGGCGCTAGGGCGGGCTGTGCGGGGAGCGGCGCCGGACGCTGGCGGCTCCCGCGGTGGGGAGGGGCGGCGGCGCAGCCGCAGACCCCGTCTCCTGGCCGGCTCTGGGTAGCCGCAGGGCCGGTGCCCGGAGCCAGGTCGGACGTTAGCCCGGTGGGACGTTGGCGCAGAACTCCGTCAGATTCGGGCCTTGCCGCCTGCGCCACCGCGCACCCAGGCTCCCCTTGGCCTGTCTCACTTCCACTGTATCCTTTATCTGAAATGAAACTGAGTGTTCAGAGAACTAACTTCCTTCTAGAATCAGAAACTTACTTTCCTTGTCTGAAAAAGAAGAAAATGTAGAGACATTTTGCAAAGCTGAGTTTACATGAAGGGGATAATTGCCCTCGGTTTTTATTTTTAGGTGGGTTAGGCAGCTGGTGGTGTGATTGCTTGAAAAGGGTTGTTTTTGTTTGTTCTTTTTTTTTTTTAAAATCAGCTTCCTATAAGTAATCAGCTTGCTATTAGCCCATCAAATCTAAAGTCTCTGAACTCGTTTGATACTGAACTTCAGAGGAATGAGCTGTTAGCTAATGTAACGAAACCAGCGTCTATAACCCAGTTTTCTGGGCTTCCTGGATTCCAGGAGTGAGTGCTGTTTTCCTACAGCCTCTCAGCTTTTACCTTTGGGCTCTGCAGTGTGTGTTCATTTTCTGGCTAGAGTGACCTGTCTGATCCAGGGTTTCCATGTATGTAAAAACGATTCAGTTTGACATTTGTAAAGCCCGGAAGTGTTAATACTAAGGTACATTTACCCTTCTCATTAATACATGCAAGTAAATATACATGTAGACTGCACTTTTCCTTTAACCTTATCTTGCATGAACACCTAATTAAATATACTTTTTTTCTGTCTCTTGAATCAGACACTTTGAATTTTTGTTTTGTGTGATGAAGTCTCGCTAGGCAGCTTTGACTGGTTTGAAACTGTGTAGACCAGGCTCGCCTCCAATTCATGGCGATCAACCTGCCTCAGCCTTAGGAGTGCTGAGATGGCAGACATCACCATGCCTTAGTGAAATGTTTGATTCATAAATTTATTATTTTTATTTTATTATTACCTTTGATATGTTGAAATTCAGGCACACGTTGAATATCCTTTATCTAAAATATTTAGAAATACAATGCTAAACACAAAATTTCTGTATGTGTCATGTACCTCTTGTATTTCCATGTATACTTATACATGTATATTTATATTTTCAGTGTGCCTGTTTTTGACTGTCATCCATCCCATGAGATCAGGCATAGATCCACTGTGGAATCATGTCATAGCTCAGAAGTTTTGCATTTTGGAACATTTGGACTTTGGAGTTTTGGAGAAGAGATGCTTAACCTGTAGTGAAGTTTTGATTGAGGCTTAGAATTAAGTATATGAATTTAAGGAATGATAGGTATACTGAATATTTTTTGCCAAAGCTAATACACCTCTAAATACTCCAAGAGTGACCAAGTAATTTTATGAAATGTCCTTTTTCTCTAACTCTTGCTTTCAGAATTGTGATTTTGCTTATTTCTAGGCACATGTCCCCACCATGCTTTCCTGTGACATCTGTGGTGAGACAGTAGCCTCAGAACTAGATATGAAGGCTCACCTAATTGTTCACATGGAAAACGAAGTTACATGTCCGTTTTGCAAGTTGTCAGGTGTAAATTATGATGAAATGTGTTTTCATATTGAAACTGCTCATTTTGAGCAGAATACACCAGAAAAAAACTTTGGGAAACTAAATGCAATGCAGTATGAAAATCCAGACAGCCAGAATACCACCCTACAGAGGACAATGGAAGTTCATTCAAGTATTCATTCAGCTTGTGCATCTAATTTTCCAAAAAATTCAGCCCAAAGCGTTCCTAAAGATGGGACTTTAAAACATGAAGCTTTTCATACAGAGAGGGTAACGGAATCTAGACAGTACCTGAGAAGCCCAGAAAAGCAGTCTGGATTGTCTCCAGTACCAGGACCAATTTACGAGACAACTTACAGTCCTCCTGACTGTCCCTTTTGTGGAAAAATAGAGGGGTGTAGTCAAGATATGGAGACGCACGTGAAAACAAAACACGCCAGTCTTTTAGAAACTCCATTAGAAGGTAAAGTGTTTAATTCAGTTAAATTGCTATGAAAACAATAGTCTTGGTTTAATCAATGCTATCAAGCTGACTTGGTAACTGCTACAAATGGGCTTTTAAGATTCAATTTCTGACATCTTATTCAGTTGCTTTGAAAATATATTCTCAATAGAATCTGTGACTTAAGCTGTTTTCCACCACTGTGTCTTAACCTTTTAATTTTTGCAAGATTTACATTTCATTTGTGTTTGCTTTCCATATATTTCCCACAGTGGTATTTTTACTTTTAGATAAAAAGGTATTCATTTATATTCTTGTTTCCCATATTTTAAATTCATTTGAATTATGTATATGTTGTATGTATATGTAGTGTATATATTTGAGAGTTTGGAAAATAAAAATATATTGATTCATAATACTTTTTAAGTTATTACATCTGTATGAGTCAGTTTTGGTCTTCCAGGTCCTATTTTCTTAACTATTCCTTATTATTGTGCTAATTTAATAATTATTATTTTGTAACATGTCAATAATATCAGAGAGGACTGTTTTTGACCTTTTCATTATTTCCTTAGGCCTTCTCATTTTATTTTTAAGATTTTTATTGTTGATGTGTGTGTGTGTGTCTGTGTACAGGTGCCATGGATTCCAGAAGAGGGAACTAGGGTTATAAATGGCTGAGAGTCCCCTAATGTGAACAGTAGCTTTTAAATCCAACTGTAAAGGACTTTCATTTTCACAACAAGGTTAGAAAGTAGTAGAAAGTCTTTGATGTGCCTTGTTTGTTTGTTTATTGAGGCTGGGTCTCACTGTATAGCCATGGCTAGCCTGGAAATTGATGTGTGGACCAGGCAGGCTTTAACTTACAGAAATCTGATTGCCTCTAGCTTCTTAGTGCCATGATTAAAAGTGTGCACCACTATGCCTGGTGACATGTTTAATGCTAACTAGGAAAACATTTTACTCATATGATGAAGTTGCCAGATTGCACATAGTTCTTGGCATGGAGTGAAAAGTTTAAACATTCTGCAAATTGAACAAGCGTTTCTGCATCTCTACCACAGACTGTCATCAACCACTCTACGACTGTCCCATGTGCGGGCTCGTCTGTACAAATTACCATATTCTCCAGGAACATGTGGATTTGCATTTAGAAGAAAGCAGCTTTCAAGAAGGTATGTTTGTGTCTAAAAGTATTTTAATTTCTACTTCCTAGAATACATGTTTCTTTTAGGTTACTGATATAATGAAAAAAGTCATACTGTTTAAAAGTGAATCTACTCTTTAAATAGTCCTCATGGAGGTGCACTGCTTTCCTGAAAGTTACTTCACAGAAAAGTTTTACAGGATGAACTGTGGAGACACCATTCAAACCAGATTTTGGCATCCTTGAGCTTTGCTTGGCATGGAGAACGTACATCATTTAAGATAATGCTTTGTAAAGTGTTTGCCATTTTAAGGTTTTTATTGGCAAAGTAAGGCCATTCTTTCATTGGTTTGAAGTAATAAAGTTAGCATTTAGCTAGCAAAAATTTTGAACTAAGAAGCTGCCAATTTAAAAAGCTAGGTGAATTTATGTGAATCTCACAACTGTTGTGTGACAAACTTTCCCTGAGAAGACACAGCACACATGTCTACTTACCCCAGAGAGCCTATGATACCAAAATCCTGATACCACCAAAGTTCACCAAAATTCAGTTTGATGAGTCATTGAGTTTTATTGGGGTTACTTACAGGAGTATGGGTAAGGAGTTACAAGAGCAGAAATGGGTCAAAACCAGCTGCACCACCCACCCTGTCACGTGGGATGCTTACAAAATCTGGGAAACCCGGAGGACACTGCCTAGCCTGCAGGCAGCTCACCAGGTTGGAGGGTGCCATTTCCTAGAGATTCAGCTGGTCTAAATCCCTCCGAGGCAGCCCAGCTAGTTTCTGCCTATGTGGATACCATGCCATAATGTTGGATGTCATCCTCAGGAACGCCATATCTCTCTTTTAAGATGGGGTCTCTTACTGTCATGGAGTCCATGAGTTATTCTAGATCCCAGGAATGCTCCTATCTCCACTTCCCTCATGCAGGAATTACAAACATACCTACAAGATTCACATGGTTCAGTGGAATGAACTCAGGTCCTTGTATTTGTAAGGCAAGCACTTCACTGGCAGAGCTATCTCCCTGGTCCTGTTGTCTGTCACTTTAAACAATAACTTTAAATACTTTTTAGGGAGCTTTGGAAGTGGAAGGATCTTGTATGAGTTTCCAGGATTTACAGAAAAGTAAAGTGGCCTCTAAGAGAAGTAAACTGTATTCTACTCAATCTTAGTATTTGAGGATATATAGATAACATAATAAAGTGGGAGATTTAGTGTTCAGTGGTTTACTACCAATACCAATACCAGTGATCTCTATGCATCACATGCCTGCTTTATCCCTCACCACAAGAGAAAAATTACTAGAGCATTGATGGCAGATTATTCCTCTTCAGTGGTTCTCTGCTGCCTGCTCCAGTTGGTATGTTTTTGCCTTTGTTTAGGGTTCCTGTTTCTGTAATAGAACACCACAACCAAAAGCAGTTTGCAGATAAAAGGGTTTATTTTATCTTACATTTCTAGGTAACAATCACCACTGAGGGAAGTCAGGGCAGGAACCTGTAGGTAGGAGCTGATGCAGAGACCATGAAGGTGTGCTGCTGACTGGCTTGATCCCTCCTGGCTGGGTCAACCTGGGTTCTTCCAGGACCATCAGCCCAGGAGTGGCAACACCCACAAGAGCTGGGTATTCCAACATCAATCACTAAGAAAATGAACTACAAACTTGCCTACAGGTCAATCTTTTTGATTTTTTGAGACAGGGTCTCCCCGTGTAGCTCTGTAAGTCACTTTTGTAGATCAGGCTAGAACTCATAGAGCTCCACCTGCATCTGTCTCCCAAATGCTGGGTGGGATTAAAAGCATGCAGCACCATACCCGGTCTACAGGTCAATCTAGTTTTGTTTTGTTTTTTGTTTCTTTTTCAAGACAGGGTTTCTCTGTGTAGCTTTGTGCCTGTCCTAAAACTAGCTCTTGTAGACCAGGCTGACCTCGAATTCACAGAGATCTACCTGCTTCTGCCTCTCTAATGCTGGGATTAAAGGCATGCGCCACCCACCTGGTTTATAGGTCAATCTTATGGAGGCATTTTCTCAGTTGATAGTCCCTCTTGCCAAATGGCTCTAGCTTGCTAGCTTGCATCAAGTTAACATAAAACTAGCCACCCAGCTATCTTTTTTTTTTTTGAGTACTATTGTAAGGAAATGCTGTGAAAAGGTGAGCCTTTGAAAGCTGAATGTCTGCTAATTCTTCCTTTATGGGTAGGCTTTGTATTGGCGCGTGTATTCTATTAACCAAGGCAGATAATCTCAGGATATGTTCAAAATCAGTTGTGAATTACATCACCAAGAATATAATGGAGCCTCAAATAGGAAGAGTAGCAATAGCTGGGAGGTTTGGAAGAAAAAAATGTTCAGTTTCGGAATTAAATAATCAGGTTTGTGGATTGTAATGTCTCTGGATTGAGGAATACCTTGAAGACTGTTAAACTATTCTGTGTGTTTCTCTGCGGATGTTTCTAAGGGAAATGTGTATGTGGGCAAACTGAATAGTGAAGATTTGTATTCAGTGTGGGGAGGTAGCATCCAGTTTAGTTGGATTCTAGATGGACCAAGACAGTTGTAGAAGGGGCAGACTCACTTTGGCTCTTCCTTCTGGATTGGGTCTTGTTTTTCCTGCTGCTGCTCTTTGCTTTTCTACTCTAGATAGAGTGTTTGACCTTTGGACTCTGGAACTCTTTTTTTTTTCAATTTATTTATTTATTAAGGATTTATGCCTCCTCCCTGCCACCGCCTCCCATTTCCCTCCCCCTCCCCCAATCAAGTCTCCCTCCCTCGTCAGCCTGAAGAGCAATCAGGGTTCCCTGCCCTGTGGGAAGTCCAAGGACCACCCACCTCCATCCAGGTCTAGTAAGGTGAGCATCCAAACTGCCTAGGCTCCCACAAAGCCAGTACGTGCAGCTGGCCTGGGTCTGAAAAAGCATGGGATAAAACCGGACTTGCTGAACATAGCGGACAATGAGGACTACTGAGAACTCAAGAACAATGGCAATGGTTTTTTGTCTGGAACTCTTCTTAGCATCCCTATCAGAAACCTGAAGCTTTTGACCTCAGATTGGGATTTTATCCTTTCTAAACTGGTGCTGGCATTTCCAGCTTCTTGGTCTGACTCTCACTTCTAGTCTCTGTTTCCCTGACTATCAGGAACTTTTCCCCCTGTGTTATTATGTGACCTAAACCCCTCATGACTCATGATATTTAATGATGTTCTCTTTGTCTCTTTATCTCTGTTTCTCTGTCTCTCTCATTCTGACTGTATGTGTGCCTGTCTCAGTGTGCCTATGTGTGGTGTTTCTGTCTTGCCCTTAGTCCTATTTCACTGGAAAACCCTGAAAAATAAAGAACTCTAAGAAACAAGATACTATACAGAAGCCACTAATAAAAGAATCTTCAGTTTCTCTGGGAAAGAGGAAGCAAGTCATTATGCCATAAAATTATCTTGCTTGGGTAAAACTAACTGTAGTGAAATACTTGGAGCTAGTGAGTGTATAGTTTGTATTTTTTATTACTTTCTTTTTTTATAGTTCTTTCAAAAGTGAATCTCCATTAGTTGTATTCAGAGCCATCAATAAAAAGTGTCACTTAACCTTTCGATTTTTTTTTCTCAGTCGATAATACTTCATAAACTGTCAGGAAGGTGACATCAGTTAGTCAATGAGAAGTGCTTGTTGCAGCCTGAGCACTTAGTGAATGTCGCTTGTACTCTCTGATAGGTATGGACAGAGTCCAGTGTTCTGGTGATCGAGAATTAGCTCAACAGCTTCAACAAGAAGAAGACAGGAAGAGGAAATCTGAAGAATCAAGACAAGAAAGGGAAGAGTTCCAGAAGTTGCAGGTACAAAAATTAATAACAGTTTTATTGAGTAGAGTTCTTATTTCCCAAATATATTTTAGAGATGTTAACTTATGTCTGAAGATATGACTCCACCATTAAAAGCTCACAGCCAAAAAGATTTCTACCTAGCCTGTCCATGTTATGTTAAAAAATATTTTCATCTGTGTCCTCTATAGTTTGTTGGGATGGGGGACACAGTTCTCCAAAGCTGGAGAGATGTGTTAGGAGTGCTTGCTGCTCCAGCAGAGGGCTTGAATTCATTTCCCAGCCCCGAAGTCAGGCAGCTTATACCTGCTTATAATTCCAGCTCCAGGTGATCTGTTCCCTCTTCTCCCTTCACAGTCACAAGCGCCCTCCCCCAATAAATAAAGAAAAGGAAGAAAGGAAGAAAATGTAGCCATTCTTGACTGTATATGTGGCGCATGCCTTTAGTCCCAGCATTAGGGAGACAGAGGAAGGTGAATAAATCTCTTGAGTTTGAGGTCAACCTGGGAACCATCTCAAAAAACCCCAAAATAAAACAAAACAGTGTAGCCATCTGTTCAGATACTAGAATAATCATTTCAGATAAAATATGTGAAAAAATTTACAGAAAACAAACAGAATTTTGTTTTCATTTTTCTTTCTCTCGTGTGTTTAAATGAAGAATCAAAATAAAGTGTTTTGTTCCATGTTAGATAGCTATCAGGTAGAAAAGTGTGCACATAAAACTATGCAAGTGATGGGCAGATTGTGACACTATACTTTTGAAACCTCCAAGTGTACTCCAAATGAGACACTTCTTTGACAAAGCCATGCCTGCTCCAAGAAGACTGTACCTCATCATCCTTCTCAAATGGTTCCACTAACTGGGGACCAAGTCTTTAAACATAGAGCCCATAGGAACCATTCTTACTCAGACTACCACAATAATTACTGCTGCTTTAAAATATAAAAATTATCTGTGGGTGTGAGGGTGTACACATGTCCTGGCGGGCCTGTGGAAGTAGGAAAATTTCTGAAAGTTGGCTCTCTCCTTCCAACATGTGGGTCTCAGGGTTTGAAGTCAGGTAACCAGATTTCAGAAGCAAATAACTATCACACTGTGCAGCTGCTTTCATACCTGCTTTGTTTATAACCTTAACACTTTACCACATTTAACACATTTTCAGCTTTCTGGTCTACCTTTACTCTACTGTAAACCTGCATAAGGGTTATAGCCTGTAATCGTGATGCAGTCTGAATGTTATCTTGAGATTTCCTTACCAATCTTCTACTTCTTCAGCTTCTGAAGTTCTTAGGACACAAGCAGAATGAAGCCAGATTCTTGCCAGAATGAATCCCGAATGACTTCTAGCCCAGTTTACCTCTGAAACCTCCTGAATCAGCCCTCCACTCTTCACATGGTCCTAGCATTCTGGTCTCCCTACTCTATCAGAATGGCCTCTTAAGCCCTGCTTACAGTATTCTAGGGCCTTTTGAGCCTGGAGTTCCAAACTCTTCCACAGTCCTCCTCATAAACAGGTTTCAACGGCATAAGAACTCTCCGGACAGGTTGACTACAGTAGAAGCCCACTCCTTAGTAAGCTTTTTTAGACCTTAGTTGTTGCTTTGATCGAATAAGTATCAAGAAGCACTTTATGGAAGGAGGGTTTATGTATAGCGTGAGGAAGAATGCTGGTCACATTGCATTTACAGCCAGAAGCAGGGACAGATGAGCTACTTTATCCTTTCTATTCAGTCTGTGAGTAGCTATGGGATGCGCCATTTTTAGGGTGGGTTTCCATCTCTATTAGCTCAATCTAGACAACCCACAGACATACCCTTAAATGTTCCTGTGGTAAATTTAAGTCACCTCAACCCTAATAAGATTAACCATGACAAAGATGTAACTTTGTAAGTTGTTTAGATCTCAGGAAGTTTATCCATAAGGCGTTTTATACATTTGAATGTCTCAGTACAGTTTGCAAAAACACAGCTCACTTACTCTGTAGCATGATTGATTGATTTGAAGACAAAGTGGGACTTTGTGGATGAGTGTTGGGACAGAATCGCAAATTCCCATTACAAACTGTATCTTGAGAATTCTGCCTTTAGCAGAAAGATAGTTCTTTCATTCCAATACTAGAAGGAAAGCAACTAATTATTTCCTAGAGCTGCAGAAACTTACAGAGAAATATCTAGTTATTAAATTACCTTCATCTGGTGATGGATGGAGATAGAGACAGAAACCCACACTGGAGCACTGGACTGAGCTCCCAAGGTCCCAATGAGGAGCAGAAGGAGGGAGAACATGAGCAAAGAAGTCGGGACCACGAGGGGTGCACCCACCCACTGAGACAGTGGAGCTGATCTACTGGGAGCTCACCAAGGCCAGCTGGACTGTGACTGAAAAAGCATGGGTTGAAACTGGACTCTCTGAACATGGCGAACTATGAGGGCTGATGAGAAGCCAAGGACAATGACACGGGGTTTTGATCCTACTTAATGTGATGGCTTTGTGGGAGCCTAGCCAGTTTGGATGTTCACCTTCCTAGATATGGACGGAGGGGGGAGGACCTAGGACTTACCACAGGGCAGGGAACCCTGACTGCTCTTTGGACTGGAGAGGGAGGGGGAGAGGAGTGGGAGGAGGGGGAGAAGGATGGGAGGAGGGGGAGGAAAATGGGAGGCTGGGAGGAGGTGGAAACTTGTTTTTTTTTCTTTTTCTCAATAAAAAAATAAATAAATAAATTATGGATATATGGTTTAATTATTATGAAAATCTTAACATTTACTTGTATGAAAAATCCATTAGCCAGACTATGTTAATATACATTCCCCACCCAAAAAAAATAAGTTGAAAGTTTCCATTTGCTTGAAGAACAGGGATATAAAAATAAGTTATTTGTTTTGTGTTTATTAGCGGCAGTATGGTTTAGATAATTCTGGTGGATACAGACAACAGCAGCTACGGTACATGGAGATGGAAGTAAACAGGGGAAGAATGCATCCCTCTGAATTTCACAGCAGAAAAGCAGACATGATGGAATCAATAGCTATTGGTATTGATGATGGAAAAACGAAAACTTCCGGTGAGTGCTTGAAAATACAAGTTGCAGTTTACTATTGTATGTGCTACTGGAGTAATAAATTTAATGTTGCATACGTCACTGGGGTAATATAGTCGTTTGAATTTGCTGGATTTTTTTGTCAACAGTTAATGTAGTTTGAGGTGAGATTGTATTTCACATATTTTTTCCAAATATTTAAAACTAAACTCCTATTTTTATAGTAAATAATTTATTTAAAATAATTTAGTTTCTCTTGTATTAACTCACAGCAATGGGAAATGAACCTTTAGGTTTTTTTAAACATTTTATTAGCGTATGTTAATGTTTATTTGGCTTTGGTTCAGGGTTACTTGTAAGAACATAAATGAAGGGTCAGAAAAAAGATATGTGTTTCACCACTTCCCCACCCTAGTAACCATTATCTTCCTATAGATCTGAGGGAGGTGAGGGCCTCACGTTCTCCTATCCTGTAATGGTTTAATGTCTATAAATCATCAGAGATGGGTGTGTCCTTGCGACCACCCCTCTCCTCTCTGACAGAGTTTTGGTGTAACATGATCGGCCAAGCCTGCTTGTTGTTGTTTTTTGCCCTGCCTGGTACCCCACAACTGTTTAGCCCCAAAGAAAATCACACATAGATCTCTATAAGTTATAAAGCTGATTGGCCCATTAGCTCTAGCTTCTCACTGGCTAACTCTCACATTTTGATTAATCCATTTTTCATATCTATGTTGGCCATGTGGCTCAGTACCTTTTTTCTGTGGGGCAGCTCACATCGTGCTGCTTCAGTGGTCTGGGCAGGAGTGGGAGGAATCAATTTTCTCCTTCCCAGAATTCTCCTGTTCTCATTGTATCATTTCTACTTCTTGTCTGGTTTTCCCACTTCTACTTCCTGCCTGGCCAATCAGCGTTTATTTAAAACATGATTGACAGAATACAGACAATTTTCCTGCACCATTTTGGTAACCTGAGTACTGTTCAGATAGTCTTTGCTACTTAGGTTGAAAGCCAGAAACCCTTCGGTGCCACCTCTTCCTTAATGTTTCCTGCGCCTTGGAGGGGTTAATGTAGATATACCACTTAGGATTGAATATCAAATAGTCATTATTCTCACTAAGTTCTTTGACCAGTTAATGACACCCACTACCAAACATTAACCTATGGATGTAAATATAAACATTTAGAAGGCAATTTGATAGGCATAACATGTCAATTTGGCAAACTATAATAGCTTTCCCACTAAGGCGGATTCTTTAATATGGTTGTATGATATCATTGCTAAGACAAAGTTTGCCAGGAAATGAGGTATTTCTGTCTTACATCTAGTAAGCATGCCAGAGTATACATATATATGTATATATATACATAATATACATATTTTATATATATATATATAATTTTATTCTTATAGGTTTTCCCCCTTTTCATTTTTAAAGTACTGTCCTAAACCTTGATTCCATCTGAGTCCTTTATCTTTCTGTTGCTAGAGTGTCTGTTTCATACCACTTCATCATTTTTTCTCTCCATGAGTAAACTTACTATTCAGTCACAAGTCATTTTTGTTGTTCTTTTTCTTGAATGTAAGTCTTATTTAGGTATTATTGTTTTAAATTTATATCAAGTTTTTCTTCATGATAATGGGCACAGCTGCAGCTATTGGTAAAATGATTATTTTGAATTATTTTTTTTTTAATTTGTCTCCCTAAAAACATTTCCATGTATTTCATTCAAATAAAATACATATAATGACTTTTCTTTTTCATACCCCATGCTGTGAGAAAACACGAACTACATAAAAGGCACCACTGCCCATTGTCATCCGAGTTTTTAAAGAAGACAGAATTTTTTATATAATGTTCTGCTGTGACATAATGTGACTAGATAATAAGTAGGGGTCATGAAGAAAATAAATGTTCTGATTGTTTTTGTAGAGTCAGAAAAAAGTTACTTGAAGGTGATCTTTGGTTCTTCCAGGATTTTTAGAATTTTAAGAAGAAGAAGAATTTTCAAAAGGAAGAATCACATGTAAACTTGTCTAAATATCTTGCCTAACCAAATTCTAGACATTAGTCTACGGTCATGTTTCTAGAAATATTGTCATATTTATCTTTCTTTGCTTAGCACTTAATATCCTGTTATGTATACAAAGTATAGTACTGAAGTTAAATTATAAGCTCAGCAGTAGAATATTTGATTGTTAGGTCAAGAAGAATAAAAAGTGAAGGTCAGATGCAGGACACTGGCTTAAGCTTTATATACTGCAGATTAGTACTAATGCCGTAGACTAGCAGGAGACATACACTTTCAGGTGGAAGCAGACTGATGAAGACTGAGCAAGCTCTAGTGGTGAGTGTAACAAATGGGAAGACAAGATGAGCATTTGTTCTATAAGGTGGGTACTCTTGTGTTCCAGGCTTTGCAGTTGAAGAGCTTAAGGATGCAGTCACCTTCAGGTCATTGCAGGGAGAACTATTTTAGTGTTAGAAAACGTAGGTTTATTTTCATGTTAGAAAACTTGGGTTGTGGGGCAGTGAGAGCATGAGCTAAGGTCGTAGTGTGAGATGATAAATTAAAAGTAGACTTGGTAGGTGTTTTCTGTGGAGCTTAAAGCTGATGTTAGACATGAACAGCCGTGTAATGGAGATAATGAATCTTCTTCAGTATTCCAAATCTCTTCTATTCTAGGAATTATTGAAGCCCTCCATAGATATTATCAGAACACTGCCACAGATGTGAGGTGTGTGTGGCTCTCTACAGTGGTGGACCACTTTCATTCATCCTTTGGGGACAAAGGTTGGGGTTGTGGTTATAGAAATTTCCAGATGCTACTTTCATCATTACTACAAAACGATGTGTATGGTGACTGCTTGAAAGGTATGTAAAGTACTGTTATCCTCTAAGTTTATACACACAGAGGGTCTTGCCAAGAAATGTCTTAGAAATTGGGTTTTACTAGAATACATGTTACTATGGGGTATAATTGTTCAGCATATTAGTACCTGACCTTGTGACTTGTTTTGCTTACACGATTCCAGGTATGTCCATTCCTTGTATTCCAAAAATTCAGTCCATGATTGAAGATGCATGGAAGGAAGGTTTTGATCCTCAGGGAGCCTGTCAACTTAATAACAAATTACAGGGAACAAAGGCCTGGATTGGAGCTTGTGAGATTTACACACTTCTGACCTCACTGAGAGTAAAGTATGTACCTGCAAACTCCAGTTAACATTATTTTTTTTCCAGTTAACATTATTGCATTCAATTGCAAATTACCGACATTAAATTTAGTCAGACTAAAGTTCACTGCCTTAGTTATTTTTTCCATGCTGTAGTAAAATGTGCTAGCCAAAGTAACTTAAGTGAGGAAGGTTTATTTTGGCTTACGTTTCAAAGGATACAGCCCACTGTGGTGGGGAAGCAGAAGGTGCAGAAAGTAGACTGGCTGTCATATTGCATCAGCATTCAAGAAGCATAGTATCAGTAGGAAATGGGAACCTGCTATAAAGTTCCGGACCTGCCTCCAGTGATCTCCTTCCTCCAGCAAGCCTCCACCCCCTAGAGTTTTCACAGCCTTCTCAAATAGCTCTTCCTGCTGAGGATCAAGTCTAATGTGAGCCTACAAGGGACAGTGCACATTCAGAGTATGGCAGAAACCATTGACAGTTTTTTTTATCTTTTTGAGATTTTATTGCTATGAGAGACAAGGATGCATTGTTTGTGCTGGAATTTAAAATAATCAAGCTATTAAATGCTTTTGGTTATGCTTTATAGTACATTTTTTTTGGTGTGTGGCATAGAAGTGGACCTAGTTCAACAATCTGATTTATTCAAGATTACTTAAAGGAAACGTGCCACCATAGTCTGGGCCAGACAGGAGACACTGGGTGGAGAGGGGAGAACTCACATATTTTTATGCTGTTCACCAATATTGTCTGTAACAGGAACTAAAAAAAAAAAAATCAAATATACTCTGAATATTTTTATATTTACTTATTTATTTTTGGAGTAAAGTATTTAGAATGCTTTTGATGTAAAAATGACTACTACTGAGGATTAAAATCAGAATTCAGATTTTTTTCTTTTAAATAAAGACACAATAACTTGATTGAAGTTTTTAATTATTTCTGTGTTTACACTTAACGCTGAGTAGAAAAACCTCTGTAAGAAGTTGTTTTCTTTAAAAACAAAAACCATGAAAGTTATTATTTTACTGGTTTTGCGTTATGTGTATATGTGCATGTTTGTGTTTATGTGAACATGAGTGTGGTGCCTTTGAACCCTGTAGTGCTGGAGTTAACAGGCGACTGTGACCAAATGTGGGTCTTCCGCAAGAGTAGTGTGTGCTTTCAACCACTGAGCTATTTCTTTAAGTCTCTATATTTTTGTTATTATGCATGTGTTGGAGAGTGCCTGTGGAGGTCAGAAATCTAATGTGTGGAGTTGGTCTCCCCATCTTCCTTGATGTGGGTCCCAGGGATTCAACTCAGGTCATCAGGCTTTCAAAACAAACATCCTTACCCATGGAGCTATTTCTCCAGCCTCTAGCTGGCAAGTTTCTAGCTGACCATCAGGGATAGGGACATTAGAATAAAAGTGATTGTGTCCCATGTTATAGCACATGGGTTTTAAAAGTCCAGCATGCTTCTTATTTGCTGTGCAGGGAATATGTTAGGAAATCATTGTAATCTTTAGCTCATTCATGAGCTATGAGTGGTGATTTGAGTTATTATTTTCCCCATAAAATGATAGTTTTTCTAAATGGTTAAAATTTATATTTACTTTTTTCTTCATAGGGAAGTCATCAATACATAAAATTGTTCTGGATCAAGATTTTTTTTTGGAAATTACATTTATGCAAAAATTTGTAAAATATCTCTAAACTATTTTCTTTGTCAATTGTTTAGGTGCCGCATTATTGATTTTCACAAGTCAACTGGTCCATCGGGTACACACCCTCGCTTATTTGAATGGATATTGAACTATTATTCTTCAGCTAGAGAAGGGAATCCAAAGGTTGTGTGTACATCTAAACCTCCTGTCTATCTCCAGCACCAGGGTTAGTAGATCACACACACAACTATCATTTTTAAGAGAGCAGATTGACTATTGCTTAAGGAAGGTCAAGATTGCACTAGTAGAGGTGACAGGGTGGAGGGTGGTGCTGTTATGACTGGTTGTCAGAGCTATTTGTCATTCTGGTACATTCTTGGGTGACACAGCATTTTGGGGCCTTTGCACTTCTTGTGGTCCTTTTCTGGTTCACTGCTCTCATTATCCATCCCTTTCCTTCTTACAGTCTTTACTCATTTGTCACTATGTTAAGCCTTTCTAGACTGTACTTATTTAAAACAGCAAGTCTGTGTGTGTATATGTGCGTGTGTTCTAAACACACAAAAACCCACACAGAGACTGTGGATGTATATATAGTAATAACTGTACAGATGTGAGATATTAAACTGATATTTATACTTTGACTAGGTCATAGTCGAACAATTGTTGGCATTGAAGAGAAGAAAAACCGGACATTATGTTTACTAATATTTGATCCTGGATGTTCTTCCCGAGAAATGCAGAGATTGTTAAAGCAAGACATAGAGCCTGGTAGTCTCAGGCAGCTGCGGAAATCTGTGGGGAATCTTAAACATAAGCAGTACCAGATAGTAGCAGTTGAGGGCGTTCTTTCACCAGAGGAGAAAGTTGTAAGTATCTCAGTATCAGATGAAGTCACTTAAAAGTTTTAGTTAAAATCAACATTCTCTCTCTATATCTCCTCACAGCTCTTTTCTATTTCATGAAATGGCAAATACATTGGTCTTTGATGTCACTGGATTTCTGGAATGGCCATTTTTAAATTTAGATAGTACCTAAATGTCTTTCAGTTGCTTAATTCATTTTCATAAAATATTTAAGTTTGTTGTTTTACCTTTTGATGTCAGGTAAGTAATCAGTAACAATAATGTGGTTATGAAAACAATCTGTAACCTAACTCAGGTGGTCTTACTGTTTATCACACTAGATTCAGGAGCTATATCTTATCCTTTGGCCTTCTGAGTATACTCAGTTCAAGAACAACTCTTGCCTTTATCATTTATAGTTAAGTAATGAGCTCCAAATTACTGAAAAACTTTTAGACATTAGAAAACCTCCACTGAGGTTGTAAGCTGCAGTGGCGTCATAGCACACTAAGCCTAGATAATGCATGAGATCCCAGAATCTTAAGATTTTATTTTTTATTTTTAATTGCATGTGTTTGTATGTGTCTAAGTGTGGTATTGTGTATAGAGTAAAACTCTCATGGAAGCCAGAAGAGGGCATAGATGCCATGGAGCTTCAGTAGCAGACGGTTGTGAGCTGCTAGATGTGGGTCCTGGGAAATTCATTTGGGCCTCCTGCAAGAGCACTATGTCCTCCTAACCATCGAGCACATCTGCAGCCCTGGTGTGGGAATTCTATGAGAAAACTAAAAAGAGTACTTATTGAGAACTTCATATTTGTTTCCCTCTAAAGACGAGACAGAATACTCGAGAGGGACTTGGGAAAGAACAGGTTCAAGGGAAAGGAGTCAGATTTAAAACAGAAGCTGGCTAATCTCAGCTTCTTAACTGGAGATAGAAAGACAAGGATTGTTTGCTGGGTTACTCAATTTAAGTATGCTTTAAAAGATTTCTTTTCAATGTCTTTAATCCCCAATTACAAACTTATTTTTAATCCTATTACTAGTTTGGCCAGATAAATGTAGAGTTCATTTTAATTCTTATTATGGGTTCTGATGCTTGCTTTCAGTGCATAGTAACTTTGGAGAGTATAGTAGTAATCAGGTGTTGTCTGGGCTCCAGGTGAACAACATTTTAAGTGGCTTTTATGTTTCCAGTTTTAGAAAGTGAGTCATTGTTGCTGCTAGAATACTAAACATGTCTTTTCTGTGCTTTACTTTTGACTTTACTTTTTTTGGGATTGCAGAGTTTGTTAGATCATAGCTGTGCCTTTAAGAATTACAGCTACTAAGGACTTTACATGTATCACTGTATAGAACATCACTGTAGGGTAAATGGATATTGTTTCTGTGTTTCAAATGAGAACGCTTATAGTGAGTAGTGAAGTCAGATCTGCAGTGTAGAAGTTTATCCAGCACTTGGTCTTGTGTAGCCTCTTGGAAAAAGCTTCTTGTTAAGAAGTTTTACTAAATCATTTTTCTTTTTAATATTTCATACATGTATAAGGATGTGTTCTGATTATTCTCACTACCTTCACCTTTTCTGCTCTCCCCCACACCCTTATCAACTCACTCTTAGTTCTGATTTTTTTTTTCCCAAAAGAAAAAGAAAATTGAGACAGGTCTTCTTCACAGTGTATCTGTGGCTGACCTGGGACTCATTATATAGACCAGACTGGCCTCAGAAATCACAGAGGTCAGCCTGCCTTTGCTTCCCAAAGCTGAGATTACAGGTGTGCACCACCATGTACTGCCCTATTAAAGCTATTAAATTTTGTTTATTTTTATGTAAATTTGTGTGTGTGTGTGTGTGTGTGTGTATTCATAAGTTGTTTCTCTCCTTTTACCATATGAGTCCCAGGGCTTAAATTCAGTTCATTGGGTTTGGCAGGAACTGTCTTTTCCAACTGAGCTGTTCCACTGGCTTCGTTGTTATATTTTGATAATAATTTACCTATTATTCACAAACAAAGTTTGCCATTTAAAACTTCTTTTATTTTTGAAACTGTCTAATGATGCTATAAGATATTTTTGCTGTGAATATATTTTGAGTAACTGTTTATTCAAGACCTGTCTAGATAATTAAGGTCTTGTTAGTTGAAAGAATAAATACCATCTAATTAAGGTTAGTTAAAATAATAATTAGTTATGTATATAACAGATATTAGTCATATCCTCATTAAAAAGAAAAGGAAAACTGTAAAAAAGGTCTTATTATATTTGTGTGTGTGTGTGCCTGTGTGCAAACCACATAAGTGTTACACCAGAACATGGTGTCTTCTATATCTAGAGTTGTGGGTGGTCATGAGCCACCCAATATGGCTTTTGGGAACTGAGCTTACATCTTTTGTAAGAACCACATCACCAAACACTGAACTGTTTTTCTAGAAACCTATTTTCACTTAAAAAAAATTTTTTTTCAACCCTTGAGACAAGGTTTCATGTGGCCCAGGCTGGTCTTGAGTTCACTGTGTAGCCTAGGTTAACTATGAACTCCTCATTTGTAGTAAGAGCTGTGGGCTGCGTTCCTGCCGCCCAGCTCCCATCCACCGGCTAGCTTTACTTGAAATAACAACACGGAAACTGTATTCTTTTAAACACTGCCTGGCCCATTATATCTAGCCTCTTCTTGGCTAACTCTCATATCTTGCTTAACCCATTTCTAATAATCTGTGTCTTACCGGGAAAGATTCAGCATGTCTGACCTGGCAGCTTGCTTCATCACACGTCTGCCCTGAAGAGGAGAGGCATTGCGTCTGCCTCACTTCCTCTTCCTCCCATCATTCTGTTCTGTTTACTCCACCTACCTATGTTCTAACCTATCAGGCCAAGCAGTTTCTTTATTAATTAACCAATGAAAGCAACAGATTGATATGACACTCCCACATCACTCATTCTCTTACCTCAGCATCATGGATTACTGGCATTTGATATTATGCCTGGCTTTTCTTCACATCTTGATAATAGTTGCTAATATACTTCAGTACATTCTTAATTTTTATTTGGTTATTCCAATTTGAATTATCCTAATTTGTTTAGTTTAGCTGAGTTTAATATGCTTTAGTTTGTAAACCAAATTTGGAAGCAGCAAAAACAATGAAATTTTCCTTTATTCTTTTAATATTTTATTAACACTATGAATATTTTTTATATGTATAGAATGTATTTTGACCATGGTTTCCTCCTCTATTCCCCTTAAATTCTCCCAGATCCTTTCCCACCAAGTCCTTATCATGTGCTTTATTTATCTTTTTTCCATAACCCACAGAGTCCAATTTTTTCTCATATATTCCTGGGTATGAGACCAGCCACTGGAGCATGGTCAACTTACCAAGAGACATTTCCTTAAAGAAACTGACTCTCCCTCATCCCCAAGTCAGATACTATAACTCCTCACCTAGGAATGGTACAGCTGGAATACTAACTCATAATAAACAAGGGTTTTGTTGTTGTTGTTGTTGTTGTTTTTGCTTTTGAGACAGGATCCTACTCTACAGTTTTGGCTGTCCTGGAACTCACTATGTAGACCAGTCTAGCCTTGAACTCACAGGGATCTACCTGCTTTTGCCTCCTCAGTGGTGGGATTATTTGCTCATAGCTCTATCATTCTTTTCACTTCTTCTTTGGTCTCCTGTTGTTCCTCAAACCCCCTCCCATCTATATCATTGTGAGTCAGTAGTTTTACATTTGACAGAGTCCATCAGATAATAACATTTTGTTTCACTCTATTTTGCCTTTATCTAGAATTTTCTTCAGGACTTGACTTGTAAAATATGTATTACTAATTTTTTAAGTTTTAGATCATAATTTTCCACTAGGACTTTTCATTGTTATCTTGAAAAAAGTACAGGTTTTATTTTCTACATTGAAATGATGATAAGACAGAGGGTTGATACAACTACTCAGCTGTCAAAAATACTTGCTACCAAGGCTGACAAACTCTAACTTCAGGATCCTCCTGGTATAAAGAAAGCTGACCTCTATAGCATACACAGGCATGCACAGATAAAACAATACATGTAATTTTTTTTTTAAAAAATGATAACATAGTATATGTAATTAATTTCTAGGTTATAATTCATAGCCTGTTTTCTTCTTGATTCTTTTTCAAGGCCAGGAAACAGGCTTCTCAAGTGTTTACAGCGGAGAAGATTCCTTGAATGAAATATTTCGGTGATTTTGTACTTATCGTTTTTACTGATATTGAACTCTCTGATACAGTTGAAGAATTTGATTTCACTGAAGTCCTTGGTATAACATTTAAGTTATAAGTGCATATTAAGTTATACTTCTTATTAATTCATTGTCTGTAATTAGTTGAATAAAATACCTTGTTTGCATTGTTGATTTTGATTTCTTGTCCATGTCTCACAAACTTGTTTTATAGTTCACAAGCTAATGGATTGGGCCATAACTTGTATGAGTTACTTAGTACTTAACATCTATTAATACATTTAATTTTAAAACAATTGTTTAAGGCAAGCAATATTATTAACTCCATGAACCCAGATGCCTGATAAATTAGCATTAGCCCAGGAATATTACAAGATGGATCCCACAGCCAGCTCACTGTATTTTCCACTGTTGTGTCAATCAGGCCTTTATTGTGGTGACAAACACTCAATCCAATTCAAGGAGGAAGATTTCTTTTGCTTCAATATTTCAGTGTTGGGTGGGCTTACTCTGTAGTCTGCTGTGGTGCTATAGCAGATCCACTGACTCACTGTGGCCAAAAAGCAGAGTTGAGGCAGGAAGAGGCCAGGAACAAGCTCTACTCAATGTGATATAGATCTCCAATAGGGATATCAGATAATCCACCAAATAACTGATTCACTGACAAGAACTTCTGGTCCAATAAACTCAATAACTGGATCTGCCAGTGAGTCCAAACTATGAGCACAAATGAGGTGCCTTTGGGGATGGTGATGTTTTTGGGGGGCGGAGCTTCTGTTATTACAAAATGAGTAGCTCCTTAATGTGTAGTGATCACTTAAGCTTGAAAACCAAGGATTCTCTTGTTAAATATTTCCATTAACCCTCCATCTCTACTGAAAGCCTTTGTGGCCTGGCCTGTAGGAGAAATACTAGATTCTGGTCAGACAACTCTCGTATGCGTGTGTACATGAGAATCCTATTATTCTGCTCAATAAACAAAGAATTATTGAAAGACTTAGAAATTCACAGAAACTGTGAGTAACTTAGAAAAATGTCTTAGAACCAAATCAGTTATAGGCTATAGTTTGGTGTCAATTTTTAAAGCAGGAACAATCAAGTTATAATTGTAGGATACTCAAATTTCAGATTACAAACAGAGCACATTTGTTTGGCATAGAACAGAAGTTCCCAAAGGGAATGGATACTGAGCAAATTAAAAACTGTTCATTTAAAAAGCAAAACAAAAACCTGTGTGAAGTTTGTTAACATGAATTTCAGTCATCCAGTCTCCCAATGAGTCTTCCTGTCTTAATTTTTTTCAACATTGAAGCCAAATGCTCTAACCTTTGCATTTGTTTGTGTGACCTAGTTTAATACTCTTTCTTGCTGGTTTGTAAAATTTAGCCTGTAGAAATGCCAGTGAAGTCCTTAGTAAATGTATATTGTTGACAAGGTCATGGTCATATCAAGGGTCAATGCCTCAGCCTCATTGGAATGGCAAAACCTTCCCTTGGTGAAGCTCAGAGGGGCATCAAAGCCTTTCCTAGGGTCTGAGTGTGAATACTGGCAGTGAGTGCAGAACATATCCCCTGTAGCTTTCTCACTGCTCCTCTCTAACACCTGATGTTTATGGTATGAAGACTAATACCCTACAGAGACTTCTATGTCTACTAAGATCAGTCAAACCTGCCTCCTTGTTCAGCTGTATATAATAATCCTGCCTCCTGCTCTGGCTGTATTTATGCAAAAATTCTGGCTCTTTGTTCTAGTGTGTACAATAAAGCCACTGAGATTCAGGGTTGCTGAGGTTTCTTCATCAGAGAGCCCAGTTTTCCTGATTCCAGTTTTTGTGTGTGTGTGTCTGTGTGTTTTTCTTTTTATTGTTTCCTCACCTTTGTCATATCAATTCCTAAAGCCCTGGCACGAGCCTTCCACACTATCCAGCCTCTGCTTGCTTCTGCAGGTTCAACAATCACTCCCCCACCCTGCCCTGACAAGAACCTTTCACTGGAAGTTGCATTTACCCTAAAATCCCTTCCAAAATGCTGTCCCTGCTGCTGGGCACCCTTCTGGTATAGGAAGTCCTTCTGTGTATCTGTTGCTTTTGTTGGTCAATGAATAAAGAGTCTGTTTTGTGGGTTGCAGAGATGGCTCAGAGGTTAAGAGCACAGGCTGCTCCTCCAGAGGTCCTCAGTTCAATTCCCAGCCACCACATGGTGGCTCACAACCATCTGTAATGAGATCTGGCACTCTTCTCTGGCATGTAGGCATATGTGGAGGCATAATAAATAAATTTTAAAAAATAGTTTAAGAAAATCTGTTTTGGTGTTGTGATAGGGCAGAACAGAGGTAGCAGGGAAAATTAAACTGAATTCTGGGAGAATGATGGCAGAGTCAAGTAGATACCATGAAGCCCCAGGACCTTGCCAGGAAGCCACAGCCATGTGGCGATACTTTAAAGATATCTTGTCTTCAAAATTTGCGTCTAAGAATATGTTGCTTTGGAAAAAGTTCTTTTGATTCCACAGAGAATGAGAGCCTTTGGAATCCTTACCAGCTAATGTGTGAACCAAGATCCCTTGAGAGTTTGCCTTGAACACCCCCAAATACTTTGCCCAAAAAAAGCAGGAAGCAGTTTGGTGAGACCTATACCTCAGTTCCCAAATATTGTTTATAAATGTTTGTTTACATTTAAAGTGTATTGTCGGGTTTCTTTTCTGGCCAGTTTCCATGGTTGTTAAGTCCCAAAGAAATCACACATAGGTCTACATTACTTATAAACTGATTGGCCTATTAGCTCAGGCTTCTTACTAACTTTTTAAACTTATATTAGCCCATTATTCTTGTCTATGTTAGCCACGTGGCTTGTTACCTTTTTAGCGGGGCAGTCACATCTTGCTTCTTCTGTGGCTGGGTCACGGCTCCTGAGAGAATGGGGTTTCCTCTTCTCAGAATTCTGTTCTCATTGACCTGCTTCTACTTCCTGTCTGGTTGTTCTGCCTATACTTCCTGCCGAGTTACTGGCCAATCATTTATTTAAAATATAATTGACAGGATGTAGACATTTGTCCCACACACTTCCTCCTCTTATTTTTCTTTTTAAAAAACAAGAACTCTGAATCTAATATCCTTTGTTTAGCTTTTTTCCTGACCATTAGCCATAATAACTTGTAACCAACATTCTAAACAAAGGAAAATATCCATAATCCATTTTTTGGGAATGTGAGCATAGTATTCCAGGCTACTTTCTGCTCGTTGGGTGCTCTGATAATCTAATGGAGACCTAGAGAAAATTTAGAATTATTTTCAAGTCCTGACTGGAGTATTCTGTGAGTCTTGATCATCTCAAGCAGCAGGCTTGAATCTCTTCTGGATATAGAACTCAGACATTTGAGCCATCTGTTCCTACTGGAGATTTCTTAGGTGATCTTCCTTGATCAAACCTGATTTTTCTTAACTCAGAATGAATCCACAGCCTCTCATTTCCTGTGGAAACAAAAGCAAATTCTCTTCTCCAAAGTAACATACTTTTTGACTTCAATTTTGAAATCAAATTATTTTCAAAATACCTATCTTAGATTAATTTAGCAGCATTTATAAATAAATATCTTTTAGCAGCTCTTGCTCCTTCCTCAGCATTTAAACAATTCAAAGAGTATATAACATACAGTATCCAGATTCTCTGTGTATTTTTCATCTTTACTTGGCTTTATTTTAAATTCTATTAGTTTTGTTTTTATTTTTTGATTTTTTTGCTTTTCAAGACAGGTTTTCTGTGTATCTCTGGCTGTCCTGAAACTCCCTCTGTAGACAAGGCTGTCCTTGAACTCACAGAGGTCTGCCTGCCTCTGCCTCCCAAGTGCTGGGTTTAAAAGTGTATGCCACCATAACTTGAGCTCACAGAAGTCTCTCTGCCTCTGTTTCCCAAGTGTTGGGATTAAAGGTGTGTGCCAACTACTCTCTGTTTTTAAAAGGACTTTAACCTTTTTCTTTTCACTCCCAAGCCTGCATATATTTTTAATACATTGTAAAACATTTAGAGGTTTTCTTCTTATTTGAGACTCTCTACTGTATACCTCTTTTTCTGACATGTAATTCTTTAATTTGCTAAGCAATATGGAGAGGATTAAAGCCATGGCCTTGACAGCTGGATCAAGCTCATTCGTTAGCTTTCTGAGAATCCAGCCTCATGGTAAAGTACTGGCTGGAGCCATGTTCATTGCCACAACTCTATGGTGTTTCAAGGTCCTTGCCAGCAAGCAAGCTGCAACAGAGTGCTCACAAACCACACTCAAATGCTCTGTAGCTGGACCTCCTGCCTAAAAGAGTTAGAGTTTGCACTGTCAGGACAGTCCTGAAAGCTGGCATTTTAAAACAGCACGGCTTTTTTCCTGCTATGACTGAAAACCAAAACGTATGTGGTCAGCTTTTCATCAGTTCCATTTAAGTGTTTCATGGCATGGCCTCTTAAAAGAGCTGCAAAGTTTTGCAGCAAAAGCTGAGTTAGGAAGCCTTTCTTAAATGAGAGGGCTTGCTTGCATCTAGCAAGCAGAGCAGACCCAAGAAATTGCTGCTACCAAGAAGCCATGCTTTATTCTTTTCTGTCTAAAATTACTTCCCAACCTCTCCCGGGCTTTATGTGGTGTAGTCCACACGTTGGGCACCATTTGTTGACTGAGTTTCTTTCGCACCTGGCCCCATGTTGGGTGCCATTTGTTGTTGGGGTTTCTGTCCTGCCCAGTTTCCACAGTTGTTAAGTCCCAAAGAAATCACACAGAGGTCTACATTAATTATAAACTGATTGGCCCATTAGCTCAGGCTTCTTATTAACTTTTTAACTTATATTAGCCCATTATTCTTGTCTACGTTAGCCTCATGGCTCAGTACCTTTTTTAGCGAGGCAGTCACATCTTGCTTCTTCTGTGGCTGGGTCACGACTGCCAAGAGAATGGTGTTTCCTCTCCCCAGAATTCTGTTCTCATTGACCTGCCTCAACTTCCTGTCTGGTTGTCCCACCTATACTTCTTGCCTGGCTACTGGCCAATCATCATTTATTTAAAATATAATTGACAGAATATAGACATTTGTCCCACAAAAGTGGGATAGGATATAGACATGAATACTTTGCATTGGTATGGATCTCGGTTTATTGATACAAATTTAAGGTCAATTTTGTTATACTGTGTATATGTATTTCTGCTCTTGATTAAGGTACTGTGTTTATACAGTTATTTAAAGATGTAATGTATAATTAAGAAATATAGGTTAATAGATAGTCATCTATAATAGTCAAGCTTGTAAGTCATGTTAGTGAGATTTTCTAGACATAGATATATATTTCAGTTAAATAGGTATTATTCAAATCTTTCAAGGACTAACAGAATATGGCATTTAAACATTTTAAAAACTTAGGACTTTTCATGACAATGAGACACATCTGTTGCTGGCAGCACCAAGCTACTTCAAGAGGATGAAGTAGAACCAAAGAGGCTCCTTATGGCATTGATTAGCCATTTGGGTAAGAAACTGCTCTTACCTGGACTGCTTGATACTATGCTGTATGAGCTAGACCTGCAGGGCCCACAGAAAAATGATTGCTGAACTTGTGTAAAGGTGAGATGATTCTTCGGGCTTCCTGCATCATGAAAGAGTCTGCTAGACATTCTGCAGGACACAGAAAAAAAGTGACTGACAAACTGTCAATATCGGTGGACCTCTCTTTGAAATTCCCTGCTTCATGAAAAAGTCTGCCAGATACTATGGACTATATGAAGATGGGTGGCTGCAGAGTTACAGAAGAACTTTGGGTGACTGTCCAGGCAGTGAGATGTCTTTGTGAATTCTAATGTTTTAGACGTTGCTTACAATGCACACTTCCTGTTTACTTAGGTAATATTATATCCGTCTGTAGTCTTTGATGTTGTAGAAAATCTCTGTAAAAAAATTAAATAATTGAATAACTGAAGAAGGCCCTTTCTTGAAGAAGGTCTAGATACAAGGTGCATTTTTGACAAGATCTGGCTGGTCTATTTTAAATTTAATTTTATGCACATTGGTGAAGATGTCAGATCCCTTGGAGTTGGAGAATAGATAGTTATAGTTTTCCTTTGTTACATAAAAGATGAAGTATATATTAATATTGTAATTGTAATTCTTGCTTGATATCTCTTTTTTATATGTATTTTACTTTGTTAAAGTTAAAACCTTCCTTTTTATTTAGACTAAAAAGGGGAGATGATGTCAGAAGTCCTTCTGTATATGTGTTGCTTTTATTGGTTAATGTATAAGGAAGCTCTTTTGGGCCTGTTATAGGGTAGAATAGAGCTATGTGGGCAAAACTAAACTTAATGCTGGGAGAATGAAGGTGGATCAAGTAGATGCCATGTAGGCCCTCCAGAGACAGATGCCAGATGGACTTTTATCTGGTAAGCCACAGCCAGGTGGTGATTCCACCATAGTAGTCTATGCAGTGACTCATAAGTATTTTAGATCTGCTCAAGTATTGAGTAGACACCTTCTGATTTACCACAGTGTTACTCAAAATTATAATTCAGTGATCTACAATCTCCCACTCTATGACAAGGGAGGTAGAAAAGTGTAAATTGCTGATTGCTTTCTAAAAGTAACACAGTTGTCACAATTTCATAAAGATTTATTTTTATTTGAGGGTGTGTGTGCACTTGTGTGTAGCCTTTGGAAGAGGTATCAAATCTGACAGAACTGGAGTTAACAGGTAGTTGTTTAGCTGCCCAGTTTGATTTCTGGGAACTGAACCCAAGTCCTCTGCAACAACAAGAATAAGTGCTCTTAACCATTGAGCCATCTCTCCAGTCCCTGGTTATTAAAGTTTTAAATTCCATATGCCTTGACACTCAAAATCTAGGCATTTCCAAGAAGCATTGTGAATTGTAATTTTCAATACTTGCTGAATTTGAAATTAAATTTGAGCATTGTGGTACACAATTTAATCTCAGCTCTTGGGAGGGAGAGGCAGACAGATTTCTGTGAGTTTGAGGTCATCCTGGTATACAGAGTGAGTTGCAAGACAACCAGAGATACATAGTGAAATCCTGTTGGAGAGATCATTCCCAATCAGGATTACTTAAGTGTTAATTACCTGAGTTGTAGCTATTAAAACAGTGATGTGCTCATATGAGCTGGAAAATCTACTGGGCAACTTCCTGTACAGCAGCTCTTTATATGCTTTCTCAAATGTGATATATTTTTTCAAGGTTAATTTCAAGATGTGGTCTCCCTATGTAGCACTGACTGTCCTGGGACTTGCTAAGTTAACCAGGGTGGCCTTGGATTCAAAAAGCTCCTACTGCCTCTGCCCCTCCAAGTGCTGGGATTAAAGGTGTGTTTTAGCATACCTAATTTTTAAAACATTTTTTAAAGATTAACTATATGTGTGTTAGCACATGTGACTCATGCACACATGCAGTTGCTGTGGAGCACAAGAAAGGACATTGGGACTAGACCTTGAGCCACCGGACTTGAGTGTTGGGAACTGTCCTTGGCAAGGGCAAAATATTTATTAACCGCTGAGCCACCCCCCCGCCCACAATCCTCCACTTAATAACTTTAAAGGAATGATATTTTGTACCATCATTTCTAACATACACATATATGTATTTTCAAAATATATGTATGTATATAAAATGAGTCTCCGTAAAAGATTTGTGTGTGTCAGTGCCACATCAGACTGGGCTAATTTCGTGTTAGTCATCATTGTCATCATCTTCATCATCAGTTTCTTCATTCTCCTCAGCTGACAGTACAGTGGCCTCCTGTGTGGCCCTGGACGCCTGTTCCTCACTCACACTGGGATCATCCATTTCTGTAATTTCCGGTCCACTGGGGTATTCTTGGTAGACAGGTGGCAGGCCTGGGGGTGCGTAATTCTCCACACTATACTTATGACCCCAGCCTATGTAGATGTTTTCAAACTTTCTGTGAGTGAAAAGAAAGTAAAGTCATGTCTCTTTAGGAAGGTTGACCCCTTTATACTAATAAGGTCTTGCTACTATATCTTGGAACCCTGTTTTGTTTTTTAAAACAGGGTGTTTAAATTGCCAGAGTGAAATTGTCCCCAGTAATTCATCAACTACTGGAAATTATATTTTACTAAATTGCTAAGTTGGTTATGGAAAACTGCCAGAGGTCTGGAGAGATGGCTCAGAGGTTATGAGAATTGGCTCTTCTTTCAGAGGATCTGAGTTCAATTCCCAGCATGGCAGCTCACAACTGACTTTGACATCTTCACCAATGTGCGTAAAATTAAGTTTAAAATAAACCAGCCAGATCTTATCAAAAATGCACCCTGTATCTAGACCTTCCTCAAGAAAGGGCCTTCTTCAGTTATTCAATTATTTAATTTTTTTTCTTTTTTACAGAAATTTTCTACAAAGTTCAAAAGTTGCTAGCCTTGGCTGGGTGAAGAATAAGAGGTGTAGCTAAAACTGATGTGTTATTTTTTTCAGGCATGGTCATAGGAAATTGCAGATGCTTTTTCTTGTAGGCCTCACCTCACTTAGGACATGATGCATAACCAGTTGACAGACCCCCCCCCCCTTTGCTAGAGGGCGTTTCAGTTAAGGCTGGTCATGCATCCCTAAATCAAGAGCCTTCTTCTGCCCCCAAGGCTGGTCATGTATCCCTAACTCAAGAACCTTCATCTGCCTCCAAGGCTGGTCATGCAACCCTAAGTAAAGAGCCTCCATTCTCAGTGTTCTATCTCTCGCTGGAAGGCCCACCCCTTCACATGATCCCACCTACATCTCCATTAAACTTCTTCAATCTTTTTCATGGGGTTCCTTCTCAAAGAGATGACCACATATCAGTGACATACACAATTCTGCAAATCCATTTCATCCTTGGGAGAGAATAATATGGGCGGGGGGAGTCAAAATTCTCTTCCTCATATTATCATGGTAAATAATTAAAAGCTTGGCTTTTACTTGTTTTTTCCCCAATATAATATTTCTATTGACTATTTGGGAATTTCACATTATGCACCCCAATTACACTCACTTTGCAGTCCTTCCAAGTCTACCCCCAACTCTTGTGACCCCCCAAAAGGAAGAAAGAACCACATATGTCCAATTTATGTTGCCCATATACTCACTGGAGCTTAGTCAAACTCCCTGTAGCCACTGGCTTTCACTTTTGTCTTAAACGTGGTTTCTATTTTTTTCATATAATATATTTCATCATTTTCTTTTCTTTTCTCCAACTCCTTTCAAATCCCCCGTGCATCCAACTCAATTTTCTTTCTTAGAAACAATGGATCAGACACATACACACAAAGTGTGTTTTGTGTTGGCCAACTAACACCTGAACATGGGGCATTCATTAATGGCTAGTCTAACCAAGGCAGCTTGACTTTTACCTGTTCAGTTGTGCTTTCTGATACTAATTAAGAAAGAAACAAGACAAATGAAACCGTTTTTTACAGCAAGGGATAAACTCTCTACTAAATTACTGAGTGAGTAATATAAAACCAGTCCATTATAGTTAAATGGGATAATTAAGATGATAAAGTACAACCCTGAATTTTCTAGCTCTGAACTTTATCTTTACTATATTACAGAAGTCATTTTAATAAATCACACATTATATATCTAATATGCCAAAGAGGAGTTAAGACAGTATTAACAACAACTGTGATAACATAATTTCCAGAGCCTAAACAATTAGAATTGTCAGACACTAAGCAAGGCTTTTAAAGCCAACTGCTTATATGAATGTACTTTCAGTGTGTCTTTTATTTCTATGTAAAATTTACCATGCAAGCTGAGAACACCCAGAGTCATTCCTATTTAGGATTCAAATCCCAAGCCATGTTATTTATGAATTTCAGCTAAACATAACTCAAAATATGTTTGTAATCATTCCTTTCTGGATTGTGACTTTGAGTGAATATGCTTCGGACTGCCCTGCTTATGCTCAGTACCCTACACACGGGACTGTCTCTGCCTTGGGTAAATGTATGGGCTCCCCAGACAAAAGCATCATCCTTCCATCCTTTGGCCAGAAAGGTGCATTGAAATGGGTTTCAATATCCTGCTTACCTGCTGTGGGTAAATAAATCCTTTGCCAGCTTTATGTTCTGGTGGGGCTGACTTTGGTTTTGCACTCACCAAAATATAAGCTGTGAAGTTTGGTTACAAATGGCTTTGTAAGTGGCCAGATACTTACTTGCCATTGGAAAAGGCATATGCTCCAGGCCAAAGATTGGATCTAAGGACAGCAATAGCATACTGTGGAATGAGATTTGAGGACAGCCGTGTTGTCCAAGAGGGTATATTCTGAATATCTGGAACCCAATGAAAAAGTTATAAGCTTCAAACAGAACAAGAATCTACTGGTAACTGAAGTGATTTTTATAAGTATGGAACAGTCATCAACATTTGCTATAAAAAGTTAAAACATTTTCTTTATCCATTTTTTGGTGGAGGGGCATCTAGATTGTTTCCATGTCTCGCTTTTACAAATAATGCTACTGTGAACATAGTTGAACAACTGCCTTTGTGGTGTGATTGAGAATTCTTTGGGTATATGCCCAAGAATGGTGTTGTTGGACTTGAGGTAGGTTGATCCACATTTTTCTGAGAAAATGCCATACTGATTTCCAGTGTCTGTGCTGGTTTGTACTCCCACCAGCAGTGGAGGAGCATTCCCCTACTCCACATCTTCTGCAGCATAGGCTGTCATCAGTGTTTTTGATCTTCGCCATTCTGATGTACATTTACTCAATGTTACTCAGCAAGGACATCTTGAGATTTGTAGGCAAATGGATGGAAGTAGAAAAAAATCCTGAGTGAGGTAACCCAGACACAGAAAGACAAAAACAGTATGCATGCACTCATAAGTGGATATTAGACATGAAACAAAGGATAAACAGGCTGCAATCCACAAACCCAGGAAACTATGCAAAAATGAGGACTCTAAGATAGACACACATGGAAGGCACCAGGAAAGGGAAATAGTTAAGATCTCCTGGGCAGCCTGGGAAGGGGGAGAAGGGAGAGGATGGGGGATGAGAACTTGAGGGATTAATAAAACCAAGTTGGGGGAGGGACAGAGGGGGAGAGCAATGAAAAACGTATCTTGATAGAGAAAGTCATTATGGTGTTTCTCTCTAAACAAGAACGACCCCACCTAAGACTCCTAGTCATAATGGAGAGCATGTCTGAAAGGGCCTTGCCCTTTAATCAGATTAGTGACTACCTTTATTGTCATCATAAAACCTATATCCAGTAACTGATGGAAGCTAATGCAGTGATCTACACCCAAACACTGGGTTGTAATTTAGTTGAAGAGAAGGAGAAGGAATCATAAGGACAAGGGCCAGTCATAACCATGTTTGGGAAAACCACAGTCACAACTGACCTCAGCTAGTGGGAGCTTAGGGACTCAGGACTCACAGTTAGGGAATCTGCATGTACCAGAAATAAGCCCTCTGAATGTGAGTGACAGTTATCTGGCTTGATCTGTTGAGAGGACCCCTGGCAATGGGACCAGGACTCATCCTGGGTACATGAACTGGCTTTTTGTAGCCCATTCTCTATGATGGGATGCCTTATCAGGGGGTAGGGGCTTGGTGCATCAGACTTTGTTGACTCCACAAGGGAGGTCTTACCTCGTCTGAGGAGTGGATGGGGGATGGGATGGGTAGGGGGAGGGGAAACTGGGCCTAATATGTAAAATGAAACAAAGTTTTAAAATGTAAAAAGATAAAAGAGAAGCTTGATATAAAAATCAATAGAGGTTTCTTTTTTTTTTTTCATTTTCCAAGGCAGGGTTTTTCTGTGTAACAGTCCTGGCTATCCTGGAAGTAGCTTTGTAGACCAGGCTGGCCTGGAACTCCATGAGATCCACCTGCTTCTGCCTCCGAAATGCTGAGATTAAAGGCATGAGCCACCACTACCTGTTTCAAGAGAGTATTTTATGAGTGTCCTAGGGCAATATAATTGTATGGATGTATATATGTATATAGTGCACTCACGCGCGCGCGCACACACACACACACACAGCTTATGTATAAATATTTACAAACATGTAAATATGTACAAACATTTTTGCAATGGAGGCTTTACTAAAGGAGAAGAAGTTTGATCACCAAGGAAAAGATAAATCATTACTATGGGAAAAACCTAGTAAGAGTTGCAAGCAAAACAGAATAGGAAGAAACAATAGAGAGACAAATATAGATGAGACATTCGTTAGAGACCACGCATAACGTTGTACCATAGCTGTGCCATGTGCTTGTGGTGTACTGAAGGCAAGACAAGAGGGGTGTCAGCCTTTCCTGTTAGTTAGAACCCATCCACGTTTCCTCTCTGCACCAGTCCTTCAGCCGCTCCAAAGCCTTCTTTACTCCCACCCTACAGAACCCAGGGCAGAGATAAGGGATGAGCCCTAGCTCTCTGCCCCTCTTTAGGGTTTCCAACCGTTTCAAGTTTACCACACATGTGTAATATATAGCTTATGAGTCCTCACTAACAGTGTGTAAAGTTACCTAAATCTTCAGAGATTGGTGTCAAAAGAGGAGGCCCCACTTCCTGTTCTATGTAGTCAGGCTCTTCTCCTTTGTCTTCTTTTTCTTCATCTTCTTCTTCTTCCTCTTCCTCGTTCTTTTGTATAGGATTGAACCAAGTACAGCGACCCTGGAGATGAATGTTGCAACATTTAGTAGATTAATGAGAACCTTAATAGTGTCAGAATATTCTTAATATATTCAGAATATATGGTTGGTAATTATCAAGACAAGACTTCTCTGTATGGGAAACTTGCCCAACTATTCTGATGCAGGGTCACTTTCTATGATCCTCCTATGTAGCACAAATAATAAAAAGCCAGAGACATATATTGGGCTTCAACCCAAAAACCAGAAAAGCAAAGCAGCCAAGCCACTAGAGAAGGCTTACCTCTACCAAGACTAGGAGACGGCAGACTAAGCCTCTCTCTCCTCCCATTTTATATTCCCTCTAGTGCTGAGATTAAGGACATATGACTCCCTGGGATTGGGATTGAAGGTGTGAGACACCACTACCCCAGATTTGTTTTTGTATTGATCTTGTGTAGCTCAGGGTGGCCTTGACTTCACAGAGATCCATCTGATTCTGTCTCCCAAATCCTGGGATTATAGGTGTGTATCACCATCGCTTGACCTCTAGTGGCTTTAGCTTTGCCTCTGGTCTTCAGGCAAGATTTATTTATCCAAATACAGATAATATAGCACTACACTCCTACTTCAGTTTTCCCAGTGCTAGACTTGCTGACACATGCCTCCACACTGAGCTTCTTCTTTCTGTATGTTTTTACCAAGTGTTTTTTCCATTTGGGTTTCTTCAGGAAAAACAACAAACCTGTATGAGTTATTTCAATAATTTTACATTTCTTGAAGTTACAGAACTTTAAGGTCTATGCAGTCTTTAAAATGGGCAGAATCTTTACAGAAATGGTAGTAATACATTTAACTAGTTTGCTACACTTTATATAAATAAAGTAAATGGTGACTTTCAAAAGCATACTTTTTTCATTTCTTTTGAAACGTTCTAATTGATTGTATTAATGTTATTTTAGATTAGAAATCATCAGAAAGATTTTAAGATCACTTAACATTTTAAAATTCAGGCATGGTGGCACACACATTTAATTCCAGTATTCAGGAGGCAGAGGCAGGCACAACCCTGAGAGTTCAAGGCTAGCCTGTTCTACAAAGCAAGTCCCAGACTAGTCAGGAATACATAATTAGACCCTGTCTCAAAAAATTAAAATCCATCATTACAATCCTCTTTTAAAATGTTTGTTTGTGCTTGTGCGTGCGCACTTGTGACACCTGTGTGCAGGTGTCCCTGGAGGTCAGAAGAACATATCAGATATCCTAGACCTGGAGTTGCAGGACATTGTGAGCTGTCTGTCAATGATACTGGAAACATAACTTGGGTCTTCTGGAAGAGCAGCAAGCTCTCTTATGTCCAGTTCCTGTACTTCCTTATTTGTAGAATATTCCTTAAATATAAACAGTTGTAAGACATTGCCACAAGATTCCTGGTGACATGGTTTATACATATCTGGCCTTCACTGTACTTTTTTTTGTTTGCTTTTTGTGACAGGGTTTCTCTGTGTAGTCCTGACTGTCCTGGTACTCACTCTGTAGACCAATCTGACTGTGAACTCACAGATCCATCTGCCTCTGCCTCTTGAGTGCTGGGATTACAGGTGTGTATCACCATCACCTGGTGATAGTACTTTTTAATAATTATTTTTATTAGCATAATTTCAATTTATGAGTAACTGAACAAAAGATTTTTCATTGTAATGCTTACATACAAGTATATAATGTACTTTCAAATTCAGCTCATTAGCTGAATTTCCTTCCATGCTAATTAATATTAATCACAAAATTTCAAGTGTTATAAACCTGGGGCCCTAATTGCTCAGGCAATAATCCTTATCTAGAGTCCTCAGAAGAACCTACTATCTGTATGGAAGTGAAGACTTTCTACACATGATGGAAGAGTGCAGCAGGTGTTTCACAGGACGGGCTCTGGGTCCTTTGTCTCACATCTCACTCCATAATGAATCAGCTGAGGTTGCTTTACCATCTCTCCCACCCTGTCTGCCTCAACCCCTCATTGTACAAAAGGAATCCTGCAATCTTTCATGGGGTTGTGGTGAGGATGGAATCCTATGTATTTAAATACATAATTGATTATATACAGTGTTCCTGCAGAGCCCCTATATAACCACTGTACAAAACTAGTTTTCATGTCTGTAGTAATCGTTTAGTGTTTTTTTGACATGAGAGCTTCATGTAAAATAAAAGAACTGTTGACAAAATTAATGCACATCAATATGTAAAATATAGAAGATCATCTCGGAACACATGTCACCTGAATACACTCCTACCTGAGGAAGAATGTACTGCACATGATGAACCCAATTGGATAGAGATTCCACCAGGTCAGTCACTTGGATGCCTTCAAATTCGGGGTTTTCCTCATAGCTGTCTCGGCCACCTTCCATCTCTTCTTCTTCTTCTCCTTCCTCTTCATCAAACTGATAGAATCCTAGAGGACTGACATGGGTCCCTGCTGAAATGCGGGCAATTTGTGCTCTTAAGTAATTGCTTTCATTTCCTGGGAAGGGTGGGTAGCTTATGATGGCCGCATCTAGTCGTCCAGTGAAAAATTTCTTGATTTTTCTTGCGGTAACAATTTGAGCAGGCGTCACTGATGGTAACTTCACCCATGGCCTTCCAGGCTCATTGCAAACAAAATAGATGTACTTGTTCGTACCTGTTCTGTTTTCTTCCTTGGGTATCACCTGTGGGGCCTTATACAAGGACTTCGGTAATTCGTCCTCCTCACCTTCCCCGGCTTCACTTTCTACATCGTCCCTTTCTTCAGCTACACCTTCCTCTTCCACCTCCTCTTCATCTTCCCCTTCACGTAATTCTACTTCAGCAATGATATAATTCATTTCCAGACCCAAGATCTTGCCCCAGAAGCGGCATCTTTGGATTGGGTGTGTTTCAGTAAGTTGCTTGAGGGCAAGAAACACCCGATAAGTCTCATCTGTCCCCAAACCAACTCCAGCTTGTTCAAAATAGTACGCTGACTCCATCACATTGGGCAGAGAGCTTTCTGCCTAGGAAAACAGATATCCATGGTTAAAATCTTACTGATAAGAGGAATGTTTGCATCTTTTCTATGCCTTGACACTATCTCTACTTTCTCCACTCCTCTTTCTTTGAAGATACAAAGCAAAATGTGTGAATCCCTAAACTTCTGTTCTTCCCCCACACACAAGGCTTCTTAGACCAGTTGTGTGCTATACTCATCGATATGATCATAAAACTTTGTTTCATGTGACTCTTAGAAAGAACTTAATGGGTGGTAAACATTCAAGTCAGGCATTATGGTTCACATCATTATTTCTAGCACTAGGAAGGCAGAGGCAGGTAGACAGTTTTCAATTTGAGGCCAACTAGTCTACATAGCAAATTTCAGTACAGCCACAGCTATCTAGTGAGGCTCTATTTGAAAAAAATTCAACATTATTTTTCATATAAAATAAGTTAATAATGCGAAAATAAGACATAGTCTAACAGACACATATTTATATATATTTATGTTGTCACTAAACTATGTATTAAATTCATGGTTTTACATGTATGTCAGGTAAATAACATTAGCATTCTATATATGAAAATATGTAAAATAATGGAAAAGATTATAAAGGTAAATATCTTTTGAATTGCTTGGCATGAGCTACACTTTAAAACAAAAATATAAGTACTTGACAGTATATGTAGTATATAATAACATTTGAAGTAATGAAGATAAACATAATTCCATAAAAGAAATACAGGGAAATGAATACAGAGTGCTAAATGGACACTAGAATAGCTACAGTTAGAAGAGAAAATGGAAATTCAAAAGAACTTTAGCTAAAGTGGGGTGCTTCCCAGAGCAGTTATGAGCACTCATCGTTCTCACAAATGATTTGCAAGTGTTTATAGTTTCCCATTGTGGTGTCAAGAAAAATATGAAGACTTTGGTGGAGGTTGTTTGTTTGTTTGATTTTGGTTGAGACAGGTCTTAATGTATATGTAACCCTGGCTTTCTTGGAACTCACTCTGTCATCCAGACTGGTCTTGAACTCACAGAGATCTGTCTGCCTTTGCCTCTGAGTTCTGGAATTAAAAGCCATTTGGCTTGACTAACACAATGCCCTTTAAAATCCTCACCTGTGACATAATTTTAAAATTCTTTCCCTGGCATGTAGAATATTACTTGCTCTTGGTCCTGCTCACTTAGCTACAATGTCATGGGGTCAGGAGCACAACAGTGAAGGTCAAAGGACAACTTTCTGAAGTTGGTTCTGTCCTTAAGCATGTAGGCCCCAGGGTTGAACCCAGGTAGGTCTTTAGGCATGACAGTAGAAGCCTTTACCTTCTTTTTGCCCCCGATGTGAAGCTGTACTCTTCATCCCATAACTCATCTCTGATATTTCATGGCTGCTGGCCTGACCTTTATTAGGAAGACGCTGGGTCAAGGGTGGTCAGTCTTCAGACCCAAACCAGCTATGTGTCTTCTCACTCACCTCCTGTATCCGGGTGTAGATCCTGAGCTACTGAAGTTGCCTAAGACAGCTGGGGGCCTGTTCCTGTACTGAATACTGATGTTTCTTAATAAGTTATCCCTGAGAATGTCTGCCATCTGCTTGATCCCCACATACTGAATGCTCCTACAGTTCTCGTGGTTGTATTTGACCCATACTCCAATGCCACTGTGCAAAGCAGCCTGGCATTAGCTCCTTGCTTCTATCACAGATTCCTTCCATCCAAGGACTATCGGTCTCTTTGCCTCAGGCTGCGTTTCTTCCCAAAGGCTGCTACACCAAGGCTCTGTGGGAGCAGTCAAGCCCCTGCCTCTTTTGCTTTTCCCTGAAAATTCTATTTTGAAAGCAGTTTATTTGAAATTATTGTAAATAGTTTGTTGTTACTAGAACATGAAGTTATACATAAATTTTTAAGTATACAAACATTTATGGAAAAAGATATAGTATGCTATTTTGAAGTATTTGAAGTTCAAAATTTTGTGTCACCAGATTTTACTCCAAACTATGTATTTTCTGCCTTCTGTTACCAATTCTTTCTCCAAATATTTTCACCAATTTGACTTTTGATTTTAAAAAGAATTTTATTTCTAGCTGCTTGTACTTTGAACCATGGCTAAACTATAGTAAATACCCAGACAAATGGATCTTACCCTAAAAACGACCACACATTGGAAGTGACAATAGAAGTACTTTTGTTTTGAACTTAATTTAAAGGAAAATATGCAAATTGATATAAGTCTTTTACAGTCATGCATCACTTGATGGTGGCACATTTGAAGAGATTTCATTCAGCAGGTTGGTCTTGCAAATATCATGGAGTGAACTTCGTCAAGACTAGATGACATAGCCTACCAAACACTCTGTGTGTACTTACCTTAAAATCTATTTAGCCTTAATTTTAATGTGGATTGGTGTTTTTCTAGCATGTATGTTTGTACACCATATGTATGTGTTATATCCCCTTGGAATGGAGTTATGGTTGTGAGCCTTCATGTGGTGCTTGGAACCAAATCCAAGTCCTCTGGAAAGGTAGCCTGTGCTCATAACCATTGAGCCCTCTTTCCAGCTTCTCACCCTTTCTTGTGATAAAAAAAAAAAACCTCACTATAAATTCATTGCTGGTCTAGAGCTCATTTAGTAGACCAGCAACCTCGTTCATCCCTGAGATTCCAGTGTTCATTAGCAGCATCGAGAAATTTGGTAATGACTTACAGTTATTTACAGAGCTATAAGATGGTGTATTGATGAGGCAAGCCCCACTCATCTCTGAGATTCCAGTGCTCATTAAAATAGTGTTGAGATAGTTGGTGATCACTTACAATTTCCTCCTCCAGTTCTGGATCAGCTCCTTCCAATGGTCCCTGGAGAAAAAGAGCCTTTTGCTTCTCTGCTATTTCATATGCTGGACGCATCTCATTTTCATTGTGGAGTGTATCTAACTTTTTATTAAAATTTGCCATCTTCACATCTTTGCTTATATTTTCAATGATGTCAACAGCATCTGCAGGACGCTCCTCTAATATCATGGTCAACACATTAGAAAGATGATCATATCTACCAAACAGAGAAAATTCCAGATAACATACATCATGAACATTTGAAATTTTTTTCATGCAAATTCAGTTGGGTTTTAAGAAAGTTAAAAATTTGAAATCTTAAGAGATTTTGAAGAGAAGCTAATTTCTACCACTCCAGATAGAACCTACTCTAAAATTTTCTTTAGTAAAGTTTCTAATACGATGTGGATATTTAAGTTAGTAGAGGAAAGTATAACAGCAAGATATATTATACACATCAGTTCTTTTCACATTTCATTTCTGAAGTTAAAATCTCCAAACTATATACTAACAGTGATGCATGTTTTTACTCTTACATCAATTATTTCCTTCCTGTTCCTCATCCTTGCCCTCACCAAATACAATCTGATATCAAATACTGTTAATTCTTTAAGAGCTGTGTGCTTGCCACCTTATATATGTTAAAGGATTTCCAATTATGTCTATGCATGTGAGTATGTGCATGTGAAAGCAGGTGCCCATGCCAGATCTCCTGGATCCTGAGTTGTAGGTGCTTTGTGAGTTACATAATATTGGTGCTGGAAACCAAACTCTAGTCCTCTGCAAGAGCAGTACATGCTCATAACTGCAGAACCATTTCTCTAGCATCTACATCTTTTTTAAGGTTTATTTTATTTAATGCATGTGAGTGTTTTGCTTACATGTATGCATGTGTATCATTTGTATTCTGGTTCCTGAGAAGGTCACAAATTATTGGATACTCTAGAACCAGAATTAAAGGATGGTAGTGAGCTAGCATGTGGGTACTGGCTACCAAATCCTGGTGTCCTGCAAGAGCAACTAGTGCTCTTAACTGCTGAGCCCTCTCTTCACCTCCTACATCAAAGTTTTAAAAGTAACATTTTGCTTCATTGTTTTTGAACTTCCAAAGAAGCATTTCATAGTGTTATCTGCTCAGGTTCAGGTAAAGACAAATCACCAAATTCTTTGCTTCTTTCTCTTATTCTAAACTATTCTTGTTAATTCTTGGAGAATTTTACATGTGTTTTGATCATATTCCCCTCTCCCTCCCAATGCTTCCCAGATACACACACTCAACTTTGTGTCCTTTTCCCCCTTCCATTAAAGCCAGTTCATGCTGCCTAAATATTCTTATACATGTGTCTTCTCCTGGAGTGGTAATTATGACATTTTTATATACTCTGTTTCACAATTAAATTAGTAAAACTCATTTACCCTCCCATTAATTAATCATACTTTGTTCACAATTCATACTCCATAGTTTTTATGCACCAGGTTTAAAGGTGAGGAATGGGCTTTTCACACTACTATACACTTCTCTGTTTGCACAATACTGATTTACAGAGTAAGAATGAGTGGATGGATAGATGTGTAGATGGATGGCTGGATGTGTAGATGAATGAATGGATGGATGGATGTATAGATGGATGGTTGGATGGGTAGACTAATCATGGATGGATGATGGATGACTAGATGAATGGATGGGAAGATGAATGGATGGATGGTTGATGGGTGTGTAGATGGATGGATGGATGGAAAGATGAACGGATGCATGGATGGAAAGATGAATGGATGTATGCATGGATGTATGGATCAATGGATGGATGAATAGATGAATGGATGGATAGATGAATTTATGGATGAATGGATGCATGGATAAATAGATGAAGAATGGCTGATGGATGGATAGATAAACAAATGGATGGATGAATGATGGATAGATAGATGGCCAGCTGGCTGGCTGGCTGGTTGGATGGATGGATGGAGGAGTGGATGGATAGATGAATGGAGGATGAATGGATACATGGATGGATGGGTGAATTAATGATGAAACAGTGACAAAGTCTTTAGCCTATGTCTTCTGAGACTTTGTTTCCAATATCATCAAGATCTATTGAATTGCCTTCTGTTTTGTTAGTTAACGCTGTCAGCTGAAAAGAAATGTGGAAACTAAACACCAGATCCATGGGATCCAATATCATGACCTCCAAGGACACCCACATTCATAAGCATATACCCACACATAGATACATAATTAAAATTTTTTTATGACCTGGAGTTATGTAGCGGTTAAGAGTACTTCCTGCTCTTTTAGAGGACTCAAGTTGGGTTTCCAGTACTCACATGCACCCACATTATATTTGGAAGGTGTAACCTCTAGTTCTTGCTGATATTTACTCATAGTTTGGAGGATGATGATCACTAGCAGGAAGGCCAGGCATCAAAATATAAGTTCAAAAACAATTGTAAAATTATAAATATCACAAAGTACCATGAAATAAAAGAATGCACTACTGCAAGAGAGTTCCATGGCAGCTGAGTTCTGAAGCATCTACTTCAAGAGGAAGATGGGCATTGAAGAGGATCCTTATGGAGTTTGAGAGCCATTTGGGCAAGAAACTGCTCTTGCCTGGACTATTGCATAAACTGGAAACAGAGAACCCGCAGAGAGAGAACTACTGAACTTGCCTAAAGGTGAGGTAATCTTTCAGGGTTCCTGATTCATGAAGGAGTCTGCAAGACATTCTGCAGGACACAACAGATAGTGACTGAACTGACTTTGAATTTTCCTGCTTCATGGAAATGTCTGCTGGATACTATGGGCCTGAAGGCTGAAGATTGATGCCCCAACGGTACAGAGGAACTTTGGGTGACTGTACAGGCTGCGAGATGTCTCTGTCATTTCTAGAGTTTGAAAGTTGCTTACTTCTTATTTACTTAGGTAATATTATATTCTTCTGGAGTCTCTGATGGTGTTGAAGAATAGATAGATAGTTATAGTTGTTTTCCTTAGTTATGATAAAGATAAAATAGATGTAAATATTGTAATTTTTACTTGATAACTGTTTTGTTATATGTAATTTTGCTATGTTAAAGTTAAAGCCTTTCCTTTTTGTTTAAACAGAAAAAGGGGAAATGGTGGAGGAAGGTCATTGGTTAAGTAATAAAGAAACTGCTTGGCCTCATAGGTTAAAACATAGGTGGGAGGAGTAAACAGAACAAAATGCTGGGAGGAAGAGGAAGTGAGCTCAGACTTGACAGCTTTGATCTCTGGAGCAGAGACGCCATGCTCCCCTCTCCCGGGCAGACGCGATTCAGCTCCAACCCAGGATGGACGTAGGCTAGAATCTTCCCGGTAAGCGCACCTTGGAGTGCTACACACATGATTGGAAATGGGCTAGTCCAGGTGCGAGAGTTAGCCGAGAAGAGGCTAGATAGAAATGGGCCAAGCAGTGTTTAAAAGAATACAGTGTCCGTGTAATTATTTCGGGGCATAAGCTAACAGGTGGCCAGGGTGCTGGGGACGCAGCCCCGCTGCTCATAACACTACAAAACAGGATGGGTGGTCACCCCATCACTGGCCTGGGACTGAACATACAGTCCACCTACACAAGTCCTGGGATGAGAGTGCACTGTCATCATAGGCAGTTATATTTTTAGAGGCACCCTGGGTAAGGGCTTAGATTTCATGACTTTGTAACTCCTTCCAAGTCAAGAGTAAATAAACCAAACAATAATGAGGCCCAAAAGAAACAGAAACTATTTGAATGGTCTGCCTAGGGTCTTCAAAGACCTGAAAGAATCATTAACAGGGCCTGGATTTGAGTGCTTGATGCGGTTATCTCACCAATTCACTTTCTTTGTCTTTCCTCTCCTCTATTTGTTAGTTTTTGAGATAGGGTCCCAATGTGTTGCCTTAGCTGACCTGGACCTTGCTGTGTAGACCAGGCAAACCCATAACAGTGATCTGCCTGCCTCTACCTCCACTCCCAGGTCCTGAGATTAAAGGCCTATTCTACCATACACAATACCTTTTCATTTTCCACATGGAATTCTTTCCAATTCTACCTCTTTTGTCTCCAACACATTTTCACAGAGACACTCCTGCCCACTGCCCCTGCCCTGCTTTGTCAAACTGTCCCTCCCCCCACTCCCAGTGATACTTACAGATTTAAACCAGACTTGCTGCTGGTGCTCAGTAGGTATGCCTTTGCATTTTGAATAGCCACCTCAAGCATACTGGGAGCTGCTTCATTAGCTTCAAACTCAGGTTCGTTTGGATCACAGTTACCGTTTGAGTCTTCTTCCTGTAAAAGGTTGAATCTCAGCCTTTTGGGCTTGGGCTTGTTATGGCTGGCATCCCCTGGCCTACACAAGTCAAACTGGGGTGGCTGAGAGGGTGCAGAGGTGCATTCCTCTGTTTGGCTTGTGTGGTAAAAAGATAATTGTCTTGCAGCAGAATATGGTTCCCAAGCCTCAGAATGAGGTGGTGTTGCAGTGCCAGGAATCCCACCGGGGTTCTTCTTTGCCTGTGATGAAGCCACAGGGTCCTGGGTAGATGCAGTCGGGGGAGGACCGAAGTGAGACTCCAGCGGAAACAGAGGAGGGGAGAATGGCACTCCTGGTCCCATGAGGTATCCCAGAGACAGGCTGGCTCTAGATTGGCCGCCCAAAGAGGGGCTCATTGTGCCTTGGGTTTCAGTGTCTGACCTTTGCTCCTTTTCCAGGTACTCAGGTGACAGGGGACCAGGATCCAGGGGAGAAGCTGCTGCCGCTCCTTCCCATGGCTTCTCTGCTTCTCCAGGCTCTTGGTTTTCTTCTTGCTTTAAAGTGGAGTTTTCCATAGGATTCAAGAAAAAAAAAATCGGTTGAAGGGAGAATGAAGTTACGGATGGAAGCAATACAGAGCTTTGCTAAGTTCTCCAAGTGATCAGTCCTACCTGCTGTGCAGGTTGCAGCGTCCTGTCTCCATAGCAACCCCAGGCTGGCCTTTGCTTTGAAAAAAAATCAAGCAGTCCTGTTGCTGCGATTCTAAGGCGGGGACTAAGAAGAAAACTCTAGTTTTGTGATTTGGTGAAGTATCTGTCATTCTTCCTAGCTCAGCCAATCCAAACCAGACCCTTTCGGTTTTGTTTTAGAAACCCAAGACCAGCAAGTCTTCAGCCTAAAGCACACACTGGGAGGAACTGTGATCTGGGGCTGAAAAACTTTAAGAGTGTGACAGCTTGATCTAGGCATGATATGAAGAATGAGGTCTGAACTAGTGGAAAGCCGATCGTTCTCTGTGTACCTCCCACGTTTCGAGAGACAGATAAAGACACTGGTGGGGTGTTGAGTGCACCAAGAGAATCTTATAGATTAGCTGACAATGGCGTGGGAATAGATGGTGTTTCAGGCACCAGGAGAGCCCCAAAGGCAGACTCACAGTGCATTTGCATCTCATTGAGCCAACTTACTGTGAATGGCAGCTTCTGAAAGGAAGCTGCATCTAGCTGTGAATCAGTGTCTGCAGAGACCAAGTGGTGGATTAGAATTTAGTACTGTGGAGAGATTGGCATGTTGAAGGTCAGAAGCTAATTATTTTTTTGTGACAAGTTCTGGTCCTCTAGAGCATTTCTTGCCCCACTGTGACGCAACTAACATCTTGTGACAATAGATAAAAGCCTTTTTGAAATCTATTAGCTTAGCAGACCACTAACTTCTGCCAAATGTCATGGGATAGATAACACACATTGTCGTATCTCCCTCTCTGATGTACCCATCACAGTATTTTAAACTTGCCTTGATTTATGATATTTTTTGTTTATGAAATGATAAAAACTTCATGAAACTGCTTCCACATTTCAGCATAGAATTTAGGGAAACCTAAATCTGTGTTCCTTTGTCACAATCACTCAAAATGGCTCCAGAATAAACTATCTCTTTTACGTTTAAGATGATAGATGTGGTTTTTGCATCAACTATTATGGCGCCACAGTGTGGGATGTCAAGATTGATCTTCTCTTCCCTGGAGGAATCACCCAGGAGGGATCCGCATGCCTGGACGAACCCATTGAATACAGGACATCTGCTGTTAGTTCTTCCTGGATTGTTGGTGAATTCTTTTAGGACCCTGGACCTCCCTTAGCTTGATCAGTGATCCATTTGGCTTATTCTGAGCCAGTTAGGAAGGCTCTTACTTTAATAGGTGGGAGGATCCTACTTTGATTTCACTAACTGTCCCTTTTTATCCGGTGCCACACAGCTCAATGGCAGACATGTTTACGCAGTCTCCTCCTCTGTTGATTGTTTATCCTCTGTACCAAAGTCAGATTTAGTCTGAAATTAATGAATCTTGGGTTCAAGCCCAACCATTGCTAGACTTTCTCATAAATTTCATATTTATAATTTTTATTTTCTTAGTAGAAGACTCCCCCAAAATAAACAGGCTGAAGGCCCCATTAATCTTGGATCTGCCCTATTTGTAAAACAGCCTCAAAAGAGAGGCTGATACAAAGAAGCATCACCCTAGTGTCGTGCTTCTTGCTGAGACTGCAGCTTTATATGGATAGTCCTTTTCTCCTCAGGGATGATGCTCCTCTATTAGACTGAAGTGAATGGCAGCAACTTGTTGGTAATTTATAGTTAAATTGATCTATGTTCTTCTAAAGAAGCCTATTAAAAAACTTAATTGATTCTTTGTGGATTTCACATCATGTATCCCAATCCCACTCATCTCCCCTTCTGCTCTTGCAACGGCCACCCCAACATAAAATGAAAGCAAAAAGAAAAACACAAAACAAAAACAAAAGGTCTTGGTGTGGAATCTGTATGTGAAACAGCGAGTCACACAGTACACTCTTTAGTCCATACATCTTTACTTGTGTTTATTGCAATGCTCATTGGTCTATTGTAAGGCCTCTGGCTTCTGCTATGCCCTGGATACAGGGCCCTCACTGTGTTTGCTCCTGGATATCCCATTGTTGCCTTGTGTCATAGAGATCCAGTAGCTCTGTCTGGATCTGCAGGTACTCATCACATGCTCCAAGAGTTCATAGACTTGGTGGATGTTGGGGTGCACCAAGACATAGCCCAAATTCTGGGCCTGGGTGGTAGCTGGGCTTGTCAGTTTGCCAGCTTTCCCTCATTACCAGGGTGAGCACTCCAGTGCTGCCCTGGCTACCTCACCCAATGCAGCATATAAACAGGAGCAGGGCCAGTTCACCTGCATCCACACCACCAGGGCTAGCTCTACTATTTTGCTCAGGTGAGGATCAGGGCCTGCTCTCCTGAGTGCTGTGGTTGGGGAGGGACAGGACCAGCTCTCCCACTCTCATGGCCTCCAGACCTGCTCTCCCACCTGCCACAGGTGGCAAGGAGGGGCTTCTTTCCCTCACCCTGACACCACATGGCAACTAAGGGAAGTGGGGTCAGCTCTCCTGTTCTCACACCCTCAGGGCTGGTTCACTTTATCTCTGCCAATACAGTCAACTCTACTATGATACCCAGGTGAGGTACAGGGCCTATTCTCCTGTGTGCTGCAGCCAGTGAGGGATAGGGCCAGCTCTCCCACTCTTTTGACCCCCAGGCTGGCTCTCTCACCTGCCAGAAGTGATAAGGTAAGAGGGAGGAAAGAAGCTTATTTTCCAGAGAAGAATTAAGTTTTCTTTGATTATTCCTATCTCATGCCACTGATGTAAAATACTTTGCTTACCAGGATCTCAAACAGTAGGAACTGTGCTTCCAAATTCTCACTGTTTTAAGGTAATCTTTCCAAGGCTACAGGGCTAAGAAAGCTTGTATCTTGGATTTAAGTAAGTTTGGTTCTAAAAGCAAAAGGGCCCCTGCTCAGAAAAGCAATAGTATTTTTCACTCCAATGATATTTGGTTTTACTAAATCATACCTAGACTATAAAGTAAGAGATAAGTAAAGGATCATAAATCTAAAAATCAATTATTATAACAAAATTGTTATTAGCCTTTTCCAGTTGCCACATAGTAAAACTGTCAACCAGGAGTATTAAATGTATGTTTAATTCTGCATAGAATAGTGGTGTCCCCACACTACCACACAGTTTCAGGATTTCATGCTGTTCTCTGACTATAAATATCCATGTAGAAATTTTAACAGGTATTTTTTTTGGGAGTTTCAGGGGATTAAAATAGACATATTTTGACCTTTGGCTAGCTGTAAGTTCAAGCTGCCTTTTGGAATGAACTTGTAAACTATGTTCATAATTTTATTTATCATTTATAAAGCTGCAGAATTCTTTCATTCCAGGTGCAGTTTTCCTCCCTTCAGTGCCTTGCAGGTTTGTTCAGACCCATCTGTAAGCCCCTTCCCTGCTGTTGTGGGCTAGTCCTCAGTTGTAAGGTCACTGTAAGAGTAGCTCTGGCAGCTTCTGCAGGATCTACATATGACGATCAGATGGTAACACCCTGGCACAAACACCAAGAAGCCCACAATCAGGATGGCAATGACCCGGCTGGTCCCCATGGGGCTGATGCAGCCGGTCAGCAGAAGGCAGCCTGTCACGATGAGAGTAGTGCCAACCAAAAACTGCAAGCTGGCACAGATGATGGTCTTGTAAGGAATCTTAGCAGGGTTGTTGTTTAAGAAGAGAGATATCATGATACCGCAATCTCTTTAACTTAGCGCTAGTCAGCAGTTAGGTCCATCCCGAAGGTTACAGTTTTCTGAGTCAGCATTGAAGAGCTTCCAATAGTTACTTTGCACTGGGTATCGCAATGTGAACTTTCAGCTCAGATCCCTTCCAAAGGTTGCAGTGTTCAGGTCAGTGCAGGTGAGCCATGTTTTCTTTGCTGGGGATCGTAATGTGAGTTTGCAGCTCAAAGCCGTTCCCAAGGTTGCAGTGTTCTGGTTCAGTGCAGGAGGGCCTCCAATGCTTACTTAGTTTCTGAGGATCCAAGTACTACATTGGTACAAGTGGATCGTCATCTCTAGAGTGGATGAACTTCACTTGGATGCCACGCAGAAAGCAGGGGCATCTGAGACCTGACGGTTGCCCGTAGAGGCTCGCGCGGCAGTTTCCTCAATGTGTGTCTACCGTCTGCCTCCACCACAGACTAACTGCTTCTAAGGAGCTGTCGCTTTTGTGTCATTGAATAAAATTCTAAATCTCCAAAATTATGATGACTTTGACAGAGAGTATGGTTTGGGCTTTATTTTTGTTACATTGTTAAGCCAGCTCTAGTAAATATCCTCATTCTGTGATAATTGAAGTTAGTAGATTTAGTTGGTGTGTGAATGTTCAGTTTGACTGCCTATTGCAGGAAGATCTCCTGGTTTCTAACTCACAAGTTATGTTTTTCAGTCCTGGTACTTAATAAATCAAGGGAGAAAAACATATAATGTGAAGACTGTTGGAAAAATCATTTCAGTAATACTTTCCATAAGTGTACAGCTTGGTGTACTCTTGATATAGTATTTTGCTCTGACTTTTTACTCTTCAGTGGGAAAGTAAAATGTTTCTCACAATGGAATAACAAGATCCTTCCAAAGACCTTCAGTACCAAGGCTTATTTTTCCCCTACAATGTCCAGGTCTTCCCTTTGGTTCCAGTGTCTTCATATTAAGCTCTTATACAGTAGCAATCATTACTTCCTTGTGGAAGAGAATGAATTAAATGTCATGTTTGAAATTTTTGAACCTGGCTTGGCCTAGTTATTCCTCCAAGTACAGCTGGCTTAGAGAATTAGATATCTCCATCATTCCCCACTTTTCCCGCCATTGTTGAGCCTATTATCTGACTGAACATAAATTTAGAACTTCTCACAGAAACATAAATCAGAAATAGACCTCATGTTTCCATTTGTTTATAATTTTGCAAAATGTGAAGACTAATGAGATGACCCACATTTAGGAATAAATATAGCAAAGAGCATAAATGAATTCTCTCACTTTGCCAGAATTACTTAGACTTAAACAATTTAATAATAATCTTTATTTGTACCATACACTCTAATATCATATGATATTCTAGTGGAAATCTGTTAATAATTTTTCAGTTGTAAATTGAGGCCTGCGTGGTTTTTTTTCTTTTAAAAAGACTCCTTGCTACCCAGGATGTGGCTGTTTATTCTGGACCCACTCTGTTTGTTGTTTTTGTTCAGTGCTCTTTCTGGAAAGTACCATCAGACCAGCACTCTCGCCTTATCTTCCCTTTACTGAATACACACTGAGTTGTACTTTAAACTATTTGGCAATTCACAAAATCCCCAATCCTATTTGTCTTCTAGAAATAATTTCTCTTTTTTGCTTGTCAGATTAGTCTATTTCTCTGCCATGGGTTAAACATCTTTAATTTCCCGCTTTTCATAGCTCATTTAATCTCAGTAAGGGAGCAAGAAAGTGAGAGTTATTAATAAAAAACAGAAGTAGACAATAGCACCACATCACAATGTGTATAATATAAAACACATGAAAGAATAAGATTATAACTGGGTGAAATACTTGAAATAAAGTAATTAGGAAAAAAAATCTTTTTATTTTCAGAGAAGGAAGGCCAGAATGAAGAATTACTTGAGGAATTGCTAGAACTTCAGGGCCTAAACCAAGGCTAGGCAGCTATTAAACTAGTGAGAGGTAGAAAGCTGTTTTAAGGTCTTAAGTGTGATGAATTAATTTCTTGCAATCACGACAAAAAAACATATAGTGTAGTCCTTACTATTGTAAGACTTAACTATTGAAGAGTTAAATGTACAACATGGTAATTTTTAAGTAACTTCAAAGTGCCTTAAGTCTACTTTGTGCTTTTCTCCCACATAAATTGCTCTTATTAATACATAAAAACATGAGATACTTAAAGAGAATATTTGAAAGCAGAGTGTATTGACTTGTGAAAGTATTTCAAGTGAAAGAATGCAAGATGCAAAGATCATCCAGTGGAAGATTATTCCAGAATTCACTGTGAAGAAACAGAAGAAATACGAAAAATGAAATCAATATAAATCCTCAAAACTTAAAATCATAGCAATAGATTCCAGTATGGGTGGAGTAGATGAAATTCCAGTGAAATAATTCAAAGGGACTATAAGACTTTTCAATGGAGTCAGAGGATATGGATAAACTCTGAATGAATTAAAAGAATGGATGAAATAAGACAATGGTGGTCAGGGGCATGTAATTTAACAAAAAGAAAAACTGAAAAAGATCAAATTGAAATTTTGGGAAATGAAACATTCATTGTTAATCAGGAAAACAACCCTATTTATGATATCTTCAAAAATATCCAAAAATAAACCTAATCAAGAAAGTTAAATATCTCTAAAAGAACATGTAGAGACACCAGATCAAGGAATTGAAGAAGACACCAATGGAGGACGAGCCTTGTCACATGGTTAACAGGATTAAACTGCAATTAGTTACAGATTCCATGGAATTTCCATCAAATTTAAAATACTCTTGGTCTTGTGCTCCTCACAGCATAGAAATCCCACTGGGAACAGGTAGAGCAAGAAGGCAGTTGAGGTTTATTTTAGCAGCCATCAAGACAGCAAAGGAGAAGAGCTGTCTTCCAGTGTGGATTGCTGACTGAGCTGAGCCTCAGTGGCCAGACTGTTTCTAGTATTTAGCCTTATAAATCTTGACCTACCATGTCTGCTCACCTTGTCTATCCATGGGGGCAGTCCAGGGTCTCTTTCCTGCAACAGATGAAGGTTTTCTTAGACATCATCCTTACTTAGAATTCAGTCTCTTAAACTGCAAGAATATGTATAAAGGTACATAGAATTGAGACTTTCGCTAGGGGAAAGGGCAAAAGTGCCTTAGTCGTGTTCTGAAGAGTGAAGGGTGTGTGTTTCCTGAGAGCTGACAGGAGTCTACTGAGACCACCAGCATCTGGTTACTTCCTTCTCAGGATAGATTGGCAAGCTGTCTCATATCATATTCATGGGCAAGCACTAGTACTTGCCTTTCTCACTGTTCCATGAGGTGTCTGATCACTCTGTCCTGCTTTAGAAAAAAGTCCTGTTAGGCCTGTTAAGCCAGAATCACCCCCAATTTTTCCTGTTTATTCTCAATAATTTTCCATCTAGTACTTCTGCCCCAATCCTACAATCTGGCTATACAGACTCACTTTCCCTTGATATATTCAAATTTGAGTTTACTGTTTTGGTTCATTCAATTACTCTAAAGATGTTCAATATGGAGATTAATCATCAGCCAGTTCTCTGTACTCAAAAAAGTGAGTTTCCAACTACTGACTTTTGCTCTTTTATTTTCATTGATTTCCCCTCACAAAATAACTAACCCTACTGAGTAAACAGAGTTTACCACCAAATGGCAACTGCCAATTCAGTTGGTTTTTAGTGAGCAAAATCCAATTGGGTGGAAGACTGTACATATTCAACTGAAAGAGACTCTCTCTTCACTACTTAAACAATGGATAGGTCTGAAAGACTCTTTGCTTGCTTTTTTTTGTTTTTGTTTTTCAAAACATTGTTTCTCTTTGTAACAGTCCTGGCTGTCATGGAACTGGTTTTGTAGACTAGGCTGGCCTCGAACTCACAGAGATCACCTGCCTCTGCCTCCCAAGTGCTCTGATTAAAGGTGTGTGCCTCCATGCCCAGTTGTGTTTAGCTTAACTTTAGTCAGGGTTATGTATCTTATTCTAGATCTTTATCTGCATATCCCAAATACAGTTTATAGCAAAGATTCTTTCCAAGTCCATTTAACAAGAACACTTCACCCTTCCTGGTTGATGGCCATCAACATCTAACTAGGCTCCTTATCCATCCTCTTCATGCAGTTGACAGCAGGTTACCCTGACCTGGCTTCAGCAAGGATCCCATTAAGTCAGTTTTCATGGTATTTCCCGCATTCCTGAGTTTCTGAGTTGTTCACTAATTGGGTTTTCACTGGCCCTTTCCTGAACTTTGCCATAATACATTCTGAGTTGAGCTCAGTCTCATTGCAAAATCTTATTGTAGAGGTTCCCTTAACTGTCAGAATGGTCTTTTTTTAAAACTACATTTTAATGGCTGTCATTAAAATAAATTTTCACAAACAGTGAACATATCACCTATAGATGATATATCACAAAATTCCACAATATGAAATCAGAAAAGAAAGGTTAATAAACTGTAAATCCATTTCTTCTTCATATTTCTCATTTATGGCTCTGCATAGGTTCAAGAATAGCCTGTTTGGATGCTTACCTTCCTAGACCTGGATGGAGGGGGGAGGACCTTGGACTTCCCACAGGGTAGGGAACCCTGACTGCTTTTTGGTCTGGAGAGGGAGGGGGAGAGGAGTAGGGAGAGAGGGAAAGGAGTGGGGGGAGGGGGAGGGAAATGGGAGGCAGGGAGGAGGTGGAAATTTTTTCAATAAAAAAAAGAAATTTTCTTTTACTGGTACTCCATAAATACTATATATTGTATACGTTTATTGGAACCAAATTATTCTTATTGCAACAAAATATTTGATTGAGACACTTCTGCAAAAGTTTCAAGCAATCATAATGCTCTGTGCCATCATGGTTCCTGAAACAAAGCCAGTAAACCATGAGCTAGAACCTCTGAACCCAGGAACCAAGACGAATCTTTTTCCTTGCCACAGATTAGAAAACAGCAGTTTTGAAACAACAAACCAAAATAATCCCTGGAGCCCTTGGGTATTTGGTTGCAGTGATGACCAACTTGGGTTAGTCCCATCGGGTGACTGTCACTAATGCTGCTACCATATATATTCATGATACGAATATAGTAAATTTTTAAATGTCTACAGTTACTTTATTAATTAAATTCCTTCTCCATTGAGAACTTGAAATTCATCTAGATTTTATCTAGTTATAAAAATGACTTTATGGCATGGGTTTAATGAGGATATGTTACAGATAGAACTGCTTTCATCCTAATACCTTGTAATTAAACCAGTAGGGTTTTTTATTTATCTTTTTATTGATTCTTTGTGGATTTCACACCATGGATCCTGATTACACTCATCTTCATATCCCCTCATTTCTACCTTCTGTCCTTGCAACCTCCATCCCCAAAATAAAATAAAATTTAAAAGAAAAAAACAACAAAACAAACAAAAAAGTCTTGGCGTGGAAGCTGTTGTGTGAAATAGCAAGTCACACTGTATACCCTTTAGTCCATGCATCTTAACTTGTAAGTGTTCATTGCAATGCTTATTGGTCTGGTTCGAGGCCACTGGCTTCTGCTATACTCTGAATACTGAACCCTCACTGGGTCTGCTTTTGAATATCCCCTTGTTTCCTTGTGTCATAGAGATCCAGTAGCTCTGGATTTGCTGATCTGGCCTCATCACATGCTCCAACAGTACATAGATTTGAGGGATGTTGGTATGTGCCAAATCATAGACCATGTTCTGGATCTGGGTCGTAGCTGGATTGGTCAGCCTGCCAAATTTCCTTCACCATAGCTGTCTGGAAGAGCTCTCCAACACAGCCCTGGCTCACTCACTTGATGCAGCAGACAGCAAATAACAGGGCTAGTTCTATTACAGGTCCAGCCTACCCACACTCACACTATCAGGGCCAGTTCTACTGTTTATCCCAGTCACCTGGTGAAGACAAAACTAGCTCTTCGATTCTCAAGCCCCCGAGTTTGGCCCTCCTGCATGTTTTTGGTTGCAAGGGGTGGGCGGTGGGGGCACATTTCCCTTACCCTTGCTATCCCTGGGCATATGAGGAAGGGATGCAGTTCCTCTGCTCTCATTCTTAAATACCTGGCTACATGACTCCTGCCAACAGAGTGAGCTCTAGTGTGGTGCACAGGTGACATTTTGTGCCCACTCTGATGTGTGCATAGACTGTAGAGTCATCAAGAGCCACACAGACATCAGGAGCTTGGACTGCAACCTAGGACATTTAGTGTCAAAGTGTTGAGGTCTGTTGGGGCCATGTAAATCTGAGCATCCTGTGTTGCCTTTCAGTGCCATGGTGTCCTCTGGGCCTAGATTGCTTCCAGGGGCCTTGTCTGGGTCCAGGACCCTGCCATGGCTGCCATTGTGTTGATGTCCATGATTCCTTTTACCACCAAAGGCAGTGAGGATAGGGCTGCACAGAGTTGTTGGTTCTTCCTTTTTATTTAAACAGAAAAGGGAAAATGATGTGGGAAGTCCTTCTGTCTATGTGTTGCTTTTATTGGTTAATGAATAAAGAAACAGCTTTAGAACTATATAGGGGAACAAAGATAGGCAGGGAAAACTAAGCAGAATGCTGTGAGAAAAGAGTTAGAGTCAGAGAGAAGCATTGAAGCTCCCCTGAGACAGATGCAAGTCAGAACTTTAGCTGGTAAGCCAAAGCTACATGGTGAGACATGGATTAATGGAGATGGGATAAATTAATATGTAAAAGTTATTTAGTTAGAAGTTAGAGTTAATGGGCCAAGCAGTGATTAATATGGTTTCTGTGTGATTATTTCAGTTCTGGGCAGCTGGGACAAATAAGCAACTCCCTCATCCAACAAATTGGCACCAACGTAATGGACTAAATCCATGTAAAACCTGAGAAAGCTTAAAAAGAAATCCTAGACACAAAAGAACAGAGTTAAGCATGGTTTGGTAGCAGCAATTAGTTGGCTAGGCTCTGTTTGCTAGAAACAAGGCATAGCTCCTTTAAGAGAGGTTTTCTTGATTCAGCCATAGCAGGAAAAAAGCCACACCATTTTGAAATGCCTACTTTCTGGGCCATGCTGTCAGGGCATACTCTGACTTTTTCAGGCAGGAGTTCAGCTACAGAGTATCTGAGTGGGGTTTGTTAGCAGCATGCTGCAGCTTGCTTGATGGCAACTTGGACCAGATGTATGCATGGAAGTGGGAGGTGTGTGTGACTCTCAGAGGCGGCGAGCAGCTCTGCCATGCTGAACTGGATAGGGCAAGCACGAAATGCTGTATTTTCCTTAGCAATAGCACAGCTTAAATTTTATGAAGTGCTTAGCATTTTAAGTACCATTCCTGGGCACTAAAGAATTACTAATATACAATAAGACATATTCAGATGAAAATGAACTCTAAATGCATCACAGTGTTGGATAAATGTACAAAGGCTTGAGAGGGAGAGAGAGAGAGAAGAAAAAGAGTATAGAGAGTTGAAAAATGATAACAGACAGTTAAAAAAAGGAAATGGTTTAAAATAAGTTAAAGTCTTTATACAGAGTAAAGACAATCATAGATTAAAAGTAGTAAACAAAGAATAAGCCCCCCTGAAGATGGAAAATACACAGAGTCTCTGGATTATGTATATTATTGTGATTTTTTTGAATTTTTTGACTGTGAAGGAGCTAAGTACTGGGAGAAATTTCATTATACGGACACTAGGCTAAACCAGCATGTATATTATAAAGGTATCTTGACTCTAGAATTTGGGTCTAAGGATATGCTGCTTTGGAAAAGAGGTTCTTTTGTCTCCACAGAAGATAAGAACCTGTAGATTGCTTCCAGACTAATATGGCATGATTAACCAAGACCCACTCAAAGGTCACTGTGAATACACTCCCCAAAATACTTTACCCAATAAATACCAGAAAGCAGTTTGGAGAGAAATAACTACACCTATATTTCCAAATATTGTCTATAAAGGCTTATTTACATTTAAAGGGGGATATGCTATAGAGATGGATACTTGGCATTGGTTTGGATCTTGCTCTATTGATATAGAGTTAAGCTCAATTCTGTATATGTATATTTCTGCTCTTAATTAAGGTATTGTATTTGTTCAGCTCATTTAAAAATAAGTATAATATAATTAAAAAATAGAGGTTAATAGATAATCATCTATAATAGTCACACTTGTAGTCATGTTAGCTAGATTTTCTAGATGTACAGAGATGTATTTCAAATACGTATTATTCAAATCTTTCAAAGACTAACAGAATATGGCATTTAACATGTTTTAAAAACTTAGAACTTTTCATGACAGTGAGACATGTCTGCTCCTGGCAGCACCAGCTACTTCAAGAGGAAGATGGACATTTCTAGAGTTTGCTAGCCATTCGGGCAAGAAACTGTTCTTGCCTGGACTGCTTAACTGGACATTCAGGACCCACAGAGAAATGACTGCTAAACTTGCCTAAAGGTGATGCAATCCTTCAGTGTTCCTGATTCATGAAAGAGTTTGCCAAACATTGTGCAGGACACAGAAGAAAATGACTAATAAACTGCCAATATAGGTGGAACTCTCTTTGAAACTTTCTGCTTCATGGAAAAGTCTATTGGATGCTATGGGCCCGTGGGCTGAAGATGGATGCCCCAGTGGTACAAAAAACTTTGTGTGATTATACAGGTAGCAAGATATCTCTGTCAATTCTAGAGTTTTAAAAGTTGCTTACAATGAACTTATTGTTTACTTAGGTAATATTCTATCCTTCAGAAGTCTTTGAGGAATTGAAGCGTAGATAGTAATAATATAGCTTTCCTTAGTTATGATAAGAGATAAAGTAGATATAAATATTGTAGCTATAATTCTTGCTTGATATCTGTTTTGTTATATTTAATTTTGCTATGTTAAAAGTTAAAATCTTCCTTTTTTATTTAAACAGAAAAGGAGAGATGATGTGGGATTCCTTTCTGTATGCTGTGAATACCATTGGTTAATAAAAGACAGTACTCGGGAGGCAGAGGCAGGCGGATCTCTGTGAGTTCGAGGCCAGCCTGGTCTACAAGAGCTAGTTCCATGACAGGAACCAAAAGCTATGGAGAAACCCTGTCTCGAAAAATCAAAAAAAAAAAAAAAGACTACTTTGAGCACATAGCAGAGAAGGGCTTTAAGAGCTGGGTAGGGTAGATAAAACTGGATGCTGGGAGGAAAAAGACAGAGTCAGAGAGAAGTCATGGAGCCACTGCCAGAAATAGACATGCTGAAACTTTTCTGGTAGGCCACGGCCTTGTGGTGATGCACAGAGTAATAGAGATAGGTTAAATTAAGATGTAAGAGTTCGCCAATAAGAAGCTAGAACTAATGGGCCAAACAGTGATTTAAGTAATATAGTTTCTGTGTGATTATTTCAGTTCTGGGTGGCTGGGACAAACAAGCAGCTCCCTTTTTACTATACCCCTCACTGACTGTACCAGTCTGGAGAGCAGGCCCTGGTCCTCCTTAGAGCAGCACAGTAGAGTTGTCCCTGCTCATGCAGGTGTGGGTGAGCAGACCCTGAAACCCTTTGCTCCTTGTTCCTCACTCATCAATACAGACCTTAGCTGTGATTGGACCATGGGTTTAGACATAGTTCTTTGTAGCAGCCCTGGCTCAGATGTCACCATGATTCTGGTTAGTAGTGCATGTCACTCAAATGGTATGGACCCAACAGCTGAATGGCCCTTGAACCCTCATATGTCTCCAGGTGTGAGCCTAGATCCTGGGCATCCACGCTTAAACCAACATATGTCTAGTGTTTGATATTTATGTCTTTACTGCAAACTGAGATCCGTTATATTATTTTTGAAAGGCATATATGTTTTTATATGACATCTCTCTTTATTTCACATAGTATAGTTGAATGAGTATATTGATTTTGAAAACAATCACTTAAAGTTAGGTATAAGAGTAATTGGATTTTTAGTGTTAATTCCATCCTAAATTAATTAAAGGTAAAGAAAATGTGAACTATCAAAGTATTTCTGAAGACTACGAGCCATTTTTTATTTTTTCTGTTAAACCATTTTTGTGAAAGATACCAATGCTAGTAGCTACCTTTGAAATCAATGTTATGGCCAGCAAGCTAATCTTAAGTTTATTTTCTCATTCAAGAATTATGCTTTATATTCATAGTTAAATGAGTGAAAGAAATTAATTTTAATAATTGAGTATGGCCTTTGGATAGTACATTTTTATATGATTACTTCACTTGGTAATTAAAGTTCTACTCCTCATTCATATCCCAAATTAACTTTAAGGGAATGTTTTCCATGTTCCTGTAGAATATTCTGTCAAATCTTTCATTCTGATCCACAGTCAAGTGATGCTTCCAGTCTCCAATGGTTCCTAATGGGAGAAGCACAGGATAGCACCTACATAAGTAGCGGTATTGCAGCACAGTCCACCCAACTCACTCTATTCTCTACAGCTGACGCTGCACATCATTGAGTTTTCAGGAGGGTTATATGGCTATCTCTCCTCTCATCACAGAAGAAACCTCTGAGTAGCAACATAATAAGTATCACTAGCTACTATCACTGAGTTGTAGCCAATTTTTAGAAAGAAAAAAAACACCTTAAAAGTTAAAAAAATTAGAATTTTAAAAGTACATTTTACTATGTGCCAATTGTTATACTAAGAAAACACTTAGATTTCAAACACAGTATATTTCACAGTCTTTTGAGGTATAAGCTTTTGGTTCTTTATTTTTAAACAGAAAAAAATGAGACCCAGAGGTTTTTAGCAAATCAAGTCAAGGCATCACATAGCTTCAGAGTTGTTATCGTTGTGGTTTTACTGAGTAGGAATTTGAAATGATCACTACAGTAATTAAAATGAAAATAGCCATATAGGGTCCTTAGCTGTCTGAGAGGATGATATTATTATTTGCATTTGGAACGTATAATGAGCTATCATGGGTAAGTCATTTAGGCTTGCAGAGGAGAGAGATGTAAGAATTGATGTTAAGTGGCAGAGGAGACAAAAAATAAGAGTTCCTGAAAAATATAAAAACCCAGCAATATTTAAATATATGCTAATTCTCACAGCAATGATAATTTAAAATAATATCAAGAGGAAAATATTCATTCTTACCCATATCTCTGGGCATATAATGAGATAGATCATAATAAGCCTATTGCCTATTTACTTTATTGAATTCATGTCAGAAATAGTTATTAAGACATCCCTCTAATTTTTATGATAAAAAAACTCACACATGAGGAAGCAACATTTTAAACTTTGTTTTCAATATAAACACACAGTAAGTTTACTTGTTCAATATCCTAGGAAAATAGTAAATAATATTGTTCTTGTCTAAGCAGTTCATCACCACGTTTGTAATCCTAGCTTTCAGGAAGCATGTGCAGTAGAGGCAGGAGGATTATGAATTTAAGGTAGCTATGGTTGCTCAGACCAAACAGAGAATCACACATTTTCTCTCTCTCTTAGAAACACACACACACACCCAACAAAACAAAATAAAACCAAAATAAAGCACAAAACAAAAGAAACAACATCAAGAAAACAATAGCGCAATATCAATTAGAGTCTTCTAACACATCTATTGCCTAGGACAAGCCTGATGACATCTTTTAAAAATTGAGTTGTGTTGCCTAAAATGTAGGAAACTCATATTTATTTAGTAAGTGAAATTGTCAGGTTTTTAACTAAAACTATTACAGAGCCTTCAGGTTCTCTGTTTTCTAAAATGCTTGATGCTTCCAAATATCATTATCATCTGGAAAAATACTTTAGAAACACATATTATTTCTCCAAAGTACATCAGGAAAACTCAACGTTTTTTTTTGTTTTTGCCTCTACAGACTAGTACATTTCATCTTTGCGGAGGAATGTTCCCTGATCATTTCTTGTCCCAATTTCCTTTATTATAATGTCGTCATAATTTGCTCGTGGGTCAGATTTTACGTTCTGAAATGTAGCTTGTCTCACAACAGCATCCACATCTTCTTTACTCAGTTCTTTCTCCAGAAAACTGCAGATTTTAAGCACTGAGCACCTGAGGTCCTGAAAATGTCATGGGTTAAGAAGTTACTGACCTTTTAATGGAGGTGTGAGTTACAGCCCGGTGTGTAACATGAACAGCTAGGATTTACTTTTGGAATGCAAAGATTGTTCAACACATGAAAACATCATAGAAACAGGGTGTATTAAAATTGAAATTATTATTTATTGTAACTGATACAGAATAAACCATTAATAAAACACAGCTTTTTTTGAGACTCTGTAGTATAAGCTGGCCTGGAATTCAGTATGAAGTCTATGCTGCTCTCAAAATTAGGCATGGTCTTCCTTTCGTAGTATCCTGTGGGCTGGGATTAGAGGTAGCAGCTACTACACCTGTCTCAATATCATCGTAAAATAAAATAATCAGCAAATGAGCAGAAGAACTCAGGTACCTCCATTCAAATACACTGTGCATTCAATATTTTTGGCTAGAAACATACTTGGTTGAGAAGAATATGATCATTTTTATCTGATGTCTGCAATCAGTCAGATGTTACTACTTCCATTTAACATTTACTGGGAAATAATAGGCAGATAATTTCGTCAAGAAAAAGAAACATAGCATCTAAAATTACAGGCAAAGAAGTAAAACTTTCTCTATAAAATGGACGGCAGTATGATCCCATATTTAACACAAAAACTAGGGAAAGCAAAGCATCTGCTAGAACAGTGAGATTTTACAAAGCTGTGAGATATAAATCAAGTCAACACACAAGTATTAGTTGAAATTATAAATACAAGTGATGAAAAATGCTAAAGTAAGGTAAAAATACGTGAAATTTGAAATGGTAGCATTAAAAACTTAGGAATAAATGGAGAAAATGTTAGTGACAGATCCATTGAAACCAACAAAACATGGATGAAAGAAAAACAGAAACAAACAGAACAGCATCTTACAATTATGAATTGGAGGACAGTTATTATTTATTTATTTATTTTTTTGTGCTAGGATTTCTCTGAAGTTTTGGAGCCTGTCCTGGATCTCGCTCTGTAGACCAGGCTGGCCTTGAACTCACAGAGATACCTCACCTCTGCTTCCTGAGTGCTGGAATTAAAGTGTGCGCCACCACTGCCCAGCTGAGGACAGTTATTTTAAAGATGCTATACAAAGTAATCCACACTTTCTATGTAGTCTGTAACAAAATTGCTGTTTTTTTTCATTTTTGCAAAAAGAAAAGAAATCTGTGCAAAATTCATATGAAATTTTGACACCTCATAGGAGCTAATTCTCTTCTTTCAACATGTGTGCCTCAAGGACTGCAGTTAGCTCATCAGGACTGGCAGGAAACCCTTTACCTACTGAACCATCTCTACCCACATGAAGTATTTGAATGTCATGGTGATTCTAACAGTGTGGTTATGACTTGAAAACAGAAATGCACCAACAGAACAGACTAGACTTCCCAGGAAATAATTCCTCACTTACAATGGATAAATGATTTTTAATATGGGCTACCAAGGATGTTAAGTGTGAAAGGTCATTCATTTCCACAATTGTTCTTGGTAAATCAGATGTCCATAAGCTGAATTCTCACCTTACAATGTATTTCAAACAAATGAAAATTGGCCAAACATAAAAGCAAGAGCCTAAACTATTATGCTCTTAGAGAGAGTTAAAGGGAATGATTTACCACACAGGATTTCATAGTTCTGTTCTGAATATCCCTCCACAGGTATAGAGACATGGGGAATGATTTACATCATGTGGGGTATATCTCTAGAAGTACAGACAGCCAGAAAAAACTTATTAAATTGATTATATTAAATTTAGTAATGTCCTTATAAAAAGGGACAGATTCAATGAAGTGAAAAGTTTACCTATAGAATTGGAGCTTCTAAAGAGCCTATACATTTACTGCAAAAAAACATTTACTTCTGGGGACCAGATATTTAGGGCCCTGCTAAGATGACTTGAGTATGTTAGTCTCCATCTTTCTGTGTGGTCATTTGAGGAAAAAACTTAGAGTGTTGTGGTTAAAAAAATAATAGGATCCTAATGCTAAGTAATTTACACAAATGGCTTTGATGAACAATGACTGACCACAAAACCAAGAACAGAAAGAACATTTTAGAGAATATTGGGAGTTTTCTCTCTCTTTAAAAAATATTGATGTCAGTTATAATTATGAGCATGATGTGTGAGTATAGTCAGTAGGTAAATCTTCACCTTTTTTGTTTACTCACATTTACCATTTTCACTTTTAAAGTCATGGTAGGGAATGATATTTCAAAGAAACTAATTTTGCTCCATTGCTGTGTTTTTTTTAAATAACTCTTAATCTCTCTTCATTACTTTGGGATTACAGAAATAATCATTAGCATGACTCACAGATCTTGCGCAGTCCCAACTCCAGTCTCACATACTAGTTTCTTGTTCCCTACCCAACACCTTTGATGTTCAAGTCCTTTTCTTACTTGGTTTTAAGTACTATATTGCTTCAAATAATATTATTCTTGTGTTTTGCCTTTACCCATTTTCTTTTTGTGATTTTATATATATCAACTTGTAAATCCCGTGTTACATTTACCCCCAAGAAACGCCATTATCTTTAGTTATACCAGAAAACTTCGTATGAATGCTGACATCATATTTGACATTTCTTTAATAACTACACTCACTAGTCTAAAATCTCTAAAAGTTTAAAAATCATAGTGTGTGTGTGTGTGTGTGTGTGTGTGTGTGCGCGCGCGCGCCTGCGCGTGCGTGTATGTATGTGAGCATGCATTGTGCTTGCTGCATGATGGGAGCTTGTGCCATGGTGCATGGGTGGAGCTCAGAAGACAAATTTAAGGAGTTATTTCTGGCCTTCCACCTTTATGTGAGGATTGAATTTGGGTTTTCAGGCACACATTGGAAGGCCCTTTATCCACATTGCCCTGTCACCAGACAAGATACACTTATGGATTTTTTACTTTGGGTATTTGCTTTTTGACTGTTTGCCTTCCTTGTTAACTCATGGATTCTACAAAAAGATAACTCCTTGTTTACTCTTGTTTTGCAGCCTGTCACAAAGAGGACATTCACTTATTTTTCATTAATCAATATGTCAATAAGTACCAGAATTTGGTGAACTTTAATTCTCTTTTCTTTGATTTACAGATACTGTTTAATTGTGAAAAATCAAAAATTATTCTCTATATTCATCTGAGAGTTGCTCCAGATGAAGCAATTAAAATTTAAAATAATTAAAAACATTATTAAAAAAACCAGAGAACTTGTCCCATCAGTCAAATTATTGTCTATGGCTCTAATTGTTCACATTTTATAGTAGTTACATGCCTCACTGCTGTTTGCTGGCCTTTAGTGGTGAGCATGGGAAATATAGTAAAGTGGGTTATCATGTCAGTTCTAGCCTCCCTGAGAATATAGCCAAGAGAAATGAAGTCACCATTCAAAACCTTACTGTTATTTAATGTTACTGCTATACATCTTCAACTATAAGACATGAACTTGGCCTGATGTCCACCAACAGACAAAGAAGTAAAGAATTTATAATATATATCATATACAATAATAATATAAAATATTTTTCAGACATAAAAATGAAATAAAATTCTGTCATTTGCAGTAAAATGTATGAAATTAAGGACATCAGGTTAAGTTAATAAGGTAGACAATGAGACAAATTTCTTGTGTTCTCTTTAAAAACTTAAAAGTCAACCTTAAACAACTTTTAAGTGTTTTTGTGTTTAGCAGTAATTGGGGAAGGTCTGAGGGGAAAGAAAGGAATGCCAGAATGTGACAAGATAAGATCAATGCATATTCTATTCATGGGCAAGAATATAGCATCAAATTCCACTAATGAATGTAATTAACATGTGATGATAAGGTTTTTAATTATGGAAGCCATTGGTGCTGTGAAGTTTAGGGGTTACCTTTGATACATAAAAAGGGATCACAAATGATGACTTCACAGGGAGAAGAGAGTACAGAAGAAGTCCAGTGAATGAGGTAGAGGCTGGACATTAGGAATGATCTCCAACAAAAAGCCCAAAGAAGAATTAAAGTATGAAGATATCTTGGAGAATATGCTTTCAATCAAGAGAAGAGCTGTGTAAAAGAAATCATTTAAAAATACAACTTACCTTCTTCATATCTTCATAGCTCAGGAACATAATATTGAAGTCATGTCTGTGTTCATACCAGCCTCTTATGTTGTCAAACCAATTGCTTCTTACCACTGGGAAGAAAAGTGACAAGTGAAAATACCAAGCTGTGTGTCCATGTAGTGGACAACAAACTCTGAGCCTTTTTTCTTCTGGTTTGGAATTTTTAGAAATAAAATGGAGGGTCTGCAATGGAAATCTAGATCCCTATTTTTAAAATGTTTAATGGTTTGTGGGAATAGTTACCTGACATTTATAGAAACCTGTCTATATAATTTCACTAAAGGAGTATGAAAGAAATAATAGAGAAATAAAGGGCCCGAGGCTGCAGGTGGCTTTAAGGCACACTGGTTCTTTTTCCTTCTTCTCCACAGAGGGAGGGCACAAGTCTCTGTTTCTCCTCTTGTTTACTGTCAGCAACCGTCAGAATCTATCATCTTACAAACCAGAGAAATTCTGATTCCACATGTGTTGTGCTGTGGGATAATGCTCTTGTACCCTGTAAAGATTTGTCACTTGTATTGGTTTAATAAAATGTTGATTGGCCAGTATCCAGGCAGGATAGGGGGAGTGCCCACACTAGGAGAATTCTGGGAAGAGGAAAGGCAGAGACAGTCGTCATCCAGAGAAAGCAAAATGAAAATGCTGCATTGAGAAAAGATACCAAGTCAAGTAGTTAAATATATAGAAGAATTATGGGTCAATTTAAGTTGCAATAGCTAGTTAATAATAAGCCTGATCTAATAGGCCAAGTGGTTTATGTAATTAATATAAACCTCTGTATTTTTTGGGGGGACTGAATGACTATGGGACCATGTGGGACAGAAACTTCTGTCTACAGAGTTGAGCCTCTTTTCTTAATTAATCCACCTATGCAGAAGAATGAACAATTCCACTGCTGCAGTATAAGCCAAACACAGGCTCATGCAAAACATTCAACCACCCTCAGCATTTTCTCTGACAGATTATTCTACCTTTGCACTAGTTGAAAGTAATTGATAGAATATCCGTAAACCAAAATAATTTTTACATGATATGCCTTTGTAATCCTGGCAATCCTCAAATGGTGCATAAAGATAGAAAACCCAGTTGATAGCACATAGAGTTGACATACCATTGTCACTCGATATGAGTTCTTTTTGTTTTGTTTTTTGTTTGTCGGATATTGATTTTCTTGTCTAGTATTTTTGTTGTTGTTGTTCCTTTAAAAAAAGAAGTGCCTGGCTCCATTTCTTTAAGTTATGTTCTGTAAGTCTGAGAATTTGGCTTACTGTTACCTTTTGTGTGATTCATCTGATTCTGGGTTGATTAATTAATGCTTACCTTTTCCATGTAGAAATGTTTGCATAAATGTTTCTATAGTGTTTGAGGCTTCAAATATAACCATCCAATTTGAAAAATGAAAGTAGGAGGTCAAAACATCTTTAGGATTTCTGTAGATATAAACAATCTGTAGATAGAATTATGGAATTATTTTTTTTGAGAAAAGGAAGAAAAAAAACAAGTTTCCACCTCCTCCCAGCCTCCCATTTTCCTCCCCCTCCTCCCACCCTTCTCCCCCTCCTCCCACTCCTCTCCCCCTCCCTCTCCAGTCCAAAGAGCAGTCAGGGTTCCCTGCCCTGTGGTAAGTCCTAGGTCCTCCCCCCTCTGTCCATATCTAGGAAGGTGAACATCCAAACTGGCTAGGCTCCCACAAAGCCAGCACATTGCGTAGGATCAAAACCCCGTGCAGTTTTCCTTGGCTTCTCATCAGCCCTCATAGTTCGCCATGTTCAGAGAGTCCAGTTTTAACCCATGCTTTTTCAGTCACAGTCCAGCTTGCCTTGGTGAGCTCCCAGTAGATCAGCTCCACTGTCTCAGTGGGTGGGTGCACCCCTCGTGGTCCTGACTTCTTTGCTCATGTTCTCCCTCCTTCTGCTCCTCATTGGGACCTTGAGAGCTCAGTCCAGTGCTCCAGTGTGGGTCTCTGTCTCTATCTCCATCCATCACCAGACGAAGGTTCTATGATGATATGCAAGATATTCGTTAGTATTGCTATAGGCTAGGGTCATTTCAGGTTCCCTATCCTCAGCTGCCCAAGGAACTAACTGGGGACCTCGGCTTGGGCTCCTGGGAGCCACTCTAGGTTCAAGTCTCTTGCCAACCCTAAGGTGGCTCCCTTAACTAAGAATTGTGCTTCCGTGCTCCCCTATCCAACCTTCCTTTATCCCAATCCTCCTAGTAAAAATGGCAATTCTACCAAAGGCAATTTATAGATTCAATGCAATCCCCATCAAGGTCCCATCAAAATTCTTCACAGATCTTGAGAAGACAATAATCAACTTTATATGGAAAAACAAAAAACCCAGGATAGCCAAAACAATCCTATACAATAAAGGATTGTCTGGAGGCATTACCATCCCTGACTTCAAACTCTATTACAGAGCTACAGTGATGAAAACAGTGTGGTACTGGCATAAAAACAGAGATGTTGACCAATGGAATCGTATAGAAGACCCGAATTTTAACCCACAAACCTATGAACACCTCATTTTTGATAAAGGAGCCAAAAGTATACAATGGAAGAAAGAAAGCATCTTCAACAAATGGTGCTGGCAAAACTGGATGTCAACCTGTAGAAGAATGAAAATAGACCCATATCTATCACCATGCACAAAACTCAAGTCCAAATGGATTAAAGACCTCACTATCAGTCAGAACACATTGAACCTAATAGAAGAGAAAGTGGGAAGTACCCTACAACAGATGGGCACAGGAGATCGCCTCCTATGTGTAACCCCAACAGCACAGACATTAAGGGCAACATTGAATAAATGGGACCTACTAAAACTGAGAAGCTTCTGTAAAGCAAAGGACACTGTCACCAAGACAAAAAGGCAACCCACTGACTGGGAGATCTTCACCAACCCCGCAACAGACAAAGGTCTGATCTCCAAAATATATAGAGAACTCAGGAAACTAGACTTTAAAATGCTAATCCACCCAATTAAAAAATGGGGCACTGAACTGAACAGAGAATCCTCAGCAGAGTAAGTTCAAATGGCCAAAAGACACTTAAGGTCATGCTCAACCTCCTTAGCGATCAGGGAAATGCAAATCAAAACAACTTTGAGATATCATCTTACACCTGTCAGAATGGCTAAAATCAAAAACTCCAATGATAGCCTTTGCTGGAGAGGCTGTGGAGGAAGGGGTACCCTCATCCATTGCTGGTGGGAATGCAAACTTGTGCAACCACTTTGGAAATCAGTGTTTCGGTTTCTCAGGAAATTCGGGATCAACCTACCCCTGGACCCAGCAATACCACTCCTGGGAATATACCCAAGAGATGCCCTATCATACGACAAGAGCATTTGTTCAACCATGTTCATAGCAGTATTATTTGTAATAGCCAGATCCTGGAAACAACCTAGATGCCCCTCAATGGAAGAATGGATGAAGAAAGTGTGGAATATCTACACATTAGAGTACTACGCTGTGGTAAAAAACAATGACTTTGTGAATTTTGCATGCAAATGGATGGAAATAGAAAACACTATTCTGAGTGAGGTAACCCAGACCCAAAAAGATGAATATGGGATGTACTCACTCATAGTTGGTTTCTAGCCATAAATAAGGCTCACGGAGTCTACAATTGGTAATCCTAAAGAAGCTAAGTAAGAAGGTAAACCAAAGGAAAAACATATAGTTACCCTCCTGGCTATGGGAAGTAGACAAAATTGCCGGGGAGAAAATTGGGATCTTGGGGGTGTGGTGGGATGGGGGTAAGGGGAGATGGGGAGAGAAAAGGGAGAAGGGGAGGATGGGGGGAACTTGGGGAAAAAGGAGGATTGGGATAATGGAATTATTTTTTTAAGCAAATCTTGGTTATGCTCATAAGTTTTTAAATACAATTTTATAATATTTGCTTCTGACAATAAGTGTAATTATTTCTTCTAGTCTTTGAACTGTACAAAGTCAAGTGGTTATTATTATTATTTTGGTGTTCCAGAGAATACTGTAATAAACAACCTTTCTCTATGGCATTTCATGTTTAAGAATGTAGCTCAAAAGGAGGTCAAGATCATAATTGGTACACCCACTAAAACAGTCTACCTGAGCTAATGGTAACTCACCAACTCCAGCCCGATATGGAAGGAATAAGCATATGTCCAAACTTGTCCCATTCAGTGGAACTGACAGTTTTATGAGTGGGGCAGTCTGAGGGGCCTGTGGCAGTGGCACCAGGATTTATTTATACTGCTTGTACTGGTTTTTTTTGGGTAACTTTTCTCTTTGGATGGATACTTTGCTCAATATAGATAGAGTAGGGAAGGCCTTTGGACTTTGCCCAAAGCAATGTACCTTGTCTTTTCTGAGTGAGCAGTGGTAAGTTGAGTGAATGGGAGGAGGGGAAGGATTGGAGCTAAAACAAGACTAATAATCATATTGGTATAACTAGTAATCTACTTATAATCTTCAAAAATGAGTTTTTCCTTCATATCTTTCAGAAAATTAATTTAAACATAAGTTAAGAGCATAAGTAGTATAAGAACTCACATAGAAATAATAATCTGTGGGCATCTGTCCACAACATTAAAACGTGGGTATCAACTGCAGGAGGAGGAGCTCATGCCAGCTGTGGCTACATGAAATACTCTCTTAAAAAAGGAAATAATGTAAGTGAAGGAGGAAAAGAATAAGAAAGAAAAGCCCAAACTCAAAGAACATATCTCAATAAACCTCTTAAAGAAAGTAAAGGATACCATGAAAAAAACAATCAAACAAGTGAATGAAATAGTTCAAGACTTGAAAATTCAAATAGAGGCAATAAAGAAAACAAAAATTGAGGAAATTTTAAATGTGGAAAATCAGGGTAAATGATCAGGAACTACAAATGCAAGCATAACCAACAGAATGAAAGAGATGGAAGAGAGAATCATGGGCATTGAATATAAAGTAGAGAAAATAGATTCATTAGTTAAAAAAGAAGTTTAATCCAACAAATTCTTAGCACAAAACATCTAGGAAATCAACAACACCATGAAACGACCAAACCTAAAAATAATAAGGATTGAAGAAGGAGAATACCAGCTCAAAGTCATAGAAAATATTCAACAAAATCATAGAAAACTTTCCCACCCTAAAGAAGGAAATGCCTATGAAGGTACAAGAAACATACAGAACACCAATTACAATAGAACTCCCTAAAAGTCCTCTCGCCATATAGCAATCAAACCACTAAACATTCAGAATAAAGAAAGAATACTAAGAGCTGCAAAAAAAAAGGACAAGTAACATAAAATGCACACCTATCAGAATTACACCTGACTTCTCAATAGAAATTCTGAAAGCTAGGTGGTCCTTGGCAGATGTTATGCAGACACTAAGAGACCACAGATTCCAGCCCAGATAACTATACCCAGCAAAGCTCTCAATTACCATAGACAGAGAAAAAAAGATATTCTGTGACAAAACCAAATTTAAACAATAGTTATCCACAAATCCAGCCCCACAGAAAGTAACAGCAGAAAATATTCAGCCAAAGGAATCTAGCTGTACCCACAAAAATCACAGGTAACAAGTAACCTCACACCAGCAAACTCCAATAGGAAGCACACATACACTATCACCACCACCACCACCACCAAAACCAAAATTGCTAACAATTAGCAATTAACAACCACTAGTTATTAATATCTCTTAATATAGGTGGTCTCAATTCACTTATGAAAAAAGGTAGGCTATCAAAATGGATACTAAAACAGGACTCATCTATCTGCGGCAGACAAGAAACACATCTCAATCTCAAAGACAGAGATTGTCTCAGAGTAAGGGTTGGGAAAAGATTTTCCAAGCAAATGGACCGAAGAAACAAGCGAGTGTAACTATCCTAATCGCTAAGAAATAGATTTCAAAATAAAATTAATCAAAAGAGATGGAGAAGAACATTTCATATTCATCACAGGAAAAATCCATCAAGATGAAGTCTCAATTATGAACACCTATGCCCCCAAACAAGGACACCCTCATTTGTAAAAAAAAAAAAAACAAAACATTATTTCAGCTTAAATCACTCATCAAACCCCACAAGCAAATATTGGGAAACTTCAATATTCCACTTTCACCACTGCACAAGTCTACTAGACAGAAACTTAACAGAGAAATAAAGAAACAGACGTCATGACTCAAATGGACTTACCAGACAGCTATAGAACATTCCACCCCCAAATAAAAGAATATACTCTCTTCTCGGCACCTCATGGAGCCTTCTCTAAAATTTACCACATACACCATTGCAAAGCAAACCTCAGCAGATACAAAAAAAAATTGGAATAGCCCCCTGTATTTTATCAGCTCACCATAACTTGCAGTTGGACTTCAACCACAATGCTAATTGTAGAAAGTCTACAAATTCATGGAAATTGAACAATGCTCAAATGAATCATCAATGGGTCAAGGAAGAAATAAAAAAAAATTAAAGACTTCCCAGAATTCAACAAAAATGAAAGCACAACATACCCAAACTTATGGGACAGTATGAATGCAGTACTAAGAGAAAAGTTTGTCTATTATGTTGATTTTCTGAAAGAACTGACTTTTTGTTTTATTGATTCTTCGTATTGTTTTCAGGAAGGTGTGATCTACTGGCTTCTGCTCTAACTTGACAAACTACTAATATTCTGTGTTACCCTTCACCTCGGTTTCAATTAATATAGGATCATAACCTAGGAAATGAAATGCGTATACAGGAAAAAGCCTGAGTCACTAAAACTAGCTTCAGAGAGAAAAATTCTCACTTGGGCACCCTGCCGGAGTCAAAAGCAAAGTCCCAAGAAGAGATTCCTTTATTTCAACTAGCTAGATGCTAATGAAAATCAAGCCTGCAGGGTAGTATAGCTACCAAGGCTATGTTCCCAGCCACTGCGGAACTTCACAGCCACACCTGCTCTGAGACATAAGGCACCTCCTTGTCAGTTTACTGGTTTCTTGTGACTCTGAAAACACATGGTTGATACTATTGTTACCACCTATGGGATTGCTAACTTGTCTGTATGCCTATAAACAGAAAGTTTTGTGATTCTTCTTCTTCTTCTTCTTCTTCTTCTTCTTCTTCTTCTTCTTCTTCTTCTTCTTCTTCTTCTTCTTCTTCTTCTTCTTCTTCCTCCTCCTCCTCCTCCACCTCCTCCTCCTCCTCCTCTTTTTCTTCTTTTTCTTCTTCTTCTTTCTCTCACTGCTTCTTCATTCCAAGGAATAAAGAACATGTAGTGGTAAAGTACGTGAGTTGACTTATTAGATTTACCCTCAGATCCAATTAGCCAGGCTTTTGCCTGCCATAGTGAATCTTTCTGGATTCTGCCAGGTTTAATGTGCTTAACCCCAAAATAAACCTCTATACAATAAGGAAGGTTTAACATATGAAAATCTGTCATTTTAATCTATCATATAAATAAACTACAAAAACCCACAATCATCTCATTAGATGCTGAAAAAGCTTTCAACAAAACGCAATACCTCTTCATGATAAAGGTCTTTGAGAGATTAGGGTTACAAAGGACATACCTAAACATAATAAAGACAACATACACCAAGCCAACAGCCACCATACAACTAAATGAAGAGAAACTTAAAATGATTCTACTAAAATCAGGAAAAAGACAAGGCTGTGCACTTTCTCCATATCTGTTCAATATAGTACTTGAAGTTCTGATTATAGCAATAAAACAACAAAAGAAAACCAAGGGGAAATGTATTGGAAGGGAAGAAGTCAAACTTTCACTATTTGTAGATCATATGATAGTATACATAAGTGACCCCAAAAATTCTACCAGGGAACTGCTACAGCTGATAAACATCTCCAATAATGTGGCAGGACATAAGATTAACTAAAAAAAAATCAGTGACCCTCTTATATACAAATGATAAATGGGCTGAGAAAGAAATAAGAGAAACATCACCCTTTAGAATAGCCACAGATAACATGAAATATCTTGGAGTAACCAAGGAAGTAAAAGATCTGTATGACAAGAACTTTAATAAGTTTTTGAAGAAAGAAATTGAAGAATATATTAGAAAATGGAAAATCAAAAAAAAACCATGCTCTTGGTTACTTAGGATTAACATAGTAAAAAATACAATATTACCAAAAGCAATCTACAGATTCAATGCAATCACCATCAAAATCCCAACAGAATTCTCAACAGAGCTTGAAAAAACAGTACTCACCTTCATATGAAAAAAACCCAAAAATCTCAGGATAGCCTAAACAACCCTGTATACTAAAGGAACTTCTGGATGTATCACCATCCCTGACTTCAGGCTCTACTATAGAGCTACAGTATTAGAAACAGCTTGATACTGGCATAAAAACAGATATGTGGATAAATGGAATCAAATTGAAGACCCTGACACTATTCCACACACCTATGAACATTTGAATTTTGACAAAGAAGCCAAAACTTTACAATGGAAAAAAGAAGGCATCTTTAACAAATGGTTCTGGCATAACTAGATGCTAACATATAGAAGAATGCAAATAGACCCATATCTATAACATGTACAAAACTCAAGTCCAAATGAATCAAAGACCAAATCCATTTACACTGCACCTGATAGAAGAGAATACGAGAAATAGCCTTGAGCATATTGGCACAAGAGACCACTTTCTAAATATGACGCCAGTAGCACAGACTCTGAGAAAAACAATCAATGTATGGGACCTACTGATACTGAGAATCTTCTCTAAAACAAAACAGCAGCCTCCAGAATAGGAAAACATCATCAATTCCACATCTGACAGATGATCTCCAATAAATGTAAAGAACTCAAGAAACTAGACACCAAAATACCAAACATTCCAATTAAAATGGGGTACAGATTTAAACAGAATTCTCAACCCAAAAACCTTAAATGTCCAAAAGACATTTGCTCAACATGTTTAACCATCAGGAAAATGCAAAGCAAAGCGACTCAGAGATACCATCTTACACCTATCAGAATAGTTAAGACCATAAACACTGATGACTGCACATTATGCTAGAGATGATGTGGAGTAAGGCAAACACTCCTCTGTTGCTGGAGGGAATGAAAACTTATACAGCCACTTTGGAAATCACTATGGCATTTTCTTAGAATGTTTGGAATCAATCTACCTCAAGACCTGGTAATACCATTCTTGGGCATATACCCAAAGGATGCACAATCATACCGCGAGGAAATTTGCTCAACTATGTTCAAAGCAGCATTTTTTATAAGAGTCAGAACCTGGAAATAGCTTAGATGTCCATCAAATTAAGAACGGATAAGGAAATTGTGTTATATTTTCACAATGGAGTATTAGTGGTAAAAAAAATAATGACATCTTGAAATTTGCAGGCAAATGGATGGTACTAGATAAAAATCATCCTTAGTGAGGTAAGATGTCCCAGGTCCAGAAACACAGACATGGTATGTAGTCACTCTTAAGTGGATATTAGATGTAATCAAAGGATAACAAAGTTATAATCCATAGCCCCAGAGATGCAAGCTAAAAAGGAGGACTTTAAGAGGGACACATATGGAAAGAGCCAGGAAGGAAAATATTAAGATCTCTTGAGTAAATGGGGAAGAGGGTAAAAGGGAGGAGTTGGAGGATAAGAATATGATGAATCAACAAGACCAAGTTAGGAGAGAACAATGAGGAAGATATCTTGATAGAGGAAGTTAGGGAGAAGAAACCTGGTACTAGAAAAATTCTCAGGAATCCATGAGGACGACTCCATTCCAGTCTCCTAGTAATAGTGTCTGAAAAGGCCTTCTTCTTTATTCAGATTAATGACTACCCTAATTGTCATCATTGATTCTACATCCAGTAACTGCTGGAAGCAGATGCAGTGACCCACAGTCAAGCATTCAGCTGAGCTCCTGCACTTCATCTGAAGAGAGGAGGACAGATCAAAATAACAAGGGAAGTAAAGAGCATGGTGGGGAATCCCAGAGAGACAGCTGACCAGAGCAATTGGGAAATCAGAGACTATAGACTGACAGCTGGGGAACCTGCATGGGACTGAACTAGACCCTCTAAATGTGGGTGACAAATATGTGGTTTGATCTTTTGGAGGGGGCGCTGGCAGTCACACAAGGACCTATCCCAGGTGCATAAATCTGCTTTTCAGAGTCAGTTCCCTATATTGGGATACCTTACTCAGGCTTGATATTAGGAGTAGGGGCTTGCTCCTGCCTCAAGTTAGTATTCCAGACCTTGTTGATTTCTGAAGGAAGGCCTTTCTCCCTCTGAGAAATGGATTGGAAATGGGAAGAGGGGAGGTGGGGGATGGAAGAAAATATTAGAGGGGGAACCGGTGTTGGTATATAGATTGAAAATTACTTTTTAACAAAAAATATGAAAAATAACAATAAAAAGAAAAATCAGTTTTCTAAAACTAAAATTAAGAATGTTATTGATAGAAACACAAACAATGGGGATGAGGTAAAATAGATTCATATCTAGAAGTGATAGAAAGCAAACTGACCAGAAGAATGTAGTAAAATATTGGGCTAATGATAGACACTTTCCACACAAACAAAAATAATGATGGCCAATAAACATCCTACACGCTACTTCCAATATAAGAATGAGGATGCAAATTAAGATACATTTGAGACACCTCTTCCTAGATGCCATGTTTATAAACATCTAAAATTCTGACATGTCAAGTTACTAGGGAAACGCTACGAATTCATCTATTGAGCATTTCTGCAAGAAATGACTAATAGACTTTCTTCAGAATTACTGTACTACCTATGTAAGTGGAATACTCTGGTCATTGTGGCTCTGCAGCTCTATTCATGGGTGTGGGTTCTAGGGAAACTGCTGGGAGAGTACCAGGAAACACACTCAAGAATGTTCATAGCAGCTGCATCACAGTGGCAAAACATTAGAATAGACTAATTATTCAGTATTTAGAGAAGGCATCATGGGTACAGTAAGTCACTAAGCTCTATGACATACTTTGACTTTTTTGTTCTTGAAAACTTTTGGCACCAAATAATACGGGAGGTGGGAACAAAAGATATGAGGTGATGGCATTTTGGCAAAGTTCACATTATGAATATTGTACTCAAAGAATGGTGCTCTGTCTACTGTTTGGATGTTTTCAGTGTTGTTCCTGTGTCCCTCAAAATAAATCAGGCTGAGGATCTGTTGTGTTCAAATGGTACCTGTAGGAACAAATAACAACCCTGTTTTTAGTGCTGAAGTAGGTTTTAATAATACCAATAGTAATGTATCCGTTTTAAAAAATAACTTGGAGCTTTCTTTTCCTTTAGCATGCTAAGCATGCTTAGATATGCCACTTTTTCATTCCCCTTTGTCTGTATTGAACACTCACATCAGTAAGGCTGAATTCTACACCTCTTTGCTCCGTTCTCACTTACAAAGATGTGGTTATTGGTAATGAGAATCCAGATAATTCTTGTAGTATTGTTGAAATGACAGTATGTGGAAAGGAGAATATTTATGCACTTATTATTAAACCAAAATACCACACAGTTGTAGCACACACCTTCAATGCCTGCAATCGTGAGGCAGAGGTAGATGGATCTCTGTGAGTTCGAGGCCATTCTTGTCTACAAGAGGTAGGTGCAGGACAGGTTCCAAAGTGACAGAGAAACCCTATCTTGAAAAAACAAAACAAAATTGATGTGAGAGTCCCCTATGTGTGTGATTACCATTAGTGAATAAAGAAACTTCCTTGGCATGTTAATAGGGCAAAACTTAGGTAGGTAGGGAAGACTGGACTGAATGCTGGGAGAAAGAATGGTCGTGTCTAGGACATGCCATGGCTCCTCTGCCAGAGATAGATGTGCTGAAACTTTGCTGGTAGGTCATGACCTTGCAGTGATATACAGATTAATAGAAATGGGTTTAATTAAGATGCAAGAGTTAGCCAATAAGAAGCTAGAGCTAATGAGCCAAGCAGTGGTTTAATTAATACAGTTTCTATGTGATTATTTTGTTTCTGGGCAGCTGGGTCGAACAAGTGGTTCCCTGCAACACAAAATAAAAAAAAACAAACAAACAAAAAACAAAGACGAATACCATATGACCTATTTATGCCACTCACCAGATTTTGGATATGTGACTATGAAGACATCATCATCTCTAATTTCCTGATCATCCATGTTTTCCACTATGTTCATGTTAACTAAACTTCTTTCAAAGTTATAGCCTCTGAAGTTAAGTACATATTCATCTTGATTGTCCATAGTGATTTACCTAGAAGCAAAAATGACAAAATTTTCTTCACTATCATAGTATTTTCCAATAGTGAGTAATGCTTTTGTGTGGTCTACATGTGCCAAGCACCACTGAAATGTCCCTCACATATTAATATTTACTATAATAAGCACTTATATATGCTATATGATTTAAATTTAAAAGAATCTTATGTTTTTACATTTTTATTATCACTCTATAAAATATGAAGAAACAAACATAGCAGGAATTTAGAAAGATTTTTCTGTCATTCCAGATGGAAAAACTGATCTTAATTCTAAACATACAGGAAATTAGGGTACAGAGGATGCAACCGATCAAGTTATTCAAGGTTGTTCAGTTTGTCAAGTTAGAAAGAAGACAGCAAACAATTGGGGTAGAGTACATGTTTGTAACTGAAATGTTTCTTTGTAAAATAAATTTTTATTTTTTATTTAGGGGTCATATTATACAGGTCCATATATCTACATTGCATGGCAGCTATAATTCTGAGCATCCTTCAGAGCACAATTTACATCTGCCACACAGAAGGTGCTCACCTAGCCTTTTTAGGCAACCTGATGCCACCCTAAACAAAGGATTACGATATGCCAATGTCACGCTGCTCCTTTTTTTGTAATTTAGGAGGTTGCATGAGGAAGAGGTGTTAATTCAGTCTACATGACAGAGCAGCCATAGTTGTGGAAGTTACCTAACTCATTCAGACCTGCTACCCAAGAAACAGAATGCTAATGAATCCCCCTCAGTTTTCCTTTTGATATAAACGCTGTTTGTATAATAAATGTGGGTGATCTTCAGGATTTGAATGAGCTCTGAAATGCCCTCCTGATATTGCCCTGTGAACTCTGCCTCAATTATTCCCATGCCTCCACTCTGGTTCAAGATATAATTTTATTGTGGTTGGACCCCGACATAGTGGCATCCAATGTGGAGCTGATCAGTGAACCCTAAAAAGCACGGTAGAAGTGACCAGATGTATGGAGGAGAATTTGAGAAACCCATTAGAAAATTGCACTACAGGTGGATATGTAAGTAGCAAGCACTCAGAAATAAAGAATAGAATTTAAAAAAAAAGTATAGAATAAAGCAGGACAATAAAATTGGGAGTAAAAAGTTTGTAAATATATTGAACTATATAGGTGAAGGAAGAAGCAATAAAATAGCATAGAGTTGATTGGAGATATTTTAAAGGATAGAGGAGCAAGAGAACAGCAACATCAGATACAGGATTTTTTAAAATTTATAGGGCATCTATGTTCTTGGTTTTCTGAGTTCAGGACTTTACATGCCATGACGTGGAAAGAAGTTGGGATAAAGATTCAACATTATTGTGATTATGGATCAGAAATCATCCCCATAGACACACATCATTTCTGGATCCTAATACAGGAAAGGTTGGACTAAAATCCTGTACATCAGGAGATACTTCCCTCTGAGTCAGTTAGAAGGGAGACAATACCCTCTACACCACCAGAGGAGTTGCTAGATGCTTTTACAGAACTGAGTGGTTACAATCATTCAGAGCCTAATGAATTAGAGTATTAGGAAGAGGAATCTTCATCTCCCTCATTAATAACCAGCAATGCTGAAAGACAGGAAAATGATAATGAGATTCAGAAAGAGCTAAGAGGCTTGAAAAAGTAACCTCACTATAGCAGAGACAGGAAACTCTGAGGATCCAGGACTCTTGCCAGAAGAGTAATTCTCTTCCTACTGTAATAACTGGTTTAGATTCACCGATGATGGTACAAAATGCTCCAAAGGCGAGGCAAATGCCTAATTATAATAATGAATCTCCTTTACAACTTTACAAGCCACTAACAGAGGGGAAGAGATGCAAAGATTTCAATTGTATCCCATAATAGAACAAAGAGATGCTCAAGAGAATTTGCTTAGAATACATACTTCCATATCATTTATGTTACCCAAAGAATTAAAGACTGACTGAGCTCAGTATGGCCTAATGGACCCATTTACCCAAATGCTATTAGAAAATATTGCAATAGAAGTACTGCCCCCAGGGGATTGGAAGCAGATAGCCAAAGCTTGCTTGACAGGAGGAAACTATAACAATGTCAGACCACAGTTAAGAGAAACAGGGCTCAACAGGTTCCTATTTCATATGAAATGCTTGCAGGTGAGGGACGTTATATAGGAGCAGATCAGTCATTAGACTTTGATATGGCAATGTATGTCCAAATTAGTGCAGTGGCCAAGAAGGCCTGGAATAGACTTTCATCATCAAAAGAAAAGACTGAGGAGTTGTCTAGTATAAGACAGGGACCTGTAACAGGAAGGGCTGCTTGTTTGTCCTGGCTGACCACAACTGAAATAACCTCAGAGAAACTGTATTAATTAAATTACTGCTTGGTCCATTAGCTATAACTCTTTATTGGCTAACTATTGAATCTTAACTTAACCCATTTCTATTAATCTGTATATCACCATGAGGTTGTGGCCTACCAGCAAAGTTCCAGCACTTCTATCTCTGGCAGCAGATTCATGGCATCTCCCAGACTCCTCCCTTCTTCCTCCCAGCATTCAGTTCCATCTTTCCCACCTCCCTAAGTTCTGCCTTACCAAAAGGCCAAGGCAGTTTCTTTATTTATTAACCAATGAAAGCAACACATAGACAGAGGGACCTCCCACACCAGGGACCAGATGAATTATTTCAGGACTTTGTTTCCAGACTAACACAGGCATCTTATAAGTTGATTGGAGACAAAGAAGCAAGACAGTTAACAATTAAACAGCTAGCCTTAGAGAATGCCAATGCTAAATGTGAGGCGGCTCTAAGACCTTGTAGAAAGCAGAATAACATTACAGATTATATCTGAATTTGCACAGATATTGGCCAATCATATACACAGGGAATGGCCATAGCTGCTACCTTGCAAAGAAAGACAATTAATGATGTCCTATCCCAACAAAGAGTTCTAGGCCCAGGGAGAATGGAAGCTACAGGTCTTCCTGGAAGCTGTTTTGGATGTGGTCTTACAGGGCATCACAATCAGGACAGACAATGTCCTGATAGGAGAGTAAACCTGAGGACAAGAAGAGAAGCAAGAATATGCAGGAGATGCAGGAGAGGAAAACATTGGACTAGTGAGTGCAGATCAAAAGGAGATGACCTAGAAAATCCCCTTTTAGGGGCTAGCCTCAGGCCCTGAGACAGAATTAATTATGGGGCAATTCAACAACTTCTCCTCCCACAGGGATATCCATTCAGGACCTTTTTAGAACAACCATAGGAAGTGCAGGGCTTGACCTCAGTTCTTCCATATGCATGGTTCAGACACCCAAAGTAGGGATGCAAGCTCTCCCCATTGGGGTTTATGGGCCCTTATCAAAGGCCCTGTAGGTCTGTTACTAGGAAGAAGTTGCACCATTATGCAAGGAATTATTGTTGTTCCTGGAGTCAGTGATGCTGACTTTGAGGAAAAGATCAGGGTAATGACTCACTCACCAAGTTGAGTTTCTGTAATAAAAGCAGGTCAGAGGCTTGCACAATTAATTTTACTACCTGATGTGCAAACCAAAAATCAGGTTAAGAAAGATAAGAGAGGAAAGGATGAATTTGGTTCATCAGATGCCCATTGTCTACAAGCCACAGGACCTCAGAGAGAAGAACTCACTTTGTTTATAAATGGAAGAAGATTTTTGGGTTGTCTATATACTGGAGTGGATATTTTGGTTATAACTTCTATCCAGTGGCCTTCTAAGTGGCCAAAGACAGATACTATTACACAGCTACAAGGAATTGACCAGACTCGAAATCCTGAACAAACAGTAATGAGCTGCACTGGAGAGGGCCATGAAGGAACTTTCCAGCCACATAGTATTCCTCATTTACCTATTGGGGCTGAGATATTATGTCCAGAATTGAGGTATATTTATATTCCCTCAGTACACCTATTACTAATCAACTGTTTCAACAAGGATTATTGCCTAATCAAGGTCTAGGCAAGGAAAATAAGGGAAGGATCGAACCTATTATACTGATGGTAGACATCCTAGGGCAGGATTGGGGTATTTTTAGGAGAGATCACTGAAAATCTGCACTCCATGCCTACCCAGTATCCTGGGAAATGATGAGCCTGTATGGATAAATCAGTGACCTCTAACAGAAGAAAAATTACAAGTTGCCCAACAGTTAGTGCAAGAACAACTGAATAATGGACACATTACACCATTAATTCACTATGGAATTCTCCAATTTTTGTCTTTAAAAAGAAATCAGGAAAGTGGAGATTGATTCAGGATTTAAGGGAGGTCAATGGAACCATGCATCTGATGGGAGCATTAGAACCAGGGCTGCCTTCTCCTACCACAATACCAAAAGGCACCCATAAAATTATTTTAGACTTAAAAGATTGTTTTTATACCATCCCTTTGGTGCCTCAAGATTGCCAAAGATTTGCTTTTAGTATCCCCTCAGTTAATTTCAGACAGCCAATGTAGAGATATCAATGGAGCATCTTACCCCAGGGTATAACACAGTACCACCTTATGCCAGAAGTTCATAGCTCAGGCTATACGAAATGTCAGAGATCAATTTCCACATTTTGTCCATTATATGCATGATATCTTGGTTGCCCATAGAGATGTAGGACTTTTACTTGAGATGTATGAACTACTACAACAGAGCCTTAGCCATGTGGGGCTAGTTATTACCCCAGAGAAAGTGCAGAGGCATCCACTTTTCCAGTATTTAGGTCATATGTTATACCCTGAAGAAATTAAGCCTCAAAACGTTGAATTCAGAAAGAATGGTTTAAAGACAATAAATAACATTCAAATGTTGTTAGGAAATATATAACAGCTGAGACCTTATGTAAGGTATCCTATAAGAGACCTTGAGCCTCTAAGTGAAATCCTTAGTGGGGAGGACAGTCACAAATTCCAGCAGACAGCTTTCAGAAACTGCCAGACAGGTTCTCTCCCAGGTAGAACAGGCTAAGCAAGATGAATAGTTACATATATTAATTACAGCCAGATGTGGCAGGTGTGTATTTTACCCACAAAACTAGATCCTACAGTGGTTTTAGGGCGAACCAAGCCACTCGTAGGGATGCACCTTCCTGTATTGTCAGGTGAGGTATTAAATCCTTATTTGAAGCAGTGGCACACTTAGTCTCACTTGCTTTTCTTCTGTCCATGTCTCCTTTACCCAGCACTGTTCCTTTATTGACCCTTATTTAAGTTGAGAGAGCTACGTATTTTTAACTGGCTATGACTTTGTTTTCCTTATTGAAACACCCACCAGTTGTGGCTATTTCTGGAGTGTTCTGCTCTTGAAGTAGAATTGAAGCTCAAACGGGGTACCTTGAAGCTACGTGGGAGGTCTTAAATGCTGAGCTATTCCTGAAGTCCAATGGAGCAGAAGGATGTCTCAACTTTAATAAAACTTGTCCTACATCAAATTGCAAACGCTACCATGGAAACAATACCAGCAACTAAAACATTACAATCAATCCCCCAAATAGAAGTCCCCACACAGTACTGTGAGGAGTCAGGACTGCCAGGAATCTGAAAACTACTAACCCACTGTCATGGAATCTAAGGAGAGAGTTTGGTGAAAGATTCCATACATGGAAGAATGAAGCCAGATCACTATCACTCACCCTATATAAAAAGCAATTCATAATGGGTCAAATACCTTAAAGTAAGACCAGAAACTCTGAAAATGCTAGAGGGAAACAGAAAGGAAAACTCTTTTTGAGGTAGGCAAGTGTTTGGCTTAGTCTTAAGAAAAGTCAGATTAGACCGAATTAGAATGGCCGTGTTTAATAAATGTGACATTCTTGGGTGGACCAAGACAGCATGGCAGGGAGAGGAGCCCACACAAACCCAAAACTATGTGTTTCTTTTTCTGAACTGAGCCTAATTACCCTGTTGCTTAAGTCCTGACCCTCCTCGGGGATGGGTTAGCGCTTGGCAGGCTGAGAGTTGGAGTCAAACTCAATATTACATTCCAGACTCTTTGGATATAAGAGTGTGTCACTTTTAAATTGGGGCTCTCTAACCTAAATTAACAATGCTACAAAAGCTCATGGTTTCTAAATGTGCATTCGTGTCCAGTCCCCACTACAGTTTCTCTCTCTCTGTCTCTCTCTCTCTTCTTACTCATGGCCCGCAGTTTGTCCTGTCCCACTTCCGTTTCTCTGTACCCTGCAGGCTTCCAACACACCACCTGGAGGTGCTGCTGGCTCCTGTCCCGCTCTGAATTTGGGAATCTAAACCTGAATCCCTTTCCAATAGGCCAAGGACAGTGGAGGCTAATGCCCATCACTTTTGTAATGGTGCTCGCCCATCAGCTGTTTCCCTGGCCTTGGCCACCTATTCTCGATCACTCTAGCCCCACTCTGCTCCCGACCTTCCCTGCTGTTTACCACTTGGGCAGCCTTTTACAAAAATTTCTTTTAAATTGGGACTAACACCTAACTTAAACAAGGCTCCATAAGCCCGTGGTTTCTGCCATGTGCTCCTGCCCCACTATCAGCCTCACTGTTTCTCTAAGCTGTTTTTAGTTTGTCTCACTCTAAATTTTTTAAAAAATAAATAAATCTGTTTCCCCTGTCTTTCCACCCTTCTGGCTTCTGCCACCTAATTAAGCCAAAATTTTAAATTGGTCAGCTAACACAGGCTTCTAAAATTATTTTTTTCTGTTTGTCAGAATGATATGGCCACAGAATGTCTGTGTAATATATAAATGTTTCTTTGTGAATTTGTACTCATTATAAGGTTCTTTGACTTATTAAAATATTTCTTTTAAAGTTGCTTATTTCTTGTTTGCTTAGGTAATATAATATCCTTTTGAAGTCTTTGATGGAGTTGAAGAATGGTTAGTTATAGTTTTCCATTGTTATGATAAAAGATAAATAGATATAAATATTGTAACTGTAATTGTTGCTTTATAACTGTTTTGTTATATGTAATTTTACTATGCTAAAGTTAAAGCCTTTCTTTTTTGTTTAAACAGAAAACGGGGAAATAGTGTAGGAGGGTCATCTGTCTATGTGTTACTTTCATTGGCTAATAAGGAAACTGCCTTGGCCTTTTGATAGGCCAGCCCTTAGGTGGGCAGAGTAAACAGAACAGAATTCTGGAGGAAGAAAGCAGAGTCAGGCAGATGCCATGAAGCTCCAGCCCAAGATGTACATGGGTTAGAATATTCCTGGTAAGGATCACTTCGTGGTGCTACACAGATTATTAAAAATGGGTTAATCAAGATGTGGGAGTTAGCCAGTAAGAGCCTAGAGCTAATGGGCCAAGCAGTGTTTAAATGAAAAAAAATTCCTTTTAATTTTACATCTACTAACATTGAAAAATGATAAGTAATTGGATAACATGCATGCCTAAATTTAGCTTATATGACTAGTTTGAATAACAGTACCTTATTATCATGTGCCTTAACAGATCTAAGGGCATGGCATTCTAACAACAAGAGCTTCTAACACAGACATGTAACATCCATAGCACCCTTTAGCTCTTCAAAGATGACAGAAGATTTTTTGTTTCCAGGCTTTGCCTCTGGTTTTGGCAAAACAACCCACAAACCAGAAAGCAGCCTTTTACCTCTTCAGCTTCCTGATTGCTTCTTCACCTAGGCAATCAATCATCTCATCCTGCCAAGACAGGTAGACTAAAATCTTTCCCCCACAGAAAAAATCTTTGGGCCTCTTGTACTCAGCAGCTAATGGTAAGAACTGCTTCTGAGACTGGTGCTGTCCAAGAATTAAGGAGAGTATTTGGGATTGCCTGTATTGCTAAAAAAGATGTCTCATATTTACTCATTTGCATTTGACAACTTAAAGCACTGTTAACTTATTACTTCATCCATGACACTAACATACAGACAGGTATGCCCCTTTTACAAGCTTCATAGTCCAGGACTAACAGGTTTCAGGTACGTCTCCAGAGGTTCAGAGTTCCCAATTTCCTTTATCTTTTAACCTAAAGCAATAGCCTTTTGCTATGGTACCAAGATGTAAATCTGTTCCAGCTCTCAAAACCAAGTCTAGGAAAAAAAAAAAAAACACCTAACAAGTCTTCAGAGCCTTTTGCTAACCCCAGCCAGTTTCAAGCATATTTTATAAGTTATTCCTGCTGTCTGGGCCAAGACCAACCTACAAAGTGCACCCCAGACAACACCAAAGACATGCAGCAGCTCCTGGGACTTCACCATTGGTACCAACTCTCCTGGATTAAGAGCACCTGCCAATTAAAATCTGGTCTTAAATAACCCTGGGTTATCTGCTATTGTGTCCCATCCTATGGCTAGCCTCATTTCACAGGGCCAATAATTACAATGTTTTTTCTTCTGACTACCTTCCTTCTCATACTCCAGGATGACAGCAAACCATATGCTGCCCCAGCCATACCTCTTACCGAGCATGATCTAAATTCCCAGCTCTCCTCTCTCCCACATTGCCCCCGTGCACACAGGATATAGCCAGACTTGAGCTGATACCCCTATGTCCAAGGAGTCTAGGATGTTTAGTCAAAAGTGAGACCCCAGTCCTCTAACATACCTATATCCAAAGAATCTGGAATGTGATATTGAGTTGGACTCCAATTCCTAGACTGCCAAGTGCTTGGACTCCAGCTCCTAGCCTGCCAAGCACTGACCCTTCCTCGGGGAGGATCACGGCCACTTCAACAGGGTCTTTAGGCTTGCTTCGGGAAAAAAAAACATGTGGTTTGGGTTTATGTGGGCTCCTCCCCCTGCCAACCTATCCCAGCCTGCTAAGAGCATCACAATTATTAAACACGGGCATTTTAATTCGGTCTAATCTGGTTTGATTGGCATTCTTTGGGTTGGTGGCACAGCTTTTCTTAGGATTAAACCAAATGGTAAGGTTTTCTGAAAAGGATTTAATAGCTAAGAAAATAATACAACTAACAATAAAAGTTAAAAAGTTTCTAAACTCCAAAGGAACAATTAATTCAGTGAGCATAAAGCCTAGAAAATGAAGTTGTTGCTTGGTATACCAGTTATACCTGGAATTTATAAAAAAACTAAAAAAAACTATAACTATAAAAATAAAGGCCCAATATAGAAATAATCGAATGAAATGAAACTCTTATATATTCATGTTATTTCTCATTTTTAGATTCTAGATTTTCTGATACATAAAAACGCATACAAATGAGGGTCTGGGAGAAGAAAGGAGAATGGCATTAGGGGTAGAGGAAAGTGAAATAAAGGGGGCATGGAGGGAGATGGGTTCAAAATGCATGATGAGTTAATCCTTGAATGATAATTTCTTTATGAAACATAGTGCAATAAGGTTATGCCACTAAACACAAATGATAGCCATTTGTGTACGCACTAACATCTCTGTTATATGATATATTGTCATAAGGGATATGAATAGGTACAGACTAATAGGAAATACAATGAAAATAAATAATTAATATATGTAAACATATTATTTGATAGACTAAAATAGATAAAAAATTCACCTATTAGTAATTACTAGCAAAATTTCAATGAACATACTATCAGTTAACAAAATTTTTCACATTAGTAAGATTTTTGATTAATTATTACTTTTATCTGAGATTAAACACAAGAAAGGAATAGCTAAAATAAAATGAGACTAGCTACGCAAATTCAATAAATTTACCTTCATTCAGAGAGGGAGAGAGAGAAGAGAGAACTTAAAGACATATTACACCTTTGCACAATCCAGTGCATGCAAATATCTGCATAGCATCTGTCAGATAAATCTCTACTTAATACTTAAATTGGTAAGAGGATATGCCCCCTTTATTTCCCTTTCCTCTACCCCTACTGCCATTCTCCTTTCTTCTCCCAGACCCTTATTTGTATGTGGTTTTTATGTATCAGAAAATCTAGAATCTAAAGATGAGAAATAACACGAATATATAAGAGTTTCATTTCATTTGTTTATTTCTATATTGGGCCTTTGTTTTTTATAGTTATGGGTTTTTTAGTTTTTTTTTTATAAATTCCAGGTATAACTGGTATACCAAGCAACAATACCGTTAGAATGGTTTATTTCCCACAACCCACCCTGCCCTCAAGTCTGTTCTTTCACCTGCAAGGTCCTTGGACCTCTGTAATACTGCCCACTCCAGTGCTGAGGGGACCAGAGAGAACATTGCAACAGAGTTTGCTCCAATATTGAGGGGACCTAAGTGAAGGCAGACCAAGAAAAACTCCCAGGTACTCAGACAGTCACAGCAAAAAGATCAGACTAAGACACCAAGACTCTGCTGGCCTCATTTGAAGGAAGAGATGAGTAGGCGCCAATGCAAGAATTCCTCCAACATCCTAAAAAGAAACATGGTAACACTAGAACCCAGTGGACACACAACAGGAAGACTTGATCATCCTAATCCAAAAGAAGTAGAAGAAAATGATTTTAAACATAACTTTATGAATGAAGGAGACCTTAAAAGAGGAAGTAAAAAACTCCTTTAAAGAAATGGAAGAAAAGACAAACAAAAATGTAGAAGAAATTAGTAAGTCCCTCAACGATGCTCAAGAAAACTATGGAAAAGCAATCAAACAGGTGAAGGAAACAGTTCAAGACTTGAAGACCAAAATAGAGGTAATGAAGAAACAGAGACTGAGGGAAGGCTGGATATAGAAAATCTGGGTAAATGAACAGGACCTAAAGAAACAAGTATAACCAACAGAATACAAAAGATAGAAGAAAGAATCTCAGGTGCTAAAGATACTATAGAGGAATTAGACTTCCTGGTTAAACAAAACATTAAATCCAACAAATTCCTAACACAAAACATTCAGGAAATCTGGGACACCATGAAAAGACCAAACCTAAGAATAATAGGAGTAGAGAAAGGAGAATAACTCCAGCTCAAAGGCACAGAAAATATATTATAGAAGAGAACTTTCCCAACCTACAGAAAAATATCCCTATGAAGATATAAGAAGCTTACAGAACACCAAATAGCCCGGATCAAAAAAAAACCCTTGCCCTATAATAATCAAAACACATAACATACATAATTAAGAAAAAATATTAAGAGCTGCTAAGAAAAAAGGTCAAGTAACATAAAGGTAAACCTATCAGAAGTACACCTGACTTTTCAATGGAAACCATAAAAGTCAGAAGGTCTTGGATAGATGGCTGCAGACACAAAGACACCATGGATGGAAGTTCAGAGTATTATACCAAGCTTTCTTTTACAATCGATGGAGAAAATAAGATATTCCAGGACAAAAACAGATTTAAACAATTCATATCCATAAACTCAACCTTACAGAAAGTACTAGAAGGAAAACCACAACCCAAGGAAGATAACAATACCATAAAAACACAGACATCTGATAACCCTCAACCAATACAACTCAAAGAAGGGAAACACACAAACAGTACCAGCAAAAAATAACCAGAGTTAACAACCACTGGTCATTAATATCACTTAATATGAATGGACTCAATTCACCTATAAAAAGACACAGGTTAAGACGTGGATAAAAAAAAACAGGATCCAACATTCTGCTATTTCCAAAAACACACCTCAACCTGAAATATAGATACTACCTCAGAGTAAAGTGTTGGGAGAATTTTTCAGTCAAATGGACCTAAGAAACAAGCAGGTGTGGCTATCCTAATATCTAACAAAATTGATTTCAATCTAAAATCAATCAGAAGAGAAGGAGAAAAACACTTTGTACTCATAACAGGAAAAACTCATCAAGATGAAGTCTCAATCCTGAATATCTATGCCCCTATTATAAGAGTATCCACATATGTAAAGAAAACATTACTAAAACTTATCTCGCACATCAAACCCCACACACTAATAGTAGGATACTTCAACATTCTTCACACACCAATGGACAGGTCAATTAGACAGAACCTTAACAGAGAAATAAGAGGACTAACATACGTAATGAATCAAATGGACTTAACAGACATCTATTGAACATTCCACCCGAACAGAATAGAATATACCTTTTTCTCAGCACCTCATGGAACCTTGTCTAAAATAGATCACATACTTGGTAACAAAGCAAACGTCCACAATACAAAAAGAAATGGAGTAACCATCTGTGTTTTATTGGGTCACCATGGAATAATGTTAGAATTTAAAAACAACCCCCAGAAAGCCTACGATCTCATGGAATCTGAACTATCATCTACTGAACCACCCATGGGTCAAGGAAGAAATAAGAAAGAAATAAAAGTATTCCTTGAATTCAATAAAAATGAAGAAACAACATATCCAAACCTATGAAGCACTATGAAAGTGGTGTTAAAAGGAAAGTTCATAGCACTAAAGAAAGCTCACATTAGTAACTTAATAGCACACATTAAAGCTCTAGAAAAAGAAGAAGCAGACTCACTCATGAGGAGTAGAAGACTGGAAATAATCAAACTGAGGGATAAAATGAACAAAAGAGAAACACAGAAAACAATCCAAAGAATCAATGAAAGAGCTGTTTCTTTGAGAAAATTAACAAGATTGACAAACCCATATCTAAACTAATCAAAAGGCAGAGAAAGAACATCCAAATTAACAAAATCAGAAATGAAAAGGGGGACATAACAACACATACTGAGGAAATTCAGAGAATCATTAGGTCTTACTACAAAAGCCTGTACTCCACAAAATTGGAAAATGTAATATAAGTGGACAACTTGTTAGATAGATACCATATACCAAAATTAAATCAAGACCAGATGAGCATTCTAAATAGAATATACATCGAGAGGAAATAGAAGTTGTCATCAAAAACCTCCCAACAAGAAAGCCAGCACATTACATAGGATCAAAACCCCGTGCCATTGTCCTTTGCGTCTCATCAGCCCTCATTGTTTGCCATGTTCAGAGAGTCCAGTTTTATCCCATGCTTTTTCAGTCACAGTCCAGCTGGCCTTGGTGAGCTCCCAATAGATCAGCTCCACTGTCTCAGTGGGTGGGTGCACCCCTCGTGGTCCCAACTTCTTTGCTCATGTTCTCCCTCCTTCTGCTCCTCATTGGGACCTTGGGAGCTCAGTCCAGTGCTTCAGTGTGGGTCTCTGTCTCTATCTCCATCCATCACCAGCTGAAGGTTCTATGATGATATGCAAGATATTCGTCAGTATTGCTCTAGAATAGGGTCATTTCAGGTTCCCTATCCTCAGCTGCCCAAGGAACTAACTGGGGACCTCACCTTCCTAGAGATGGACGGAGGGGGGAGGACCTAGGACTTACCACAGGGCAGAAAACCATGACTGCTCTTTGGACTGGAGAGGGAGGGGGAAAGAAGTAGGGGGAGGGGGAGAAGGGTGGGAGGAGGGGAGAAGGGTGGGAGGAGGGGGAGGGAAATGGGAGGCTGGGAGGAGGTGAAAACTTGTTTTTTTTTCTCCTTTTCTCAATAAAAAAATGTACTATTAAAAAAAAAAACCTCCCAACAAAAAAATATGCAGGGCTGGATGGTTTTAGTGCAGAATTCTACCAGAACTTCCAAGAAGAGCTAATATATATACTCCTCAATGTGTTCCAAATAATAGAAACAAAAGGAACATTGCCAAACTCTTTTTATGAGGCTACAGTTACCTTAATACCAAAACTGCACAAAGACTCAATCAAGAAAGAGAATTACAGACCAATCTCACTCATGAGCATGGAAGCTAAAATTCTCAATAAAATTCTGACAGACCGAATCCAAGAACACATCAAAAAAATATACATTATGATCAAGTAGGTTTCATCCCAGAGATGCAGGCCTGGTTCAATATATGAAAATCTATTAATGTAATTCATCATATAAATGAATTGAAAGAAAAAAAACCCCATATGATGATTACATTAGATGCTGAAAAGGAATTTGACAAAATTCAACACCCTTTGATAATAAATTACTGGAGATATTAGGGATACACAGATCATATCTAAACATAATAAAGGCAATATACAACATGCTGAGAGCTAACATCAAATTAAATGGAGAGAAACTCAAAGTGATTCCGCTAAAATCAGGAACAAGACAAGGCTGTCCACTTGCTTCATATCTTTTCAACATAGTGCTTGAAGTTCTAGCAATAGCAATAAGACAACATAAGGGGATCAAGTGGATCCAAATTGGAAAGGAAGAAGTTAAACTTTTGTTATTTGCAGACGATATGATAGTGTACATAAGTGACCACCAAAACTCTACCAGAGAACTTCTATAGCTGATAAAGACCTTCCATGTTGTGGCAGGATACAAGATCTATTCAAAAAAATCAGTTGCCCTCCTATACACAAAGGATAAAAAACCTGAGAGGGAAATCAGAGAAACAGCACATTTCACAACAGCCCAAATAGCATAAAGTATCTTGGGGTAACCCTAACCAAGGAAGTGAAAGGCCTATTTGACAAGAACTTTAAGTCTTTGAAGAAAGAAATTGAAGAAGATACCAGAAAATGGAAATCTCTCCCATGCTCTTGGTTAGGAAGGATCAACATAGTAATAATGGCAATCCTACCAAAAGCAATCTATAGATTCAATGCAATCCCCATCAAAATCCCAACATAATTCTTCACAGACCTTGAGGGAATAATAATCAACTTATTATGGAAAAACAAAAAACCCAGGATAGCCAAAACAATACTGAACAATAAAGGAACTGCTGGAGGCATTACCATCCCAGCTCTATTATAGAGTTACAGTACTGAAAACAGCTTGGTATTGGCATAAAAACAGAGATTTTGGCCAATAGAATTGAATTCAAGACCTGGATATTAATTCACAAACCTATGAACACCTGATTTTTGACAAAGAATCTAAAATTATACAATGGAAAAAAAGAAAGCATCTTCAACAAATGGTGCAGGCATAATTGGATGTCAACCTGTAGAAGAATGAAAATAGATGCATATCTATCACCATGCACAAAACTCAAGTCCAAATGGATTAAAGACCTAAATATAAACCTGACCACACTGGACCTGAAAGAGGACAAAGTGGGAAGAGTCTTAAATGCATGGGCACTGGGGGGACCACTTCCTAAGTATAACCCAGTAGCACATACAATAAGAACAACAATGAATAAATTGAACCTCATGAAACTGAGTAGCTTCTGTAAAGCAAGAGACACAGCCAATGAGAAAAAAGTCAACCTACTGAATGGAGAATAACTTCATCAGCCCCACATCAGACAAAGGACTGATCTCTAAAATATATAAAGAACTCAAGAAATTAGATATTAAGAATCTAAATAACCCAATTAAAATGGTATACTGAACTAAACAGAGATTTCTCAACAGAAAAATTTCAAATGATCAAAAGATACTTAAGGACATGATCAACTTCATTAGCTATCAGAAAAATTAAAATCAAAACAACTTTGTGTATACCATCTTACACCTGTCAGAATGGCTAAAATCAAAAATACTATGATTGCTTATGCTAGAGAGGATGTGGAGTAAGTGGAACGCTCATCCATTGCTGGTGGGAATGTAAACTTGTGCAACCACTATGGAAATCAGTGTGGTGATTTCTCAGAAAATTGGAAATCCACCTACCTCAGGTTGCAGCAATACCACTCTTGGGCATATACCCAAAAGATGCTCAATCATACTACAAAAGCATTTGTTCAACTATGTTCATAGCTGCCTTAATTGTTATAGCCAGAACTTGGAAACAACCTAGATGCCCCTCAATGGAAGAATGGATAAAGAAATTGTGGCACATCTACACATTAGTGTACTACTCAGTAGTAAAAACTAATGACATCTTGAATTTTGCATACAAATAGATGGAATTAGAAAACACTACCCTGAATGAGGTAACCCAGCCCCCCCCCAATGAATATGGTATGTAGTCACTCATACGTGGATTCTAGCCATAAACGAGACATTGAGCCTATAGTTCATGACCCTAGAGAAGCTAACTAATAAGGTGAACCCAAAGAAAAACATAAATAGATCCACCTGGAAATTGAAAGCAGATAAGATCACCAGACATAGTTTGGAAGCATGGGGTTAAAGGGGAAGAAGGAAGGGGAGAAGGTGAAGAGAAGGGGAGAAGGGGGAAGTTAGGGAGAACTTGAGTGAATCGGATAGTTGAGATGGAGGAAGGACAGATATGAGTGCAATGAAAGAGATATCTTGAATGAGGAAGCTTTTTTCGGATTAGCGAGAAACCTGGCTCTAGAAAAATTCCCAGGAATCCACAAAGATAACCCCAGTTAAGATCCTGAGTAATAAACGAGAAGGTGCCTGACCTGGCCTTGCCCTGTACTCAGATGATGATTATTGTAAATGTCACCATAGAACCTTCATCCAACAACAGATGGAAACAGAGGCAGAGACCCACATCAGAGCACTGGACTGAGCTCCCAAGGTCCACTTGAAGAGTGGAAGGAGTGAGATTATGAGCAAGGAGGTCAAGACCATGAGGAGTTCACCCACTGACAAAATGTACCTGAGCTAATGGGAGCTTACCAACTCCAACTGAATGGGAAATGAACGATCATGGAATCAAACTAGTCCCTCTGAATGTGGTTGACAATTGGGGCAGACTGTGTCGGCAATAGCAATGGCAATGGCACTGGAATTTTTCTCTACTGCAAGTACTGGATTTTTGATATCCTATTCTCTTTGGATATATTCCTTTCTCAACCTAGTAGTGGGGAGGGCCTTGAACTTTCCACATGGCAGGGTGCCTTGTCCTCTCTTAAGATTGGAGGTGGTTGGGGGTAGAGTTTGTGCAGGTAGCGGGAGGGGAGGGGGAAGAGGGGAGGAAGTGGGAATTTGGATTGATATTTTTTAATGTAACAAAAATGCATTAAAAATTCATATAGAGCCTTGATATTCATTTTGTAAAGTGGTCTGTATTTCCTTATTATCATTTAATTCCAAGGAAAGGAGAAAGACAGAAAATTCGAGAGAAATGAATAAATAAGGCATGCAGAAGAGAAAATGAGGCTTGAGAGATGCCATTTACCTTTACTCACAGCTCCAGATTAGTTGAAGAAATAAAATCAAGTCAGCTCAAGTGATAAGAATGACAGGGATCAAGGGGTTGCTGAGGTACAAATAGCCTTGACAGAGTTTGTTTTGGCAGGTGCATAGTGAACTAAGGAAGGCATGGGTACTTCAGCCTTGATAAGTTGGGTAAAAGTTGACTTTTATAGAAACCTATCATGTTCCTCCAGGAACCACAAACAACCACAGGAAAACAAAGTTCATATTTACTCAGTTACTGACATCCCCAAGTAAATGTAGGATGTATTTGAAAGCGACAGCTGCAATGTGCTTTGATGACCTCCTTGAATAAAAGGTGATCTAGCCTGTCTGGGATTCTGGGCCTGGTTCCATACCCTAAGGTTTTATCTTCAGTGTCCCATGAGGCTCTCTTGTTGTTCATAAAGCCCATCTCTTCTGTTAGAAACAGTATATAGTAACAGAGGATTCTGCGGGTTTTTTTTAACCTTGCTGAGTAAATACATTCATTTTCAAATTCTCAAAGTGCCCTTTCTTAGCAATGCTTCCCAATCCTGTCTGTTTTCTTATTAGTAGATAACCTGCATTTTATTTTCTACAGTAGTGGGCTTTCGCTCCAGTTCTGTCCTACCATCTTCTCTCATCTCTTAATCCATTGTTCTGTCTTCTGTTTCTTACATAAACTGCTATTGAGTAATTTAATAATGACTCTCAGGTTCCCACAAAACACAGAATTTGACCCCAGAAGAGATTCTTAATCTGTTTAATGTAAAACTTTCCCTGATAAGGGAACAGGACATAATCTGGGGGTAATTTAATCAAGGCGATTCCTACGTGTTCAAACTGAAGTGTTGCAAACTGAAGCAGTGTTTGCAAAATAATCCAGTTTGTGAGGGCCCTACAGTGTCAAGTGTGGAAATAGGTATAGTAAATGGCTTACTCAAAGGAGCAGCCGAGCTAAGCATTTCTGACTGTGTTACACTAAACACTAATTGTCACTGAGCTGAATGCTTTCAGGGTCCAATGATGCAATAGAGATTTGTATTGGTATGGATCTTGGTTTACTAACACCAATTTAAGGTCAATTTTGTTATATGTGTGTGTGTGTGTGTGTGTGTGTGTATTTCTGCTCTTGCTTAAGGTATTGTGATTGTGTAGATCATCTAAAAATGTAATGCATATTTAAAAATATAAGTTAATAGATAATCATCTATAATAGTCAAGCTTGTAGTTATGTTAGTTAAATTTTCTAGATGTAAAGATATGTATTTCAGTTACACAGGTATTCTTCAAATTTTTCAGAGACCTTCAGAATATGTTATTTAAATATTTTAATAACTTAGGACTTCTCATGACAATAAGACACATCTGCTCCTGGCAACACAAGCTACATCAAGAGAAAGATTGGCGTCACAGAGACTCCTTATGGAGTTTTTTAGTCATTTAGGCAAGAAACTGATCCGGCCTGGACTGCTAAAATGGATATACAGGACCCACAGAGAAATGACTGCTAAACTTGCCTAAAGGTGAGTTGATTCTTCAGGGTTTCTGCTTCATGAAAGAGTCTGCTAGACATTCTGCAGGATACAGAAAAATATAACAAACTGCCAATATAGGCAAACCTGCCTTTAAAATTTCCTGCTTCATGGAAAAGTCTTCTGGATACTATGGGCCTCTAGGCTTAAGATGGATGCCCCCACAGTACAAAAGAACTTTAGGTGACTGCCTAGGCAGCAAGATGTCTCTGTGAATTCTAGAGTTTTGGAAGTTACTTACAATGTACTTCCTGTTTACTTTGTTAATTTTGTATCCTTCTGGAGATTTTGATGGAGTTGAGGTATAGATAGTTATTATTATAGTTTTTCTTAGTTATGATAAAAGATAAAGTATATATAAATATTGTAACTGTAATTCTTGCTTGATAACTGCTTTGTTATATGTAATTTTACTATGTTAAAGTTAAAGCCTTCCTCTTTGTTTAAACAGAAGAAGGGGAAATTGCATGGGAGGTCCTTCTGTCTATGTGTTGCTTTTATTTTATTTTTTGGTTTTTTTTGAGACAGGGTTTCTCTGTGGTTTTGGAGCCTATAATGTGTTGCTTTTATTGGTTGATGAATAAAGAACTGCTTTGAACCTATGGCTCGGAAGAGTAGAGGTAGGCAAGAAGGATTGGAATGAATGTTAGGAAACAGAAGGGTGGATTTAGGAGAAGCTATTGAGCTGATGCCAGAGTCAGATATGTAGAAACTTTGCTGGGAAGCCACTGTCACATAATGACACACAGATTAATAGAAATGGATTAAATTATTATCTAAGAGTTAGTCAATAAGAGGCTAGATCTAATGGGCAAAGCAGTGACTTAATTAATACAGTTTCTATGTGATTATTTCTGGGGTCTGGGCAGTCAGGAAACAACAAATGGCCAAGTGACTTCCTCCTAAACTATGAGACATTTGAAATTTATATATAGAATTTGGAAGTTATATATAGAAGGAACAAGATAAACCACATGCATACACACATAGGGGTGGGACACATACTGTTGGAATAAAATACAAACAATTGTTGATTTAGTGATGGTGAAAACATGAACAAAATTGCTTTTCTCTCAAATATCTTTCATTGAATTTGGAAGTATATAAAGATAAGAAAGGTTAGCTGGACATTGCAATGTGTACATTTAATGCCACCACTTAAGAAGCAGAGGCAAGTGAATCTCTATGAGTGCCAGGCCAGCCTGACCTACATCACAAGATCCCAGTCAGTTAATGCTACATAGTCAGACCCTGCCTTAAAAAAATAAAAGGTTTTATCCAACACATAACTAACAATGATTGTTATTCCTTTTACATTTCTTTAAATTAGTAAGATAAATAAACCACCCAATAGAACATAAGACTAAAAGCATGAATAAGTAACAATAAAAGTAATCTGAATAAAGTATTAAGCTATACACTGAAATTTCTATTTTGCCATATTTATGGATATAACTTAAAATATTTCACAGAAATTAAGACATTGTATCAATGTTTTCAATTAAACTATCCAATTTGCTTGTATTGCTTAGGTCTATTAAGGAATATTATATAATAGTATGTGATGATTCTGTATCCTTTATGGAAATTTTATTCAATTTCGATCTTTTTATTTCTCAGAAATATTAGTTTCATTGTTGATAGATATGTAAACTAATAGATTTTTACCCACACTGACTTTGCAACAAGTTTATGAATAACAGCCTCGTGATTGCCGAAGTCTGCCTTGGTGACAAGTTCCCTTACCACTGAGGTATGTTCCTAGTTCCTACTTAGGGCTTAACTTATAATTTCTGACCTCATTCTACCTTTGTTTTCTTTCTTGTAAAGGTACATCACAGCAGTGGAAAGTCCCAGGGGTTTGTGAAGTGAATATATTAATTCAGTTCCAAAGCCTCAAGGTTTTCTTCCTCAAGGATGCCCTTCCATACCACATTATTTTTCAAATGTGCAAATCATCAGGCTTTATGTTTTCTATAGTAACTGGTGTGTGTGTGTGTGTGTGTGTATTTGTGTGTGTGTGTTGGAGAAGTTGATTGTTGGTTGTTTCAGGCCACCCAGCTCACTTATATTCAAAATAATCACACAGAAACCATATTATTTATAGCACTGCTTGGCCCCTTAACTCTGGCTTTGGGTGTGCTATTAATTAGGTCTTTCATAGTGTATCCTGTGTGCTAGGTTCAGCATATTCAGTAGTTAGGCAAAGTAACTTTTTGAGGGTGTTCATAGCAACCTTTCAGGGGGTCATACTCTATCAAAACACACCAGATAGGAAACAATCTACAGGTTCTCATCCTCTGTGGAAACAAGAGAAGAACCTCTTTTCCAAAGCAACATAACCTTAGATACATATCCTTAGATTCTGGTTTAGCTTAGCAGCCCACACAATGAAATGCATCTCTGTACTTAGCTCATTCATAGTCAAAAATTTCAAAAATAACACAATAATATACATAATCCAGACTCTCTGTGAATTTTCCGTTTTTACGGGGCTTATTTGTCTTCAGTTTTTTAAACTATGACTATCTGTACAGTCTCTTTAAGTACTTTACCCTTTTTTATGACTCTCTATACTCTTTTCTTCTCTCTTCCAACACTATGACTCATCTGGATTTGTGCTTATTGCATATTGAAATTCTTTACTGTCCAGTAGTGCTTTCTAAAATGCTAACTGCTTCTTTAAAAACTTAAACAGTGCCATTGCTAGAATAAATATGGCATTGCCTTCTTGCCGTACCCACTCCAGTATAGCAGAGCTCCTTGCTGACTTCAAGCAACCTGCACAGTGACCCATCCCTAGGCACACAGGCAGGCCAAGTAGCCATCAATAAAGCCATAGTCTGCTGTTCATACACCCCATCTAAATATTCCACCTCCTGGAAGAGCCAGAGGTCATGCTGGCAGCAAAGTCCAGAAAGCTGGCATTTCAAAACAGCTAGGGTGGTTTATTCTTTTGCCTGCAGAATCAGGAATACCTCTCATAAGAGAGCCACAGAATGCCACCAGCAAGCAACAAGAAGCTGTGTTCAACTCTGTATTTTATTTTGAATTTCTTTTCAAACCCTCTTGGGTTTTATGTGGATTTAGTTGGCCACGTGAGTGCCAATCTGTAGGAGGAGGGCCTGCTAGTTCATCCTGGCTGCCCAGAACTGAAATAATCACACAGAAACTGTATTCATTAAATCACTTCTTGGCCCATTAGCTCTGGCTTCTTCTTGGCTAACTCTTATATTAATTTAACCCATTTCTATTAATCTGTATATCACCATGTGGTTGTGGCCTACCAGCAAAGTTTCAACAAGTCTACCTCTAGTGGTGACTCCATGGTGTCACTCTGACTTCACCTCCTTTCTCCCAGCATTAACTTTAGTTTTCCATGCCTAGTTCTGTTTTTTTGCCCTATCACAGGACAAGACAGTTTCTTTATTCATTAACCAATAAAATAAACACAAAGACAGAAGGACCTTCTACACCGTGTGTGTGTGTGTTTGTGTGCATATATGTGTGTGTTTACCCTATTCTAAAATGTTCTTTTAACTGTTGACCGTTCTCTAATCTTCTTTTACCTACATAAGCCACTCTTTAATAATGATTTTCAGGTTCCCACAAATTATACAATTTGACTCATCAAGAGATTTATAAAGTATCTAATGTATAACACCTCTTTGACAAGGGGATAGGGCACAATGGAAGAATAATTTAAGCTTTTCACTTAAATAAGAAATGTCTAAACCCAATACAAAACTATATACACTAGGAAAAGATATCAAGTATAAGATTAGAATTACAATTAACATAAACAATAGTAAACAAGGAACATATCCTAATGTTTTAATAAACATCCTATGCTAAGGAGTCTAAGTCTTGCATTGGAAATGCCTTGGATAAATGTCTTATAAAAGGAAGGTAACTATGCCTATCTAATCTTCAACCCATCGAAGTTTTGAGAAGGAAGAAAATAGTACTTGAGTAGGCAGGAAGTGCGATCAAGCAATTTCCAAAATGTGCAGTAGATGACAGAGATAACTGGCTGCATGAGCAGTCACCCAAAGTCTCATTTGCAATGTTGAAGCAACCAGATTTGGCTAAGGCCTAGAATAATTGACAGACAATTTTCAGAGGCAGGAAAATTTTCAAAAACATCTTACCCTGTCTTGGTAAGACTTGATGGTGTTTTTTCTTGTATCCTGATGTCCAGTCTGGACAGACATCTAGCACTTTGTCAGTGCTCAAGTAATGGACAGTTTCTTGCCCAAAGGCCAGTTGTGCCAAGAATAAAACCACCTCTGAACCTGTCCTTCCTCTCTATTCATTCCCTGGGGACTCCATATACCACTGCTGTAGATTCAGCTTCCTTCTCTTATCCCATCTATTTGTGTCACCTACTGATAGCTGTAGGGAAAAATGGGAAGTAGAAAACAACAAGATCTCCTGAGTGAATCAGGAGCATGGGGATCATGGGAGAAGGTTGAAGGGGAGGGGCGAGTAAGAAAGAGGAGTAGAGAAAAATGTATAGCTCAATAAAATCAATAATAAAAAAATTTAAGAAGACAGGGTTTCCCTGTTTAACAGTACTGGCTGTTGTGGAACTGGCTTTGTAGAACAGGCTGGCCTCTGCCTCCTGTGTGCTCAGATTAAAGGTACAAGCCCCCACACTTAGTTGTGTTTGGTTTAACTTTAAGTCAGGGTTATGTAACTTATTCTAGGTCTTTCTCTGCATATTCCCAAATATAGTTTACAGCAAAGATTCTTTCCAAGTCCATTTAGCCAAGAACACCTCACCCTTCCTTGTTGATGGCCCTCAACATCTGACTAGACTCCTTATCCATCCTCTTCATGCAGTTGACAACAGGTTATCCTTACCTGGCTTCAGCAAGGATCCCATTAAGTCAGTTTGCATGGTATTTCCCTCATTCCTGAGTTGTTCACTAATAGGGTTTTCAGTGGCCCATTCCTAAATTTTGCCATAATACATTCTGAGTTGAGCTCAGTCTCATTGCAAAATCTTATTGCGCAGGTTCCCACACCTGTCAAGTTAGTCTTCTTTAAATCAAATTTTAATGGCTGTCATTAAAATAAATTTTTATGAACAGTGAACATATCATCTATAGATGATAAAACACAAAATGCCAAAATAAGAAACCAGAAAAGAAAGGTTGATAAACTGTAAATCCCTTTCTGCTTCATATTTCTCATTTATGGCTCTGCATTGGCTCAAGAAAATTTCTTTTACTCCGTAAATCACTGATGAAATACTACATAGTATGTAAGTTTATTAGAACCAAATCATTCATATTTGCTAGAAATATTTGACTGAGACACTCCTGCAAAAGTTTCAAGCCATCATGATGCTCTGTGTGATCATGGGTCCTGCAAGAAATCCAGTAAACCATGAGCTAAAACATCTGAACTGTCAGGGTCTGGTGGCTAGCCCAGATCATAAATCATTTTCTCTGAACCAGACCCTAACATAAACTGTCTCTCTGGATTGGTGTGGATGTACGGGAATAAAGACACAGCTCGCCTGGTTTTATTGGGAAGGAGATTCTCAGTGGTTCCTCATGAAGTCCTGAGTTCACATCTTGAAGAAATCCTCTCATTTATTGTCCAAAGAGATTTTATACCAAAATGAACTGAGTGGGAAATACACCAGCCTTCTGTCTCCTAGGTAACAAGGTGAATCGCTTTTTGTCACATCCACATCTACCTGTCTGCTGGGATGCCAGCTGACACAGGCTCGAATCAGCATTTCTATCAGGCATCCTCTAAATTACAAAGAAAGGATTAAACAACATCTTAACCTTTTCTTAGGTAGTGATAGCCTGTCTGGAAGGATACATGACCATCCTCAGATACTGACTATGGTTTTAGAGCCTGGCAGCCACACCATATAGAAATATGGGCCTAGCCGGGCGGTGGTGGCGCATGCCTTTTATCCCAGCACTCGGGAGGCAGAGGCAGAGGCAGGCGGATCTCTGTGAGTTCGAGACCAGCCTGGTCTACAGAGCTAGTTCCAGGACAGGCTCCAAAGCCACAGAGAAACCCTGTCTTAAAAAAACCAAAAAAAAAAAAAGAAAGAAATATGGGCCTACAATCCACGCTCTCTTATTAATTTTAATAAAGCCTGTGCTTCTGCAACAGGACACAGAATGACCACACCTGGCTTAGGCAAAGACCTCTTCATTTACCAAATTTTTTCCATCTTTTTCCATATGCGAGCTCCTGCCTTAGGCATCTGGGGAGAAGGAGCTTCAAACCTGTCATTGACTGCTGATCTCTGTGAAGAAAAGAGATTAATGGAGAGAGATACCTTTTGGGCTCTGTGTCTTGGAGCCATACTTTCTGGTCAGGATAAATTATAATGCTTTATGAATATTCAGACTAAAGAATATAGTCTCCTGTTTAAAGGAGAAGAGAATCATGTGAGTTGAGAATGCTTCTTCAGCTAGTTTGGTGCAGTTCTTAAATCTTTTGCATTGTATTAAAATGTAAAATTCTTAACATAAGCATTAAGCCCCAATATTTATGGGGTATGTCAAACTTTTCTCAGCAGTCAATATCATAATTCTTAGCATTGTTGGTCAATACCAACTTTTGCAAATATCTTTGTCAGTACCATAATTCTCAGCATTGCTGGTCAATACCAACTTTTCCAAATGTCTTTGTCAGTACCATGAATCTCAGCATTATTGGTCAATACCAGAGATTCCAAATATCTTCAGGTCAGTACCATGATTTGTGGCATTATTGATCAATACCAACTTTTTTTCTTTTTTTTTTCTTGTAGTCGCAAACATCAGGTCAATACCGGTAAGAGTACAATGACATTGCTGTTATCAAATACCAGTTACAATCTCTGAACAGCAGTTAAATTTTTAGTTTGCCCCCTTCTTAAGTGAAGAGGGGCTTCAGTCATTTATTATTTTGAGTCTTTCTTTCCCTAAGGGGAAAGCTTAGTTCTTAGTTCTCAGGTCCAATATTTTAACCTAAATGAGTTCTGTGTCTTAGAAATTAAAAACAGACAAATGTTCAGTCTGCGTCTTAGTTCCAAAGCAAACAGGATTCAAACTGCAGAATATTGTAGCAATCATGGTCCAGTCATCTCGCCAGGGCCTCTGGGTCCGTATGTGTCCCAAGTGTCTGGAAGCAGCTCAGCATCTGTTCCTCAGAGCAGCATGGAACCCTGCAGTGTAGAGTGGTGGTAGTAGGTCCTGTAATCAGGCACTCCTCTCTGTGCAGGCAGGGAAGACTGGACTCTTCTCTAACTCCTTTCTCCATCTCCTCTATGGGGTGTTTGCAGCTATGACGTCATCAGGTCTGCCACTTCTTTACAGTATATGCAGTCATCTCATCCAGCTTTTATTTTCTTTCTGTGAAAAAAGAACATAAACACATCCTTGACCCCAAGTATATATGGGTTGGGTCTTTTTTATAATTCATTGCAAGGAAGTTTTTACCTTGCCTTAACAAAGGTCACCTTGGCGCCATTATGTCAGATCTGTCTACAACATTTATAAGTTGTTCTTAAGCAGCCATATCACGATCCACAATTCCTTTTCATTAGTAATCATATATGCAGTTCTTTTATTGGAAGAACCATTTGTATAATTCAGCATAACATCCTTTAAGGGATCTTTAGCTATAACATTAGCAAAATACAGATGTGCAAATTGCAGCAATAATCATCTGGAAAAAGACCATTACTCTGGCCTTTAATCTGAGCAAATACAATTGTCTAAGAATCATTACCTTAAGATTAATTTTTAATTAATTAGTCTATTGCTTAATATAAGAAACATTTATCACAGTAAATACTCTGTTAAACTATCTCCTAGATTCCATCCTGATGGAGGAGGGTCATCTGTCTATGTGTTACTCTCATTGGTTAATAAAGAAAACTGCCTTGGTTTTTTGATAGGGCAGGATTTAGATAGGTGGAGTAGACAGAACAGAATGCTGGGAGAAAAGAAAGCATAGCTGGTCAGACACCATGGAGCCAGCTACTAGGTCAGAAATGCTGAATCTTTCCTGGTAAGCCACCACCTCTTGGTGCTACAAAGATTATTAGAAATGGGTTAATCAAGATGTGAGAATTAGTCAATAAGAGGCTAGAACTAATGGGCCAAGCAGTGTTTAAAAGAATACAATTTGTGTGTTGTTATCTCCGGGCATAAGCTAGGCAGGTGGCCAGTAGCTAGGCAGGAAAGCAGGCCTGCCTGCAGCTCCTCACTACACCATCCTGTTCTTTTATATTAGACAGGCTATTGCTTTAAATTAAAAGTTTAATATCTTTTTTAGCGATTGCTGATTTATTTATTTATTATTTATTTATATTTGATTCAGTAAACTGTTAAATTGAATTCATATGGAAAGTCATTCTTGGGAAATGCTCCCTGATCAGACAGGCGGGATTGTAAATTGTAACTTTTATTTTCTCATCATGAAAGCCCTTGATATAAACAAAAGCTTCATTGATCAGATATAAAATTACAACATTAAATGTCAGGTTCAGTTAAAAAAATGTTCGTTTTTTGGACATGCAGAATGGAATGAAATAAAATCTCCTTTGCCAGTCATGCAGATCTCTTGAGTAATATATTTCCCACAATATTGTCTCCCATATTTCATGATTCATCTAGAACCATGAAATTATTTCAGGGTTTAAAATCTGGGGAGGTCACAGAAGAATAATGACAAACTTTAGATCTATCTGGGAACTCTTAGTACTGTATTGCTGAAATATGTTTCCTTTCAAAACTAATTGTCAATTTTCAGTCATTTTTTCCCCCAATTCTTTTTTTCTTTATTTTTTGTTTTTTTTTTTAGTTGTTGAAAAAAAATTTCCGCCTCCTCCCCATTTCCCATTTCTCTCCCCCTCCTCCTACACATTGTCCCCTCTCCCACTCTCCTCCCCCTCTCCCCCCACTCCATTCCCCCTCCCTCTCGAGAATGAAGAGCAGTCCAGATTCTGTGCCCTGCAGGAAGTCCAAGGTCCTTCCACTTCTATCCAGGTCCAGGAGGGTGAGCATCCAAACAGGCTAGGCTCCCACAAAGCCAGTTCATGTATTAGGATCGAAACCTAGTGCCATTGTCCTTGGCTTCTCATCAGCCTTCATTGTCTGCCATGTTCAGAAAGTTCTGTTTCATCCCAAACTTATTCAGTCCCAGTCCCGCTAGCCTTGGTGAGCTCCCAATAGATCAGTTCCACTGTCACAGAGGGTGGGTGCACCCCTCGTGGTCCTGACTTCCTTGCTCATGTTCTCCTTGCTTCTGCTACTCATTTGGATCTTAAGAGCTCAGTCTGGTGCTCCTATTTGGGTCTCTATCTCTATCTCCATCCATTGCCAGAGGAAGGTTCTAAAGTGATATGCAAGATATTCATCAGTATGGATATAGGATAGGGTCATTTCAGGTTCCCTCTCCTCAGTTGCCCAAGGTACTATCTGGGGACATCTCCCTGGACACCTGGGAGCCCCTCTAGTAGTAGTCTCTTGCCAATCCTAAGGTGGCTCCCTTAATTAGGATATATATTTCTCTGCTCTCATGTCCACCCTTCCTTTATCCCAAACATCCCATTCCCCCAAGCTCCCCCAGTCCTCCCCTTCTCACGGTTCTCACCCCAATTCCCCTTAGCCCATGACACCTCACCCCCAAGTTTTCAGTTTTTGCCTGGCAATCTTGTCTACTTCCCATATCCAGGAAGATGACTATATGTTTTTCTTTGGATTCACCTTCTTATTTAACTTCTCTAGGATCACAAATTATATGCTCAATGTCCTTTATTTATGGCTAGAAACCAATTATGAGTGAGTACATCCCATGTTCGTCTTTTTGGGTCTGGGATACCTCACTCAGGATAGTGTTTTCTATTTCCATCCATTTGCATGCAAAATTCATGAAGTCATTGTTTTTTACTGCTGAGTAGTCCTCTAATATGTATATATTCTACACTTTCTTCATCCATTCTTCCATTGAAGGGCATCTAGGTTGTTTCCAGGTTCTGGCTATTACAAATAATACTGCTATGAACATAGTTGAACAAATGATTTTGTCATATGATAGGGCATCTCTTGGGTATATTCCCAAGAGTGGTATTACTGGATCTTGGGGTAGGTTGATCCCGAATTTCCTGAGAAGTCGCCACACTGACTTCCAAAGTGGTTGCACAGGTTTGCATTCCCACCAGCAAAGGATGAGTGTGCCCCTTACTCTAAAACCTCTCCAGCAAAGGCTATCATTGGTGTTTTTGATTTTAGCCACTCTGAGAGATGTAAGATGGTATCTCAAAGTTGTTTTAATTTGCATTTCCCTGATCACTAAGGAGGTTGAGCATGACCTTAAGTGTCTTTTGGCCATTTGAATTTCTTCTTTTGAGAATTCTCTGTTCAGTTCAGTGCCCCATTTTTTTAATTGGGTTAATTAGCATTTTAAAGTCTAGTTTCTTGAGTTCTTTATATATTTTGGAGATCAGACCTTTGTCTGTTTGGGGGTTGGTGAAGATCTTCTCCCAGTCATTGGGTTGCCTTTTTGTCTTAGTGACAGTGTCCTTTGCTTTACAGAAGCTTTTCAGTTTCAGGAGGTCCCATTTGTTCAATGTTGTCCTTAATGTCTGTGCTGTTGGGGATATACGTAGGAAGTAATCTCCTGTGCCCATGTGTTGTAGAGTACTTCCCACTTTCTCTTCTATCAGATTCAGTGTGTTCAGCCTGATATTGAAGTCTTTAATCCATTTGGACTCTAGTTTTGTGCATGGTGATAGATATGGATCTATTTTCATTCTTCTACAGGTTGACATCCAGTTCTGCCAGCATCATTTGTTGAAGATGCTTTCTTTCTTCCATTGTATACTTTTAGCTCCTTTATCAAAAATCAGGTGTTCATAGGTTTGTGGGTTAAAATCCGGGTCTTCTACTCTATTCCATTGATTGACTTCTCTATTTTTATGCCAATACCAAGCTGTTTTCAAAACTGAAGCTCTGTAGTAGAGTTTGAAGTCAGGGATGGTAATGCCTCCAGAAGTTCCTTTATTGTATAAGATTGTTTTGGCTATTCTGGGCTTTTTGTTTTTTCATATAAAGTTGATTAATGTCCTCTCAAGATCTATGAAGAATTTCGATGGGACCTTGATGGGGAATGCACTGAATCTATAAATTGCCCTTGGTAGAATAGCCATTTTTACTATGTTAATCCTCCCAATCCAAGAGCAAGGGAGATCCTTCCATTTTCTGATATCCTCCTAAATTCAAAGACTTAAAGTTCTTGTCAAAAAGATCCTTCACTTCCTTGGTTAGAGTTATCCCACGATATTTTATGCTATTTGTGGCTATCGTGACAGGTGATGCTTCTCTGATTTCCCTCTCTGCTTCCTTATCCTTTGTGTATAGGAGGGCAACTGGTTTTTTGGAATTGATCTTGTATCCTGCCACATTACTAAAGGTGTTTATCCATTGTAGGAGTTCTTTGCTGGAGTTTTTGGGGTCGCTTATGTACACTATTATATCATCTGCAAATAATGAAAGTTTAACTTTTTCCTTACCAATTCGAATCCCTTTGATCCCCTTATGTTGTCTTATTGCTATTGCTAGAACTTCAAGCACTATATTGAAGAGGTATTGAGAGAGTGGTCAGCCTTGTGGTGTTGCTGATTTTAGTGGGATGGCTTTGAGTTTCTCTCCGTTTAATTTGATGTTAGCTGTCGGCTTGCTATAAATAGCTTTTATTATATTTAGGTATGACCCTTGTATCCCTAATCTTTCTAAGAACTTTATCATAAAGGGATGTTGAATTTTGTCAAATGCTTTTTCAGCATCTAATGAAACGATCATATGATTTTTTCTTTCAGTTTATTTATATAATGGATTACATTGATAGATTTTTGTATGTTGAACCAGCCTTGCATCCCTGGGATGAAGCCTACTTGATCATAATGGATAATTTTTCTAATGTGTTCTTGTATTCGGTTTGCTATTATTTTATTGAGATTTTTTGCATCGATGTACATGAGTGAGATTGGCCTGTAATTCTCTTTCTTGGTTGAGTGTTTGTGTGGTTTTGGTAGCTTCATAGAAGGAATTTGGCAATGACTTTTCTGTTCCTATACTGTGAAATACATTAAGGAGTATAGGCATTAGGTCTTCTTGGAAGTTCTGGTAGAATTCTGCATTGAAACCGTCTAGACCTGGGCTTTTTTGGTAAGGAGGTTTTTTATAACAACTTCTAATTCTTCAGGACTAACAGGTCTATTTAGATTGTTCACCTGGTCCTGGTCTAACTTTGGTATATGGTACTTATCTAAAAAATTGTCCATTTCTTTAGCATTTTAAAATTTTGTGGCATACAGGCTTTTGTAGTAAGATCGAACGATTTTCTGAATATCTTCTGTGTCTCTGGTTAAGTCTCCCTTTTAATTTCTGATCTTGTTGATTTGCGTATTCTCTCTTCGCCATTTGATTAGTTTGGATAGGGGTTTATCAATCTTCCTGATTTTCTCCAAGAACCAGCTTTTTGTTTCATTGATTCTTTGGATTGTTTTCTGTGTTTCTATTTTGTTGATTTCAGCCCTTAGTTTGATTATTTCCAGTCTTCTACTCCTCCTAGGTGAGTCTGCTTCTTTTGTTTTCTAGAGCATTCAAGTGGGCTGTTCAAGTCTTGAACCGCCTACATTACCTGTTTGATTGCTTTTTCTTGTTTCTCTTGTTTTTCTTGGGTATCTTTGAGAGATTTATTCATTTCCTCTACCTTTTTGTTTGTAATCTCTAATTGTTTATGGCAGGTTTTCACCTCCTGTTTAAGGTCCTCTATTATTTTCATATAATTCACTTTTGAGTCGATTTCTTCTAATTCTTCTGGAGAAGGGTATACAATTCTTCTTATTTCGGGATCCCTGGATTCTGGTGATGTCATGTTGCCTTTCAGGTTGTTAGAGGAATTGTTGCATTGGCGCCTTCCCATCTCTTCCTTCAAATAGAGCCAGGAGAGGCCTGATGTCTTGGTCCAGTCTTTGCTGTGACTGACTCTCTGGGTATATCTCCTCAGTGTAGAAGCAGGACCCATTCCTGTGCAGATGGAACTCCTCAGCACCCTCCAGATGGAGCTCCTCAGCACTTAAACAGGGGCACCTGGTAGCTTAATGTGCCAGGGACAAAAGGAAGAACATGGTAGGCAGGGCAGGGTCCAGTGGATCACAAGAGACCCTGCAGCACAAGCTCAAGTTGCCCGGGCTCCCTTGCAGGGGACCTTGAGGCCTGCCCGGTATGCATGCACTCACGGCTCTGGGACAGAAGTTTAATATCTTAACTGGAAAAATTGCTAAGGTATAACTATAAAAACCATTCTGTTTTTTTTTCATAAAACTACTGTAGAATAAGTTTTGTACTTAATACACACTTAATATACACTTAATATAATTGTTATAGCTGAATTATAATGAATATACTGTATTTGCTGATTATTGTATACTCTACCTGTTGGTTTATAATTTACCTGTTTGAGTATCCATTTGCAGCTTCTATAAACTATCTATTAAAGATTGGCTTATTGCTCCTTTTAAGAATTTTACTAAGTAGCTTAATATCTCTCATAAGAATATTATAACTAAGGCCTTAACCATTGAATATCTAATTAAAAGTTTTTAAACTATTCTCTCTTTAGTTCCAAGTCTGCATAGCTGATAGGAACATGGAAAAAGAAAGCATATTTAACTATTGATGCTGGCCTAATTTGACATCAACATGTAGAAGAATGAAAACAGATCCATATTCATCTCTATGCACAAAACTGAAATCTAAATGAAGCAAGACTAAATGAATCAACAATACTGAATCTCATAGAAAAAAAATTTGAAGTAACACTTGAATGCATTGGTACTTCCCAAACATAGCCTTGGTGGCACAAACATTGTAGGAAAAAATTAATCAGTGAGATCTCCTGAACTGAGAAGATCCTGTATAGCAAAGGATATAATCACCAAGACATAATATCAGACTTTATGATGGGAAAATATCTTTGCTAATCACCAATCCACTCCAAAAACATAAGAACTCAGGAAATTAGTCAGCAAAGAACAACCAATCCAATAAAAATATTACAGTCCTAAACTGAAAACTCTCAATAGATGAACTTAACATGACTGAAAGACACTCAAAAAATGCTCAAACGTATCATCCTTTAGCCATTAGAGAAATGCAAATCAAAACAACTCTGTGATTCCAGCTTATCCCCATAAGAATGACCCAAGATTAAAATACTGCTAATAACTTATGCTGAAGAGAATGTGTGGTAAAGTAAAAATTTTCCACTGCCGGTGGAAGTGCAAACTGACACAGCTGCTTTGATACTAGTGTGGCAATTCTGAGAAAATTAGGCAAACATCTACCTTAAAACTCAGCAATACCCCTTTTGGGCCTATATACAAAAGATGCTCAACCATAACATAAAGACATGTGCTCAACTATGTTTATAGCAGAATTACTTTGTTATAGACAGAATCTGAAAACAACCCAAAATACACCTCTTCTACACATAAGGTAAATGAGAGAGATAATCTTATACAATAGCTACAATACCATAAAATACCCTTGAGTAACTCTGACCACACAAATGTAAAAGCTTGTATGAGAAGAACTTTAAATCTTTTAAGAAAGATCAGAATATGCAAAGATCTCCTATTTTCTTGTGGAATGTAGAACCAACATAGCAAAACTGACAATCTTACTGAAATCAACTTACAGATTTAATGCAAATGTCCATTAAAATTACAACAAGATTTTTCACAGTTTTCAAAAGAACAATCCTCAGCTTTATAAGAAAAAATAAAATCTCAGGATAGTCTAAACAATCAAGGAACTTCTGAAAGCACCACAATCTCTGACTTTAAAACATCATTACAGAGCCACAGTACTGAATTAATCCACCTTGGATACAAATTCACATGCCTACAAACAGCAGACTTTTGACAAAGAAGCAAAATTGTGAAATGGAAAAAAACATATTTAACTTACTTATTTACTTTTAATCGACCTGAAGCTGCAGTTCTCAGAAGCTACTTCATTTCAAAACTGCCTTTCACCTTCCAATTGAAGCTGTACCTGTTGTTGACAACATGTGCCCCATGGCAGGGGGTAGGACACAGCCTCTCTCTGTCTGCTAGCCTGCCTTTTCAAGCTTTGGCAGGCAGATTTTTAACTATTTTTAATTTTAACTAGTAAATCATAAAATTAGAAGAATTTCTGAATCCTCTCCTCTGTTCTATTGACTGACTCTGGGGTACTGACTGTGGGAGGTTAAATTTGCTCTCTACACTTACTCTAGCTCCTGCTTGCCTTCTCCCACCCTCCCACAAGTTTTAGATGTATTAGATTAGCTGGCTATTGTGTGCTTGTGGTGCGTCAATCTTAGCAGTAACCTGGTGATTCTTGGGCCAAAAGCCGTTTTCCTTCACTTTTTCTACCCATTTAGCAATCAATAAAGGTTACAATTCTGCGTCTATCACTCTTTCAGATTCTAAATATCTCTGCCATTGTTTCTGTTCTACTCTTAAAACTCCCTTTAGCTATCAACACATATAACTGAATAATTTTTATAATTTACACATTTAAATTTTGTCCCGCTTCTCTACATTTCTTTAAATTCTGATCCCTATTTCTGAGTACTCAATACTCACATATCCAGCTGTGGTAAAATTTTCTCTCACGGGTTCCTCATGTTTGGTCACTTCTTCCTTGTTTTGGGGGTTTGCGGATCAGCCTCACGTCTTTGTTCTATTATGCCAGGGTTCGTGGATCAGCCCCACGTTGCAGGCACCATTATGTTGGTATCTGGTGCTAGCCAGGACCCTCAATTATTTCTCTCAAGGGCACCATTATGCCAAGGTCCAGTGGCTAGCCCGGACCATAAATCATTTTCTCTGAACCAGATCCCAACATAAACTATCTCTCTGGACTGGCGTGGAGGTACGGGAATAGAGACACAACTCACATTGTTTTATCGGTGGGGAGATTATCAGTGGTACCTCATGAAGTTCTGACTGTGTTCACACCCTGAAGAATTCTTCTAATTTATTGTCCAAACAGCTTTTATATCAAAACATAAACTGAGTGGGAAATACACCAGCCTTCTGTCTCTTAGGAACCAGGTGAATGGCGTTTTGTCACATCCACATCTACCTGTCTGCTGGGATGCTAGATGACACAGGCTTGAATCAGCATTTCTATCAGGCATCCTCTAAATTACAAAGAAAGGAGCAAGCAGCATCCTGACCTTTTCTTAGGTAGCAAAGGCCTGTCTGGAAGGATACGTGACCATCCTCAGATATTGACAATGACTTTAGAGCCTGGCGGCCACACCATATAGAAATATGGGCCTACACTGAACCCAGGAACCAAGATGAATCTTTTTCTTCTAAAATGGATTCTTTCATGTATTTGCCACATAGATGTAGTGGCACAACCTTTAATCCCAGCACTCAGGACTTACAGGCAGGGTAGTTTGAGGCCAGACTGGTCTACATAGAGAGTCTAGGTCAGCCAGGACTATGTAAAGAGACCCTTTCTCAAAATAACAAGAAGAAGGCCCCAAATAACAAAATATGACACACCCCGCTATCATGTGATGTGTCATTAATTTCCATATTTGCTTCAGCTTACATGCATAATGAAATGTATGTTATCTTAACAAGTTTCCCACAAATGGACATATGGTAAAGCTTGAGCATTCATGGCTATTATGATTTACTGCAAGGGTCAAAAGAGAGGAAATCAGTCACGGTGGCATGTCATTGAGTGGGATATTTAGCCCTTAGCCTCCATTTTCTTCTCTTTGTATCCAATGGTTACCACTTTCTACACTGTGCAATTCCTTGACACAGACTAGAAAGCAACAGCGCACTGAAATAGTTGAAACCACAAACCAAAATAACACTTTGGGACCCATAAATTAGCCGTCTTGTGTATTTTGTTGCAGTGATGACCAAGTTTTTCTTGTTCCATCTGGTGACTGTCACGAATGCTGCTACCATATATATATTCATGATCCAAATACAGTAGATTTTTAAACATCTACAATTGCTTTATTAATTTAATTTTTTCTCCATTGAGATTTTTTTCTCATTATTAAAATGACTTTTTGGCATGGGTTTAATGAGAATACGTTGCAGACAGAACTTTTTCATCCTAATACCTTGTAATTAAACCAGCAGTATTTTTATTTAACTTTTTTATTGATTCATTGTGGATTTCACACTATGTATCCCAATGCCACTCATCTTCCTATCTCCTCATTTCTACCTTCAGCTCTTGCAACTTCCACCCACAAAATAAAATAAAATTTAAAAGAAAAGCACAAAACAAAAACAAAAAAACAAGTAGTTTTTCAGCGTGGATGGTGTTGGGTGAAATAGTGAGTCACACTGTATACGCTTTAGTCCATACACCTTAACTTGTAAGTGTTCATTGCAATGCTCATTGGTCTGGTTTGAGGCCTCTGGCTTCTGCTATGCCTTGGATACTGGGCACTAACTGGGTTTGCTCTTGGATAGCCCATTGTTGCCTTGTATCATAGAGATCCAGTAGCTCTGGATCTGCAGGTCTGGCCTCATCACATGCTCCAACAATTCATAGATTCGGTGGATGTTGGGGTGGGCCAACTCATAGACCAGTGTTGTAATACGAGTGATGGGGCTTCATCCCCAGCACTCCAGCCGCCTGCCCGAAAAAACAACAAACAAACTGTATTCATTTAAACACTGCTTGGCCCATTTCTATCTAGCCTCTTCTAGGCTAATTCTCACATATTAATTTAGCCCATTTCTAATCATCTGTGTAGCCCACAAGGTGGCTTACCAGGGAGATTCTAGCCTACGTCCATCCTGGGTCAGAGCTTCATCGCGTGTGTCCGCCAGGGAGCGGGGAGCATGGCGTCTCTGCTCCAGAGAGCAGAGCTGTCGAGTCTGAGCTCACTTCCTCTTCCTCCCAGCATTCTGTTCTGTTTACTCCACCCACCTATGTTCTAAGCTATGAGGCCAAGCAGTTTTTTTTATTGCTTAACCAATGAAATCAACAGATTGATATATGACACTCCCACATCAGACCAGGTTCTGGATCTGGTGGTGGCTGAATTAGTCAGCCTGCCAGCTTTCCTTCACCATCACTACCTGGAAGAGCTCCCCAACACAGCCCTGGCTCGCTCACTCGATGCAGTAGACAGCAAAGAACAGGGCCAGTTCTCCTGTTATTACACCCTCAGGTCCAGCCTACCCACCCTTACACTGCCAAGGCCAGCTGCACTGTTTCGCCCAGTCACCTGGTGAAGGCAGAACCAGTTCTTCCATTCTTGTGCCCCCCAGGTTGGCTCTCCTGTGTGATTTAGGTGGCAAGGGGTGGGCAGTGAGGGCACATTTCCCTTACCCTTGCCATCCCTTGGCATATGTGGGAGGGTGCAGCTTTCCTGCTCTCATGCTCACAGGCCTGGCTACCTGCCCCCTGCCAACTGCGTAAGCTCTAGTGTACTGCACAGGTGACATGTTGTGCACACTCTGCTGTGTGCATGGACTGTAGAACCACTAAGGGCCACACAAGCATCAGGAGTCTGGGCTGTTACCTAGGGTCAAGTTACTGTCCAAGGGTTGAGTCTCTGTTGAGGCCATGTAGATCTGAGTAACCTGTGCTGCCACTCAGGGCCATGGGGTCATCTGGGCCTAGATTGCTATCAGTGGCCATATCAGGGTCCATGATTGCCCTTGTGTTGATGCCCATGATTCCTTTATCCTCCAAAAGCACTGAGGACAGGGCTTCACAGAGTTGGCCCTGCCCCTCACTGACTGTACCAGTCTGGAGAGCAGACCCTGGACCTCCTCAGGGCAGCACAGTAGAACTGTCCCTCCTTGTGCGGGTGTGGGTGAGCAGACCCTGAAGACTGAAAGTGAAAGAGCTAGCCCCATGATGTGCCACATGGTGGTGTGGGCAAGGGAAAGATAACCCCTTGCTACTCACTGATCAACACAGACCCCAGCTGTGACTGGACTATGGATTCAGACATAGTCCTTTGCAGCAGCCTGGGCTCAGGTGTCACCATGAACCTGGTTGGCAGTACAGGTCAGTTAAAATGGCATGGACCCAATAGCAGCATGGCCCTTGAACCCCCGTATGTCTCTAGGTGTGAGCCCAGATCCTCGGCATCCACACTAAAACCAGCATATGTTTAATTTTTGACTTTAATGTCTTTACTACAAACTAAGATCTGTTATATTAATTTTAAAAGGCACAAATGTTTTATATGACACCTCTGTTTATTTCACACAGCACATTTGAACAGTCATATTGATTTTGAAAGCAATTAATTAAAATTAAGTATAAGATTAAATGGATTTTTAGTGTTTATTTGATCCTGAATTAATTAAAGATAAAGAAAATGTGAACTATAGAGGAATCTCTGAAGACTACAAGCCAAGTTTTATGTTTTTTGTTATGCTATTTTTGTGAAATATACCATTGCTAATAGCTAACTTTAAAATCAATGTTATTGCCAGTGATCAAAATATAAGTTAATTATATTGTTCGAGAATTGTGCTTTATAATTCATAGTTAAGTGAGTGGAAGAAATTAATTTTAATATTTAAGTATGGCCTTTGGTTAGTACATTTTTATGTGATTGATTCACATGGTAATTAAAGTTCTACTCCTCATTCATATCCCAAATGAACTTTAAGGGAATGTTTTTCATGTTCCTGTTGAATATTCTGTCAAATCTTTCATTCTGATCCACAGTCAAGTGATGCTTCCAGTCTCCAATGGTTCCTAATGGGAGAAGCACAGGATAGCAGCTACATGAGTAGCAGAATCGGGACGCAGTCCACGCAACTCACTCTACTCCTACAGCTCACACTGCACATCCCTCTCAGGAGAGTTAGCTTGACTATTTCTCCTCTCATCACAGAAGAAACTTCATGAGTAGCAACAAAATAAATAGATATCACTAGCTACTACCACTGAGTTGCCAATTTTTAGAAAAAAAAAACCTTAAAAGTTAAAAATATATATTACAATTTTAAAAAGTACATTTTACTATGTGCCAATCATTATACTAAGAAAACACTGAGACTTCAAACACAGTACATTTCAAACACAGTCTTTTGAGGTATATGCTGTCTGGTTCTTTATTTTTAAACAGAAAAAAAAAATGAGACCCAGAGGATTTTAGCAAATTAAGTCAAGGCTATAAAGAGCTTCAGAGTGGTTACTATTGTGGTTTTACTGAGTAGGAATTTGAAATGATCACTCTGCTAGTTAAAATGAAAACAGCCATTTAGAGTCCTTAGTTGTCTGAGAGGATGATATTATTATTTAATTTGGAACGGATGGTGACCTATCATGTGTAAGACATTTAGGCTTGCTGAGAAATGAGATGTGAGAATTGATGTTAAGTGGCAGAAGAGACAAAATAAAAGAGTTCTTGAAAAATATAAAAACCCAACAATATTTAAATATAAGCTAATACAATAATGATAAGTTAAAAGGGTATCAAGAGGAAAATGTTCATTCTTACTCATATCTCTGGGCATATAATGAGATCATAATAAGTTTATTGCCTATTTACTTTATTGAATTCATGTCAGATAAAGTTATTATGACATAACTCTAATTTTTATGATGTAAAAAACCACATACATCAGGAAGCAGCATTTTAAACTTTGTTTTCAATATAGATAGACAGTAAGTTTACTTGTCCAATATCCTATAAAAATAGTAAATAAATTGTTCTTGTCTAAGCAGTGCATCCCCATGTCTGTAATCCTAGTTTTCAGGGAGCATGTGCAGTAGAGACAGGAGGATTATAAACTTAAGGGAGCTGTGGTTGCTTAGACTACACTAAGAAACACACATTCTCTCTCTCTCTTTGAAACACACACACACACACGCACACACACACAATCCCAACAAAACAAGATAAAAAACCAAAATAAAGCAAAATAAAAAACCAACTCCAACAAAACAATAGCACAATACCAATTAGAGTCTTAACTTCTAACACATCTATTTCCTAGGACAAGACCACTGACATACTTTAAAGATTCATTTGTGTGACCTAAAAAGAAGGAAAGTCATATTTATTTAGTAAATGAAATTGTCAGATTCCTAACTAAAACTACTACAAAGCCTTCAAATTCTCTGTCAATTAAAATGCTTAAAATTTCCAAATGTCATTATGTCCTTATCACCTGGAGAAATACTTTAGAAACATGTATTATTTCTTCAAAGTATTCTAGGAACCACTCAACATTATTATTTTATTTTTGCTATTACAGACTAGTAAATATCACCTTTGCGGAGGAATGTTCCCTCATTATTTCTTGTCCCAATTTCCTTTTTTATAATATCTTCATAATTTGCTCGTGGGTCAGATTTCATGTTCTGAAATGTAGCTTGTCTCACAACAGCATCCACATCTTCTTCACTCAGTTCTTTCTCCAGAAAACTGCAGATTTTAAGCACTGAGCCCCTGAGGTCCTGAAAAAGTCGTGGGTTGAGAAGGTACTGACCTTTTAATGGAGGTGTGAGTTACAGCCCAGTGTGTAACATGAACAGCTAGGATTTACTTTTGGAATGCAAAGATTGTTCAACACATAAAAACATCATAGAAATGGGGTGAAGTAAAACTGAAATTATTATTTATTGTAATTGATACAGAATAAACCGTTAATAAAACACAGCTCTTTTGTGACTGTAGCCTAAGCTGGCCTGGAATTCTGTATGAAGTCTATGCTGCTCTCAAAGTTAGGCATGGTCTTCCATTAGTAGTGTCCCATGGGCTTGGATTAGGCGTTGGAGCTACTAAATCATAATGTGTGTGTATGTGTGTGTGTGTTTGTGTGCGTGTATGCATGTGAGCATGCAACGTGCTTGGTGCATGATGGGAGATTGTGCCACATGAGTGGAGCTCAGAAGACAAATTTAAGGAGTTATTTTTGGCCTTCCACCTTTATGGAGGCTGTGAGGATTGAATTTTGGTTGTCAGGTACACATTGGAAGCCCCTTTATGCGCTTAGCCATGTTGCCAGCCAAGGTACACTTAGGGAGTTTTTACTTTGTGCATTTACTTTTTGCCTTCTTTTTCAATTCATAGGCTCTACAAAAAGGTCAGTCCTTGATTACTCTTGTTTTGGAGTCTGTCACAGAGAAGCCATTCACTTAGTTTTCATTAATCAATATTTCAATAAGTACCAGAATTTGGTGAACTTTAACTATTTTTCTTTGATTTACACAGCATTTTAAGATACTGTTTAATTGAGACCAATCAAAAAATATTCTATAGATTCATAAAAATGGAGAACTTGTCTCATCTGTCAAATAATTGTCTATAGCTGTATTTGTCCACAATTTACAGTAGTTACATGTCTCACTGCTGTTTGCTGGCCTTCAGTAGTGAGCATGGGAAACTTTAGTAAAGTGGGTTATCAAGTCAACTCTAGCCTCCCTGAGAATATAGCCAAAAGAAATGAAGTCACCATTCAAAACCTTACTGTTATCTAGTGTTATTGCTACACATCTTCATCTTCGAAATATGGACTTGGCCTAATGTCCACCAATAGATGAAAGAGTAAAGAATTTATGATATATGTCATATACAATATATTGTCAATAATACAATAAATGTATTATGTATTTATATTATATAATAAAATATATTATTATTCAGAAATTAAAAATGAAATGAAATACTGTCATCTGCAGTAAAATGTATGAAGTTAAGTGTCAGGAGCCATTTCAGGCTTCTCCTTTCTCACTTCTCACAGGGCCTTGAGGTGGAAATCTTGAGGCAGAAAACTTAAAACTAAGACATTGTGTGCTGACCTTGGAGATTCAAGCTTCAGGTGGCACCTCAGAGTGTCTCCATTGTTTGCTGCGTATCACTAACAGCAGGTGTTCTAGCCACTAACCTTGCAACTGCCCCACTTAGCTGCCTAGCTACTGAGCCCCTCTTTTCCTTCCCCCCTTCCCCCTTCCCCAGTTCCTTCTGCCCAAGCTCCTCACTGAGGAGTATTTAAGACATAGAACTTGCTTCAATTAACGGGATACCTTGACAAAAGAATACTTCTTGGTGTCTGTCTCTCTCTGTCTCTCTCTCTCTGTCTCTCTCTCTGTCTCTGTCTGTCTGTCTCTGTCTCTCTGTCTCTGTCTCTGTCTCTGTCTCTCTCTCTCTCTCTTTCTTGTCCATGTCTTTCAGATAGTGCCTCTTCAGACCCTGGAATAACTTAGGACCTGCTGGGAGGGTCAAGTTAAGGATATCAGGTTAAGTTAATAAGCCAGACAATGAGACAAATTTCTTGTGTTCTCTTATATGTTGAACTTTAAAAGTCAACGTTAAAATAGAATTGTTTGTAATAGTGACTGGGGAGGGTCTGAGTTGGAAAAAAAGAATGAAAATGACAGAAGTGTTGCAAAATAAGATCAATGCATATTTTATTAATGGGCAAGAATTTAACATCAAATTCCACTAACAGATGTAATAAACATATGATAATAAGTTTTTTAATTATGGAAGCCATTGGTTCTGTGAAGTTTTGAGGTTGCCTTTAACACAAGTGTTTGTATAAGAAGGGATCACAAAAGATGAGTTTAAATGGAGAAGAGAGTACAGAGAATGTCCAGTGAATGAGGCAGAGGCTGGACATTAGGAATCATCTCCAACAATAAGCCCAAAAAAGAATTAAAGTATGAAGATATCTTGGAGAATGTTCTTTCAATCTAGAGAAGAATAGTTTAAAAAAATCATTTAAAAACATAACTACCTCATCTTACCTTCTTCATATCTTCATAGCTCAGAAACATAATATTGAAGTCATGTCTGTGTTCATACCAGCTTCTTATGTGGTCAAACCAATTGCTTCCTAGCACTGGGAAGAAAAGTAACAAGTGAGAATGCCAAGCTGTGTGTTGCATATCATCTTAATAGTAAGTAAAATTCTGACTCCACATGTGATATGATGTGGGATAATGCTCTTGTACCCTGTAAAGATTTGTCACTTGTATTAGTTTAATAAAATGCTGATTGGCCAGTATCCAGGCAGGAAGTATAGGTGGGGTGAACAGACTAGGAGAATTCTGGGAAGAGGAACTACAGAGAAAGTCATCATTCAGAGGAAGCAAGATGAGAATGCTGCACTGAGAAAAGGTCATGTAGTTAAACATATATAAGAATTATGGGTTAATTTAAGTTGTAAGAGCTAGTTAATAATAAGCCTGAGCTAATAGGCCAAACAGATTATATATAATTAATATGTCTCTTTGTTTCTTTGGGACTGAGTGACTGCATGACCAGGTGGGACAGAAGCTTCTGTCTACACTGATGAGCCTTTGGCTTTAATTAATCCACCTATATAGTAGAATGAACAATTCCACAGCTGCAGTAAAAAGCCATACACAGGCTCATGCAAAGCACAACGACCTTCACCGTTTGTTCTGCCAGAATGGATTATTCTACTTTTGCCACTAGTTGGAAAGAATTGATAGAATATCTGTAAACTACAATATTTCCTACATGACATGTTTTTGTAATCCTGACAATCTTCAAATGGTGCAAAAAGATAAACCAGTTGATAGTTTGTAGAGTTGACCTACAATTTTCACTAGAGATAAGTTCTTTGTGTTTTTTTTGTTTTTGTCTGCTATTGTTTTTTTTTGTTGTTGTTCTGGTATTTTTTGTTGTTCTTTTTTGTTCTTTTATTATTATTATTATTAAAAATTTCTACCTTCTCCCATTCCTCTCTCCTCCCTCTCCCTCCCTCTCCAGTCCAAAGAGCAGTCAGTGTTCCTTGACTTGTGCGAAGTCCAAGGTTCTCCCCCCTCCATCCAGATCTAGGAAGGTGAGCATCAAAACAGACTATGCTCCCACAAAGCCAGTATACACAGTAGAATCAAAACCCAGTGCCATTGTCCTTGGCTTCTAAGTCAGTCCTCACTGTCAGCCACATTCAGAGAGTCTGGTTTGATCACATGCTCCATCAGTCCCAGTTTAACTGGCCTTGGTTGTTCTTTTAAAAAATGCCTGGCTCCATTTCTTTAAGTTATGTTCTATACGTCTGAGAATTTGGCTTTCTGGTACTTTTTGTGTAATTCATTTGAGTCTGGATTGATTAATTAATACTTACCTCTTCCATCTAGAAATGCTTGCATAAATGTTTCTATAGTATCTGAGGCTTCAAATACAATGACCAAATTTGAATAATGAAAGTAGGAGGTCAAAACATCTTTAGGATTTCTGTAGATATAAAGAATCTGTAGACAAAATTATAAAATTATTTCTTTATGCTAATCTTGGTTATGCTTATAAGTTTTTAAATAAAATTTTATAATATTTAATTATGACAATAAGCATAATTATTTCTTCTAATCTCTGATCTGTTCAAAGTCAAATGGCTATTATTTATATTTTGGTGTTACAGAGAGTAATGTAATAAACAACCTTTCTCTATGGCATTTCATGTTTTAGAATGTCACTCAAAAAGAGGTCAAGATCATGATGGGTGCACCCACTGAAACAATCTACCTGAATTAATGGGAACTTACCAACTTTGGCTGGACATGGAAGGAACAAGCATAGGTCCAAGCTAGTCCCTCTTAACGAGGTTGACAGTTGTATGGCTGGGGCAGTCTGAGGGGCCAGTGGCAGTGGCATCAGGATTTTTCCATACTGCTTGTACTAGCTTTTTGGGAAACTATTCACTTTGGATGGATACCTTGCTCAATCTAGATATAGTAGGGAGGGCCTTTGAACTTCTCCAAAGCATTGTGCCTTGTCCTTTCTGAGGAGTGGTTGGAGAGTGGGGAGTTGGTAAGTGGAGTGAATGAGAGGAAGGGAGGGAATGGGAACTTGTATTTGTGTGTATAATGAAAAAAAGATAGCTTGTTTTCTATCTTAAAAAAATAAATATTAAGTTAAATATAAAAGAATGTAGCTCAAATCTTAAAAAGCAGTATTATTTGTAATGTTCATAAATACTGAACATTAATTTGCCTCATATGATCAAAATATATTGTATAATATTTTAAATATAAATTAATTACCCATGAGTGTCAATAGATGGGCATTATGTGATATTAGAAAATTAAGGTAGCAGAGGAAATAAATCTGAAAACAAAATCTAATAATCATATTGATACACCTAGTAATCTACTTATAATCTTCAAAGAACAATGAGTTTTTCCTTCATATCTTTCAGAAAAATAAGGTAAACATGAACTATGTGCATAAGTAGTATAAAAACTCACATAGAAATCATAATTAGTGGGCATCTGTCTACAACATTAGCACCTGGGTGTCTATGGCAGGAGGAGGAGCTCATGCCAGCTTTAGTTACACAAAGTACTCTTTTAAGAAAAAAAAAGGATGGGGCTGCAGAGATAGCTCAGAGTTATAATATTTAAAAAGTTAAGTTCTTTCAAATACTTAATCTGACTGATATTCCTAACATTTTGCAAACATGGCCCAGAAATATCACAATAACACATAACTACTATGGTACTCGTCAAAGAGCTAAAGTGGCTGCTACTCTTGCCAAGAGAAGCCTGAAGTGTCTTAGTAAGCATACAAAATACGATCTAAATCAGTCAAAAACATTTTGAGGCTCATGAATCATTTTTCTACTTTGCCCTGACCCCAAATGTCAACCCTTTATGACTATTTCCTTCTTCCTGCTGTGGGACAATAATTTACACCCTGTCAATTGTGTTTTAATAAAACGCTGTTTGGCCAGTAGCCAGGCAAAATGTATAGGCAGAACAACCAGGCAGGAAGTAGAGATAGGGCACCAAGAACAAGAGAATTCTGGGAAGAGGAAAGCTGGGTCCACAGTTGTGATCCAGCCACAGAAGAAGTAAGGTGTGATTACCTCGCTGAATAAGGTACCACGTATTATCTATGTGGCTAGCATAGATAAAAATAGTGGGTAATATAAGTTATAAGAGTTAATAATAAGTATGAGCTAATGGGCCAATCAATTTATAACTAAAAAAAAAGAAATTAAAGTAAGGGAGGAAGGAAAAGAATAAGAAAGAAAAACCAGAATCCAAAGAACATAACTCTAGGCTTAAAGCAAGAAAAAAATTTCAAAAATGTGAATTTATTTAAAAGAAAAATAGGGCAGGCTCCACCGACCCCATGTGCATCAGCAGGAACAGGTATCTTATATCTTGCCTGGAAAGCCCTGTTCTCTAGGCCCTAAACCCAGCACCTCCCCCACCCACAGAACCCCCAGCAATCAGGCAGAAGCTCTCTCTCCCATCAACCATCTCCTGCCCCAGGACCCACTGGCCCCATCTACACATGAAGGGACAGCAACTCCTGGAGCCACAGGCTCAAACTGCACCCAGAGGAAGAAGCCCTAACTGCACCTGGATGAAGAGCAACCATGGGAGCTACAGAACCCACTTGTACCAATTAGAGGAAAAGATGGGTAGATAGTAGTATATACAACAAAGTAAAGAGCAACATGACATCACCAGAAATGAGTGGTTCTACAGCAACAAAATATGAATATTCCAACACAGATGAAGGAGAAGAAAATGACCTTAAATATAACTTTATGAAAATAAAGGAGGCCCTTAAAGAGGAACTTCAAAGTTCCCTTAAAAAATGGAGGAAAAAGCAAACGAAAAACTGGGAGAAATCAATAAATCCTTTAAAGAAAATCAAGAATACCATGAAAAAGCAATCAAACAAAGGAAGGAAATAGTTCAAGACTTGAAAAATAAAAAAAAAGGCAATAAACAAAATACAAACTGAGGGAATTCTGGATGTGGAAAATTGGGGCTAAATGAGCAGGAACTACAGATGCAAAAATAACCAACAGAATGAAGGAGATGGAAGAGAGAATCACCGGGGTTGAAGATACAATAGATGAAATTGCTTCATTACTCAAAAAAGGGTAAATACAACAAATTCTTAGCATAAAACTTCCATGAAATCTACGACACTGTGAAATGACCAAACCTAAAAATAATAGGGATGGAAGAAGAAGAATACCAGCTCAAAGCATAGAAAGTATTCAACAAAATCATAGAAAAATTTCCCACCCCAAAGAAGGAAATGCCTATGAAGGTACAAGAAGCATACAAAACATCAATTACATTAGATCCCTCAAAAAGTCCCCTTGTCACATTTTAATCAAAACACTAAATATACAGAATAAAGAAAGAATACTAAGAGCTGCAAAAAATAAGGCCAAGTAACATAAAACAGCAAACCTGTCAGAATTACACCAGACTTTTGTCTTTTTCTTTTTTAAATATTTTTATTCAAAAATTTACACTTCCTCCCCTCCTCCAATTCCCCTCCCCCTCCACCACTCTTTCTCTTCCTTCCCCCTCCCTCCTTAAGAGAAATCAGGGTACCCTGCACTGTGGGAAGTCCAAGGCCCTCCCCCACTCCATCCAGGCCTAGGAAGGTGTGCATCTAAATAGATCAGGGTCCCAAAAGCCAGTGCATGCAGTAGAAACAGGTCCTAGTGCCATTATCGATGGCTTCTCAGTCTGCGCCCATTGGCAGCCACAATCAGAGAGTCCAAACAAGATCGCTGGGCAAAAGTTACACCAGACTTTTCAATGGAAATTTTGAAAGCAAGGAGGTCCTAGGCAGATGTTCTCAAGACACTAAGAGACCACAGATGCGAGCCCAACTACTATACCCAGCAAAGTTCTCAATTACGACAGACAGAGAAAATAAGATATTCAACAACAAAACCAGAGTTAAACAATACCTATCCGCAAATCCAGCCCTACAAAAAGTACTAGAAGAAAAACTCCAACCAAAGTACTAGAAGAAAAACTCCACAAAAAACACAGGTAACAGGTAACCTATACCAGCAAACCCCAAAAGGAAGCACACAAACACTACCACCACCACCAAAACCAAATATAACAGCAATTAAAAATCACTAGTCATTAATATCTCTTAATATCAGTGGTCTCAATTTACTTATGAAAAGATGCAGGCTATCAAAATGGATACAAAAACAGGACCCATCCATCTGTTGCATACAAGAAACACATCTCAACCTTGAATACACAGATTACTTCAGAGTAAATGTTGGGAAAGGATTTTCCAAGCACATGGACTGAAGAAACACTCAGGTATAACTATGCTAATATAGAATAAATAAATTTCAAAACAAAATTAATCAAAAGAGATGGAGAAGGACATTTCATATTCGTCACAGGGAAAATCCATCAAGATTAAGTCTCAATTATGAACATCTTTGCCCCAATACAAGGACACCCTCATTTGTAAAGGAAACATTACTCCAGCTTAAATCACACATCAAACCACACACAATAATAGTGGGAAACTTCAACACTCCAGTTTCACCACTGCACAGGTCTTCCAGACAGACACTTAACAGAGAAATAAGGGAACTAACAGATGTCATAACTCAACTGGACTTAACTGACAGCTATAGAACATTCCACCCAAACATAAAAGAATATATCTTCTTTTCAGCACCTCATGGAGCCTTCTCTAAAATTCACCACATACTCTGTTACATAGCAAACTCAGCAGATACAAAAAAAAAAAATGGAATAACCCCCTGTACTTTATCAGCTCACCATGACTTACGGTTGGAATTCAACCAAAATGGTAATTGTAGAAAGTGTACAATTACATGGAAATTGAACAATCCTCAAATGAACCATCAAAGGGTCCAGGAAGAAATAATGTAGGAAATTAAAGACTTCCCAGAATTCAACAAAAATGAAAGCACAACATACCCAAACTTAAGTGACAATATGACAACAGTACTAAGAGAAAAGTTTGACTATCTTTGGAAATCAGTATGGTAGTTTCTTAGAAAGTTTGGAATCAATTTACTTCAACACCTGGTAATACTACTCTTGGCCATATATCCAAAGGATGCACAATCATACCACAAGGACATTTGCTCAACTATGTTCATAGAAACATTATTCATAAGAGCTGGAACCTGGAAACAACTTAGATGCCCATCAATTGAAGAATGGCTAAAGAAAATGTGGTACATTCTCACAATGGAATATTACTCAGTGTTAAAAAAAAATAATGACATCTTGAAATTTGCAGGCAAATGGATGGAACTAGATAAAAATCATCCTTAGTGAGGTGTCCTGGGTCCAGAAACACAGATATGGTATGTAGTAACTCTTAAGTGGATATTAGATGTGATCAAAGGATAACCAAGCTACAATCCACAATTCCAGAGAAACTAGGTAAAAGGGGGAACCCTAAGAAAGACACACACGGAGGGATCCAGGAAGGAAAATATTAAGATCCCTTGGGTAAACTTGTAGGAGGGTAGAAGGGAGGAGGTGAGGTATAGGAACATGAGGGATCAACAAGAGTGAGTTAGGAGAGAACAATGAGGAAGATACCTTGGCAGAGGATGTTATGGAGAAACCTGGTACTAGGGAAATTGTCAGGAATCCAAGAGGATGACCCCAGCTAAGACTCCTAGTAATAGTGGAGAGGGTGTCTGAAAGGGCCTTCCCTTTTATTCAGATTAATGACTACCCTAATTGTCATCATAGAACCTATATCCAGTAACTGATGGGAGCAGATGCAGTGACCCACAGTCAAGCACTCAGATGAGCTTCTGGAGTTCATTTGAAGAGAGGGAGGATGGATCAAAATAACAAGGGGAGTAAGGAGCATGATTGGGAAGCCCAGAGAGACAGCTGGCTTGAGCCAGTGGGAGCTCAGAGACTATGGACTGACAGGTGAGGAACCTACACGGGACTGAACTAGACCCTCTAAATGTGGGTGACAATTATGTGGTTTGATATGAGGTAGGGGACCCTGGCATTCACACTAGGACCCATCCCAGGTGCATAAACCTGCTTTTTGGAGTCCATTCCCTACAGTGGGATATTTTACTCAGCCTTGATATTAGGGGTAGGGGCTTGCTCCTGCCTCAAGTTAGTATTCCAGACTTTGTTGATTTCTGAAAAAAGGCCTTACTCCCTCTGAGGAATGGATGGAAAATGGGAAGGGGCGCTGGGGGAGACAGGGAAAGAGAAGAGGGGGAACTGGTGATGGTATAATAAGATGAAAAGTAATTTTTAATAAAAAATATGAAAATAACAACAAAAAGAAAAACAGTTTTATAAAACTAAAATTAAGAATGCTGCTGATAAAAACACACATGAGAAAACAATGAGGATGAGCTAAAATAGATTCATATCTAGAGGTAACAGAAAACAAACCAACAAGAAGAATGTAATAACATATTAGACTAATGATAGAACCTTTTTACATAATCAAAAATAATGATGGCCAATAAACATCAAACATGGTTACTTCCATTATAAGGATGAAGATGCAAATTAACATACATTGGAGACAACTTTTTCTAGCTGCCATGTTGAGAAACATCTAAAAGTCTGATATGTCATGTTACTGAAGAAACACTAAGAATTCATCTATTGAACATTTCTGCAAGAAATGACAAATACACTTTTTTCAGAATTACTCCATCACCTCCAAATGTGGAGAACTCTGGTCACTGTGGCTCTGCAGCTCTATTCATGGGTGCGGGTTCTAGGGAAACTGCTGGGAGAGTACCAGGAGACACCCTCAAGAATGTTCATAGCAGCTGCATCACAGTGGCAAAACATTAGAATAGCCTAATTATTCAGTATTTAGAGAAGGCATTTCATGGATACAGTAAGTCACTAAGCTCTATGACATACTTTGACTTTTTTGTTCTTGAAAACTTTTGGTACTAAATAATACGGGAGGTGGGTAGAAAAGATACGAGGTGATGGCATTTTGGCAAAGTCCACATTAGGATGTTTGTACTCAAAGAAGGGTGCTCTTTCTATTGTTTGGATGTTTTCAGTGTTGTTCCTGTGGCCCTCAAAATAAATCAGGCTGAGGATCTGCTGTGTCCAGACAGTACCTGTAAGAACAAATAACAATCATGTTTTCAATCTTGAAGAAGGTTTTAATAATGAATACCAACAGTAATGTCATCCATTTTACAAATAATTTGGAGCTCTCTTTCCCTTTAGCAACCTAGGCATGCTTGGATGTGCTCCTTTTTCATGCCCCTTTGTCTGCGTTGAACACTCAAATCAGTAAGGCTGAATTCTACAACTCTGTTCCTTTCTCACTTACAAATATGTGCTGATTGGTAGTGATAATCCAAATGATTCTCATAGTGTCTGTGTGTTCTATGCTTCATGTCAAGGCCTTTCGTTAATATTTAACTGCTATTGACATATAACATTTGCAGACATTAACCTGTAAAGTGCAGTATTACTACATGTGGATACATATGGTGTGGCCAGATCACACCAGGGATAGCAGCACTTCTGTCTTGCTGACAGTTTTTTCCTGTTTGGAACCTTCTACTTTATTTCTTAATTTTCATAAGATATATAGCAGGATACTGAATGCTACTTTATTGCTGTTCATGGGCAATTCTGACTCATTTCTGAAATTACTTTATTATTTACTTATGTTTTAGAACGGTGAGGAAACTAATAGAATTAAATATTTCCAGTTTCAATTTCTTATCTTGCTTTGTACCTCAAATACTGCCATATTCCCAGTGACTGATCATAATACACACGTAGAAAGAGGAAACCAAAGATTTCAGTGTTATTGATATTTGGTCTCTGAACTATTAAAGTCATACAGTGGAAGTATTTTGGAAATACATGCAAAATTCCAATTCTATTCCCTTTAAGAATGGACCCAGATTTCCCCCCCCCCCAAAAAAAAAGAATGGACTCCATGTGATCAAATCCCGTCATGCTAAAATTTAGCTTTAATTATTAATGGTACTCCAGATAATTCATTAGTGGCAGTGTAGATTTGATTAACTCTTAATTATTAATGACTATTTCAGATAATTCATTGGTGACAGTGTAGATTAGATTAACTCTTAATTATTAATGGCTATTCAGGATAATTTGCTGGTAGTTGTATATATTGGATCAACCAGTCACTATTTCCAGTGAGGAGTGATGGTGCACCATATGAAGCAGATCCTGAAATTTTGAAAGAGCTGATCATGCCAAGACATCCCCAACTCCAGGGCTTCTGACAGTGAATAGGTCAGTATCCTGTGTGGCACAATATCAACACTTATAGCCCATTACATTCTTTCTGAGGACCTCCAGAAGCACCCAGCATCTCTTCAGTAGCTGAGTTATTTAGTTATTATCTACAGTGAACCAGTGACTGACTCACGGTCTCCTTCAAGTTCTGTACCACATTAAACATCACAAAGACAGAAAGCAAAGTACGATTTAATATGAACAAAAATATTTTTGCAAAGCATCTTTATTTACTGAAATGGTCAAATACAAACATATAATCTTGGTGTTATTGTACAAGGACAATTGGGGTGGGGTGGGGATGTGAATCTTAACACCTATAGCTTTACTATTTAGTCTGTGTTAACCACTGCAAAAACTTACACCAAGACGTGTAAGTTTCACCTTCTGCTGAGGTAGAAGGAACTTTAGTTCATCTTCATGTCCAACAGAAAACAGGAGTCAAACGGAAGTGCTTGTGCTTTCTTGTCCTGATTAGCTTCGCAAACCTCAAGGCTTCCAGGCTTCCAGGATGTCTCACTGTTTTAATTTTTTTTTTTGAAAATTTTAAGTACATTACAGCTGTCTTGGAAATCTTGTCAACAAAATTGCATGTGTTGGAAATTTAATCATTGTCTGAGATTAAAGTCTCTACATAATAAAGCACGTATCTTTTAGAGAAAAGATTATTGATTATCTCAGATTTGTTCAATAGGGTAAGGAATGTTACCATCCTTTACCAATAGGCTTTTGTTAGTTCCATATTTGATTCCTACCCCCCAGCATTTTTCCACAATAAATTATAATTTATGTATGGCAGGTGTTCTTAACCTTAGACACTTGAGTTTTATTTGTGTTTTTATCATACATTGTTCTAAATTTTAGGTTGCTGTGATTACAGATACTGTTGTCTGATGGGATTTAGGATATTGATGGAGACAAATCATTGGATATGTATGAGGGGTTATCTATATTAGGTTCATCAAGTTGTACTGCAGATGTAAGTTGACAAGGTAGCTTCAGCTGCCATTGTGGCTTCTCCAACATGACGATGTATTCTGTTGCAACAGTGAGAAAAGTCACTGATATTGTTGAAATGACAGTGTGTGGAAAGGAGAGTATTTACGCACTTATTATCAAACCAAAATACTGAGTGTTGGTGACACACATTTTTAATTCAGGCAATTGGGAGGCAGAAGCAGATGGGTCTCTACAAGTTCGAGGTTAGCCTGGTCTACAATCACTAGTTTCAGGAAAGGCTCCAAAGAGACAGAGAAACCCTATCTCAAATAAACTAAGCAAAATAAAGAAACAAACAAGAAACAAAACAAAAACGAATGCCATTTGGCCTATTTGTGCCACTCACCAGATTTTGGATATGTGACTATGAAGACATCATCATCTCTAATTTCCTGATCGTCCATGTTTTCCACTATGTTCATGCTAACGAAAGATCTTTGAAAGTTATAGCCTCTGACATTAAATAAATATTCACTTTGATTGTCCATAGCGATTTACCTAGAAGAAAAATTACAAAGTTTTCTTCACTATCATAGTATTTTCCAATAGTGAGCAATGCTTCTTGAGTGCTATACATGTACCAAGTACCACTGAAATGTCCCTCACGTATTAATACTTACTACAATAATCAATTACATATGCTAGATTACTAAAATTTAAAAAAATCTTATGTAGCTACATTTTATTATCACTCTATAAAATATGAAGAAACAAACATAGTAGGAAGTTAGAAAGAATTTTCTGTAATTCCAGATGAGAAAGGTGATCTTAATTCTAAACATTCAGATGAGGAAATTAGGGTACAGAGAATACAACCAAGTTATTCAAGGTTGTCCATTAGGTCAAATTACAAAGAAGAAAACAAACAATTGGGTCAGAACATGTTTGTAACTCAAAAGTTTCTTTGTATAATATGTTTTTATTCCTTATAGAGAAGCCATATTATAAAGGCCCTTATTTCTACATTGTATGGCAGACATAATTCTGAGCGACCTTCACGGTACAATTTGTACCTGATCACCTAGCCTATTGAGACAACTTGATACCATCCTAAACAAAGAGTTAGGATATGCTAATGTTGCTGTGCTCCTTCTATTGTAATTAGGTGGTTGCCCAGGGAAGTGGTGTTAATTCAGTCTAATTGAGAGAGCAGCCATAATTCCATATGTGAGCTAACTCATTCTCTCCTTCTACCCAGGAAACAGAATGCTAATGAACTTCTCCCTTACTTTATCTTTTGATATGAAAGCCGTTTTGATAATAAAAGTGGGTGATCTTAGGATTTAAATGAACCCTAAGACTCCCTGCAAATATTGCCCTGTGAACTGTGCCTCAATTATTCCCATGCCTCAACTCTGGTTCAAGAAATATTATATGTTGTGGCTGAACCCTGAAATAGGGGCTTTCTATGTGGAGCTGATCAGTTAACATTATCCTGGTTCTCTTCTTGTCCTTAGGCTTACTCTCCTATCAGGACATAGTCTGACCTAATGCCCCATAAGACCACATTCAAAACATCTTCCAGGAAGTTCTGTAGTTTGGATTCTTTCTGAGCCTAAATCTCTCGGGTGGAACAGGATGTCATTAATTGTCTTTCCCTGGAAGACAGCAGCTATGACCATTCCCAGATGCTAGATGAGTACTTATTAAATCCCTGGCTTTTAAAAATGCCAGCTTAGAATGCAAAAAGGTACTTGGGCCTTAAAAGTTTAGATCATCACCTATGAATGAATAAATCCTGCATACAATGAACATTGAGACATTGGGCTATAATAATGAATCTTGGGAAGGAGAAGCAATTTCCTAGAGAATGAGGAAACATCAAAAGGTCAAATGTTTTAATTGTGGTAGAATAGTGCATCTGTGAAGGGATTGTAGACAAGAAATTCCTAGGAGTAATATCTCCTCTGGGAATGTCAAGAATAGGAGGACTCAGCCTTCAGGTATATGTAGAAGGTATGGCAAAGGCTGACATTGGACCAGTGACTATAGATCAACAAAAGACAGAGAAGGCAACCCAAATCCATTGGGAAACTTCTTGAGGGTCCTCTTGCAGGCGCCCAAGTCAAAAGTGGCCCAGTCATTCCCAGTCACTGTAGAGTACATATCTCACAAGGAAAATTAAAAAAATTCAGAGAATTCTGTAAAAGACCATACTGTTCTAGATTATGACATAAACAGGGAAGATAAGTCAAAAATTCCAATAGGAAAGAGGAAATGTATATTCTGGCAGACTTCTATAAATGATCAAAGACCAAAGCTAAGAGTGTGTACAAATGGCATTGTAATTTTTGGTTTGATAGACACAGGTGTGAATGTGAGTATCATTATTCCAGAATCTTGGCATACAAATTGGCCTCTTCAAGAGGCAGATGTTCAATTACTAGGAATTAGAACCATATCACAAGTTAAACAAAGCACAAGATGTGTTGACCTCATTGGGCCAGAACATCAAAGAAGGAAGCTGAAGCCATATGGGGCTAATATTGCAGTATGTTTATGGGGTCGTGATCTGCTGCAGCAATGGAATATCCAGATTAACATTCCAAATTGGCTTCTTCAAGAGGCAGATGTTCAATTACGAGGAATTGGAATCATATCTCAAACAAATCAAGAGATGGATTGATTATATTGGGCCAGAAGGTCAAAGTGGGAAGCCACATGTTGCTAATATTGCAATAAATTTATGGGTAATGACCTGCTTCAGTAATGGAATACACAGATTAACATCCTTGCAGCTCCAGGAACTCATGCTTCTGGGAAGGATATTATAAGGTGCTATACACAAAGGTCACCAGTCATTCAGGCTGTACAAGAACATAAAGCAACTAGCAAACCTTTAGAGGTAACAGCAGCCCTACCTTTAAAATGGTGAACTGAGATACCAATATGGGTTAAGCAGTGGCCTCTAGCTGAAGATAAATGGCAGGCTTTGAAACAGCTGGTACAAGAGCAAGTAGATGCTCACCATATTGAAGAATCCACCAGCCCTTAGATTTCTCCTTTATTTGTTGTGAAAAAACAAATCTGGTAAATGGAGAATGGTGACAGATCTAAGAGCTGTCAATAAGAAAATTGAACCTATGGGCCCTCTACAATCTGTAATTCCTCTGTCTTCTCTATTATCAAAATGATGGCCTCTAGGTTATAAAAGAGGTTTGCAGAAAATTAGGGCACAAAAGGCACAAATTTGGAGAGACTCGTTGCTGACTCTTAATGACCTCCAAAGATTGTTAGGAGACATTTCCAGCATACAGCTGGCTGTTGGGACAAAACCTGGTCTAATAATTCATTTAAAGAAAACCTTAGATGGTGATAAAGACTTGAATAGTCACAGAGAATTCACAGCTGAAGCAGAAAATGAATTGAAAATTGTTGAAGAGAAATTATAGGAGGCACATGTAGATATGGTGAATGCAACTCTTAATTGTATACTAGTCATATTGCCTTCCATAATTTCTCCTACAGGAAATTTAATGCAGAGGGATGATATCATAGAATGGATCTTTTTACCACATACATCCAGTAAAAAAATTAAAAGTTATGTGGAAAAAGTCTCTGAATTAACAATAAAAGGTAAATTGAGACTTTATCAATTTGAAAATAAGACCCAGCAGAGATTATAGTGCCTTTCATTACTGATGAAATAAAAAGTATGGGAAGGCAATGAACCATGGGAAAGAGCTTGTGCTATTTTTTTTGAGAGAAATTAATAGCAATTATCCCCAAAGCGATAGACTTAAACTTATAAAGAGAACTTCTTGGATCCTTCCCCGAATTGTAGATGATGCTCCAATAACTGGAGCCTGTACATTTTATACTGATGTAAACAAATCAGGGAAGGCAGGATACAAATCAGAAGAATTAAATAAGGTATAATAAAGCCCTTAAAATTCTGTCCAGAAGGAAGAATTATATGATATTCTCATGGTGCTAAGAAATTTTAAAGAACCTCTTAATATAGTTACTGATTCACAATGTGCATAACGAGTTATCTTGCATACTGAAACTGCTGAATTTTCACAAGACGATTGCATAATTGACTTCATTATTTATCGAGGTGTAAGACATGATCAGGAATAGGCTTTGTCTTACGTACATATCACACATCTGATCCCATATGGGTCTGCCAGATTTTCTAGCACAAGGTAATGCAGTCATTGATCAATTATTGAGTGGAAGCATTTGTAGGCCCCAGAATATCATAAAAATTATCTTGTGAATAGCAAAGGTTTAAAGAAAAATTTCTTTATTAAATGGGAACAAGCAAAGGAGATTATAAAGAGATGCCCTACTTTCTCTTTCTCTAACCAAACCATGCTACCTGCAGGGACTAACCCAGAGGGTACTCAAAGGAATGAATTCTGGCAGATGGATGTGATCCACTTTGCAGAATTTGGAAAATGAAAGTACGTACAACACATCATTGGCACTTATTCAGGTTTTCAGTGGGCAACGGCTTTAAGCTCAGAAATGACTGATTCAGTAATCACACATTTATTAGAGTTCTGGCCATCATGGATATACCTGCTTATATAAAGATAGATAATTGTCCAGAATATGTCTTTAGGAAAATAGAACAGTTTTTTTCTTATTATAATATTAAGCATATTACAGGTATACGATACAATCCTACAGGTCAGACAGTTATAGAAAGATCAAATTGAACTATAAAAGATATGTTAAACAAGCAGAATGGGATGGATAATGCCCTCAGAAATAGATTGTATAATGCTTTATTAACCTTGCATTTTCTTAATGCTAATGAGAAAGGGACAACAGCAGCAGAGATACATTGGATAACAGAAAAGTCTTCTGAATTAAATCAGCTGGTTTATTTAAAGGATGTGCTGACCTCACAATGGAAGCCAGGAGATGTGCTGCATTGGAGAAGGGGTTTTGCTCTTGTTTCCACAGGAGAAGAGAACTATTGATACCATCAAATTTAATAGAGATTCAGTTTGAAAAGGAGAAACTCTTGAAAAAGAGAAATGACAGCTCGTCCATAACAATAACAACCATACAGGTGGTAATGAAAGCATATAGGGTTGGGGCAGGGTTCTATTCTTTGCAGGAAAATACTCATCTTCAAAAATTCAAGAGACCCTGGATGTTTGGATTCTTACAGAAGGAAAAATAACTATCCAATAAGGGTCATCAAGAAAAACAAATATGACTCATAAGTAGTGGCGGTAAAACATATCCATATATGTATATGTATATGTATATATATTTATGAATACATAGAGATGGCTTTGGAGTTGTACACTGGCTCTGTCCTTCTCTAAATCCAGGAATGTTGTTAAAATAAAACTTCAGGATTTCTGTCTCATGTCAGGAGCCATGATATGGGACAGAAAGTAAAGAGAATTTAGAAAAAATTAGTTTTCTTCATATCTATTTTTTTATTGTACCTTTCATTGAATATATATGACTGTATATGTCTATATAAATAATGTTTAAGTTTTCCACAATGAACAATACATTTTCATGCAGCAATATTTGAAGTTTCCAGGAAAAAGAAGGGGCCCCACAATAACAACTACACCTGGTTGATATGAAGTCATGATGCTAACAGTGCTACTAGAAGATCTGTTTTGGGTACCATTTGCTCAAGATGGTTCCTATTGGTTAGTGGAAATGGTGCACTTTTTAAATAATGTTCTTGCCAGACCTCCAAATAGGAAGATAAGAAAAACCCCACCAAATACTCAGAGAATATTTGCAATTATACCAGACAGTGATCTTGGAACTTAACCATCATTTTACTTTCAGAGGATCCCATAGAAAGAACATTGCCTCCATGATAGCTGGAAGTAATTCTAGAAGATAACATTCCTTCTTTTTTTTTTTTTTTTTGATTATTTTTTTTTTATTGATAAAAGAATAAAGGAAAAAAAAAACAAATTTCCACCTCCTCCCAGCCTCCCCTTTCCCTCCCCCTCCTCCCACTCTTCTCCCCCTCCTCCCACCCCTCTCCCCTTCTCCCCACTCCTCTCCCCCTCCCTCTCCAGTCCAAAGAGCAGTCAGGGTTCCCTGCCCTGTGGTAAGTCCTAGGTCCTCCCCCCTCCGTCCATATCTAGGAAGGTGAACATCCAAACTGGCTAGGCTCCCACCAAGCCAGCGGATTGCGTAGGATCAAAACTGCGTGCCATTGTCCTTGGCGTCTCATCAGCCCTCATTGTTCGCCCTGTTCAGAGAGTCCAGTTTTATCCCATGCTTTTTTTGGTAATAGTCCAGCTGGCCTTGGTGAGCTCCCAGTAGATCAGCTCCACTGTCTCAGTGGGTGGGTGCACCCCTCGCGGTCCCGACTTCTTTGCTCATGTTCTCCCTCCTTCTGCTCCTCATTGGGACCTTGGGAGCTCAGTCCAGTGCTCCAGTGTGGGTCTCGGTCTCTGTCTCTATCTCCATCCATCACCAGATGAAAGTTCTAAGATGATATGCAAGATATTCGTCAGTATTGCGCTAGGATGGGGTCATTTCAGGTTCCCTATCCTCAGCTGCCCAAGGAACTAACTGGGGGCCTCAGCTTGGGCACCTGGGAGCCCCTCTAGGGTCAATTCTCCTGCCCACCCTAAAGTGGGTCCCTTAACTAAGAATTGTGGTTCCGTGCTCCCCTATCCAACCTTCCTTTATCCCGATCCTCCTATTTCCCCAAGTCCCCCCTCCTTGCCTTCTACCTTTTCTCTCCCCATCTCCCCTTACCCCCTTCCCACCCCACCCCCAAGATCCCACTTTTCTCCCCGGCAATTTTGTCTACTTCCCTTATCCAAGAGGATAACGATATGTTTTTCCTTGTGTTCACCTTCTTACTTAGCTTCTTTAGGTTAGCCAATTGTAGATTCTGTGACCCCTATTTATGGCTAGAAACCAATTATGAGTGAGTACATCCCATGTTCTTCTTTTTGGGTCTGGGATACCTCACTCAGGATAGTGTTTTCTATTTCCATCCATTTGCATGCAAAATTCGAGAAGTCATTGTTTTTTACCGCAGCGTAGTACTCTAGTGTGTATATATTCCATACTTTCTTCATCCATTCTTCCATTGAAGGGCATCTAGGTTGTTTCCAGGTTCTGGCTATTACAAATAATACTGCTATGAACATAGTTGAACAAATGCTTTTGACATGTGATAGAACATCTCTTGGGTAAATTCCCAAGAGTGGTATTGCTGGGTCCAGGGGTAGGTTGATCCCGAATTTCCTGAGAAACCGAAACACTGACTTCCACAGTGGTTGCACAAGATTGCATTCCCACCAGCAATGGATGAGGGTACCCCTTCCTCCACAGCCTCTCCAGCAAAGGCTATCCTTGGTGTTTTTGACTTTAGCCATTCTGACAGGTGTAAGATGGTATCTCAAAGTTGTTTTGATTTGCATTTCCCTGATTGCCAAGGAGATTGAGCACGACCTTAAGTGTCTTTTGGCCATTTGAAGTTCTTCTGTTGAGAATTCTCTGTTCAGCTCAAAGCCCCATTTTTTAATTGGGTTAATTAGCATTTTAAAGTCTAGTTTCTTGAGTTCTCTATATATTTTGGAGATCAGACCTTTGTCTGTTGCGGGGTTGGTGAAGATCTTCTCCCAGTCAGTAGGTTGCCTTTGTGTCTTAGTGACAGTGTCCTTTGCTTTACAGAAGCTTCTCAGTTTTAGTAGGTCCCATTTATTCAATGTTGCCCTTAATGCCTGTGCTTCTGGGGTTATACATAAGAAGCGATCACCTGTGCCCATCTGTTGTAGGGTATTTCCCACTTTCTCTTCTATCAGGTTCAGTGTTTTCGGGCTGATAATGAGGTCTTTAATCCATTTGGACTTGAGTTTTGTGCACGGTGATAGATATGGGTCTATTTTCATTCTTCTACAGGTTGACATCCAGTTGTGCCAGCACCATTTGTTGAAGATGCTTTCTTTCTTCCATTGTATACTTTTAGCTCCTTTATCGAAAATGAGGTGTTCATAGGTTTGTGGGGTAAAATCCGGGTCTTCTATACGATTCCATTGGTCGACTTCTCTATTTTTATGCCAGTACCACCCTGTTTTCATTACTGTAGCTCTGTAATAGAGTTTGAAGTCAGGGATGGTAATGCCTCCAGAAGATCCTTTATTGTATAGGATTGTTTTGGCTATCCTGGGTTTTTTGTTTTTCCATATAAAGTTGATTATTGTCCTCTCCAGATCTGTGAAGAATTTTGATGGGATCTTGGTGGGGATTGCATTGAATCTATAAATTGCCTTTGGTAGAATTGCCATTTTTACTATGTTGATCCTCCCAATCCAAGAGCAAGGGATGTCCATCCATTTTTTGGTATCCTCATCAATTTCTTTCTTCAATGCCTTAAAGTTCTTGTCAAATAGATCTTTCACTTCCTTGGTTAGATTTACCCCAAGATATTTTATGCTGTTTGTGGCTATCGTGAATGGAGAAGCTTCTCTGATTTCCCTCTCTGCTTCCATATCCTTTGTGTATATGAGGGCGACTGATTTTTTGGAGTTGATCTTGTATCCTGCCACATTACTAAAGCTGTTTATCAGCTGTAAAAGTTCTTTGGTGGAGTTTTGGGGGTCGCTTATGTACACTATCATATCATCTGCGAATAACGAAAGTTTAACTTCTTCCTTTCCAATTCGAATCCCCTTGATCCCATTATGCTGTCTTATTGCTATTGCTAGAACTTCCAGCACTATATTGAAGAGGTATGGCGAAAGTGGACAGCCTTGTCGTGTTCCTGAGTTAAGCGGGATGGCTTTGAGTTTCTCTCCGTTTAATTTGATGTTAGCTGTCGGCTTGCTGTATATAGCTTTTATTATATTTAGGTATGACCCTTGTATCCCTAATCTCTCCAAGACTTTTAACATAAATGGATGTTGAATTTTGTCGAATGCTTTTTCAGCATCTAATGAAATGATCATATGGTTTTTTTCTTTCAGTTTATTTATATGCTGGATTACATTGATAGATTTTCGTATGTTGAACCAGCCCTGCATCTCAGGAATGAAGCCTACTTGATCATAATGGATAATTTTTCGGATGTGTTCTTGGATTCGGTTTGCCAGTATTTTGTTGAGGATTTTTGCATCAATATTCATGAGTGAGATCGGCCTGTAATTCTCTTTCCTGGTTGAGTCTTTGTGTGGTTTTGGTATCAGAGTAACTGTAGCTTCATAAAAGGAATTTGGTAATGACCCTTCTGTTTCTATATTGTGAAATACATTAAGGAGTATAGGTATTAGGTCTTCTTGGAAGTTCTGGTAGAATTCCGCATTGAAACCATCTGGTCCTGGGCTTTTTTTGGTAGGGAGGTTTTTGATAACCTCTTCTAATTCTTCGCGACTAACAGGTCTATTTAGATTGTTCACCTGGTCCTGATTTAACTTTGGTAAATGATATTTATCTAAGAAGGTATCCATTTCCTTTACATTTTCCAGTTTTGTGGCGTATAGGCTTTTGTAGTAAGATCTAATGATTCTCTGAATTTCCTCTGTGTCTGTGGTTATGTCCCCCTTTTCATTTCTGATCTTATTAATTTGCAAATTCTCTCTCTGCCGTTTGATTAGTTTGGATAGGGGTTTGTCAATCTTGTTGATTTTCTCCAGGAACCAGCTTTTTGTTTCATTGATTCTTTGGATTGTTCTCTGTGTTTCTATTTTATTGATTTCAGCCCTCAGTTTGATTATTTCCAGTCTCCTACTCCTCCTAGGTGAGTCTGCTTCTTTTTTTTCTAGAGCTTTCAGGTGGGCTGTTAAGTCTCCAATGTGAGCTTTCTCTGTTTTCTTTAAGTGGGCACTTAGTGCTATGAACTTTCCTCTCAGGACTGCTTTCATAGTGTCCCATAAGTTTGAGTATGTTGTTTCTTTATTTTCATTTAATTCCAGGAATACTTTAATTTCTTTCTTTATTTCTTCCTTAATCCAGGTGTGGTTCAGTAGTTGGCTGTTCAGTTTCCATGACTTTGTGGGCTTTCCGGGGGTAGCCTTGTTGTTGAATTCTAACTTTAATCCATGGTGATCTGATAAGACACAGGTGGTTAGTAATACTTTTTTGTAACTGTGGATGTTTGCTTTGTTACCGACTATGTGGTCGATTTTCGAGAAGGTTCCATGAGCTGCAGAGAAGAAGGTGTATTCTTTCCTATTTGGGTGGAATGTTCTATAGATGTCTGTTAAGTCCATTTGTTTCATTACCTCCATTAGTTGTCTTATTTCTCTGTTAGGTTTCTGTCTGATTGACCTGTCCATTGGTGAGAGAGGAGTGTTGAAATCTCCTACTATTAGTGTGTGCGGTTTGATGGCTGCCTTGAATTTTAGCAATGTTTCTTTTATGTACGTGGGTGCTTTTATATTAGGGGCATAGATGTTCAGGATTGAGACTTCATCCTGATGAACTGTTCCTGTTATGAATATAAAATGCCCCTCTCCATCTCTTCTGATTGATTTAAGTTTGAAGTCAACTTTGTTAGAGATTAGTATGGCCACACCTGCTTGTTTCTTAGGTCCATTTGCTTGATAGGCCTTTTCCCAACCCTTTACTCTGAGTAGGTGCCTGTCTTTGTGGTTGAGGTGTGTTTCTTGTAAACAGCAGAATGTTGGATCCTGTTTTCTTATCCAATCTCTTAGCCTGTGCCTTTTTATAGGTGAGTTGAGACCATTGACATTAAGTGATATTAATGACCAGTGGTTGTTAACTCCGGTCATTTTTTTTTAGTCGTAGAGTTTGTGTGTATCCCTTCTTTGGTTTGTGTTGATGAAGGGTCTCTAGATGTCTGAGTTATTGTGGTCATTATTGGATTCCTTGGTTAGTGATTTTCCTTCTATTACTTTCTGTAAGGCTGGATTTGTGGCTGCATATTGTTTGAATTTGTTTTTATCCTGGAAAATTTTATTTTCTCCATTTATAGTGAACGAAAGCTTGGCTGGGTATAGTAATCTGGGCTTGCATCCATGGTCTCTCAGTTTCTGCAGTACATCTATCCAGGACCTTCTGGCTTTCATGGTTTCCATGGAAAAGTCAGGTGTAAGTCTGATAGGTTTACCTTTGTAAGTAATTTGGCCTTTTTCCTTTGCCGCTCTTAATATTTTTTCCTTATTCTGAGTGCTTTGTGTTTTGATAATTATATGGCGAGGGGATGTTTTTTTTTGATCCAGCCTATTTGGTGTTCTGTATGCTTCTTGCACCTTCATAGGTATATCTTTCTTTAGGTTGGGAAAGTTTTCTTCTATAATTTTATTAAATATATTTTCTGGACCATTGAGCTGCACTTCTTCTCCTTCTTCTACTCCTATTATTCTTAGGTTTGGTCTTTTTATTGTGTCCCATATTTCCTGAATGTTTTGTGATGAGAGTTTGTTGGACTTGCTGTTTTCTTTGATCAGTGTGTTTATTTTCTCTATGGTATCTTCAGAATCTGAGAGTCTTTCTTCTATCTCTTGTATTCTGCTGGTTATGCTTGTTTCTGAAGTCTCTATTCGTTTACCTAGATTTTCCATGTCCAGCCGGCCCTCTGTTTGTGTTTTCTTCTTTGCCTCTATTTCAGTTTTCAAGTCTTGAACTGTTTCCATTATCTGTTTGATTGTTTTTCCTTGGTTTTCTAGGGTATCATTCACTGATTTATTCAATTCTTCAAACTTTCTGTTATATTTCTCATCCATTTCTATAAGGGCGTTTTTTACATGCTGTTTAAGGGCGTCAATCACTTTCATGAAGTCAAACTTCTCTCCTTCTTGATTAAGGTGTTCATGACCTTCCGTTGTGAGGTCGCTGGATTCTGGTGGCTTCATGTTGCTTTTCAGTTTGTTGGGCGAATTCTTGCCTTGGCGTCTGCCCATATCTTCTTCCAAATACTCCCTTATGGGTCTTCTTTTACCAGATCAGGTCTCCTTGCCTACCCAACGCGGCCTCACCAATGTTGGCTCTCCTGGCACCAAGGGATCAGGTCTCCGTGCCCAACCCTGGCTCGTCCCAACGCTGGTTCTCCCCAATGCTGGTTCTCCCCAACGCTGGTTCTCCTGGGCCGAGAGATCAGGCCTCCGTGCTGGTTGGGCAGCTCGCAAACAAAGCGCCTACCTTCCTTGGTGCAGGCAGGCCACAGAAACAAAGGCAGTGGAGCCCGCCCGGGCGCCGGGAGGACTGGGACCCAACTCCCAATGCCTCGCGCCAAAAGAGGGCGGGGGGCCCAAGTGGGGAGGGCTCTGGACGGAAGCTGGGTGGGCCAGGAAGAAAGAGGCAGTAACCAGGGAATAGAGGTCCCCAACGCTGGTTCTCCTGGGGCCGAGAGATCAGGCCTCCGTGCTGGTTGGGCAGCTCGCAAACAAAGCGCCTACCCTCCTTGGTGCAGGCAGGCCACAGCAACAAAGGCAGTGGAGCCCGCCCGGGCGCCGGGAGGACTGGGACCCAACTCCCAATGCCTCGCGCCAAAAGAGGGCGGGGGGCAACATTCCTTCTTCCAACAAAGTTTGTCCTCAGGGTTAGGAACATCATTTAGGGGTTTATTATAATTTTTATAGAGTTGTAGGCTCAGGGATATCTTTGAAAAAAGGGAAAATTGGATGGGATAATAGATTAGTATGTGCCTAATCACACTAATAATAATAGTGAGTAATAGAGTGAAAACTTGTGAGTTATTATTTGTAGGCAATTACATTGGTATAGATTCTAATATATTGATGCAAAGTAAAATTATATTAAATATTGTATGCACACATGTTCTACCTCTGCTTAAAACTTTTTTATATTGATATACATTTATCATATTGCAATGTAAAGTTCTACCTCTGATCAAGATACTTATACATTGTTTACATTTGGAAGTCATTTTCCTCACTTGTTGCACATTTGCTTATTATATAATATTCAATTATGAAGTCTTAGTCTTTAAGTTATATAGGAATTATGAATTATAGATCAATATTCATATAGATTTGTCTTACTTATAGTTAGAATAGTCAGGTTCTTTAGACACATAGAGATTATACTCTGCATAGATAGGTATACTTCAACCACTTCAAAGAGCTGTAGAGTATGGAATTTATATAACTTGGGGTTGTTATTTTAGTAAGACACGATTGCTCCTGGCATCACCAATTTGTTCCTAAGAGAATGTTGAGCACTGAAGTCACTCCATTTGGAGCTTGTTTCCTTCTTGGCAAAACTGGCCTTTGGGCAGAGAAATGCCCATGCCTCAACCACTGAGAAGATACATAGTATCTGGAAATGGATAAGCAGGACTGTCAAATCATGCCAAGACAGAGTAAGATGGTTTGGGAAAGTTTTCTGCCTCTGAAAATGGTCTGTCAGTTATTCTAAGCTTTAGCTAAAGTTGGTTGCTTCAACGTTGCAAATGAGACTTTGGGTTATTGCCCAGGTAGCCAGTTGTCTCTGTCATTTATTGTACAAATTGGAAGTTGCTTGATTGTACTTCCTGCTTACTCAAGTAATATTATTTCTCTTCTGAGATCTTATATGGGGTTAAAGACTAGATAGTCATAATTAATTTGCTTTCATGATGTGTCCAAGTTATTTATTTATACAAGACTTAAACTAGTTAAGATAGGATAATCATTGAATATATTTGTTCTTATTGTATATAATTTTGTATTAGGCTTAGAACTCTCTTATTTTAACAAAAGTGGGAGGTGTTATAGAAAGTCTTACTGCCAGTGATTACCTGCCCACTGGGGCATGGCCTCTTACTATATAAGCTGATGTAGAACATGCACCCACTCTCTTTCTGGTCGCTGGATTTGTCTAATGTTCTCCATTCAAGCAGAGGAGTCTGATTTGTGAGTTTACCCCTAAATAAATATCAATTTCTCAATTCTGAGGTAGTGTGTTATTTCTTTTAAGTGTCCTTTCACACAGCTCCTTGAAAACAGAACTTCAAAAGATAAAAAAGGGAGAATTATATCCTCAAATGCCACATAATGCTTTAAATCATGCACTGTTTACGCTAAATTTCTTGAATAAGGATATCCATGCGTGATCAGCAGGGAACAGATTGTGGCAAAATAATACAAAGACCACCTTTGCTAAAGAAATATGGAAAGATCCTTGTACTGGAAAATGGAGAGAACCAGACCCTATATTAATACGGGGTCGAAGGCATTTATGTGTTTTTTTTTCTGAGGATGAAGATCATGCAAGATGTCTTCCATAACAACTGGTTTGATGAGTCCAACAGAAGAACAGCAGAACTGATGACATAGTAACTGATAATGCCCTTCAGGAGAGTTGGAGTGGAAGGAGATCGAGAAAAAAACCGTGGTCCAGCCTTCCCCACCACCGGAGAGAAGAGTGACTGATGCACTGTGCTTGGCTTGCTGCCACCACTCCACACTGTAGGGTGCCATTCTGTTCTACAGGACGCTGAGCTGCTTCCAGACACTCAGAACACAGACCAAGAAGCTTTGCTGCATTGACCTGACCGCAATGACTACAAATTGCTTACGGTCTGAATCTTGTTTGCTTTGGAGTTGAAATGTAGACTGAATATTTCACTGTTTTAATCTTGGGGACACACAACTCATTTAAAATATTGGATCTGAAAAATAGAAGTAAACTTTCCCTTTGGGGAAAGAAAGACACAAAATATATGATGACTGAAATACTTCTTCACTTAAGACAGGTACATCCTAAGGGTTTAACTACTGCCCAGAGACAGGAACTGGTATTGATAACAGCAATGCCATTGTAGTCATTGTACTCTCACCTATCAGAAAAACTTTTCTTGTCTTTTGATTAATATGGATTTAAGAAGATTATGATATGTTAAATTGTGAATTTATTGTTAATTCCCATTCTAGAATTATGGCATTGACCTAATAATGTTTTTAACTGCTTATACGATGTTGAGAAAAGTTTGACACACCCTGTAAATGTTTGGGTGTAATGCATATGTTTTTTTTTTCATAATATCACAAGTGTATTACATGTATTATCAAATACAGCAATAAAATTACCTTATTGACAACTTTTTTTTAAAAATTTATTTATTAAGGATTTCTGCCTCCTCCCCGCAACTGCCTCCCATTTCCCTCCCCCTCCCCCGATCAAGCCACCCTCCCTCATCTGCTCGAAGAGCAATCAGGGTTCCCTGACCTGAAACAGAAAAGTCGACCAATGGAATCGAATAGAAGACCCTGACTTTAACCCACAAACCTATGAGCACCTGATTTTCGATAAAGGAGCTAAAAGTATACAGTGGAAAAAAGACAGCATTTTCAACAAATTGTGCTGGCAAAACTGGATGTCAATCTGTAAAAGAATGAAAATAGATCCATATCTATCACCATGCACAAAACTCAAGTCCAAATGGATTAAAGACCTCAATATCAGTCCGAACACACTGAACCTGATAGAAGAGAAAGTGGGAAGTACTCTACAGCACATGGGCACAGGAGACCACTTCCTATGTATAACCCCAGCAGCACAGACACTAAGGGCATCATTGAATAAATGGGACCTCCTGAGGCTGAGAAGCTTCTGTAAAGCAAAGGACACTGTCACTAAGACAAAAAGGCAACCCACTTACTGGGAGAAGATTTTCACCAACCCCGCAACTGACAAAGGTCTGATCTTCAAAATATATAAAGAAATCAAGAAACTAGACCGTAAAAGGCTAATCAATCCAATTATAAAATGGGGCACTGAGCTGAACAGAGAATTCGCAACAGAAGAAGTTCAAATAGCCAAAAGACACTTAAGGTCATGCTCAACTTCCTTAGCAATCAGGGAAATGCAAATCAAGACAACTTTAAGATACCATCTTACACCTGTCAGAATGGCTAAAATAAAAAACACCAATGATAGCCTTTGCTGGAGAGGTTGTGGAGAAAGGGGGACACTCACCCATTGCTGGTGGGAATGCAAACTTGTGCAACCACTCTGGAAAGCAGTGTTTCAGTTTCTCAGGAAATTCGGGATCAACCTACCCCTAGATCCAGCAATACCACTCTTGGGAATATACCCAAGAGAGGCCCTATCATACAACAAAAGTATATGCTCAACTATGTTCATGGCAGCATTGTTTGTAATGCATATGTTAAAAATTTTATATTTTGATATAATGTAAAAAAATTAAGAGGTGCTTTAGACCAGCTGAAGAAACATTTTCAACTCAGGTGACCCTCCTCCCCTTTAAATAAGAGACTATGTAGGCTTTAGGAGCATGATTATTCATAAAACATTATGATCTATCCTAACTAGAATGTATGGTTTCAATATACAGAGCCCAAAGGTGCTTTTGTCCCTTAATCTTTTTTCTTCACAGAGGTCAGCAGTCAGAGACGTTTGAAGCTTCTTTTACTCAGAATCCTAAGACAGGAGCTCACATAATTAGGATGTCTGTTTCCAAAGACAGGTAAATTTAGCTAAATGAAGAAGTCTTTGCCTACGGCAGACATGATAATTGTCCTGTTGCAGAAGTGATGTGGGAGTGTCATATATAAATCTGTTGATTTCATTGGTTAAGCAATAAAAAGAAACTGCTTGGCCCTCATAGGTTAAAACATAGGTAGGAGGAGTAAACAGAACAGAATGCTGGGAGGAAGAGGAAGTGAGCTCAGAGAGACGCCATGCTCCTCTCTCCCGGGTAGACGTGATAGCTCTGTTCTCTGAGACACACGCTATGAAGCTCCGACCAAGGATGGACCCAGGACATAGAATGCTAATGAACTTCCCCCTTAGTTTACCTTTTGATATAAAAATGTTTGGATAATAAACATAGGCATTCTTTAGTATTTGAATGAACTATGAGACTCCCTCCCGTTATTACCATGTGAACTGTCTCAATTATTCCTATATTCCCACTCTGGTTCTTGAAATAATTTATGTCTGGGCCAGACCCTGACACCATTATACTTTTGTTATGAAAATAATAAATTTCTTAAGGATTATACTTCAAGTGTCCTCTTCCTAAGGAATGGATAACCTGTTGTCTCTGTGTAGTATTTCTGAGACTTGACATCTGAGAGAACATTTCTAATAAATTTTTTCTACCCGAATAAGACCATGAGACTTAAAAATATTGTTCTTATATAGTCACAAATATCATGTGAAAATATTATTAAGATATACCTTTCAACAGAAGAAATTACAATAAGAATATAGTATAAATACTTTTTAAAATTATAATAAATGTGTCATATTTCCATATGCCATTTTTGTACATACATTTTGGGGTGATTCTCCCACACTCCTCCAGATCTCTCCACCCCCTGTCACTGCACATGTCCCGCTTCATTATTTTTCTTAACTGTCATAAATGTTATATTATTCCAATGTTTTCCTTTTATAACACCTTTTCCCTCTTACTATCTCTTTACTATTCGCATGACTTATATTTATATTATATTCATATACCTACACATGTATAAAAGCTGGAAACTAGAATCTGTGTATGACAGGGAACATGTGATAATTTTTCTTAGTGAGCCTGAGTTACTTCACTTAATATAATCTTTTACAGCTTCATTCAATTTCCTTCGAATCCTATAATTTCATTGTCTTTACAACTGAATAAAATTCCACTTTCATTATCCATTCATTAATAGGTAAATATTGAGGTAGTGTCCATTTCTTTGTTATTGTAAGTAGAACATCAACAATAATAATAATATCCATAAAGCCCCATTAAGAGAACTTTTTCTTTTTGGTCAGGAGAATGAAATCTCTGAATTTTACAGTTGGGCATTACAATGACCTGGCTATGGTACCCCTCTAGGGAGGCAGGCTTATTTTAATGCATGCTAAGGAGATAAGAGGAACATTTATCGCGTTATTGAGAAAATATGCTTTTCCTTCCCAGAATTCCAGCTTTCTAGACTAGTCACTATAAGTTACCATGAGTTTCTGTTGGGTTTGCACAACTCTTCTTCTTCTTCTTCTTCTTCTTCTTCTTCTTCTTCTTCTTCTTCTTCTTCTTCTTCTTCTTCTTCTTCTTCTTCTTCTTCTGTCTTTTACTTTCAGAAGCTAAGCAGAAGTAAATATGCTTTCTCCAGTACTTTGGACCTTTTCACTCATGTCTCAATCTCCCACTGTGCCATGTGACTGCTTGTCCACCAAGTGACTGACCTCTGTCTTGTCCCAACTCATAAGGCATGCCCCCTTCCTCTTCTCTGCCTCCTTCCTCCAAGCAGCTGCTGAGGTTTATAGCTTGCCTGCTGTGGAGTTTTACTTTAAAACTCTTTTAATGAAATTATCCTTTGGTCTGTGCTTAAATTCTTATATTACTGGGACAAAGAATTCAGAGAGGGGACTGTGATCAAGAACAACATGAGAGATTTTGGTAGACTCCCCAAAATATCTAGTAATACATGAGTGTGTTATACACTGAACAAATCTATATCTCTGTGATAGTATGTTGACGCTCTTGGGTCTGTGTGCAAGAGAAGTAGAAGTGTCAGATTTTAGCCCTATTATTAGAATTTTTGAGAACACTCCATCCTGATTTCCACATAGTAACTTCAACAGCTTACACTTCCACTAATAGTGAATAAAGGTTCCTCTTGACTCACATCCTAACCAGTGCATGTAGTAAAAATGTACAGTAAAAAAGGGAAGTGAGTGGGACATGGTGAGCAGCACATGAATGGACTGATGAGCTCTCCACAGACTAACCCAGGGGCAGCTGGAGAGCATCCATCTGTGGTATAGGTCTTGGCAGAAAATTATTACTTTCAGCAGCAAAGGGAAAAACAAATTTCAGATAGCAGAGGAGAAGTAGATGCCAGAGTCTGTTCTAGAGGCTCAGCTTCAATGAAGGATTTTGTCCTTCTAGTATGAGAGTCAATGTTGGGGGCTGGAACTTCAGCTCAAAATAGATAATGTTTCAGAATATTTATTCTGTGCTCTTAATACCAGTGCATCTTAAGGAGAGGTGGAGAGGGACATACACACACACACACACACACACACACACACACACAGAGAGAGAGAGAAAGAGAGAGAGAGAGAGAGAGAGAGAGAGAGAGAGAGAGAGAGAATGAGGCAGTGCTGAACTTCCAACAGAGGATAAAGTCGTTTTAACAAGAATCTTGTTGAGTTGGAAGCTAAGCATTCTAGAGGCAAAGATCCCTCCCTACATGACTGCATGGAAGTTAAGAGGAAGAGCCATGGACTGTACTCATCAGTTAACCTGCAGAATATTTCTAGCTATAGAGGAAAAACTTCAAGCCAAAATGTAGCAATGTTCTGTAATAAGGATATCTGGTTTGAGCCATAGATTGTGATGGACTAGAGACAGGTCTGGAAATGTAAGAGACCTGTGAAGAATGGAGGGTCATAGGTGCTGGTGTATGTTTGGATAACACAGCCCAGATACTGATAAAGTACAGCCAAGATAGATAGTGCTGAATCTTAGCAAGTGAGCACAAAATCAGTGACACCAGGAACCTATAAACAGTTATATAATTTTTTTTTTGGTTTTTCGAGACAGGGTTTCTCTGTGGTTTTGGAGCCTGTCCTGGAACTAGCTCTTGTAGACCAGGCTGGTCTCGAACTCACAAAGATCCGCCTGCCTCTGCCTCCCGAGTGCTGGGATTAAAGGCGTGCGATACAACCATTTATTCCAAAGTAACACCTTTATAGGATTCTGTATAAATGTGTCCTTAAGGAAAGAGGCCTGAGATTTCATCTTCTCCCTATTCTTGACTGTCGCCTGTGTGTATACCTCCAAACAGCCTGAGTGCTGGTGAATGAAGCATGTCACATGTACCCATGTCTCCTTAAATTCTCTTCCACCTGCAGTCCTCCCATGACTGGTCTCCTTTCCTGGTATGGAAACTTGAAACTTACAGGACTATGTACAGAGTTCTTCCCCTAATACACAATTTAGTAGATCAGTTTTGTTCTCTCTCTCCCCTCTCTCTCTTCCTCTCTCTTCTCCCTCCTTCCCGTCTAACAGGTTCAAGTGTGTCTTCAGAGGTTCAGAGTTTCTAATTTCCTTTACTTTTAACCAAAAGCAATAGCCTTTTGCTATGACATCAAAATGTAAATCTGTTCCAGTTATCTTACAGATTCCTGGGAAACTACTGCTATATCAAAATCAGGTCTTGTAAAAAAAAAAAAGTAACTGTCTCCAGAGCCTTTCACTAACTCCAGCCAGTTTCAAGCATATTTTATAGGTCACTCTTGCTGCTCAGGCCAAGATCAATCTAAAAAGCACTCCCTAGACAGTGTCAAAAGACCTGCAGCAGCTCCTGGGACTTCACCATTGGTACAAAATCTGGATTAAAAACACCTGCCAACTAAAATCTGGTTTTAAAACCCAGGTTTATCTGTGGTTGTGTCTTTTCCCATGGCTAGCCCCATTGAACAGGGCCAATAATTACAATAATTTTTTCTCTTAACCACCTGCCTTCTCAAACTCCAGGATGACAGCAAAACAGATGCTGTTCCAGCCACACTTCTTGCTGAGTGTGAGGCACGAACTTCCATCAGTCCCTTCTTCCACATTGCTCCATGCCTGCAGGAAGTAGCCAGACTTGAGCCAATCCCCCTATATACATGGACTCTGGGATGCTTGGTCAAAAGTGAGGCCCCAATCCTCTAACACCCATATAGCCAAAGAGTCTGGAATGTAATATTGAACTGGACTCTAATTCCCAGCTGTTTAGATTCTAACTTCCAGCCTGCCAGTGCTGACCCCAGTTTGGGGAGGGACAGGACCACTCCCACAGGGTATTTAGTCTCACTCTAGAAAAAGAAACATGTGATTTTGAGTTTGCTTGGTTTCCTCTCCCCACCATGCTGTCTTGGTCCACCCAAGAGTGTCACATTTATTAAACACGGGCATTTTAATTTAGTCTTATCTGGATTGATTGGAGTTCATTCCATTGGTGGACCATCTTTTTCTTAAGATTAAACTAAGCAGTACATTTTTCTGAAAAGGACTCAACAGCTAAGAAAATAATACAACTAACAAATGGAAGTTAAAATTTTTCTACACACAAAAGGAGCAATTAATCAGTAAACATACAGCCTAGAGAATAAAGTTGTTGCTTGGTATATCTGTTATATCTAGAATTCATAAAAAACTAAAAAAAATCCATAAATATAAAAAAGCAAAGGCCCAATCTAGAAATAGACTAATGAAATGAAACTACTGTGTATTTATGTTTTATCACATACCTAGGCCCTAGATCTTCTGATATATAAAAACCACATATAATGAGGTTCTGACAGAAGAAAGAAATTGGCAGTAGGGGTAGGAAAAAGGAAAATAAAGGTGGCAAGAAGGTAGACATGTTCAAAATACATGGTAAATTAATGCTTGAATAATATTTTCTTTATGAAACTTGGTAAAATGAAGATATGACACTAAACACAAGTAATAGCCAGTTGTATATGCACTTCTCAGTTATGTGATGTATCATCATAAGGGGTATGAATAGATGCAGACTAGTAAGAAACACAAGGAAAACAAATGATTAACTTAATTATCATTAAATGATTTACTTAATATGTAAACATATTATTTGATATACTAAAATAGATAAATCTTACCTATTAGTAATTACTAGCAAAATTTCAATGAACATAATCTCAGATAACAATAAAGTTCTTAACATTAGTTAGATTTTTGATTAATTATTACTTTTTACCTGAAATTAAACTCAAGAAAGAAATAGCTAAAATAAAATAGAACTAGCTATGCTAATTCCATAAGTTTATTTTTATTCAGAAAGAGAGAGAGAAAGAGAGAGGGGGAGGGAGAGAGAGAGGAGAGAACTTAAAAAAAGATTACACCTTTGCTCAATTCAGTTCAGGCAAATATCTACATAGGGTTTGCCAGATAAATCTCTACTTAATGTTTAAATAGGTAAGAGGACATTACAGGATTTAAACATTAGAATGTTTTATTTCAGTTGTCTATTCTCAAGAAATTTTGGTGTACATTAAGAAAATAAATGTGTTAAATCTAAAAACACAGTTCCGTCTAAATTGCATGCCAGCAAACAGCATTTAATTTCTTTTAAACTACAGGGTTTTGATTTCTGCAGAGAAGAAATAGTAAATATTTTACTTTAGATTCACCTGTGTACAATCAAAAAATGCAATCTGGGTCTTAAGCCTCTAGTGATTATATTTCTGTGAGGCAAAGTCCAGGCAACCTGACTAATGAGTAATGGGAGCAGAATACCTCGGGTCTGTTAACAAAAGGTGGTATCAAGATGGTAAGTGAAGCAATATGTTGACACTGGCACCATAAATTTTCTACCAAGTGACCTATCTAGTCCCTGCATTATCATTATGATTTCCAAAAAGTCTGGTCAATGAGCAGTGTGTTAGGCTGATGGTGGAAGTTACAAAATAATTCCACACTAGTTTAAAATTATAAATATTAAAAGGGCTATTTATTTAAGGGAAAAACTTACAGATCACTGTCCTAGATAACAGTCCTCTGCATGAACAGGAACAGAGTCCAGGATCCAGAAGCGGGAGCCAGAAGCAAGTGAGCAGGCACACGTTTCACAACTGCTTTTAGAGTGTCAGAGACCATGCCCAAGTGGGCTGGTATCTTAAAGGCCATTGGCTGAAGGAGTGGAATCTGCTCTCACAGCACCTCCCCCTTTTGTTAAAATAAGAGAGTTCCAAATCTGAGCCAAAACTATATACACTAGGAACAGTTATCAAGTATAATTAGAATTACAACCAGCACAAACAATATTAAGAAAGGAACATATGATAAATGTTTTAATAAACATTCTACCCTAAGAAGTCTAAGTCTTGTATAGGAAATGGCTTGACTAGATATAAGAGTACAGTAACTATGGCTACCTAATCTTGAACCCTGTGGAAGGCCTGAGAACGAAGATAATATGACTTGAAGAGGCAAGAACAATCCAGCAGCTTCCAAAGCCAATAAAATATGATGGAGACAATTACCTACCTGAGCAATCACCCAAAATCTCATTTTCCATTATTGAAGCAACCAACTTTGGCTAAGGCCTAGCATAACTGACAGACCATTTTCAGAGGCAAGACATTTTTTTTCAGAACCATATTACCCTGTCTTGACAAGATTTGACAGAAGTTTTCCTTGTGTCCTGCTCATCCTTTTCAGATACCATATACTTTATCAGTTGTTGAGACATGGGCAGTTCCTTGCTCAAAGGCCAATTGTTCCAAGAAGAAAAAAAACTCTGAATGGAGTGTCTTTGCTGCTCAACATTCTCATGGAATAGATTAGTCTGACAGATTCTTCTATATGTTGAGCATGTAGTTGCTCTTGTACCAGCTATTCTAAAGCCTGCAACCTTTCGTCAGCTAGAGGCCACTGCTTAAACCATATTGGTTTCTCAGTTAACCATTTTAAAGGTAGGGCTGTAGGTACCTCTGAATGATTATCAAATGCTTTGTGTTCTTGTACAGCCTAAATGGCTTTTGTCTGTTGAATATACTATCTTCTAATATTTTCCTCAGAAACGTAAGTTTTTGGGGCTGTAGGAATGTTAATCTGGGTATTCCATTGTTGCATTAGGTCAAGACCCCACAAATTTACTGTAATATAGGCTATATATTGCCTCAGTCTTCCTTTTCTCCCTTCTGGCCCTATACATTCAACCCATCTCTTGCTTTGTTTTACCCAAGATAGGGTTCCAGTTTCCAGGAACTAAACCTTTGCACTTTGAAGAGCCCAATTCAGATGACAAGATTCTGGAGTAATGATACTTACAGTAGCACCTGTGTCTAATAAGCCATCAATAAAAATGCCATTTTTCATCTACATTTAGCTTTGGTCTCTGATCATTTATAGAAATTTGCAGGAGGGAGACCTGATCTCTCCGTGCCAGGAGAGCCAACATTGGGGTGAGTTTCTGACCCCGCGGCACCAGCCCGGGACAGGGAACTCAGGGTTTCCTCAGCCCCCTATCCTTCTTGGGCTCTCTGCAGGGCCTCTACTCCCTGCATGCTGCCTCTTTCTTCCTATCCCACCCAGCTTGCATCCAGAACCCTCCACACTTCGGCCCCACTGCACTCTTTTGGCACATAACTCACCCAGCCCAGCCTGTCTGGGCACTGGGTCCTAATCCTCAGGGCACCCAAGGGGGCAGGAGTTCCTGTGTTTCTATAGCCTGCCTACGCCAAGCAAGGTAGGCGCTTTGTTTGCGAGCTACCCAACAAGCACAGAGACCTAATCTGGGTGCCAGGAGAGCCAGCATTGGGGAGAGCCATCATTGGGCACAGAGATCTGATCTTGGCACCAGGAGAGCCATCACTGGGGAGAGCCATCACTGGGAAGGTACATCAGTAGGCAAGGAGACCTGATCCGGTAAAAGAAGATCCATAAGGGAGCATTTGGAAGAAGAGATGGGCAGACGCCAATGCAAGAATTCACCCAACAAGCTGAAAAGCAACATGAAGTCACCAGAAACCAGCGACCTCACAACGGGAGGACATGAACACCTTAATCAAGAAGAACTAGAAAAGATTGACTTCATGAAAGTGATTGAAGCACTTAAACAACATGTAAAGAACGCCCTCATAGAAATGGATGAGAAATATAATAGAATATTTGAAGAATTGAATAAATCAGTGAATGATACCCAAGAAAACCAAGGAAAATAGGGTCAAACAGATAATGGAAACAGTTCAAGACTTGAAAACTTAAATGGAGGCAAAGAAGAAAACACAAACAGAGAGCCGGCATGACATGGAAAATTTAAGTAAACAGAGACTACAGAAACAAGCATAACCAACAGAATACAAGAGATAGAAGAAAGAATCTCAGATTCTGAAGACACCATAGAGAAAATAAACACACTGATCAAAGAAAATAGCAAGTCCAAAAAACTCTCATCACAAAACATTCAGGAAAATCTGGGACACAATAAAAAGACCAAACCTAAGAATAATAGGAGTAGAAGAAGGAGAAGAAGTGCAGCTCAATGGTGCAGAAAATATATTTAATAAAATTATAGAAGAAAACTTTCCCAACCTAAAGAAAGATATACCTATGAAGGTTCAAGAAGCATACAGAACACAGAATAGGCTGGATCAAAAAAAATCCCATTGCCATTTCATAATCAAACCACAAAGCATACAGAATAAGGAAAGAATTTTAAGAGCTTCAAAGGAAAAAGGCCAAGTCACTTATAAAGGTAAACCTATTAAACTTACACCTGACTTCTCCATGGAAACCATGAAAGCCAGAAGGTCCTGGAGAGATGTACTGCAGAAACTGAGAGACCATGGATGCAAGCACAGACTACTATACCCAGCCAAGCTTTCATTCACTATAAATAGAGAAAATAAAATTTTCCAGGATAAAAACAAATTTAAACAATACGCTGCAACAAATCCAGCCTTACAGAAAGTAATAGAAGGAAAATCACTAACCAAGGAGTCCAAAAATGACCACAATAACTCAGACATATAGAGACACATCACCAACACAACTCAAAGAAGGGAAACACACAAACTCTATGACTAAAAAAGTGACTGGAGTTAACAACCACTGGTCATTTATATCAATTAATGTCAATGGACTCAACTCACCTATAAAAAGGCACAGGCTAAGAGATTGGATACGAAAAAAGGATACAATGTTCTGCTGTTTACAAGAAACACACCTCAACCACAAAGACAGGCACCTACTCAGAGTAAAGGGCTGGGAAAAGGCTTATCAAGCAAATGGACCTAAGAAACAAGCAGGTGTGGCCATACTAATTTCTAACAAAGTTGACTTCAAACTTAAATCAATCAGAAGAGATGGAAAGGGGCATTTTATACTCATAACAGGAACAGTTCATCAGGATGAAGTCTCAATCCTGAACATCTATGCCCTAATAAAAAAGCACCCACGTACATAAAAGAAACATTGCTAAAACCCAAGGCAGCCATCAAACCGCACACACTAATAGAAGGAGACTTCAACATTCCTCTCTCACCAAAGGACAGGTCAATCAGACAGAAACCTAACAAGGAAATAAGAGAATTAATGGAGGTAATGAATCAAATGAACTTAACAGACATCTATAGAACATTCCACCCAAATAGGAAAGAATATACCTTCTTCTCTGCAGCTCATGGAACCTTCTAGAAAATAGACCACATAGTCGGTAACAAAGCAAACATCCACAGTTACAAAAAAATATCAGTAACCACCTGTGTCTTATCAGATCACCATGGAGTAAAGTTAGAATTCACCAACAATGCTACACCCAGAAAGCCTACAAATTCACGGAAACTGAACCGTCAACTACTGAACCATATCTGGATTAAGGAAGAAATAAAGAAAAAAATTAAAGTCTTCCTCGAATTCAACGAAAATAAACAACATACTCAAACTTATGAGACACTATGAAAGCAGTCCTAAGAGGAAAGTCCATAGCACTAAGTGCCCACTTAAAGAAAATGGAGAAAGCACACATTGGAGACTTAACAGCCCACCTGAAAGCTCTAGAAAAAAAAGAAGCAAACTCACCTAGGAGGAGTAGAAGACTGGAAATAATCAAACTGAGGGCTGAAATCAACAAAATAGAAACACAGAAAACAATACAAAGAATCAATGAAACAAAAAGCTGGTTCCTGGAGAAAATCAACAAGATTGACAAACCCCTATCCAAACTAATCAACCGGCAGAGAGAGAATTTGCAAATTAATAAGATCAGAAATGAAAAGGGGGACATAACCACAGACACAGAGGAAATTCAGAGAATAATTAGATCTTACTACAAAAGCCTATAGGCCATAAAACTGGAAAATGTAAAGGAAATGGACACTTTTTTAGATAAATACCATATATCAAAGTTAAACCAGAACCAGGTCAACAATCTAAATAGACCTGTTAGTCACGAAGAATTAGAAGTGGTTATCAAAAACCTCCCTACCAAAAAAAGGCCAGGACCAGATGGTTTCAATGCGGAAATCTACCAGAACTTCCAAGAACACCTAATACCTATACTCCTTAATGTATTTCACAATATAGAAACAGAAGAGTCATTGCCAAACTCCTTTTATGAAGCTACAGTCACTTTGATACCAAAACCACACAAAGACTCAACCAAGAAAGAGAATTATAGGCCAATCTCACTCATGTACATCGACGCAAATATCCTCCACAAAATACTGGCAAACCGAATCCAAGAACACATTAGAAAAATTATCCATTATGATCAAGTATGCTTCATTCCAGGGATGCAGGGCTGGTTCAACATATGAAAATCTATCAATGTAATTCATCATATACATAAACTGAAAGAAAAAAACCATATGATCATTTCATTAGATGCTGAAAAAGCATTTGACAAAATTCAACATCCCTTTATGATAAAAGTTTTGGAGAGATTAGGGATACAAGGGTCATACCTAAATATAATAAAAGCTATATACAGCAAGCAGACATCTAATATCAAATTAAACGGAGAGAAACTCAGAGCCATGGCAATAAACTCAGGAACACGACAAGGCTGTCCACTCTCACCATACCTCTTCAATATAATGCTTGAAGTTCTAGCAATAGTAATAAGACAACATAAGGGGATCAAGAGGATTCGAATTGGAAAGGAAGAAGTGAAACTTTCATTATTCGCAGATGATATGATAGTGTACATAAGCGACCCCCAAAACCCCACCAAAGAACTCTTACAGCTGATAAACACCTTTAGTAATGTGGCAGGATACAAGATCAATTCCAAAAAATCAGTCGCCCTCTTATACACAAAGGATATGGAAGCAGAGAGGGAAATCAGAGAAGCATCACCTTTCACGATAGCCACAAACAGCATAAAATATCTTGGGGTAAATCTAACCAAGGAATTGAAAGATCTATTTGACAAGAACTTTAAGGCATTCAAGAAAGAATTTGAGGAGGATGCCAGAAAATGGAAGACCTCCCTTGCTCTTGGATTGGATCAACATAGTATAAATGGCAATTTTACCAAAGGCAGTTTATAGATTCAATGTCCCATCAAGGTCCCATCAAAATTCTTCACAGATCTTGAGAGGACAATAATCAACTTTACATGGAAAAACAAAAAACCCAGGATAGCCAAAACAATCATATACAATAAAGGAACTTCTGGAGGCATTACCATCCCTGACTTCAAACTCTACTACAGAGCCACAGTAATGAAAACAGTGTGATACTGGCATAAAAACAGAGAAATCCACCTATGGAATAGTATAGAAGACCCGAATTTTAACCCACAAACCTATGAACACCTCATTTTTGATAAAGGAGCCAAAAGTATACAATGGAAGAAAGAAAGCATCTTCAACAAATGGTGCTGGCATAACTGGATGTCAACCTGTAGAAGAATGAAAATAGACCCATATCTATCACCAAGCACAAAACTCAAGTCCAAATGGACTAAAGACCTCAATATCAGTCAGAACACATTGAACCTGATAGAAGAGAACGTTGGAAGTACCCTACAACAGATGGGCTCAGGAGATTGCTTCCTATGTTTAACCCCAGCAGCACAGACATTAAGGGCATCATTGAATAAATGGGACCTACTAAAACTGAGAAGCTTCTGTAAAGCAAAGGACACTGTCACCAAGACAAAAAGGCTACCTACTGACTGGGAGAAGATCTTTACAAACCCCGCAACAGACAAAGGTCTGATCTCCATAATATTTAAAGAACTCAAGAAACTAGACTTTAAAATGCTAATTAACCCAATTAAAAAATGGGGCACTGAACTGAACAGAGAATTCGCAACAGAAGAAGTTCAAATGGCTAAAAGACACTTAAGGTCAAGCTCAACCTCCTTAGTGATCAGGGAAATGCAAATCAAAACAACTTTGAGATATCATCTTACACCTGTCAGAATGGCTAAAATCAAAAACTCCAATGATAGCCTTTGCTGGAGAGGCTGTGGAGGAAGGTGTACACTCATCCATTGCTGGTGGGAATGCAATCTTCTGCAACCACTTTGGAAATCAGTGTTTTGGTTTCTCAGGAAATTCGGGATCAACCTACCCCTGGACCCAGCAATATCTCTCCTGGGAATATACCCAAGAGATGCCCTATCATATGACAAGAGCATTTGTTCAACTATGTTCATAGCAGTATTATTTGTAATAGCCAGAACCTGGAAACAACCTAGATGTCCTTCAATGGAAGAATGGAAGAAGAAAGTGTGGAATATATACCCATTAGAGTACTACGCTGCGGTAAAAAACAATGACTTCTCAAATTTTGCATGCAAATGGATGGAAATAGAAAACACTATCCTGAGTGAGGTAACCCAGACCCCAAAAGATGAACATAGGATGTACTTACTTATAATTGGTTTCTAGCCATAAATAAGGGTCACAGAGTCTACAATTGGTGAACCTAAAGAAGCTTAGTAAGAAGGTGAACCCAAGGAAAAACATATAGTTATCCTGTTGGCTATGGGAAGTAGACAAAATTGCCGGGGAGAAAATTGGGATCTTGGGGGTGGGGTGGGGTGGGGTAAGGGGAGACGTGGAGAGAAAAAGGAGAAGGGGAGGATGGGGAAACTTGGGAAAAAAGGAGGATTGGGATAAACGAAGCTTGGATAGGGGAGCACGGAAGCACAATTCTTAGTTAAGGGAGCCACCTTAGGGTTGGCAAGAGACCTGAACCTAGAGTGGCTCCCAGGAGCCCAAGGCGATGTCCCCAGTTAGTTTCTTGGGCAGCTGAGGATAGAGAACCTGAAATGACCCTATCCTATAGCAATATTGACGAATATCTTGCATATCACCATAGAACCTTCATCTGGTGATGGATGGAGATAGAGACAGAGACCCACACTGGAGCACTGGACTGAGCTCCCAAAGTCCCAATGAGGAGCAGAAGGAGGGAGAACATGAGCAAAGAAGTCGGGACCAAGAGGGGTGCACCCTCCCACGGAGACAGTGGAACTGATCTATTGGGAGCTCACCAAGGCCAGCTGGACTGTGACTGAAAAATCATGGGATAAAACCGGACTCTCTGAACATGGCGAACAATGAGGGCTTATGAGAAGCCAAGGACAATGGCACGAGGTTTTGATCCTACTTAATGTGCTGGTTTTGTGGGAGCCTTGCCAGTTTGGATGTTCACCTTCCTAGATATGGACGGAGGGGGGAGAACCTAGGACTTACCACAGGGCAGGGAACCCTGACTGCTCTTTGGACTGGAGAGGGAGGGGGAGAGAAGTGGGGGGAGGGGGAAAAGGATGGGGGGAGGGGGGAAGGGTGGGAGAAGGGGGAGGGATATGGGAGGCTGGGAGGAGGCAGAAACTTGTTTTTTTTCCTTTTCTCAATAAAAAAAAGAAATTTGCAGGAATATATGTTTCTGTGTCCTACTAGGTTTTTGACTCATCTTCCACATTTAATCCATCATTACAACCAGTATTGCTAAAAGCACACATTGGATTTTTTAATTTTCTTTGTGAGGCATGTTATCCACAGTAACTGGGAATGACTAGACCACATTTGTCATTAGGGCCTGAAAGAGGCCCCCCACAGCATTTCCTGATTATATTGGTTTTTTTGTCTATCTTTCATTGGCTCACATTCATTGGTCCAATGCCTGCCTTTGCCACACCTCCTGCATATACGTGAAGGCTGTATCCTCCTATTTCTGCTATTCCCAGAAGAGACGTTATTCCTAGAAATCCTTTGTCTATAATACATTCTCAGATGTCCCATTCTACCACAATTAAAACATTTGGTATTTTGATATGTTCTCTTACCATTGGAAATTGCTTCTCCTACCCAAGCTTCAGTACCATAGTCAAGTGTCTCTACATTCATTGTATGCAAGACCCATTCATCCATGTGTGCTGATCTGATCTCCAAGGGGCCAAGGATCCTTTTGAATTCTATGTTGGCATTCTCATGACCCAAAGATTCAATTATTATTCATCTGTCTTCTGGGTCAGTTACCCCTATTTGTACAGCCCAAGTTAGTGTTTGTAAAAATCCACTAAAAGTTCTCACTGATCAAGTTTATGACTAAGATACGATTCAACTCTCTTTCCTAGATCCTGAATCCTGTCCTAATATTTTAAAGGTGCTGTGCTACATAGTGACAAAGTGTGGTCATCATAAAGAGCTTGATCCTGAGGATCAGAGTAAAGTCATTTGCCTGGAATTTGATTTAGGGAAAATATCAAGTCCTTTTGCTTTTTCCTGTTGCTCTAAAATTCTAGCTTCTTCCTTAAAAATGCACTCCAAAGTTGCAGTCCACTTTCTAGGACTGCTGAGAATAACTAAGTCCAGTCTTGTGGCCTTGCTTTATAACTGAAAGCCCATGTTTGCTATTTCCCTAACAAAGGATGAATGTCATCTATAAGCTACAATTGCTTGCTTAATTTCATTTAGGTCATTCATACATATGGGTTTCCATGAATATTCTTCTTCAACCTTAGAGTACTTGGGGCCAGATATTCTTTCTGATGTTATTACTGAAAAGGGAGGCAGAACTTTGGGGAAACTATCCCAGATTTTTACATAATGTCAAAGATAAATTTTGCCTTTGTACCTTTTGTTCCTGGTCATAAAATTTAATAATTTCCCCAAACTTTTCAAATCTATTTACCACAGCCTTTTGTAATGTCTGGATCTCCTGTCTAGTGTTCTGCTCTAATGCTCTCATTGAGGTTTCCAAAGTATGAAGTCTGTCTAGTATAGATAATGTCTCATCCTTGAACCTAATCTTCATAGCATGCATTTTACCTACCTGGAGAGACATTCTACCAATAAACCTGCCATACCCCTTTGACAAAGTCTGATTAATGCATTCAACAGTATGAATTCTCTCAAATAATGTTTCAGCATCCACTGTCATTGATTGGGTTTTATGTGCCAAATCGGCTGTTTCCTTCTCCAGAGTGCTGAATCTTACTTTAAATACTTTCTATCAGTTTGAACCATTTCTAAAAGTACCTCAGTTAAATGAGTTTTATTTGTTAAAATGTTTGTATCCTCCTTCATATTTCTGACCTCTTTTTCAAGAAGCTTGGTTTAAGTCTGTACCTTTTCTAAAAATACTTCTGTTGACTGAGTTTTGTTAGCTAAACTGATTGTATCCTTCTTCAGATTTCCAACTTCTTTTGTGAGAAGTTTGCTTTCAGTCTGTATATACTGTACCATTTCTAAAAGTGCCTCATTCTTAGCCCTATTTTCAAACCATATTTTTAAGAAAAAAGTACTGAGGAGAAGACTAATACCCAAAATAAAAAAATGGTGATGTATAGGATCATCATATAAGGCTTGAAAAAACCTTGTACATAGTGTAAGTAAAGAGGCTATCGAAACCTTAACAGGTTGTCTGACATACTATCCTTTTAAATTACAAACATGATTTATGTTTTGGATATTAAATCTTACCTGTGGTTAAATTAAGTGCAATAACAATTACTTGCCAGTAGGTGTGACAGGCCACCTACAAAACCAACCCCGCTGGGCATAGCAGCACACATAAAGTCATGAGGCTGATCTGAAATCTGATTTTGGAGTGAAATGCTGAAAGATAAATCCCAGAATTGTGATCTGTAGATGTCTCTAGAGCAGTGGAATAGGCAAATGCAATCAAAAAAGCTGCAGAACACCTGGCTCAGACTGGGTAAGCCCACATTTGGCCTGAATTTCCACAGCATGTGCTGGCAGGAGGCAAATGGTGGGGTACACAGGGACTTGAAACCACTCCAAGGCATGTAAATGGAAAATATAAAGAACTAGCCCTGATCCGTAGCGAGAAAAACGACTGTGTGAATTTCTAGTTGACTTTTGTAAAAACCTATCCTGTTCCTGGAGGAACCACAGAAAACCACAGGAAAACAAAGTTCATATTTACTCAGTTACTGAAATCACCAAGTCAACATAAGATGTATTTGAAAGCGACAGTTACAATGTGCTTTGATGACCTCCTTGAATAAAAGGTAATCCAGGCTGTCTGGGGTTCTGTGCCTGGTTCATACTTTAAAGTCTCCCATCCCCCTGTCCCATTGTTTATCAAGCAGATCTCTTCTGTTATAAACAGTTTGTAGTAACAGAGGACTCAGTGGTTTTATGCATGAATTTATTTACTCTGAGTAAATACATTCATTTTCAAATTCTCAAAGTGCCCTTTCTTAGCAATGCTTTCCAATCCTGTCTGTTTTCTTATTAGTACATATAACCTGCATTTTATTTTCTACAGTGGTAGGCTTTTGCCCCAGTTCTGTCCTACCATCTTCTCTCATCTCTTAATCCATTCTTCCATCTTCTCTTTCCTACATAAGGTGCAATTTAATGATGATTCTCAGGTTCCCACAAAACACAGAATTTGACCCCAGAAGAGATTCTTAGTCTGTTTAATATAAAACTTTCCCTGACATGGGGACAGGACATAATCAGAGAGTAATTTAATCTTCTAAACCTCAAGGCTATTCCTACGTGCTCAGTGTTACAAACTGAAGCAGTGTTTGCAAAACAATCCAGTTTGTGAGGGCCCTACAGTGTCAAGTGTGAAAATCAGTATAGTAGATGACTTACTCAAAGCAACAGCCTAGCTAAGTATTTCTGACTGTATGACACTAGACACTAATTGCAACTGAGCTGAATGCTTTCAGGGTCTTATGAGATATTTGGGTCATATATATAATCTATATATACATCAAGAAAACTACACACATACACACATGGGGGCAGGACACATACAACTGGAATACAATTGAAATAAAATACAAACAATTTCTGATGTAATGATGGTGAAAGCATGAACAAAATTACTTTTCCACTCAAATGACTCTCACTGAAGTTTGGAAGTATATAAAGAAAAGAAAGTTTAGCACACTTGGAATGACGGTGTGTACCTTTAATGCCACAACTTAAGAGGCAGAGGCAGGTGAATCTTTATAAGTTTCAGGCCAGCCTGACCTACATAACAAGTTTTAGGTTAGTTAAGACAATGCAGTGAGACCCTGTCTCAAAAAACAAAAAAGGTTTCATCAAATACAATAAAAGAATAGCTATCAATAATTGTGACTGATTTTACATTTCTTCTAATTAGTAAGTAAAATAAACAACATAATAGAACATATGACTAAAATCATGATTAAGTAACAATACAAAAGTAATGTGATAGAGTATTAAAATACACATTAAACTTTCTACTTTGACCATATTCATGGATATAACTTAAAATATTTCACAGAAATTAAGTCATCATGTCAATATTCTCATCTAAACTATCCAATTTGATTGTCTTGCTTATGTGTATTACAGGAATATTATATAACAGCATATAATGATTCTGTATGCCTTATTGGAATTTTATTCAATTTTGGATATTTTCATTTGTCAGGAATATTAGTTTCATTGTTGATAGATATGTAAACTAACCGAATTGTACCCATACTGAATGTATGGGTACAATTTTGCAACAAGTTTATGAATGTAATTTGAAATAACATATTTAGGTATATACACAGTGGTCTCCAATTTACCATGGCTCAAAGGAAATTTATTCCTTTTGTCTCCCATGCCCCTGTCCTGTTGCTCATCAAGCCCATCTCTTCTGTTAAAAACAGTTTGTAGTAACAGAGGACTCAGTTTTATAACCCTGCTGAGTAAAAAATTCATTTTCAAATTCTCAAAGTGCCCTTTTTTAACAATGCTTTTCCAATCCTGCCTGTTTTCTTATTAGTACATACAACCTGCATTTTATTTCCTACAGTAGTAGGCTTTCGCTCCAGTTCTGTCCTACCATCTTCTCTCATCTCTTAATCCATTCTTCTATCTTCTCTTTCCTACATAAGGTGCAATTTAATGATGATTCTCAGGTTCCCACAAAACACAGAATTTGACCCCAGAAGAGATTCTTTATCTATTTAATATAAACCTATTCCTGATAAGGGAACAGGAAATAATCTGAGGGTAATTTAATCTTCTAAACCTCAAAGCTATTCTTAATTTCTCAGTGTTGCAAACTGAAGCAGTGTTTGCAAATCAATCTAGTTTGTGAGGGCCCTACAGTGCTTAGTGTGAAAATCGGTATAGTAGCTGGCTTACTCAAAGCAACAGCCTAGCTAAGTATTTCTGACTGTGTGACAGTAGACACTAATTGTCACTGAGATGAAAGGTTTCCGGGCCCTATGATATATTTGGATTATATATATGGAAGGAACAAGAAAAACTACACACATACACACACGGGAATGGGGCACATACAATTGGAATAAAATACAACTTTTGATGTAAGGATGGTGAAAGCATGAATGAAATTACTTTTTCACTCAAATGACTTTCATTGAAGTTTGGAAGTATGTAAAGATAAAAAAGGTTATCACATTGAGCATGGCAGTGTGTACCTTTAATGCCACCATTTAAGAGGCAGAGGCAGGTGAATGTCTATGAGAATCAGGCCAGCTTGACCTATATAACAAGTTCCCAGACAGTGAGACCCTGTCTCAAAAAATAAAAAAGATTTTATCCAATGCAATAAAAACATAACAATATCAATATCATAACATATCAATAATTGTGATTCATTTTATATATCTTTAAATTATTAAAAATTAATCAACCCAATAGAATATATGATTGAATTCATGAATAAGTAACAATACAAACGTAATCTGAACAGAGTATTAAGATATACACTAACTTTCCATTTTGGCCATATATTGGATATAACTTAAAATATTTCACAGAAATGAAGTCATCATATTAATGCTTTACTCTAAGCTATCCAATTTTATAGTCTTGCTTAGAAAGGTCTATTACAGGAATATTATATAATAGTATGAGATGACTTTGTACCCCTTATGGGAATTTTATTCCCTTTGGATGTTTTCATTTGTCAGAAATATTGGTTTCATTGTTGACAGGTATGTGAACTAATCTATATGCACTCACACTGACTTTGCAACAACTTTACGAATAATGGCTCTGTGATTTGAAATTACATATTTAGCTATATGCACAATGGTCTCCAATTTACCATGGCTCAAATGAAATTTATTCCTTTTGCCAATTTTATTTAACTTTTATTATTCTTTTGCAGAATTTGTTGTTTATTTATCTGTTTAATTATTTATTCTGGTTTTTCAAGACAGGGTTTCTCTGTAGCTTTGGAGCCTGTCCTGGAACTAGCTCTTATAGACAAAATGGCCTCAAACTCACAGAATTCTGCCTTCCTCCTGAGTGCTGGGATTAAACGCATGTGCCACCAATGTTCAGCTTCTTTTGGAGGACTTTATATAATGTGTTGAGATTATCTTCACCCATCCTCCCCCAACTCTCTCCATTCCCTTCTCACCCAACTTTGTGTTTTTTTTCTTTTTATTTGTTTTATCATCCAAGGCCAAAGTATACTGCCTAAATATTCTTGGGTGTGTGGTCTTCTACTGGAGTATAATTGATTTACCAGGGCCTATACTTTTAAAGAAAACTGACCCTTCCTCTCCCAGCATCTTACAATAGTATCCAAGGTGAAAGATGGAACATCCTGCCCAGTGCCTCCATGTTGGGATGCAGTCTTCCTTAGACTTGCACAGATCTTGTGTATGGTATCACAACAAATGTGAGTTCACATGCACAACTGCACTGTTGTTTCCAGAAGACACCATTTATTGCCATCCAATGCCACTGGCTCTGATACACTTTCTGCCTCCTCTTGTGCAATGTTGCCTAAGCATTTGCAGGAGGGTCCACAGTATATATTCTCCACTGAGGGTTGGGTATTCTGTTGTCCCTTATGCTTTACACCTTGGTGTATGTTGCCTGTATAGTGAACCAAACCAAGCCTCATGCATATGAGGCACAGGCTGTCCAAATGAGGTATATTTCTAAGTCCCAACATGCAATTCTTTTGATTCCCAGTATCCAAAATAAAACATACTCACAGAAAACCCTAGAATTGCACAGTGAACTGTGTCATTGAGCTCTGTTGTCCAAAAAGTAAGTGTGTCAAATACACTGTCAGTCTAGCACACTTGAGAGTAGCTACAGGCTACTCAGTCCTCTCATACACTGAGGAAAATCTAGACTGGCTTTCATTTCTACCAATTCTTCTTTTACCCTCCTGCCATCCCGTACTGATTGTAGCACTTCTTCTTATAATGCCTTAATATGTGCAGGAAGTCTTCTCTCTCCATTATCCCAAGGAATGTGTAAACAAGGTTAGGGGATGACTCAGTGGGTAATGGCACTTGCTGCACAAGCATAAGGGGCTAAGATTGTGATACTCAGTATTTTGTAAAACTAAAAATCAGGTATGGCTGGGCACATTAATTCCAGTGCTATGAAGAACAGAGACAGGAGAGTTTCAGGATTTGCTGGCCAGCAGTCTAGCTGAAAGACAAAAGCTCACAGCTCCAGTTTAAATGGGAGGTCCTGTATTAAAGGAATAAGGCTAAAGGTAATAAAGTAGGATTTGTGACACCCTTCTCTGCTTTTGGAGCAAAAAAAAATATATTGTATGGGAAAGGAGATGAAAAATAAGAGTAGAATTGAAAGCTAGTACAGACTTCTCAAACTATGATAGGGTTGACACCTAATAAACTCACAGCAAGTTTAAAGTACATAGTTTATAATAATCGTAGTATAACTATGTTTCTGCACAGCCATGCTCAGCTGCATGAAATACTGTGGAGTGCTAGTATTTCCCCCTCCAACTCACTGGCCAACTGGGATTGTAGCTTCCTGCTGCATTGTGGCCTCCCACCATATACCATATAACTAGACCGAGAACAGATCAAAGTTTTAAATCCACAGTATAGCTACTACAGGATATATTTTGCTTCTGAACTCTCATAAATTGTGTGTTGGGAACTAGGGTTGTAGCTCAGTGGTACAACACTGTATGTAAGGGGTCTGGAGATTGATATCAAAAATAAATTTTGAAATACAAAAGATAAATGCCTATTGTCTATGGTTGGGAACATTGTTCTTCTGTGGGAGATCCTTTAGCTCCTTCAGCCAATAACCTTTGAGCATGGTGTCTTATAGTACAAATGTAGCTGTAAAGTGTGAGCTCACTTTCTTTCTTCTGGTTCTCACTTCTGCAGCTAGATTCAGTTCCTCTTCCCCATTCGTGCAGAGGATTGTGATTTAGGATGGAGATCTGTGAGTATTCCCTAAATAAATTACCATTTATTATGTGTAATTCTGAACTAGTGTGGAATTGTTTTCTATCTTCTGCCATCATCTGGTGCCCAAACATGGGGACAGTCCACATATTTTGTGATTAGTCCACCAACTGCATGGCACATTGGGTACTGACTCTCCTGTCCACAGCTCTAGCTGGCTCTCAGATGCATCAGGCTGCTGCTCAGTGTTCCCCAGCTCATGACCCACATGCTGCCTCTCTGTGCATTACACACCAGCCCATATGCTGCTCCCTGATATGTCTGTGGTGCACAAAATAAACAGCTCACACTGATGGAAAACTTTGGGCTTTCTCTTTATCCTGGGCTCCAAGTCTTGGAATCAGTTGATCACCTCATTAACTGCTCTTAATTTGTTAAACAAAGAATATTTTTAAGTACCTATGTAAGCAACACTTGCTGTTCACTGCTGCTACTCTCTCTCAACCATGTGGCTGCAAGTACAACACCTGGTGGCTGATTGCATTTATTACACCTACACCTATTCATTGCAAATGCCTTATGACAGGTAAAGTCTGAAAAGCTACAAAAAAAACCCTGCTAACACCCAAGAGTTCAATAATTACTTTTCTTATACCATGGAAGATATTCTGCAAGGCTTGTGTGATTTTCCTTCTACATCCCTTTATTTAATCTAGGATTAATTTTGTTGTCAATATTATCTCATTAAAAATGGTTCAATACACTATCATATCATCTGCAAATAACAAAAGTTTAAATTTTTCCTTTGCAATTCGAATCCCCTTGTTCCCCTTATGTTGTCTTATTGCTATTGCTAGAACTTCAAGCACTATATTGAAGAGGTATGGAGAGAGTGGACAGCCTTGTTGTGTTCCTGATTTTAGTGGCATGGCTTTGAGTTTCTCTCCATTTAATTTGATGTTGGCTGTCGACTTGCTGTAAATAGCTTTTATTATATTTAGGTATGACCCTTGTATCCCTAATCTCTCCAAGACTTTTTATCATAAAGGGATGTCGAATTTTGTCAAATGCTTTTTCAGCATCTAGTGAAATGATCATATGGTCTTTTTCTTTCACTTTATTTATATGATGGATTACATTGATAGATTTTCATATGTTGAACCAGCCCTGCATCTCTGGGATGAAGCCTACTTGATCATAATGGATAATTTTTCTAATGTGTTCTTGAATTCCATTTGCCAGTATTTTATTGAGAATTTTTGCGTTGATGTACATGAGTGAGATTGGTCTGTAATTCTCTTTCTTGGTTGAGTCTTTGTGTGGTTTTATCACCATAGAACCTTCATCTGGCCATGGATGGAGATAGAGACAGAGATCCACATTGGAGCACCGGAACGAGCTCCCAAAGTCCCAATGAGGAAAAGAAGGAGGGAGAACATGAGCAAGGGAGTCAGGACCGTGAGGGGTGCACCCATCCACTGAGACAGTGGGGCTGAGCTATTGGGAGCTCACCGAGGCCAGCTGGACTGGGACTGAAAAAGCATGGGATAAAACTGGACTCTCTGAACATGGCAGACAATGAGGGCTGCTGAGAAGCCAAGGACAATGGCTCTGGGTTTTGATCCTACTTCATGTTCTGGCTTTGTGGGAGCCTAGCCAGTTTGGATGCTCACCTTCCTAGGCCTGGATGGAGGGGGGAGGACCTTGGACTTTCCACAGGGCAGGGAACCCTGACTACTCTTCGGATTGGAGAGGGAGGAGGAGAGGAGTGGGGGGAGGGTGAAAGGAGTGGGAGGAGGGGGAGAGAAATGGGAGGCTGGGAGGAGGTGGAAATTTTTTTCCAATAAAATATAAATTGAAAAAAAGGAATAAAAAGAAAAATCTTCCAATAAAATTCTTTGTAAATTTTTTTAAAAAATGGTTCAATACAATGGAGAATGATAGCATCAATTTGACAAAATTATCAGAAAGAATTTGTGCTGTTGAATTTAACTATAGGAATCTATTGAAAAGTTATGCTAGATTAATGGATTAGATATCTCTCCAGGAAGGTAATATGCATAGAGTCAAAATATGTCCAAAGATGGGATGTTATATTTAATGGACAAGTTTCATACCTTGGAATCCTCAGTAAGGGCTTTAGAACAGAACAATGGACAAGATTCAGACTTTACAAAAGGCAGTAGTAAAAAGATGTAGAAGATTGAGGAATTTATTAAAATTGTTGAGCAGGGACAGAAGATACAAGGAGGGGATTTAACTTCACCAGTACATGTCAGACCATGGGATGGCATATGCAGTTTTAACAGCATATTCAATAATTTTCATAAATACCATCTGGCACAAAGGACCCTAAGTTTGTCAAAGGACAGGCATGGGAACCAATATGCATGAGCAAACTAAAAGACATAAAACTAGCAATAATTTCTTATGGGCTACATTCACCTTTTGTCATGAAAATGGTAAAAGTGTGGGCTTTCAAGCACTAAAGCTACCCCACATGATTAGCTTCAATTAATCTCAGCAGTTTTGGAAGATGGACCTCAGCTAGTTTGAAAGTGTTATTGAAGAGAAGAAGCAAAAGTTTTAGAACAACTCAGTAAAGCATAAGGATTTGAGACTTCCCAAAATCAAATTCTTGGTTAGGGTCATTATTCTGATCCTCAGGAACAGGCTTACTATGATCAACACACCTTGTCCCTTTATAGCACAGCAGTTTTGAATACATGGGATAGGATTTAGGAAATAGGAAACAGGCTTAAATCATATACCAGTGATAAACAGGACTAGAAAGAACCTTTTAGTGACTTTTTAAAAAGACTTACTGAGGCTGTATAAGTAGGAGTGACAGACCCTGAAGCTTCACTTGTACTTATCAAATCTTTGGCTTTTGGAAATGTCAGTGTAGAATGTAAGAAGGTCCTTGGTCCTTTAAAATGTTAGATTAGCACCCATAGATGAATGGATCTTGCATACTATGAATGTTGAAACATTTGACTATAGTACCTAATCTTGAATAGGAGAAGCAATTTCCAGTGGTATGAGAAGACATCAAAATGCTAAATGTTTAATTGTAGAAAAACTGGACATCTTAGAAGAGACTGTAGACAAGGAATTCCTAAAAATAATGTCTCCTCTAGGAATAGCAAGAATAGGAGAACTCGGCCTTCTAGTATATGTAGGAAGTGTAGCAAAGGCCAACATTGAACCAATAAATGTAGCTTGATAAGAGACAGACAAGGCAACCTGATACCACTGGGAAACTCCTTGGGGGGATTTTGCACATGCCAGTGTCAAACAAGTTCCAGTCACTGTGGAGAACATTTTGCACCAGGAAAATTAAACAATCCAGTGCCTACTGTAAAATCCATTATGTTATGGATGATGTCATAGACATGGAGGATGAATCAAAAACTCCAGTAGGAAATAGGAAACATATATTTTGACAAACTTCTGTAAATGATCCAAGTCCAAAGCTAAGAGTGTCTATAAATGACAAGGTAATTCAGGGATTAATAGACACAGGTGCAGATGTGAGTATCATTACTCCAGACTCTTGGCATTCAGGTTGGTCTCTTCAAGAGGCAGATATTCAATGTCTATGAATTGGAACCCCATCTCAAGTGAAACAAAGCATGTGTGTTGAATGCATAGGGCCAGAAAAACAGAAAGGATGGCTGAGGCCATATGTAGCTAATATTGCAGTGAAGTTATGGAGCCATGACCTGTTGCAGCAATGGAATACTCAGGTTAACATTTTTGCAGTCCAGAAACTCATACTTCTGGGAAAGATATTATAAGGTACTATACACAAAGCTCATCAGCCATTCAGGCTGAAAAAGTACACAAAGCAACTAGCAAGCCTTCAGATGGGGCTTATGATCTTGCCTTTAAAATGGTTAACTGAGTCACCCTTATGGGTTAAATGATGGCTGTTGACAGAAGACAAACTGCAGGCTTTACAACAGCTGGTACAGGAACAACTAGATGCTCACCATATTGAGGAAACAACCAATCCTTGGAATTCTCCTGTATTTGTTGTTAAAACAAAATCTGGTGTGTGGAGAATGGTGACAGCCCTAAGAGCTGTCAACAAGGTTATTCAACCTATGGTTCCTCTATAATCTGGAATTCTTCTGCCTTCTCTACCACAAAAAGGATGGCCTCTCAGTTATTGATTTAAAGGATTATTTTTTCACTGTACATTTAGAAGTAAAGGATAGAGAAAAATATGCCTTCACGATGCCTACTTAGAATAATTCTCAGCCTACTAGGAGATTCCAATGGACCATCCTTCCAAAGTGCTCAATAGCCCTACCCTGTGCCAATACTTTGTAAGTCAACCATTGGAAATAATACACAAGCAATTTTCTAAGTCTATAAGTTACCATTACATGGATGACATTTTGTTATCTGAATCAAATACAGATACTTTAAAAAGAATGTTTAAGAAGTAAAGAAAGTTTTGCCAAAATGAGGTTACAAATTTCTCCTGAAAAAATACAGAGAGGTGATTCTGTCAATTACCTAGGTTACAAAATACATTTACAGAAAATCAGAACACATAGGCACAAATTAGAAGAGACTGATTGCATACTCTTAATGACTTTCAAAGATTGTTAGGAGACATTTCCAGTCTATGTCTGGGTTTTGGGATAACACCTGATCCAATCGTTTATTACATTTTATTAAATAGTCCCAGAGAATTAACAGCTGAAGTGAAAAAGAACTGATGGTTCTTGAAGAGAAATTACAAAAGTCACATGTAAATAGAGCGAATCCAAATCTTAATTGCATTCTAGTCATATTGCCTTCCAGAAATTCTCCTACAGGAATTTTAAGGTAGAGGGAAGATTTTATCCTATAAAGAATTTTTAACCAGTTAAACCAAGTAAAAAATTAAAAATTTATGTGAAAAATTCTCTAAATTAATTACAAAAACAAAATTGAGACATTGTCAACTAGCAGATACAGTCCTAGCATAGATTATAGTGTTTTTTACTGCTTATTAAATTAAAAAAAATATGGAAAGACAATTAACTATGGCAAAGAGCTTGTGCTATTTTTTTGGAGGAATTAATAGCAATTATCCCAAATATGATAGACTTAACCTTATAAAGAGAACTAGTTGGATTCTTCCCCAAATTGTACTGGAGCCTGTATATTTTATCCTGATGCAAATAAATCAGGAAAGCCAGGCTATAAATCAGAAGAATTAAGTAAGTTGGGACAAAGCCCTTATGATTCTGCCTTTTGGGTAGAATTCTCATGGTACAAAGGGATTTTAAAGAACCTCTCAGTATAATTACTGATTTGCAATATGCAGAGTGAGTTGTCTTGCTTGTTGAAACCACTGAATTTACATCAGATGATACAGATTAGACTTCATTATTGATTCAGGTTAAAGATATAATCAGGAATATAATTTGTCCCATATACATTACACACATCCAAATCCATATGTGTCTGCCAGGTCTTCTAGCACAAGAAATGCAGAAATTGATCACTATTGATTGGAAGTGTGCTGAAGGCCTCAGAATTTCATAAGAAATATTATTTATTTATTATATTACAGTTTCACAGCAGAAAAGCAGATATGATGGAATCAATAGCTATTGGTATTGATGATGGAAAAATGAAAACTTCCAGTGAGTGCTTGAACATACAAGCTGCAGTTTATTGTTGCATGTGCCACTGGAGTAATGCAGTCATTTTAATAATGGAGTAATAAATTTAATGTTGTATATGCCACTGGGGTAATACAGTCATTTAAATTTGTTGGATTTTTCATCAACAGTTTATGTAGTTTTAGGTGAGATTGTATGTTCACTTTTTTTCCAAAAATATTTAAAACTAACCTGCTATTTTTATAGTAAATAATTCATTTAAAATAATTTGATTTCTCTTGTATTAACTAACAGCAATGGGAAATGAACATTAAGTTTTTTAAAACATTTTATTAGCATTTGTTAATTGTATAATATTGTTTCTTTGTGAATTTTTTATACAGGTATGTAATATATTTTGGTTATAATCACCACTACCCCCATTACCCTCTTTTGTCCTTCTATTCCTTTTTCTCCCTTTTGTCCACTTCACCTCCAGTGTTCACTACTGCCTCTTGACTACCTCCCACCTTTGCTTCCATATGTTTTTTTTTTGTTTGTTTAGGTTTATTTGGCTTTGGTTAAGGGTTACTTCTAAGAACATAAATGAAGGACCCCAAAATAATGTGTGTTTCACTACTTCCCAACCCTAATAACCATTATCTTCCTATAGATCTGAGGGAGGTGAGGGCCTCACAAGTTCCCATCCTGTAATGATTTAATGTCTGTAAATCCTCAGAGATGGGCAAGTTCTTGCGTACACCCCTTTCCTCTGTGACAGAGTGTTGGTAACCTGAGTACTGTCTGATAGTCACCGCTACTTAGGCTGAAAGCCAGAAACCCTTCCATGCCCCCTCTTTCTTGATCTTTCCTGAGCTTAGGAGGGGTTTATGTAGAGATATCCCACATAGGATTGAACATCAAATAGTCATTTTTTCTCACTAAATTATTTGACCAGTTAATGACACCCATGACCAAGCATTAATCTATGGATATAAATATAAACATGTAGAAGACAGTTTGATAGGCATAGCATGTCAATTTGGAAAGTATCTTGGCTTTCCCACTAGGACTGATGACTTACCTACCCAGCAGCCTTTTAACAGTGTTTACAGCACCCAATGAGACTTCCCTCCTATAGATACACCATTAATTCAGTCAAAAAGTGTTTAATTACCTCAAAGCAGTCACACCACTGCAACTTTAGCTGAAATTATTGATTGGTGAACACAACATAATATAAGCAAACTGCAAAATTTGACATCTTTTATAACCACTCCAATGGAAAAAAACCCATAAAATTATAAAAGCTTTTCAGGTTATGGTGGATTTAAGTTGAAAATATTGTAGGTTGCAATAGCATGTTATATATGCCTAAATTACTAGACACCATAGCATACTAAGATGTTACACTATTAATTGAAATATTTTCCATTATTTGTATAGTCTTCCAAATTTGTTGAATATTTTATACTTTACAGCATATTTAATTAGATATGCTACAGTTCAAATGTTCAATATCCTCGTGTGTGATAGCTACCCTATTGCCCATTACATTTTTGATACTAAAAGCCTTGTATACATGGTTTCTTCTGGGCTCAAATGAACATTCTTATGTACCTGATATTTTCATATATACAACTTTTCTAGGACTTGCATATTCCACTACCTAGGGTCTAGCTAGCTAGTATTGACAATCAGGTCTGTCTTATTCAGGATGGTATGTCTCTTTTTCTGGTAAGTTTGTTTTTTTCTTCCAATTATGTTTATTTTTCCAAATTTGCACTTGCTCCCCTCCTCCTACTCCCCTCCCATTCCCTCCACAGACACTCTCAACCCACTCCCCTCAATCCTAATAGTGGGCCATGCACACCACCCTGTGGAAAGTCCAAGGCCCTCCCTACTACATCTAGATTGAGTAAGGTTTACATGCAAAAATAAGATCCCAAGAAGCCAGTACATGCAGTAGAAACAAATCCCACTGTCACTATCAGTGACCCCCCAGCTGCCCCAACTGTCAATCTCCTTCAGAGTTGACTCCCAGTTGAGTTGTAGTCAGTGAGCTCAAGCAAACTGTCTCAGTGGATGAACTCCTCATGGTCTTGATCTCCTTGCTCATACTCTCACTGCTTCCACTCTTCAACTGGATCTTGGGAGCTCAGTCCAGTGCTCTGATGTGGGTCATTGCCTCTGTTCCCACCTGTTGTTGGATGAAGATTCAATGGTGATATTTAAAATAATCTTCAGTCTGACTACAGGGTAAGGGCAGTTCAGATACCCTCTCCTCTATTGCTTAGGGTCTTAGCTGGAGTCATCTCTGTGGGTTCTTGAGCATTATTCAAGAGCCAGGTTTCTTGCTAACTCCACAATAGCTCCATCAGTCAAGATATCTCTTTCCTTGCTCTTGTATCTGTTCTTCCCCCATCTCAACTATCTTATTTCCTCAAGTTCTCCTTAACCCCCCTTTCTTATACCCCCTACCCCCATGCTCCCAAATTTTTTGTCTGTTTCCAATTTCCAGGAGGGTCTATATATGTTTTTCTTTGGGTTCACCTTATTACTTAGGTTTTCTAGGATCTTGAACTATAGGCTCAATGTCCTTTGTTTATGCCTAATATCCACTTGTGAGTGAGTACATAACATATTTGTTTTTTTTGGGTCTGGGTTTCTTCACTCAGGATAGTGTTTTCTAATTCCATCCATTTGCATGCAAAATTCAAGATGTCATTTTTTTCCCCTCATGAGTAGTACTCTAATGTATAGATGTACCACACTTTCTTTATCCATTCTTCAGTTAAGGGACATCTAGGTTGTTTCCAGGTTCTGACTATTACAAATAATGCTGCTATGAACATAGTTGAACAAATGCTTTTATAGTATTATTGAGCATCTTTTGGATATATTCCCAAGAATGGTATTGCTGGATCCTGAGGTATGTTGATTTCCATTGTTCAACATAGCTGTTTTTATTCTAATACCAAGCTGTTTTTATTACTGTAGCTCTGTAATAGAGCTTGATGTCAGGGATGGTAATGCCTCTGGCAGTTCCTTTATTGTATAGAATTGTTTTGGCTATTGTGGGTTTTTTTCCAAAGAAATTGATTATTGTTCTTTCAAGGTCTGTGAAGAATTGTGTTGGGATTTTGATGGGGATTGCATTGAATCTATAGATTGCTTTTGGTAAGATTGCCATTTTTACTATATTGATCCTTCCTATCCAAGAGCATGGGAAATCTTTCCATTTTCGGGTATCTTCTTCAATTTCTTCTTCTTTCTTTCTTCATGTGTAGTAATAAGGGCAGCGGGGCTGTGTCCCCAGCACCCAGCTGCCTGGCTAGCTTATGCCCGAAATAACAACACACAAACTGTATTCATTTAATCACTGCTTGGCCCATTTCTATCTAGCCTCTTCTAGGCTAATTCTCACATATTAATTTAGCCCATTTCTAATCATCTGTGTAGCACCCCTAGGCGCGCTTACCGGGAAGATTCTAGCCTATGTCTATCCTGGGTCGGAGCTTCATCACGTGCCTCTGCCTGGGAGCTGGGAGCATGGCATCTCCCTGAGGCGTCTGCTCCCGAGAGGAGAGCTGTGGAGTCTGAGATCACTTCCTCTTCCTCCCAGCGTTTTGTTCTGTTTACTCCTCCCACCTATCTTCTAACCAATGAGGGCCAAGCAGTTTCTTTTTATTTAACCAATGACCTTCCTCCATCATTCATGGACTTAAAGTTCTTGTCAAATAGGTCTTTTACATCCTTTGTTAGTGTTACCCCAAGATATTTTATGTGATTTTTGGCAGTTGTGAAAGGTGATATTTCTCTGATTTCCCTCTCAGCTTCTTTATCTTTTTGTGTATAGGAGGGCTACTGATTTTTTGAGTTGATCTTGTTTCCTGCCACTTCACTGAAGGTATTTATCAGCTGTTGGAGTTCTCTGGTAGAGTTTTTGTTATTACTTATATACAGTTTCATAGCACCTGCAAATAACAAAAGTTTGACTTCTTCCTTTCCAATTTGAATCCCCTTGATCTCCTTATGTTGTCTTATTGCTGTTGCTAAAATTTCAAGAACTATGTTGAAGAGATATGAAGAGAGCAGACAGCCTTGTCTTGTTCTTGATTTTAGTAGAATTGCTTTGAGTTTCTCTCCATTTAATTTGATGTTAGCTGTTGGTTTGCTATAGATTGCTTTTATTATATTTAGATATAATCCTTGTATCCCTAATCTCTCCATGACCTTTATCATCAAGTTGTGTTGAATTTTGTCAAATGCTTTTTTCCATATCTAATGAAATGATCATATGGTTTTTTTCTTTTAGTTTATTTATATGATGGATTACTTTGATTGATTTTCATATGTTGAATCAGCCCCATATCTCTAAGATAAAGCCTACTTGATAATGATGAATGATATTTGATGTGTACTTTGATCCAATTTGCCAGTATTTTATTGGGAAATTTTGCATCGGTGTTCATGAGTGAGATTGGTCTGTAATTCTCTTTCTTGGTTGAGTCTTTGTGCAGTTTTGGTATCAGGGTAACTGTAGCTTCATAAAAAGAGTTTGTCAATGAGTCTTCTATTTCTATTATGTGGAACAGTTTGAGGAGTATAAGTATTAGCTCTTATTGAAAGCTCTGGTAAAATTCTGCACTAAAACATTCTGGCCCTGGGCTTTTGTTCATTGGGAGGTTTTTTGATGTCAGCATCTATCTCCTTGTGGCTTATAGGTCTATTTAAATTGCTTACCTGGTCTTGATTTAGATGCTATCTATCTAAAAAAAATTGTCCCTTTCTTTTAGATTTTGCAATTTTGTAGAGTACAAGTTTTTGTAGTAGGACCTAATGATTCTCTGAATTTCCTCAGTGTCCATTGTTATGTCCCCTTTTCATTTCTGATTTTATTAATTTGGATCTTCTCTTTTTGCCTTTTGATTAGTTTGGATTCGGGGTTATCAATCTTGTTGATTTTCTCAAAGAACCAGCTCTTTGTTTCATTGATTCTTTGTACAGTTTCCTGTGTTTCTATTTTGTTGCTTTCAGCCCTCAATTTGTCTTCTATTCCTCTTGCGTGAGTATGCTTCTTTTTTTTTCTAGAGCTTTCAGGTATGCTGTTAGGTCACACTTATGTGAGATTCTGGGTCAAGGAAGAAATAAAGAAAGAATTTAAAACCATCCTTAAATTCATTGAAAATAAAGGAACAACATATCCAAACCTATGGGATACTATGAAAGCAGTACTAAAAGGAAAGTTCATAGCATTAAGTGCCCACATAAAGAAAATGGAGAAATCTCACATAAGTCATTTTCTTCCATATGTTTTGGGTTAGGGTTATCAACATCCTACAAAACAACATGGTAACTCTATAACTCCAAGAGATCCAGGAGAGATATTTATTTTTAAAGACATTATCTTATTATATAGCCCAGGTTATCCTGCAACTTGCTTTGAAGACCAGATTGGTATTTAACTCACAGAGATCCACATGTCTCTGCCTCCCAAGTTTTATGATTAAAGCCATGTAGCCCTGAGCCAGATCTGTACACGGATCTTTAGGTAGAAGTTTTAAATTTGAATATAACTGAATTTCTCATGTAATTTCTTTTGAGGGAAATGTGATGCTCAGAAGCAAAGGCTGACCTGGAACGCAATGATCCTCAGAATCTTAGCAGACTTCTGCCTCATCCTAGCAAATGCTAAGATTGCAGGAGTGAGCAACCATACACAGTGGATCTATCAGTTTTTGTCTTCACTGTGTGTGTTCTTTTTGTCTTTAGATGGAAAGATTTCTTTAAAGATCACAAATGTGCATTCCTTATGATTCTTTAAATATGCTATTTTATATTCTATTTTAAAAATATATTATAGGTATGAAAGTTTCACCTGTGTAGGGATAGTCCAGCCCCTTAGAGGGCGTGTTCACCTCGGGCTAATGTTTACATATAAATCTGGCAAGCATGAGCCCCACCGCTCTCTCTGTTTTTGTATCTCCTGCTCGTCGCTGGATCCCTGGTGTTGTAAGCTATTCCTTCATTAAAATTTGCTGTTTCATATTAAGCTAGCCTGGTTATTACACCACCTACACACCCGCATGTATATCTGTGCACTGCTTAGATGCCTGATGTTCGTATAGACCAAAATCGTGCATCAGATACTCTAGAATTGGAGTTACAGATGGTTTTAGCCACTACATAGGTGCTGGGAATTGAACCTGGGTACTCTGGAAGAGTAGCCGTGAGATAGCTCTACAGTCCCTATATTTTTAATGTATCTAGTATTTGTCTATTAAGGAGTGGGGGTGGGGACTAAAGGAAAGGTGGAAACGTGGAGTTTTCCCCACATTTTTAACAATGTTACATTTGTAAGCACTTATATATAACAGAACTAGTTTCTGTAACATTTATTGAGTTTGTTTTCCTTTCTAGTGTGAAGATGTCAGATCCTCTGGAGTTTGTGGTACAGGTGGTTTTAAGCTGCCTAGAGTGGGCACTAGGAAATGAAGCATGTCTACAAAAGTAGCAAATGTACTTTTCTGCTGAAGCATCTCTCTAGTCCACAGAAGAAATTATTATTTTTGTTAATTACAAGAGTGTTTATTAGAGAAGCCATTATTTAATACCCTTTTATATATTTACAGCGTTGTTATTTTTAACAATAAAGTATAATTTAACAAAAGATTACTTTCTTTGAAAAATAAGGTAATTTAGGAATAAAAAAATACTTGGGATAAGAAAAATTTTTTAGTATGTTGTATTTTATCATTTCTAATACAAAGTTTACTAGGAAATGAGGTATTTCTGTCTTACATTAACTAGCATGCTACACTATATTCAAATATATACTTTACTTTATTCTTATAGATTTTACCCTTTTTCATTCTTTTTTTTAAAAAAATATGTATTTTATTTTTATTTATTTTTTTTCTTGGAAAAAAATTTCGGTCTCCTCCCATCCTCCCATTTCCCTCCTCTTCCTCCCACTCCCCTCCCCCTTCCCCCATTCCTTTCCCCCTCCCTCTCCAGACCGAAGAGAGTCAAGTGGAAAGTCCAAGGTCCTCCCCCCTCCATCTAGGTCTAGGAAGGTGAGCATCCAAACTGGCTAGGCTCCAACAAAGCCAGAACATGAAGTAGGCTCAAACACCAGTGCCATTGTCTTTGGCTTCTCATCAGTCCTCATTGTTCAGAGAGTCCAGTTTTATCCCATGCTTTTTCAGTCCCAGTCCAGCTGGCTTTGGTGAGCTCCCAAAAGATCAGTCCCTCTGTCTCAGTGGGTGGGTGCACCCCTCACAGTCCTGACTACCTTGCTCATGTTCTCCCTCCGTCTTCTCCTCATTGGGACCTTGGGAGCTTATTCTGGTGCTCCAATATGGGTCTCTGTCTCTATCTCCATCCATCGCCCGATGAAGGTTCTATGGTGATATGCAAGATATTCATCAGTGTGGTTATAGGATAGGGGCATTTCAGGTTCTCTATCCTCAGCTGCCCAAGGCACTAACTGGGGACATCCTCCTGGGCACCTGGGAGCCTCTCTAGGTTCAGGTCTTTTGCCCACCCTAAGCTGGATCCCTTCATTAAGATATATGCTTCCCTGCTCCCATATCCAACCTTCCTTTATCCCAACCTTCCCAATTCCCCAAGTTCCCCCCATCCTCCCCTTCTCATATTTCTCTCCCCATCTCCCCTTACCCCTATCCCACCCCACCCACAAGATCCCAATTTTTGCTGGGCAATTTTGTCTACTTTTTCATATCCACGAGGATAACTATATGTTTTTCTTTAGGTTCACCTTCTTATTTAGCTTCTTTAGGATCATAAATTATAGACTCAATGTCATTTATTTATGGCTAGAAACCAAGTATGAGTGAGTACATCCCATGTTCATTCTTTTGGGTGTGGGACACCTCACTCAGGATAGTGTTTTCTATTTCCATCCATATGCATGCAAAATTCACGAAGTCACTGTTTTTTTTACCGCAGCGTAGTACTCTAACGTGTATATATTCCACACTTTCTTCATCCATTCTTCCATTGAAGGACATCTAGGTTGTTTCCAGGTTCTGACTATTACAAATAATGCTGCTATGAACATAGTTGAACAAATGCTTTTGTAATATGATAGGGCATCTCTTGGGTATATTCCCAAGATGGTATTGCTGGGTCCTGGGAAAGGTTGATCCCGAATTTCCTGAGAAACTGCCACACTGATTTCCAAAGTGGTTGCACAAGTTTGCATTCCCACCAGCAATGGATGAGTGTGCCCCTTACTCCACAACCTCTCCAGCAAAGGCTATCATTGGAGTTTTTGATTTTAGCCATTCTGACAGGTGTAAGATGATATCTCAAAGTTGTTTTGATTTGCATTTCCCTGATTACTAAGGTAGTTGAGCATGACCTTAAGTGTCTTTTGACCATTTGAACTTCTTCTGTTGAGAATTCTCTGTTCAGTTCAGTGCCCCGTTTTTTTATTGGGTTAATTAGCATTTTAAAGTCTAGTTTCTTGAGTTCTTTATGTATAATGGAGACCAGACCTTTGTCTGTTTTGGGGTTGGTGAAGATCTTCTCCCAGTCAGTAGGTTGCCTTTTTGTGTTAGTGACAGTGTCCTTTGCTTTACCGAAGCTTCTCAGTTTCAATAGGTTCCATTTATTCATTGTTTCCCTTAATGTCTGTGCTGCTGGGGTTATACATAGGAAGCAATCTCCTGTGCCCATATGTTGTAGGGTACTTCCCACTTTCTCTTCTATTAGGTTAAGTGTGTTCAGACTGATGTTGAGGTCTTTGATCCATTTGGACTTGAGTTTTGTGCTTGGTGATAGATATGGTTCTATTTTCATTCTTCTACAGATTGACATCCAGTTGTGCCAGCACCATTTGTTGAAGATGCTTTCTTTCTTCCATTGTATACTTTTAGCTCCTTTATCAAAAATGAGGTGTCCATAGGTTTGTGGGTTAAAATCCCAGTCTTCTATATGATTTCATCAGTCGACTTCTCTGTTATTATGCCAATACCACCCTGTTTTCATTCCTGTAGCTCTGTAATAGAGTTTGAATTATGGGAGGTTAATGCTTCCAGAATTTCCTTTATTGTATAAGATTGTTTTGGCTATTCTGGGTTTTTGGTTTTTCCATATAAAGTTTATTGTTATCCTTTCAAGATCTGTGATGAATTTTGATGGAACCTTGATGGGGATTGCATTGAATCTATAAATTGCCTTTGGTAGAATTGCCATTTTTACTATGTTGATCCTCCCAACCCAAGAGCAAGGGAGGTCCTTCTATTTTCTGGTATCCTCTTCAATTTCTTTCTTCAATGCCTTAAAGTTCTTGTCAAATAGATCTTTCACTTCCTTGGTTAGGTTTACCCCAAGATATTTTATGTTGTTTGTGGCTATCGTGAAAGGTGATGCTTCTCTGATTTCCCTCTCTGCTTCCATATCCTTTGTGTATAGGAGGGCAACCGATTTTTTGGAGTTGATTTTGTATCCTGCCACATTACTAAAGGTGTTTATCAGCTGTTAAAGTTCTTTGGTGAAGTTTTTGGGGTAGCTTATGTACATTATCATATCATCTGCAAATAATGAAAGTTTAACTTCTTCCTTTCCAATTTGAATCCCCTTGATCCCCTTATGTTGCCTTATTGCTATTGCTAGAACTTCAAGAACTATATTGAAGAGGTATGGAGAGAGTGGACAGCCTTGTCGTGTTCCTGATTTTAGTGGCATGGCCGTTTAATTTGATGTTAGCTGTCGGCTTGCTGTAAATAGCTTTTATTATATTTAGGTATGACCCTTGTATCCCTAATCTCTCCAATATTTTTATCTTAAAGGATGTTGAGTTTTGTCAAATGCTTTTTCAGCATCTAATGAAATGATCATATGTTTTTTTCTTTCAGCTTATTTATATGATGAATTACATTGATAGATTTTTGTATGTTGAACCAGCCCTGCATCTCTGGGATGAAGCCTACTTGATCAAAATGGATAATTTTTCTAATGTGTTCTTGGATTCGGTTTGCCACTATTTTATTGAGGATTTTTGTGTTGATGTTCATGAGTGAGAAAGGCCTGTAATTCTCTTTCTTGGTTGAGTCTTTGTGTGGTTTTGGTATCAGAGTAGCTGTAGCTTCATAAAGGAATTTGGCAATGACTCTTCTGTTTCTATATTGTGAAATACATTAAGGAGCATAGGTATTAGGTCTTCTTGGAAGTTCTGGTAGAATTCCGCATTGAAACCATCTAATGCTTGGCTTTTTTTTGGTAGGGAGGTTTTTGACAACAACTTCTAATTTTTTACGACTAACAGGTCTATTTAGGTCGTTCACCTGTTCCTGGTTTAACTTTGGTATATGGTATTTATCTAAAAAAGTGTCCATTTCTTTTACATTTTCCAGTTTTGTGGCATACAGGCTTTTGTAGTAAGATCTAATGATTCTCTGAATTTCCTCTGTGTCTGTGGTTATGTCCCCCTTTTCATTTCTGATCTTATTAATTTGCATATTCTCTCTCTGCCGTGTGATTAGTTTGGATAGGGGTTTATCAATCTTGTTGATTTTGTCCAAGAACCAGCTTTTTGTTTCATTGATTCTTTGGATTGTTTTCTGTGATTCTATTTTGTTGATTTCAGTCCTCAGTTTGATTATTTCCAGTCTTCTACTCCTCCTAGGTGAGCCTGCTTCTTTTTTTTCTAGAGCTTTTAGGTGGTCTGTTAAGTCTCCAATGTGTGCTTTCTCTGTTTTCTTTAAGTGGGCACTTAGTGCTATGGACTTTCCTCTTAGGACTGATTTCATAGTGTCCCATAAGTTTGAGTATGTTGTTTCTTTATTTTCATTAAATTCAAGAAAGACTTTAATTTCTTTCTTTATTTCCTCCTTAATCCAGTTGTGGTTCAGCAGTTGACTGTTCAGTTTCCATGTGTTTGTAGGCTTTCTGGGGGTAGCATTCTTGTTGAAATCTAACTTTAATCCATGGTGATCTGATAAAATATGTGTGGTTACTAATATTTTTTTGTAACTCTGCGCTTTGTTATCGCGCATGTGGTCAATTTCAAGAAGGTTTTATGAGCTGCAGAGAAGAAGGTATATTCTTTCCTATTTGGCTGGAATGTTCTATAGATATCTGTTAAGTCCCGTTGATTCATTACCTCCATTAATTCTCTTCTTTCCCTATCAGGTTTCTGTCTGATTGACCTTTCCATTGGTGACAGAGGATAGTTGAATTCTTCTACTATTAGTGTGTGCGGTTTGATGAATGGCTCGAGTTTTAGCAAATTTTCTTTTAGGTAACTGGGTGCTATTATATTAGGGGCATAGATATTCAGGATTGAGATTTCATGCTGATGAATTGTTCCTGATATGAGTATAAAATGTTCCTCTCCATCTCTTTTGATTGATTTAAGTTTGAAGTCAACATTTTTAGAAATTAGTATCACCACACCTTAGGTCCATTTGCTTGATAAGCCTTTTCCCATCCCTTTACTCTGAGTAGGTGCCTGTCTTTGTGGTTGAGGTGTGTTTCTTGTAAACAGTAGAATGTTGGATCCTGTTTTCATATCCAATCTGTTAGCCTGTGCCTTTTTATAGGTGAGTTGAGTCCATTGACTTTAAGTGATACTCATGACCAGTGGTTGTTAACTCTGGTCACTTTTTTAGTCATAGTTTGTATGTTTCCTTTCTTTGAGTTGTGCTGGTGAAGGGTCTCTAGATGTTTGAGTTATTGTGGTCATTGTTGGACTCCTTGGTTTGTGATTTTCCTTCTATTACTTTCTGTAAGGCTGGATTTGTGGCTACGAATTGTTTAAATTTGTTTTTATCCTGGAAAATTTTGTTTTCTCCATTTATAGTGAATTAAAGCTTGGCTGGGTGTAGTAGTCTGGGCTTGCATCCATGGTCTCTTAGTTTCTGGAGAACCTCTATCCAGGACCTTCTGGCTTTCATGGTTTCCATAGAGAAGTCAGGTGTAAGTCTGATAGGTTTACCTTTATAAGTAACTTGGCCTTTTTCCTTTGCAGCTCTTCATATTCTTTCTTTATTCTGTATGCTTTGTGTTTTGATTATTATATGGAGAGGGGATTTTTTTTGATCCAGTCTCTTCGGTGTTCTGTATGCTTCTTGAACCTTTATAGGTATATCTTTCTTTATGTTGGGAAAGTTTTCTTCTACAATTTTATTAAATATATTTTCTGGACCTTTGAGGTCTACTTTTTCTCCTTCTTCTACTCCTATTATTCTTTGGTTTGGTCTTTTTATTGTGTCCCAGATTTCCTGAATGTTTTGTGATGAGAGTTTGTAGGTTTTGCTGTTTTCTTTCATCAGTGTGTTTATTTTCTCTATGGTATCTTCAGAATCTGAGACTCTTCTTTCTCCTGGATTCAGTGGGTTATGCTTGTTTCTGTAGTCTCTATTTGTTTACCTAGATTTTCCATGTCGAGCCGGCCCTCTGTTTGTGTTTCCTTCCTTCCCTCCAATTCGGTTTTCAAGTCTTGAACTGTTTCCATTATCTGCTTGATTGTTTTTCTTTGGTTTCCTAGAATATCATTCACTGATTTACTCAATTCTTCAAACTTTCTGTTATACTTCTCATCCATTTCTATAAGGGCATTTTTTACATGCTGTTTAAGGGCCTCTATCACTTTCATAAAGTCCATTTTTTCTACTTCTTGATTAACATGTTCATGTCCTCCTGTTTTGAGGTCGCTGGGTTCTGGTTGTTTCATGTTGTTTTTCAGATTGTTGGGGAATTCTTGCATTGGCGCCTGCCCATCTCTTCCTCCGAATGGTCCCCTATGGATCTTCTTTTACAGGATCAGGTCTCCTTGCCCACTGATGTACCTTCCCAGTGATGTCACTCCCCAGTGATGGCTTTCCTGGTGCCTAGATCGGATCTACTTGCTGCTTGGGTAGCTCGTACACAAAGGGCCTACCTTGCTTGCTGCAGGCAGGCTATTGAGGCAAAAGAACTACCGCCCTCCAGGTTGCCCTCCCGATTCGGATTCAGTCCCAGCGCCCGAACAGGCTGAGCTGGGAGATGTTATGTGGCCAAAGAGGGGAGGGAGGCAGAAGGGGGAGGGTTCTGGATGCAGGCTGGGTGGGATAGGAAGAGAGAGGAGGTATCGGGCAGTATAGCCCCTGCAGCAAGACCAGGAAGTGTAGGAGGGATGAGGAACGTCTGAGTTCCCTGTCCCCTTTTCATTCTTAAAGTACTGTCCTAAACCTTGATTCCACCTGAGTCCTTTATGTTTCTGTTGCTAAAGTGTCTGTTCCATACCACTTCATCATTTTTTCTCTTCATATATAAACTTACTACTCAGTCACAAGTCATTTTTGTTGTTCTTTTTCTTGAATGTGAGTCTTGTTTATGTATTATTTTTTAATATGAAGGGTTTTTTTGATGATACTGGTCATAGCTACAGCTATTGGTTAAATGATTGTTTTGAATTTTTTAAAAGTGTATCTCCCTAAAGAAGTATTTCCATGTATTTCATTCAAGTAAAATACATATAATGACTTTAGATTTTTCATGCCACATACCATGAGAAAACTTGAACTACATAAAAGACACCACTGCCCATTATCTTCTGAGTTTTTAAAGATAACAGAATATTTACAAAGAGCTATAATGTTCTACTCTGACACAGTGTGACTAGATAAGTCAGGATCATGAAAAATAAATGTTCTCATCGTTTTTAAAGAGTCAGAAAAAAGTAACTTGAAGGTGATGTTTGGTTCTTCCAGGATTCTTAGAATTCTAAATGGAAGAATTTTCTAAAAAAAGATTCAGATATAAACTTGTCCAAATACCTCGCTTAACCAAATTCTAGACATTAGTCTAGGGTCATGTTTCTAGAAATATTGTCATATTTATTTTTCTTTGCTTAGCACTTACAATCCTGTTATGTATACACAGTGCAGCACTGAAAATAAATTATAAAGTCATTAGCAGAATATTTGCTTGTTAGGTCAATAATAATAAGAAGAATTGAAGGTCAGATGTAGGACACTGGCTTAAGCTTTATATACTGCAGATTAGTACTAATGTTGTAGACTAGCAGGAGACTCTTAAAGGAAGACATAGAGGCTGGTAGTCTCAGGCAGCTATGGAAATCTGTGGGGATACTTAAATATAAGCAGTACTAGATAGTAGCAGTAGAGGGCAGTCTTTCACCAAAGGAGAAAGTATCTCAGTATCTGGTCTGGTTGCTTAAAATTTATTTAAAATCAACATTCTCTGTCTTTAGCTTCTTACAACCCATTCTATTTTATGAAATGGCAAATACATTTGGCTTTGATATTACTGGATTTCTGGAATGGCAATTTTTAAATTTAGATAGTACCTAAATGTCTTTCAGTTGCTTAATTCATTTTCATAAAATATTAAAGTTCGTAGTTTTAATTTTTGATGTCAGGTAAGTGATCAGAAACAATAATGTGGTTATGAAAACAACATGTAACCACCTCAGGTGGTCTTACTGTTTATCACACTGGATTCAGGAGCTATATGTTATCCTTTGGCCTTCTGAGTATACTCAGTTCAAGAACAACTCTTGCCTTTGTCATTTATAGTTAAGTGATGAGTTCCAAATTACTGAAGAATTTCTAGGCATTAGAAAACCTCCACTGAGGTTGTAAGCTGCAGTGGCATCATAGCACACTAAGCCTGGCAATGCATGAGATCCCAGAATCTTAAGATTTTATTTTTTATTTTAATTTCTAATTGCATGTATTTGTGTGTGTCTAAGTGTAGATTGCACATGGAGTGCAACACTCATGGAAGCCAGAAGAGGCCATAGATGCCATGGAGCTTCAGTAGCAGACGGTTGTGAGCTGCTAGATGTGGGTCCTGGGAAATTCATTTGGGCCTCCTGCAAGAGCACTATGTCCTCATAACCATCGAGCACATCTGCAGCCCTGGTGTGGGAATTCTATGAGAAAACTAAAAAGAGTGCTTATTGAGAACTTCATATTTGTTTCCCTCTAAAGACGAGACAGAATACTCGTGAGGGACTTGGGAAAGAACAGGTTCAAGGGAAAGGAGTCAGATTTAAAACAGAAGCTGGCTAATCTCAGCTTCTTAACTAGAGATAGAAAGACAAAGATTGTTTGCTGGGTTACTCAATTTAGTTATGCTTTAAAAGATTTCTTTGCAATGTCTTTAATACCCAATCATAAACTTATTTTTAATCCTATTACTAGTTTGACTAGATAAATGTAGAGTTTATTTTAATACTTGTTATTGGTTATGATGCTTGCTTTCCAGTGCACAGTAACCTTTGAGAGTATAGTGGTAATTAGGTGTTGTTGTGGGCTCCAAGTGAACAACATGTTAATTGTTTTCTTTTTTTTATTATTTTTTTTCCAGTTTTGGATAGTGAGTCACTGTTTTTATTAGAATACTAAGCATGTCTTTTCTATTTTTTACTTTTGACTTTGTTCCTTTGGGATTGCGGGGGGCGGGGGTTGTTAGTTCATAGATATGCCTTCAAGAATTATAGCTACTAAGTGTTGCTGGAGCTCCTTCTGCTTCTTCAGCCAATAGCTGCTGAGATACCAGCCCATTGGGGCGTGGTCTCTCTCTCTTTAAAAAAGTTGCCACTGCCCTCTGCCCTCCGCCCTCCGCCCTCTGCTCTCTCTCTCTCTCTCTCTCTCTCTCTCTCTCTCTCTCTCTCTCTCTCTTCTGGCTCCACTTCCAGCAACTAGGTTCCCTTCCTGATTGCGTAGAGGGCTGTTTTCTGGGACGGTAATCTGTAAAATTTTCCCCCTTAAATATATAACCATTCTATTAATCATAATTCCAAACTGGTGTGGGATTCTTTGTGACTTACGCCTTCAACTAAGGACTTGTATCAATGTATGTAACACCACTGTAAGGTAAATAGTTATTCTTCCCATGTTTCAAATGAGGACACTTACAGTGAGTAGTGAAGTCAGATCTGCAGTGTAGGTAGTTCATCCAGTGCTTGGCCCTGTGTAGCCTCTTGAAGAAATCTGACCGATTCTCTCCAGCCCTAGTTCTTATACTATTTAAGAAGTTCTACTAAATCGTTTTGCTTTTTAATATTTCATACATGTATACGATGTGTTCTGATTATTCTCACTACCTCCACCTTTTCTGCTCCCCATAACACACCTATCAACCCACTTTTAGTTTTTATTTTCCTTTTGGAATTGAGACAGGTCTTCCTACAGTGCATCCCTGGCTGACCTGGAACTCATTATATAGACCAAACTGGCCTCAGAAATCACTGAGGTCAGCCTGCCTTTTCTTCCCAAAGCTGAGATTTCAGGTGTGCACCACCATATACTGCCTTATTAAAGCTTTTAAATTATGTTTATTTTTATGTAAATTTTATTTTATTTTTTGTGTGTATGTGTGTTTGGGCATTCAGAAATTGTTTCCTTTTACCATATGAATCCCAGGGCTTAAATTTAGTTCATTGGGTTTGGCAGGAACTTCCTTTACCAACTGAGCCATTCCACGGGCCCCATTGTTATATTTTGATAATAATTTACCTATTATTCACAAGCAGAATTTGGCATTCAAAACTTCTTTTATTCTTGAAACTGTCTTATGATGCTATATTTTTGCTGTGAATATATTTTAAGTAACTGTTTATTTAAGACCTGTCTAGATAAATCTCTTATTAGTTGAAAGAATAAATACTGTCTAATTAAGGATAGTTTAAAAAGTATTAGATATGAACATAACAGTCTTAGTCATATCCTCAATTAAAAAGAAAAGAAAAAGTTTTAAAGAGGATCTTTTTTTTTTTTTTTTTTTTTTTTTTTTTTTGGTTTTTCGAGACAGGGTTTCTCTGTGGTTTTGTAGCCTGTCCTGGAACTAGCTCTTGTAGACCAGGCTGGTTTCGAACTCACAGAGATCCGCCTGCCTCTGCCTCCCGAGTGCTGGGATTAAAGGCGTGTGCCACCACCGCCTGGCCAAGGATCTTATTTTTATTTTTGTGTGTGTTTGTGCCTGTGGGCAAACCACATAAGTGTTATAGCAGAACATGGTATCAGAAGGCATCAGATGATGGTATTAGAGCCACCATACCTAGAGTTGTGGATGGTCATGAGCCACCCAGTGTGGGTGTTGGGAACTGAGCTTTCATCTTTTGTAAAAACCACATAACCAACGAATGAACCATTTTTTTAGAAACCTATTTTCACTTATAATTTTTTTTTTAACCTTTGAGACAAGGTTTCACGTGGCCCAGGCTGGTCTGAGTTCACTGTGTAGCCTAGGTTAACTATGAACTCCTCATTCTCTTACCTCAACCTCATGGATTTCTGACATTTAATATTGTGCCAGTTTCTTTTCACATTTTCATAATAGTTGCTAATTTATCTCACTACATTCTTAGATTTTATTTGGTTATTCCAGTACTCTGAATTTTATTTAACCTAATTTGTTTAGTTTAGCTAAGTTTAATACACTTTAGTTTGTAAACCAAATTTGGAAGCAACACAAATAATGAAAGTTTCCTTTTTACTTTTAGTATTTTATTAACTCTGCGAGAATTTTATATATGTATACAATGTATTTTGACCACGTTTTCCTCCTTTATTCCCCTTAATTTCTCCCAGTTCATTTCCAACCAAGTCTTAATCATGAGCTTTATTTATTTTTTCCCATAATTCATGGAGTCCAATTTTGCTCTCATATATTCCTGTGTATGAGACCAGCCATTGGAGCATGATCAACTTACCAAGGGCCACACCCATACTGACTCTTCCTATTCCCCAAGTCAGATGTCAGTAACTCCTCAGCCAGGAGTGGTATGGCTGGAATACTAACTCATAATAAATACGGGTTTTGTTATTGTTTTTGTTGTTGTATTTGCTTTTGAGGCAGGGTTCTACTCTACAGTTTGGCTGTCCTGGAACTCACAATGTGGACCACTCTGCCCTCGAACTCACTGAGATCCACCTGCTTTTGCCTCCTCAGTGGTGGGATTATTTGCTCATAGCTCTGTCTTTCTTTTCACTTCTTCTTTGGTCCCCTGTTGTTCCTCAAACCTCCTCCCATCTATATCATTGTGAGTCAGCATTTTTACATTTGACAGAGTCCATCAGATAATAACATTTTGTTTTATTCTTTTTTGCCTTTATCTAGAACTTTCTTCATGACTTACTTGTAAAATATGTATTACATATTAAGTTTTAGATCATAATTTTCCATTAGGACTTTTCATTGTTATATTGAAAAAATCTAGGTTTTATTTTCTGCATTGAAATAATAAAATACAGGGCTGACACAATGACTCAGCTGTCAAAGCTACTTGCTGCCAAGCCTGACAAACTCTAATTTCAGGAACCACCTGTTATAAAGTGAACTGACCTCTATAGCACGCACACACATGCATGGATAAAGTAATAAATGTAATTTAAAAAATGATAACATAGTATATGTAATTAATTTCTAGGTTATAATTCATAGCCTGTTTTCTTCTTAATTCTTTTTCAAGGCCAGGAAATAGTCTTCTCAAGTATTTATAGTGGAGGATATTCCTTGAGTGAAATATTCCAGTGATTTTATTCTTATCTGTTTTTCTGATATTGAACTCTGATACAGTTGAAGAATTTGATTTCACTTAAGTCCTTGATATAACATTTAAGTTATAAGTGACTGTGAATTTATATTGCTTAGTACTTCATTGTCTGTAATTAGTTGAATTAAACACCTTGTTTTTTTGCATTGTTGATTTTTATTTCTTGTCCATGTCTCACAATCTTGTTTCTTACTTTACAAGCTAATGGATTGGGCCATAACTTGTATGAGTTACTCTTAGTACTTAACATCTATTAATACATTTAACTTTCAAACATGTGCTTAAGGCAAGCACTATTATTAACCCCACGAACCCGGATGCCTGAGAAATTAGTGATTAGACCAAGATTATTACAAGATGAAGCCCACAGCCAACTCACTGTATTTTCCACTGTTGTGTCATTCAGGCCTTCATTGCTGTGACAATCACACAAGCCCATTCAAAGGAAAAAGATTTCCTTTGCTTCAAGGTTTTAGTGTTGGGTGGCCTTACTCTGTGGTGAGACAACACCATGGCTGTAGTCTGCTGTGGTTCTAGAGCAGAACCACTGCTTCACTATGGCCAGAAAGCAGAGATGAAGCAAGAAGAGGCCAGGAACAAGCTGTACCCTATATGACATAGATCTCAAATAGGGATGTCAGATAATCCACAAATGACTGATCCACTGACAAGGTCAGAGTCCTTCTGGTCCAATCGACTCAGTAACTCCATTTACCAGTTGAGTCCACACTTTCAACAAATGAGGTGGTATTTTAGGAGGTAAATTATCAGGGGGCAGGCTGATCATCTGTTATCATAAAATGAGTACCTCCTCAATGTGTAGTGAGTACCTTAATATGTAACAAGCTTCAAAACCAAGAATTTTCTTGTTAAATATTTCCACTAACCCTCCATCTCTGACAAAAGCCTGTGTAAAGTGGCCTGTAGGAGAAATGTTAGATTCTGGTCAGACAAATCTTGTATGTGTGTGTACATGAGAATCTTCTTATTTTTCCCAATAAACAAAAGAATTGTTGAAAGACTTAGAAATTCACAGAAATTGTGAATAACTTGGAAAAATGTCTTAGAACCAAATCAATTATAGGCTATAGTATGGTGTCAATTATTAAAGCAGGAACAATCAAGTTAGAATTGTAGGATGCTGAAATTTCAGATTACAAAGAGAACACATCTGTTTGGCATAGAACAAATGTCCCCAAAGGGAATAGATACTGAGCAATTTAAAAAAGGTGTTTATTTAAAAAACAAAACAAAACCCTGTGTGAAATTTTCTAACATGAATTTCAGTCCTCCAGTCTCCCAATGAATCTTCCTAACTTAATCTGTATTCAACAGTGAAGCCAAATGCTCTAACCTTTACATATGTTATATGATCTAGCTTAATACTCTTTCTTGCTTGTTCGTAAAATTCAGCCTGTAGAAAAGTAAGTGAAATCCTTAGTAAATGTATATTGTTGATGAAGTCATGGTCATATCAAGGACCAATGCTTCAGCCTCATAGAAATGGCAAATCCTTTCTTGGCGTAGCTCAGAGGGGAATCTAAGCCTGTCCTGGGGAATGGGTGTGAATATTTGCAGTGAGTAGAGAACATAACACCTGTAGCTTTCCAGATGACCTCCTCCCACACCTCATATTCATGGTCTGAAGACTGACACCCTACAAAGACTTCTATGCCTACCAAGATTAGTCAAACCTGCCTCCTTGTTCAGGTGTCTATAATAACACTGTCTCCTGCTCTCACTGTATTCAAAATCTCTGCCTCCCTGTTCAAGTGTGTACTATAAAGCCACTGAGATTCTGGGTTGCTGAGGTTTCTCCATCAGAGAGTCCAGTTTCCCTTATTCCAGTTTTTCTGTGTGTCTGTGTGTTTGTCTTTTCTTTTTTCCCACACCCCTGTCATATCAACCTTTGTAGCCCTGGCACCATTCTTTCACACTATCTAGCCTTTGCTTGCCTCTGCAGGTCAACAATCACCCCTATCCCCAACATACCTTTCACTGGAAGTTTTATTCACCTTAAAATTCCTTCCAAAATGCAGCCCCTATTGCTGGGCACCCTTCTGATGTAGGAAGTCCTTCTGTATATGTGTTGCTTTTATTGGTTAATGAATAATGAATCATTTCTAGGCCTCTGATAGGACAGAATAGAGCAAGGCAGAGAAAGCTAAACAGAATGCTGGGAGAAAGAAGGCAGAGTCATGTAGACAGCATGTGGCCACAAAACCTTGCCAGTAAGCCACAGTCACTTGGCAATACTTTAAAGGTATCTTGTCTTCAAAATTTGTTTCTAAGGATATGTTGTTTTGGAGAAAGTTCTTCTTTTGTTTCCAAAGATTATGAGAACCTGCGGATTCTTTCCAGGCTAATTTAGTTTGATGGACCAAAAATCCTGTAGCCGTGAACATCCCCCAAATATGTATTTCTGCTCTTGATTATGGTATTGTGTTTATTCAGCTCATTTAAAAATGTAATGTATATCTAAGAAATAAAGGTTAATTGATAGGTATCTATCATAGTCAATGTTGTAGTGATGTTAGTTAGGTTTTCTAGATATAGAGATATATATTTTAGTTAGATAGGTATTATTCAAATCTTTCAAAGACTAACAGAATATGGCATTTAAACATTTTAAAAACTTAGGACTTTTTATGACAGTGAGACATATCTGCTGCTGGTAGCACCAAGTTACTTCAAGAGGATGACGGGCACCAAAGAGGCTCCTTATGACATGAGTTAGCCATTTGGGAATGAAACTGCTCTTGACTAGACTGCTTAATGCTATTCTGTATGGACTCGACATGCAGGACCTCAGGACTTGACTGTTGAACTTGTGTAAAGGTGAGATGATCCTTCGGGGTTCCTGTTTCATGAAAGAGTCTGCTAGACATTCTGCTGGACACAGAACAAAAATTACTGAAGAACTGCCAATATGGAGAAACTGTCTTTGAAATGTTCTGCTTCATGAAAAAGTCTGCCAGATACTTGGGGCCAATACGCTGAAGATGGGTGCCACAATGTTACAAAGAACTTGGGGTAATTGTCCAGGCAGTGAAATATCTCTGTCAATTCTAAAGTTTTGGAAGTTGCTTACAATGCACATTTTGTTTACCTAGGTAATATTATATCCTTCTGGCGTCTTTGATGGAACTGGAGTTATAGTTTTCCTTAGTTATATAGAAAATAAAGTAAATATAAATATTATAGCTGTAATTCTTGCTTGATACCTGCTTTATTATATATAATTTTATTATGTTTAAGTTAAAACCTTCCTTTTTATTTGGACAGAAAAGGGGAGATGATGTAAGAAGTTCTTCTGTCTATGTGACATCAGGAGCTTGGGTGCAACCTAGGGCAGTTAGTGTCAAAGGGTTGAGGTCTGTTGGGACCATGTAGATCTGAGCATCCTATGCTGCCTTTCATGGCCATGGTGTCTTCTGGGCCTAGATTGTTGCCAGGGGCCATGTCTGGTTCCATGACTCTGCCATGGCTGCCATTGTGTTGATGTCCATGATTCCTTTTACCATCAAAAGCAGAATTGTTGGTCCTTCCTTTTTGTTTAAACAGAAAAGGGAAAATGATGTTGGAAGTCCTTCTCTCTATGTGTTGCTTTTATTGGTTTATGAATAAGGAAACAGCCTTAGCCCCATATAGAGGAACGGAATTAGGCAGGGAAAAATAAGCAGAATTCTGGGAGAAAGGAGGTAGAGTCAGAGAGAAGCAAGGGAGCTCCACTGAGACAGATAAAATCAGAACTTTAGCTGGTAAGCCATAGCCACATGGTGAGACACGAATTAATGGTGATGGGTTAAGTTAATATATAAGAGTTATCTAGTTAGAAGCTAGAGCTAATGGACCAAGCAGTGATTTGATTAATATATTTTCTGTGTGATTATTTCAGTTCTGGGCAGCTGGCACAAATAAGCAACTTTCTCTTCTAACAAATTGGTACCAATGTGAATGACTAAATCCATGTAAAATCTGAGAAAGTTTAAAAAGTAATCTGAGACACAAAAGAACAGAGGCAAACATGGTTTGGTAGCAGCAATTTGTTGGCTGGGCTCTGTTTGCTGGAAACAAGGCACAGATCCTTTAAGAGAGGTTTTCTTGATTCAGCCATAGCAGGAAAAAAGCCACACCATTTTGAAATGCCTGCATTCTGGCTATGCTGCCAGGGCAAACACTGCCTGTTTCAAGCAGGAGTTCAGCTACAGAGTATTTGAATGGGGTTTGTGAGCAGCATGCTGCAGCTTGTTTGATGGCAACTTAGACCAATGTGTGCCTGCAAGTGGGGTGTGTATGACTCTCAGAGGCAATGAGCAGCTCTGCCATGCTGGACTGTGTAGTGCAAGCAGGAAATGCTGTATTTTCACTAGCAATAGCACAGCTTAAATTTTTAAGAAGCGCTTAGCATTTTAAGTAGCATTCCTAGGCACTAAAGAATTGCTGATATACAATAAGACAAATTCAGATGAAAATGAGCACTAAATGTAAATAGGCTAGAGAGAAGAAAAACAGTATAGAGAGTTATAAAATGAATAAGGACAGTTATAAAAAAAGTAAATGGTTTAAAATAAGTTAAAGTCTTTAAAGAGACAGAGTAAAGATGGAAAATTCACAGAGACTCTGGATTATGTATATTATTGTGATTTTTTTTGAATTTTTTGACTGTGAAGGAGCTAAGTACAGGGAGAATTTTCATTATATGGGCACTAGGCTAAATCAGCATGTATATTATAAAGGTATCTTGACTATAAAATTTGGGTCTAAGGATATGCTGCTTTGGAAAAGAGGTTCTTTTGTCTCCACAGAAGATAAGAACCTGTAGATTGCTTCCAGACTAATATAACTTGATTAACCAACACACCCTCAAAGGTCACTGTGAATACATCCCCCAAAATACTTCATCCAATAAATAGCAGGAAGCAGTTTGGAGAGAAATAACTACACCTACATTCCCAAATATTGTTTATAAAAGTTTGTTTACATTTAAAGGGGGATATGCTATAGAGATGGATACTTTGCATTGGTTTGGATCTTGTCTATTGATACAAATTTAGTTCAATTCTGTTATATATGTATATTTCTGCTCTTGATGAAGGCATTGTATTTGTTCAGCTAATTTAAGAAATAAGTGTAATATATAATTAAGAAATAGAGGTTAATAGATAATCATCTATAATAGTCACACTTATAGTCATGTTAGCTAGATTTTCTAGATGTACAGAGATGTATTTCAAATACGTATTATTCAAACCTTTCAAAGACTACAGAATATGGCATTTAAAATGTTTTAAGAACTTAGGACTTTTCATGACAGTGAGACACATCTGCTCCTGGCAGCAACAGTTACTTCAAAGGAAGATAGACATTGAGGAGTCTTTTTCTTGAGTTTGCTAGCCATTCGGGCAAGAAACTGTTCTTGCCTGGACTGCTTAACTGGACATGCAGGACCCACAGAGAAATGACCGCTAAACTTGCCTAAAGGTGATGCAGTTCTTCAGTGTTCCTGTTTCATAAAAGAGTTTACCAAATATTGTGCGGGACACAGAAGAAAATGACTAACAAACTGCCAATATAGGTGAAACTGTCATTGAAACTTCCCACTTCATGGAAAAGTCTATTGGATGCTATGGGCCTGTGGGCTGAAGATGGTGCCCCAATGGTATAAAAAAACTTTGTGTGACTGTACAGGTAGCAAGATGTCTCTGTCAATTCTAGAGTTTTAAAAGTTGCTTACAATGAACTTATTGTTTACTTAGGTAATATTCTATCCTTCTGGAGTCTTTGATAGAATTGAAGAGTAGATAGTAATAATATAGTTTTTCTTAGTTATGATAAGAGATAAGGTAGATATAAATATTGTAACTGTAATTCTTGTTTGATACCCGTTTTGTTATATTTAATTGTGCTATATTAAAGTTAAAATCTTTCTTTTTTATTTATACAGAAAAGGGGAGATGATGTGGGATTTCTCTCTGTATGCTATGAATACGATTAGTTAATACTACTTTGAGCCCATAGCAGAGCATGGCTTTAAGATCTGGGTAGGGTAGATAAAACTAGATGCTGTGAAGGAAAATGTGGAGTCAGAGAGAAGTCATGGAGCCAGTGCCTGAGATAGACATGCTGAAACTTTGCTGGTAGGCCATGACCTTGTAGTGATGTACAGATTAATGGAGATGGGTTAAGTTAATATGTAAGAGTTAGCCAATAAGAAGCTAGAGCTAATGGGCCGAGCAGTGATTTAAGTAATATGGTTTCTGTGTGATTATTTCAGTTCTGGGTGGCTGGGACAAACTAGCAGCTCCCTTCTTACTATACCCCTCACTGACTGTACCAGTCTGGAGAGCAGGCCCTGGTCCTCCTTAGAACAGCACAGGAGCTGTCCCAGCTCATGCAGGTTTGGGTGAGCAAACCCTGAAACCCTTTGCTCCTTGTTCTTCACCCACCAAAACAGAGCTTCGCTTTGATTAGACCATGGATTTAGACAGAGTTCTTTGTACCAGCACTGGCTCAGATGTTATCATGATTCTGGTTGGCAATGCATGTCACTCAAATGCCATGGACCCAATAGAAGCATGGCTCTTTTACCCCCATATGTCTCCAGGTGTGAGCCCAGATCCTGGGCTTCCACACTTAAACCAACATATTTCTAATCTTTGATTTTTATATCATTACTGCAAAATGAAATCCATTATATTATTTTTAAAAAGCATATATGTTTTCATATGATATCTCTCTTTATTTCACATAGTACATTTGAATTAGTATATTGATTTTGAAAGCAATCAATTAAAGCTAAGTATAAGAGTAATTGGATTTTTAGTGTTTGTTTTATCCTAAATTAATTAAAGGTAAAGAAAATGTGAACTATCAAAGAATCTCTGAAGAATACAAGCCATTTTTTATGTTTTCTGTTAAAGCATTTTTGTGAAAGATACCAATGCTAGTAGCTACCTTTGAAATCAATATTATGGCCAGCAAGCAAAGCTTAAGTTAATTTTCTCATTCAAGAATTATGCTTTATATTCATAGTTAAGTGAGAGGAAGAAATTATTTTTAATATTTGAGTATGGCCTTTGGTTAGTACATTTTTATATGATTAACTCACATGTTAATTAAAATTCTACTCATTTATATCCCAGATGAACTTTAAGGGAATGTTTTTCATGTTCCTGTTGAATATTCTGTCAAATCTTTCATTCTGATCCACAGTCAAGTGATGCTTCCAGTCTCCAATGGTTCCTAATGGGAGAAGCACAGAATAGCACCAACATAAGTAGCAGTATTGGGGCACAGTCCACCCAACTCACTCTACTCACTACAGCTCACACTGCTCATCACTCTCAGGAAGGTTAGGTTGGCTATCTCTCCTCTCTTCACAGAAGAAACTTCGGAGTAGCAACGTAATAAATAGGTATCACTAGCTACTACCACTGAATTGTAGACAATTTTTAGAAAGAAAAAAATTCTTAAAAGTTTAAAAATAATTAGAATTTTAAAAGTACATTTTACTATGTGTCAATCATTATACTAAGAAAACACTTAGATTTCAAGCACAGTATATTTCAAACACAGTCTTTTGGTTTGAAAGCTGTTTGGTTCTTCATTTTTAAACAGAAAAAAATGAGACCCAGAGGTTTTTTAGCAAATTAGGTCAAGGCTACATAGATCTTCAGAGTGGTTACTGTTGTTGTTTTACTGAGTAGGAATTTGAAATGATCACTACACTAGTTAAAATGAAAACAGCCATTTGGGGTCCTTAGTTGTCTGAGAGGATGATGTTATTGTTTGCATTTGGAATGGATGGCGGGCTATCCGTGGAAGGGTCTTCTTTTTTGTGATGATTTCATTGGTTAATAAAGAAACTGTCTTGGCCCATTTGATAGGCCAGTTCTTAGATGGGTGGAGTAGATAGAACAGAATGCTGGGAGGAAGTGAGGTAGTTGCCATGCCTCTCCTCTGGGTCAGAGGTGATGAAACTCCAGCCCAAGATGGACATAGGCTAGAATCTTCCTGGTAAGCCAAACCTCATGGTGCCACACAGATTATTAGAAATGGGTTAGTCAAGATGTGAAAGTTAGTCAAGAAGAGGCTGAAACTAATGGTCCAGGCAGTGTTTAAAAGAACACAATTTGTGTGCTGTTATTTCAGGTGTATAGCTAGCCATGTGGTAGCTGGGTGGAACGAAAAGCAGGCCTGCTCATCTGCTTCTACAATCATGGGTAATACATTAAGGCTTGCTGATGAATGGGATATGAGAATCGATGTTAAGTGGCAGAAGAGACAAAATAAAGGAGTTCTTGAAAAATATAAAAACCCAGAAAAATTTAAATATAAGCTAATTCTCACAGCAATGATAAGTTAAAAAAGTATCAAGAGGGAGATATTAATTCTTACCCATATCTCTAGGTATATAACGAGATCATAATAAGTTTATTGCCTGTTTACTTTATTTAATTCGTGTCAGATAAAGTTATTAAGACATCACTCTAATTTTTATGATGAAAAAAATCTCACAAATGAGGAAGCAGCATTTTAAACTTTGTTTTCAATATAAACATAGTAAGTTTACTTGTTCAGTATCCTAGGAAAATAGTAAATAATATTGTTCTTGTCTAAGGAGTGCATCACCATGACTGTAATCCTAGCTTTCAGGGAGCATGTGCAGTAGAGGCAGGAGGATTATGAATTTAAGGTAGCTGTGGTTGCTCAGACTACACTGAGAAACACACATTCTCTCTCTCTTAGAAGCATACACACACAAACACACACACACAGACCCAACAAAACAAAACATAAAACCAAAATAAAGCAAAAAACAAACAAACAAAAACAACATCAAGAAAACAATAGCACAATATCATTAGAATCTTAACTTCTAAGACATCTATTGCCTAGGACAAGCCTGCTGACATCTTTTAAAAATTGAGTGTGTTGCCTAAAACGTAGGAAACTCATATTTATTTAGTATGTGAAATTGTCAGATTTTTAACTAAAACTATTACAGGCCCTTCAGGTTTTCTGTTTTCTAAAATGCTTGATGCTTCCAAATGTCATTATCACCTGGAGAAATACTTTAGAAACACATATTATTTCTCCAAAGTACATCAGGAAAACTCAACAGTTTTTTGTTTTTGCCTCTACAGACTAGTAAATTTTACCTTTGCGGAGGAATGTTCCCTGATCATTTCTTGTCCCAATTTCCTTTTTTATAATATCTTCATAATTTGCTCGTGGGTCAGATTTCATGTTCTGAAATGTAGCTTGTCTCACAACAGCATCCACATCTTCTTCACTCAGTTCTTTCTCCAGAAAACTGCAGATTTTAAGCACAGAGCCCCTGAGGTCCTGAAAATGTCATGGGTTAAGAAGTTACTGACCTTATAATGGGGGTGTGAGTTACAGCCCAGTGTGTAACATGAACAGGTAGGATTTACTTTTGGAATGCAAAGATTGTTCAACACATGAAAACATCATAGAAACAGGGTGTATTAAAACTGAAATTGTTATTTATTGTAATTGATACAGAATAAGCCATTAGTAAAACACAGCTCTTTTGAGACTCTGTAGCCTATGATGACCTGGAATTCAGTATGTAGTCTACGTTATTCTCAAAGTTAGGCATGGTCTTCCTTTTGTAGTGTCCCATGGGCTAGGATTAGAGGTAGCAGCTACTACACCTGTCTCAATATCATTGTAGAATAAAAGATCAGCAAATGAGCAAAAGAACTCAGGTACCTCCATTCAAATCACTGTGCATTCAATGTTTTTGTCTAGAAACATATTTGGTTGAGAAGAATATGATCATTTTCACCTGATGTCTGCAATCAGTCAGATGATACTACTTTCATTTGACAAACTACTGGGAAATAATATGTAGATAATTTAGTCAAGAAGGAGAAACATAGCATCTAAAATTACAGGCAAAGAAGTAAAACTTTCTCTGTAAAATGGACGGCAGTGTGATCTCATATGTAACACAAAAACTAGGGAAAGTAAAGCATCTGCTAGAACAGTGAGATTTTACAAAGCTGTGAGATATAAATCAAGTCAACACACAAGTATTAGTTGAAATTATAAATACAAGTGATGAGTAATGCTAAAATAAGATAAAAATACACGAACTTTGAAATGGTAGAATTAAAAAAACTTAAAAATAAATGGAGAAAAGGTTAGAGACAGGTCCATTGAAACCAACAAAACATTGTTGAAAGAAAAAGAAACAGAAACAAACAGAACAGCATCCTACACTCATGAACTGGAGGACAGTTATTTATTTATTTGTTTGTTTGGTTTTTTTGGCACTAAGATTTCTCTGAGTTTGGGAGCCTGTTCTGGATCTCATTCTGTAGACCACGCTGGCCTTGAACTCACAGAGTTACCTCACCTCTGCCTCCTGAGTGCTGGAATTAAAGAGTGTGCCACCACTGCCCAGCTCAGAACAGTTATTTTAAAGATGCTATACAAACTAATCCACAATTTTTATGTAGTGTGTAACAATATTGTTTTGTCTTTTCATTTTTGCAAAAAAAAAAGGAAGAAAAGAAATCTGTGCAAAATTCATATGAAATTTTGACACCTCACAGAAGCTAGCTCTTTCTTTCAACATGTGTGCCTCAAGGACTGCAGTTAGCTCATCAAGACTGGCAGGAAACCCTTTACCTACTGAACCATCTCAACCCACAAGAAGTATTTGAATGTCATGGTGATTCTAACAGTGTGGTTATGACTTGAATACAGAAATGCACCAACAGAACAGACTAGACTTCCCAGGAAATAATTTCTCACTTACAATGGATAAATGATTTTTGATATGGGCTACCAAGAACATTAAATGGGAAAAGTCATTCATTTCCACAAATGTTCTTGGGTAAATTAGATGTCCATAAGCTGAATTCTCACTTTACAATGTATTTCAATCAAGTGAAAATTGGCCAAACATAAAAGCAAGGGCCTAAACTATGATGCTCTTAGAGAGACTTAAAAGGAGTCTGGTCTACACAGACTGTGTTTACTGCACAGGATTTCACAGTGGTGTTCTCAATATCCCTCCACAAGTACAGAGGCATAGGGGTACGATTTATATCATAGCATTTCACAGTGGTGTCTGGGATATATCTCTAGAAGTACAGACAGCCAGAAAATACTAAATTGATTATACTAAATTTAGTAATGCCTATATAAAAAAATTCTATGAAGTGAAAAGTTTACCTATAGAATTGGAGCAATATTTATGTCATTTATCTGATACAGGATTACCCTAAAAAATCCACAACAAAATCAACCTAACTAAAATTTTAAATAAACGATTCTCAAAGGGAGTCTAGACACATCCATTAAACACAGGAGAAAAATGCTCTCTGTCGCGAGTTATTTGGGAAGTGGAAACCAACAAGGGGAACACACCACTTGTGTCCTATTATGATGACTATTCCTTACCAAAGGATGGAAAATCATAAGCGCTGGTGCTGCTGGTAGAAATATAAAGTGGTTCATTTGCAAAGGGAAACGTATGACGCTGGCTTCACAAAACAAAAGCAGAATCACTGTACGATTCAGCAGCTCCACTTCTGGCTTTCACTTCTGATTCCAAATAACTGAACCCAAAATCTCTGAAGCATTTGTGCATCCGAATTCACAGCATCAGTATGCACAACAGCAAAAATGTGGAATCAAGTCAAACTTTTATAGATTATAGAACATAAAAACAATGGGACGTGCAGACAGCGAGAGGGAATTCTGATATATGATGCAATAAGCCTTGATGACATTGAGGACATCACAGTAAGTAAAATAAGTCAATAAAGATGCAACTGCATGTCTCCATTCATGCCAAGTACTAAGCTTGAAGAAATTAATACAGGAAGAACATAACAAGGTTATTTTAGGACTGAGAGGAGAAAAATAAGATGTTATGGTTTAACCATCCTAGGGTTCAGCTTGCCAAAAAGAATTGGATAGTGGACATGACAAATGGTTACATAACAGGTCATGATGGTTAAATGGCGCATTTCACATTATGGATTTTAAAATCATAATTAAGAGTGCAATTGGGGTTAATAACTTGAGTAGGAGTATAGTAGTTGTTTATGACAGATTAGTTTTACCTAGAGAAGTTGCGGTATTCTTCATGATGAAAAAGCACTATCCCAAATTCACGAAGAAAATTAATAAGAATGAACCCATGGATTTCCTTTGTAGATGTAAAAATAAATATTGATTAAGATAAGCTTGAAATCTCTTCCATATTTGATGAAAGTTGAACTTTTGAGGAGTCTATACATTTAATACAAAAAAAGATGGATTTATATATGGGGACCAGATGGTTTAGGGCCCTGCTAATATAACTAGAGTATGTTAGTCTCCATCTTTCTGTGTGGTCATTTGAGGAAAAAACTTAGAGTGTTGTGGTTAATAAAATAATAGGATTCTAATGCTAAGTGATTTACACAAATGGTTTTGATGAACATGACTGACCACAAAACCAAGAACAGAAAGAACATGAAAAACAGGATAATGAAGCTGAAAGAAAGAGAAAAATGATGATAGAATTCTGGATGCTGCCAATAATGGAGTTATTGGAAATATTTTTTAACATAATATTATATTCAAGGAGGTAAAAGATAAAAAATTTAAAATGCCCCAACCCAATCCTATAAATGAGAATGAATTAAAAACAAACTGTGTTTAATTAATAAAAAGTAAATCTCAGAGAATAATTTTAGTACAAGCTTCAACTCAGATGAATTCAGCAAAATCAAACATGGAGCCAGGAGTAGGAGCAAACTAACTCAGAATAATACAGAATGGAAAGTCAAAGATGTTGGCCCCTGTATTAAGAACTGTTGCTATCTTAGGTGAGGTGACACACACCTTTAATTCCAGGATTCAGGAGGCAGAAGCAGTTGGATCTCTGTAAGTTCAAGGCTAGACTGGACTAAGTAAAGCATTCTAGACAAGCTAGGACTACAGACTGAGACACAATCTCCACAAAAGGAATAAATTAACCAAAATATAAAGAGTTTTCTATGTGATACAGTACATTAGACTCCTGTGACCCTCATGTTCTTTGTGCAGGATAGTTTCTCAACAAAAGAGACATTTCCTCAGTCCTCCTTTTCTTTGTTCATAATTCTGAGACACATTTTTTTGAAAGAGCAATTTTTTTCATATAAATCTAGGAACACCTCTCTGATTATCACCATATTCAATTTTCAATGACTACTAAACTAAGGCACATAATGCAGATGCATTTTTTTTTTTACTTCAGACTTCAACCAGTTGGAATGTACAAAGGAAAAATAAAAACACATCGGAAGGAAAAATTAAGTCCTTCACATCCCAGAAGGATTTGTCATTAAGTGGATTCTGATGTCTTTTCAAGTAAATTAAATATCTTTTGGTTTTTTTGTGTTCACGTTTTAAAGGAAAGCACATGTGGAAAAGACAAGCATGCAGTTCAAGAAGTTATTAGGACATGAATCATAATTCTACTATGTATTTAGAGAACTGAATATATAGGTTATTTTAGAACCCCACAAAATGTATCTCTTCCTAATAGTAAACCTCATCTTTTCTCCAAACAATGGATGTCCTCATCAATGAGGATGACTTTTTGCTATACCCATACTTTGTCCCATAAATAGGAATCTTTTAACACTGCATTCTATCCAAGATGTTGTTCCTGAAAAAGGAAAAGAGAAATGTTCCTGTATAGTCATGAAATTCCTAGGGATGGCCCTTCTCGGTCAGTAAATAACCAAACTCGTCTGAAATGAACTGGTTTCATTTCATTTATTGGGGTAATTATTGGAGAAGCAAGCATGAAGGTTTAGACAAAAATTACAACGTTTCGCAGCAATGGACAAGGAAGACACCAACAACTATCCTAACTTTGGTGGAAATAAAATTGCTAGAGAATATTGGGTGTTTTCTCTCTCTTTAAAAAATATTGATGTCAGTTATAATTATGGGCATGATGTATGAGTATAGTCAGTAGGTAAATCTTCATATTTATTTTGTCTACTCACATTTATCATTTTCACTTTTAAACTCATGGTAGGGAATGATATTTCAAAGAGACTAATTTTGCTCCATTGCTGTGTTTTTTAAAAATTCTTAATGTCTCTTCATTACTTTGGGATTACAGAAATAATCATTATCATGACCCACAGATCTTGCACAGTCTTGACTCTGGTCTCACATACTAGTTTCTTGTTCCCCACCCTACACCTTTGATGTCCTTTCCTTACTTGTATTATACTGTATTGCTTCAAATAAAATTATTCTTGTGTTTTGTTTTTACCCGTTTTCTTTTAGTTAGTTTATATATATTAACTTGTAAATCTCATGTTACATTTATCGCCCAGAAAAGCCATTATCTTCAGTTATACCAGAAAACTTTATATGAATGCTGACATCATATTTTGCATTTTTTAATAACTACACTTACTAGTCTAAAAGTTTAAAAATCGTAGTGTGTGTGTATGTGTGTATGCGTGTGAGCTACATGATAGGATCTTGTGCCATTGTTCATGGGTGAACTCAGAAGACAAATTTAAGGAGTTATTTCTGATTTTCCACCTTTATAGAAGCTGTGAGGAATGAATTTGGTTTGTCAGGCACACATTGGGAGTCCCTTTACCCGCTTTGCCCTGTCACCAGCCAAGATACACTTATGGATTTTTTCTTTGGGTATTTGCTTTTTGACTGTTTGCCTTCCTTGTTAACTCATGGTGTCTTCAAAAAGGTAAGTCCTTGTTTACTCTTGTTTTGCAACCTGTCACAGAGAGGACATTCACTTATTTTTCATTAATCAATATGTCAATAAGTATCAGAGTTTGCTGAACTTTAACTCTTTTTCTTTGATTTAAAGATACTGTTTAATTGTGAACAACCAAAAAATATTCTCTAGATTCATCTGAGAGTTGCTCCAAGATTATTTTTATTTTAAAAAAAAACAGAGAATTTGTCCCATCAGTCAAATTATTGTCTATGGCTCTAATTGTTCACATTTTATAGTAGATACAAGCCTTACTGCTATTTGCTGGCCTTTAGTAGTGAGCATGGGAAACTATAGTAAAATGGGTTATCATGTCAGCTCTAGCCTCCCTGAGAATATAGCCAAAGGAAATGAAGTCACCATTCAAAGGCTTACAGTTATCTAGTGTTATTGCTATACATCTTCAACTACAAGACATGGACTTGGCCTAATTTTCCACCAACAAATGAAAGAGTAAAGAATTTATAATATACATCATATATTATAATAAATATAATAAAATATATTATTATTTAGATATAAAAATGAAATAAAATTCTATCATCTGCAGTAAAATGTATGAAATTAAGGACATCAGGTTAAGTTAATGAGCCAGACAATGACACAAATTTCTTGTGTTTTCTTATATGTTGAAACTTAAAAGTAAACCTTAAACTACTTTTAAGTGTTTTTGTGTTTAGCAGTAATTGGGGAAGGTCTGAGGGGGAAGAAATGAATGTCAAAGCATGACAAGATAAGAATAATGTATATTCTATTCATGGGCAAGGATATAACATCAAATTCCACTAATGAATGTAATCAACATGTGATAATAAAGTTTTTAATTATGGAAGCCATTGGTGCTGTGAAGTTTAGGAGTTGCCTTTGATACATAAAAAGGGATTACAAACAATGACTTCACAGGGAGAAGAGAGTACAGAAGTTCAGTAAATGAGGTAGAGGCTAGACATTAGGAATCATCTCCAACAAAAAGCCCCAAAAAAGAATTAAAGTATGAAGATAGCTTGGAGAATGTGTTTTCAGTCTAGAGAAGAACTATGTAAAAGAAATCATTTTAAAATACAACTTACCTTCTTCATATCTTCATAGCTCAGGAACATAATATTGAAGTCATGTCTGTGTTCATACCAGCCTCTTATGTGGTCAAACCAATTGCTTCCTACCACTGGGAAGAAAAGTGACAAGTGAGAATACCAAGCTGTGTGTCCATGTAGTGGACAACAAACTCTGAGCCTTTTTTTCTGGTTTGGAATTTTTAGAAATACAACGGAGGGCCTGAAATGGACATCTGTATCTCTATTTTTAAAATGTTTAATAGTTTAGGGGAAACAATTACCCGATATTTATAGAAACCTGTCTATATAATGTTACTAAAGAAGTATGAAAGAAATAATAGAGAAATAAAGGGCCTGAGGCTGCAGGTGGCTTTAAGGCACACTGGTTCTTTTTCCTTCTTCTCCACAGAGGGCACAAGTCTCTGTTTCTCCTCTTGTTCACTGTCAGCAGTGGTCAGAATCTATCATCTTACATGCAAGTAAAATTCTGATTCCACGTGTGATGTGATGTGGGATAATGCTCTTGTACCCTGTAAAGATTTGTCACTTGTATTGGTTTAATAAAATGCTGATTGGCCAGTGTCTAGGCAGGAAGTATAGGTGGAGTACCCATACTAGGAAAATTCTGGGAAGAGGAAAGACAGAGATAGTCATCATACAGAGGAAGCAAGACGAAAATGCTGCACTGGGAAAAGGTACCAAATCAAGTAGCTAAATATATAGAAGAATTATGGGTTAATTTAAGTTGTAAGAGTTAGTTAATGATAAGCCTGATCTAATAGGCCAAAATAAATTAATATGTAATTAATATAAACCTCTGGGTTTTGGGGGGGGACTTAATGACTGTAACCCCATGTGGAACAGTAACTTCTGTCTACAGTGTTGAGCCTCTTTCCTTAATTAATCCACCTATGTAGTAGAATGAACAATTCCACTGTTGCAGTATAAATTCATACCATACAAGGGTCATGCAAAACATTCAACCACCCTCAGCATTTTCTCTGACAGAATGGATTATTCTACCTTTGCACTAGTTGGAAGTAATTGATAGAATATCCGTAAACCAAAATAGTTTTTTCATGACATGCCTTTGTAATCCTGGCAATCCTCATATGGTGCATAAAGATAGAAAAGCCAGTTCATAGCATATAGAGTTGACATACCATTGTCACTAGAGATACGTTCTTTGTGTTTTTTTTTTGTTTGTCTGATATTGTTTTTCTTGTCTAGTATTTTTTTGTTGTTGTTCCTTTAAAAAAGAGATGCCCTGCTCCATTTCTTTAAGTTATGTTCTGTAAGTCTGAGAATTTGGCTTACTGTTACCTTTTGTGTGATTCATTTGAGTCTGGGTTGATTAATTAATACTTACCTCTTCCATCTAGAAATGTTTGCATAAATGTTTCTATAGTGTTTGAGGCTTCAAGTACAACCATCAAATTTGAATAATGAAAGTAGGAGGTCAAAACATCTTTAGGATTTCTGTAGATATAAAGAATCTGTAGATAGGATTATAGAATTATTTCTTTAAGCAAATCTTGGTTGTGCTTATAAATATTTAAATACAATTTTATAATATTTGATTGTGACAATAAGTATAATTATTTCTTCTAGTCTTTGAGCTGTACCAAGTCAAGTGTTTATTATTTATATTTTAGTATTCCAGAAAATACTGTAATAAACTACCTTTCTCTATGGCATTTCATGTTTAAGAATGTAGCTCAAAAGGAGGTCAAGATCATAATGGGTAATCCCACTGAAACAGTCTACCTGAGATAATGGTAACTCACCAACTCCAACCCAACATGGAAGGAATAAGCATATGTCCAAACTAGTCCCATTTAGTGGGGCTGACCATTGTATGTCTGGGGCAGTCTGAGGGGCCAGTGGTAGTGGCACAAGGATTTATTCCTACTGCTTATACTGGCTTTTTGGGAAACTTTTCTCTTTGGATGGATACCTTGCTCAATCTAGATAGAGTAGGGAGGGCTATGGACTTTACCCAAAGCAATGTACCTTGTCCTTTCTGAAGAGTGGGTGGTGAGTGAGCAGTCAATTTGAAGATTATAAGTTGATAACTAGTTATACTAATATGACTATTAGTTTTCATTTTAGATTTATCACCAATCCCTCCCTTCCTTCCATTCACTCAATTTACCACTGCTCACTCCCCACCCACTCTTCAGAAAGCTGGGCGGTGGTGGCACATGCCTTTAATCCCAGCACTCGGGAGACAGAGGCAGGCAGATCTCTGTGAGTTCGAGACCAGCCTGGTCTACAGAGCTAGTTCCAGGACAGGCTCCAAAGGCAAAGAGAAACCCTGTCTCGAAAAAACCAAAAAAAAAAAATGAGTTTTTCCTTCATATCTTTCAGAAAATTAATTTAAACATGAGTTAAGAGCATAAGTAGTATAAAAACTCACATAGAAATAATAATCTGTGGGCATCTGTCTACAACATTAAAACCTGGGTATCTACTGCAGGAGGAGGAGCTCATGCCAGCTTTGGCTACATGAAATACTCTCTTAAGAAAAGAAAATAATGTAAGTGAAGGAGGAAAAGAATAAGAAAAGCCAAAACCCAAACAACATATCTCAATAAACCTCTTAAAGAAAGTCAAGAATACCATGAAAAAAATAATCAAACCAGAGAAAGTAATGATTCAAGACTTGAAAATTCAAATAGAGGCAATAAAGAAAACAAAAACCGAGGAAATTCTAATTGTGGAAAATCAGGGTAAATGATCAGGAACTACAAATGCAATCATAACCAACAGAATGAAAGAGTTGGAAGAGAGAATCTTGGGCATTGAATATAAAATAGAGAAAATAGATTCATCAGTCAAAAAAGAAGTTTAATCCAACAAATTCTTAGCACAAAATATCCAGGAAATCAATGACACCATGAAACGACCAAACCTAAAAATAATAGGGATTGAAGGAGAATACCAGCTCAAAGGCATAGAAAATATTCAACAAAATCATAGAAAACTTTCCCACCCTAAAGAAGGAAATGCCTATGAAAGTACAAGAAACATACAGAACACCCATTACATTAGAACTCCCCCCCAAAGTCCTCTCGCCATATAGTAATCAAATCACTAAACATATAGAATAAAGGAAAGAAAACATTAAGATCTCCTGGGTAAAGTGGGAAAAGGGTAGAAGGGAGGAGTTGGAGGATAAGAACATGATGAATCAACAAGACTGAGTTAAGGGAGAACAATGAGGAAGATATCTTGATAGAGGAAGTTAGGGAGAAGAAACCTGGTACTAGACAAATTCTCAGGAATCCATGAGGATGACTCCATCCCAGATTCATAGTAATAGTGGAGAGGGTGTCTGAAAGGGCCTTCCCATTTATTCAGATTAATGACTACCCTAATTGTCATCATAGAGTCTACATCTAGTAACTGATGGAAGCAGATGCAGTGACCCACAGTCAAGCACTCAGCTGAGGTCCTGGAGTTATTTGAAGAGAGGGAGGACAGATCAAAATAACAAGGGAGGTCAAGAGCATGGTGGGGAATCCCAGAGAGACAGCTGACCTGAGCAAGTGGGAAATCAGAGACTATGGACTGACAGCTGGGGAACCTGCATGGGACTGAACTAGACCCTCTAAATGTGGGTGACAAATATGTGGTTTGATCTTTTGGAGGGGGCGCTGGCAGTCACACCAGGACCTATCCCAGGTGCATATATCTGCTTTTCAGAGTCAGTTCCCTATATTGGGATACCTTACTTAGGCTTGATATTAGAGGTAGGGGCTTGCTCCTGCCTCAAGTTAGTATTCCAGACCTTGTTGATTTCTGAAGGAAGGCCTTTCTCCCTCTGAGAAATGGATTGGAAATGGGAAGAGGGGAGGTGGGAGATGGAAGAAAAGATTAGAGGGGGAACTGGTGTTGGTATATAGAATGAAAATTAATTTTTTAATAAATATGAAAAATAACAATGAAAAGAAAAATCAGTTTTATAAATCTAAAATTAAGAATGTTGTTGATGAAAACACAAACAATGGGGATGAGGTAAAATAGATCCATATCTAGAAGTGAAAGAAAGCAAACTGACAGAAGAATATAGTAAAATATTGGGCTAATGATAGATCCTTTTTTCATAATCAAAAATAATGATGGTCAATAAGCATCCAACATGGTTACTTCCATTATAAGGATGAGGATTCAACTTAAGATACATTTGAGACACCTCTTCCTAGATGCCATGTTTATAAACATCTAAAAGTCTGATATGTCACATTACTAGGGAAACTCTAAGAAGACATCTATTGAGCATTTCTGCAAGAAATGACAAATACACTTTCTTCAGAATTACTGCACCAACTTTGTAAGTGGAGTACTCTGGTCACTGTGGCTCTGCAGCTCTATTCATGGGTGTGGGTTATAGAGAAGCTGCTGGGAGAGTACCAGGAGACACACTCAAGAATGTTCATAGCAGCTGCATCACAGTGGCAAAATATTGGAATAGACTAATTATTCAGTACTTAGAGAAGGCATTTCATGGGTATAGTAAATCAATAAGCTCTCTGACATACTTTGACTTTTTTGTTCTTGAAAACTTTTGGCACCAAATAATATGGGAGGTGGGTAGAAAAGATACGAGGTGATGGCATTTTGGCAAAGTCCACATTATGAATATTGTACTCAAAGAATGGTGCTCTGTCCATTGTTTGGATGTTTTCAGTGTTGTTCCTGTGTCCCTCAAAATAAATCAGGCTGAGGATCTGCTGTGTCCAGACGGTACCTGTCAAAAGAGTTAACAATCATATTTTCAATGCTAAAGTAGGTTTTAATAATGAATACCAAATGTCATCCATTTTAACAATGATTTGGAGCTTTCTTTTCCTTAGCACCCCAGGCATGCTTGAACGTGCCCCCTTTTCATTCCCTTTTGTCTCTAATGAACACTCAGGTCAGTAAGGCTGAACTGTACACCTCTTTGTTTCCTCCTCACTTACAAAGATATGGTTATTGGTAATGAGAATCCAGATAATTCTTGTAGTATTGTTGAAATGACAGTGTGTGGAAAGGAGAATATTTATGCAGTTATTGTGAAACCAAAATACAGGGAAGTTGTGGCACACACTTTTAATCCCTGCAATGGTAGATGGATCTCTGTGAGTTCAAAGCCAGCCTGGTCTACAAGAACTAGGTGCAGGACAGATTCCAAAATGACAGAGAAACGCTATCTTGACAAAACAAAACAAAATTGATGTGAGAGTCCCCTGTGTGTGCTATGATTACCATTAATGAATAAAGAAACTGCCTTGGCGTGTTAATAGAGCAATACTTAGGTAGGTAGGGAGCATTGGACTGAATGCTGTGAGAAAGAATGGTGGTGCCTAGGACATGCCAAAGCTCCTCTTCCAGAGATAGAAGTGCCAAAACTTTGCTGGTAAGTCATGACCTTGTGGCGATATAAAGATTAATAGAACTGGGCTTAATTAAGATGTAAGAGTTATCCCATAAGAAGCTAGAGCTAATGAGCCAAGCAGTGATTCAATTAAAACAGTTTCTGTGTAATTATTTTAGTTCTGGGCAGCTGGGATGAACAAGCGGTTCCTTGTAACACAAAATAAAACAAACAAACAAACAAACAAACACAAAACAAAGACGAATACCATATGACCTATTTATGCCACTCACCAGATTTTGGATATGTGACTAGGAAGACATCATCATCTCTAATTTCCTGATCATCCATGTTTTCCACTATGTTCATTTTAACTAAAGTTCTTTCAAAGTTATAGCCTCTGAAGTTAAGTAAATATTCATCTTGATTGTCCATAGTGATTTACCTAGAAGCAAAAATGACAAAATTTTCTTCACTATCATAGTATTTTCCAATAGTGAGTAATGCTTTTGAGAGGTCTACATGTAAGTAATGCTATATGTAAGGTGGCTCTAAGACCTTGTAGAAAGCAGAATAACATTACAGATTATATCTGAATTTGCAGAGATATTGGCCAATCACATACACAGGGAATGGCCATAGCTGCTGCCTTACATAGAAAGACAATTAATGATGTCCTATTGCAGCAGAGAGATCTAGGCCCAGGGAGAATGCAAGCTACAGGAATTCCTGGAAGCTGTTTTGGATGTGGTCTTACAGGGCATCACAATCAGGACAGACAATGTCCTGATAGGAGAGTAAACCTGAGGACAAGAAGAGAACCAAGAACATATAGGAGATGCAGGAGAGGAAAACATTAGACTAGTGAGTGCATATCAAAAGGAGATGACCTAGGAAATCCCCTTTTAGGGGCTAGCCTCAGGCCTTGAGACAGAATTAATTATGGGGCAATTCAGCAATTTGTTCTCCCACAAGGAAATCCATTCAAGACCTTTTTAGAACAACCACAGGAAGTGCAGGGCTTGACCTCAGTTCTTCCATATGCATGGTTCAGACACCCAAAGTGTGGATGCAAGCTCTCCCCACTGGGGTTTATGGACCCTTATCAAAGGGCACTGTAGGTCTGTTACTAGGAAGAAGTTGCACCATTATGCAAGGAATTATTGTTGTTCCTGGAGTCATTGATGCTGACTTTGAGGAAAAGATCAGGGTGATGACTCACTCACCAATTTGAGTTTCTGTAATAAAAGCAGGTCAGAGGCTTGCACAATTAATTTTACTACTTGATGTGCAAACCCAAAATCAGGTTAAGAAAGATAAGAGAGGAAAGGATGAATTTGGTTAATCAGATGCCCATTGTCTACAAGCCATAGGACCTCAGAGAGCAGAACTCACTTTGTTTATAAATGGAAAAAAATTTTTTTGGTCGTCTATATACTGGAGTATATATTTTGGTTATAACTGTTAGCCAGTGGCCTTCTAAGTGGCCAAAGACAGATACTATTACACAGCTACAAGGAATTGACCAGACTCGAAATCCTGAACAAACAGTAATGAGCTGCACTGGAGAGGGCCATGAAGGAACTTGCCAGCCATATATTATTCCTCATTTATCTATAAATTTATGGGGCTGAGATATTATGTCCTGAATGGTAATATATTTATATTCTCCAGCACAGCTATTACTAATTAACTGTTTCAACAAGGATTATTGCCTAATCAAGGTCTAGGCAAGAAAAATAAGGGAAGAATTAATCCTATAATACCAATGGTAGACCTCCTAGGACAGGATTTGGGGCATTTTTTAGGAGAGATCACTGAAAATCTGCACTTCATGCAGACCCAATATCCTGGGAAGTAATGAGCCTGTATGGGTAAATCAGTGGTGTCTAACAAGAGAAAAATTACAAGCTGCCTGACAGTTAGTGCAGAAACAGATGAACAATGGACACATTACACCATATAATTCACCATGAATTTTCCAATTTTTGTATTTAAAAAGAAATCAGGAAAGTTGAGTGATGGAAATGGGTTGTCTGTCTATGTGTTACTTTCATTGGTTAATAAAGAAACTGCCTTGGCCCTTTGAGAGAACAGAAAATTAGGTAGGTGGAGTAGACCAAACAGAACGCTGGGAAGAGGAAAGTGAGCCAGACGCTATAGCTCTTCTCTCCAAGATGGATGCAGGTTAAGATCCTTTCTGGTAAGCCACTACCTCGTGGTGCTACACAGATTATTAGAAATGGGTTAATCTGGTGCTCTTCAGGTCCTTGAGACCATCCCTTAGATTGGAACCAGCAATAAACAAGTTAAGGTGCTGTTCCAGCAAATTAAAGAGAACATACAACATAGAAAAATACCCTGTTTTCTAGGACAGATTAGAGCACATTCAAATCTTTCTGGTCCACTAACTGAAGGTAATACTTTAGCTGACAAATTTACAAAAATAATTGCTCTATCACAAGTTGAGCTTGCTCAGCAGTTGCATGCTTTGCACCATCAAAATAGTTTAAGTTTAAGAGAGCAATTTAAATTAACCAGGGAAGCTGCTTGCCAAATTGTTAAGCAATGTGAGATGTGCCCGCAATATTTACCTTTACCTCATTTGGGGGTAAATCCCCAAGGACTGCTTCTTAATCATATATGGCAAATGGATGTTACTCATGCTACAGAATTTGGAAAATTGAGATATGTGCATTCACAATCGGTACATATTCAGGATTCTTGATGGCCACTGCACAAACTGGAGAAGCCTCTAAGCGTGTACAAATTTGTTCCTTAAAATGCTTCTCATTCATGGGATCCCAAAATATGATAAAGACGAACAATGGGTCCATATAGGTTAGTAGAGCATTTCAATGATTTTGTACCCAATGGAATGTCATACATAAGACCAGTGTTCCTTATAATCCTCAAGGGCAAGGAATTGTGGAGCATGCTCATAGCTCTTAGAAAACACAACTTCAAAAGATATAAACAGGAGAATTGTATCCTCAAATGCCACATAATGCTTTAAATCATGCACTGTTTACTCTAATTTTCTTAAATATGGATTTCCATAAGTGATCAGTGGCGAACAGATTATGGTATAATAGTACAAACACCACCTTTGCTAAAGCAAGGTGGAAAGACACTTGCATTGGAAAATGGAGAGGACCAGACCCTATATTAATATGGGGTTGAGGGCATGACTGTGTTTTTTTCCCAGTATGGAGATCAAGCGAGATGGCTTCCACAATGACTGGTTTGATGTGTCCAACAGAAGAACACCAGACCTGATGACAGCGTAGCTAATAACGCCTCAGCAGGAAAGTTGGAATGAAAAAAGATGGAGAAAAAAAACCCCCACGATCCAGCCTTTCCCACCCCTAGAGAGAGGAGTGAATGATCCATTCGTCTCTGCAGAACCTGCTGTCACCATTCTGCCCTGCAGGGTACAGAGCTGTTTCCAGACACTCAGGACACAGACCCAGAAGCCCTGCTGCAATGACCTGACCGCGATGACCACAACTTGCTTACAGTCCGAGTCTTGTGTGCTTTGGGGTTGAAATACAGACTGAACATTTGACTGTCTTAAACTTTGGGACACAGATTCATTATTATTAAAATATTGGACCTGAGAACTAAGGCCTAAGCTTTTACCTTAGGGAAAGAAAGACTCAAGGAATAACTAAAACTCCTCTTCAGTTAAGAGGAAGACAGCCTAAGGGTTTAACTACTGCTCGGAGACCGGAACTGGTGTTGCTAAGAGCAGAGTCTTTGTGCTCTCACCCATCAGAAAAGCTTTCCTTGTCTTTTGATTAATATGGATTTAAGAAGATTGTGATATGTTAAATTGTGGATTTATTGTTAATTCCCATTCTAGAATTATGACATTGACATGACAATGTTTGTGACTGTTTATAAGATGTTGAGACAAGTTTGACAAACCCTGTAAATGTTTGGATTTAATACATATGTTAAGAATTTGAGATTTTGATACAATGTAAAGGATTTAAGAGTTACTTTAGACCAGCTGAAGAAACATTTTCAACTTTGGCAACCCTCCTCTCCTTTAATAGGAGACTATGTAGTCTTTAGGAACATGTTTATTCATAAAATATTATTATCTCTCCTGACTAGAAAGTATGGCTCCAAGATACAGAGCCCAAAGGCATTTCTCTCCCTTAATCTCTTTTCTTCACAGAGGTCAGCAGTTAGAGATGCGTTTGAAGCTTCTTTTGCCCAGATGCCTAAGACAGGAGCACACATAATTAGGATGCCTGTTTCCAAAGACAAGAAAATTCGGCTAAATGAAGAAGTGTTTGCCTAAGGCAGATATGATAATCTGTCCTGTTGCAGAAGTGCAGGTTTAATTAAAATTAATAAGATAGGATTATAGGTGCCGTATAATACAGGTCTATATTTCTACATTGTATGGTGGCCAGAATTCTGAGCGACATTCAGGGCACAATTTGTATTTGCCACACAGAATGTGGTCACTTAGGCTTTTGAGATGACCTGATGCCATCCTAAACAAAGGGTCAGGATATGCTTATGTTGTTCTGCTCCTTCTATTGTCATTTAGGAGGTTGCATGGGGAAGAGATGTTAATTCAGTCTACATGAAAGAGCAGCCATAGTTGTGGACTTAACCTAACTCATTCAAACCCACTACCCAGGAAACAGAATGCTAATGAACTTTCCCCTCAGGTTTCCATTTGATATAAGAGCTGTTTAGATAATAAATGCAGGTGATCCTCAGGATTTGAGTGAAACTTGAGACTCCCTCCTGATATTACCATGCAAACAGTGCCTTAATTATTCCCAAGCCCCCACTCTAGTTCAATAAATAATTTATATCAGGGTTGGACCATGACATCCTTATACTTTTGTTATGAAAATAATAAATTCCTTAAGGACTATACTTTGAGTCTTTTCATCCTAGGAATTAGATAAGCTGATCTCTCTGTGTAGCATTTCTGAGACTTGGCATCTGGGAGATCATTTCTAATAATTTTTTTCTGACTGACTAAGGCCCATGATCCTTAGAAATATTGTTTCTGTATAGTCACAAATATTGTAAAAAATGTTTATAATGATATTATACTTTTCAACAGAAGAATTTAAAATAAAACTATAATGTAAATACTTATTAAAATTTTGATACAAAGTATCATGTTTCCATACGACATTTTTGTACATACTTTTTGGGGTGATCCTCCCACATTCTTGAAGATCTCCTTACTGCCTTTCCCTGCAGATGTCCCCTCTTATTATTATTCTTAACTGTCATAAGTGTTTTATTACCCCAATGTCTTCCTGTTTTAAAACATCTTTTTCCCTCTTACTGCCTGTTCACTATTTGCATGACTTATATTATATTCATATACCTACACATGTATAAACTCTGGAAACTAGGATCTGTGTATGATATAAATATAATTTGTCTTAGTGAGCCTGAGTTACCTCACTTAATATAATACTTTTCAGCTTCATTCCTTTTTCCTTCAAATTCTATAATTTCATTTTCTTTACAAGTGAATAAAATTCCACTTTCATTATCCATTCATCAGTAAGTAAATATTGAGGCTGTGTCCATTTCTTTGTTATTGTAAATAGAGCATCAATAATAATAATAATATCTATAAAACCACATTAAGAGAAACATTTTCCTTTTGGTCAGGAGAAAGCAGGCTTATTTTAATGCATGCTAAAGAGATAATAGCCTTTTATTGAGAAAATGTACTTTTCCTTCCCAGAATTCCAGCTTTTTAGGCCAGTTTCTATTAGGCCCCATGAGTTTCTGTTGGGTCTGCCCAACTATTCTTCTTTTTCTTCTTTGTTTGTCTTTTACTTTCAGAAGCTAATCAGAAGTAAATATGCTTTCTCCAGTACTGTGTGTCTTTTCACTCATGACCTAATTTCCCAACCTGCCATGCTACTGCTTGTTCACCAAGTGGTGGACCTCTGTCTTGTCCCGGCTCATAAAGGATGCCCCCTTCCTCTTCTCTGCCTCCTTTCTCCAAGCAGCTGCTGAGGTTTATAGCTTGCCTGCTGTGGAGTTTTTCTTTAAAACTCTTTTAATGAAATTATCCTTTGGTCTGTGCTTAAATTCTTTTATTTTTTGAGACAAAGACTCCAGAGAGGGGACTGTGATTTTCCCAGCAACAACATGAAAGATTTAGGTTAACTCCCCCAAATTTCTGGTAATACATGAATGTGTTATACACTGAACAAATCGATACCTCTGTGATAGCATACTGACTCTATTGGGTATGTGTGCAAGAGAAGTAGAACTGTCAGATTTTAGTTCTGTTATTAGAATTTTTGAGAACACTCCATCCTGATTTCCCTAGTTACTTTACCAGCTTCCACTCCCACTAACAGTGACTAACCAGTCACTTGCCTCTTGCCTCACATCCTAACCAGGGTGTGTAGTAAAAATGTACAGTAAAAAGGAAGCGAGTGGGACATGGTGAGCAGCACATGAACGGACTGATGAGCTCTCCACGGACTAACCCAGCGGCAGCTGGAGAGCATCCATCTGTGGTGTAGGTCGTGGTAGAAAATAGTATCTCCAGTAGCAAAGGGAAAAACAAATTTCAGAAAGCAGAGGAGAAGGAGACTCTAGAGTCTGTTTCAGAGGCTAAGCTTCAATAAAGGATTCCCTTCTTCCACTTTGAGAGTCAATGTTGGGGGCTGGAACCTCAGCTCAAAGTAGAGAAAGTTTCAGAATATTTGTTCTGTGCTTTTGATACCAGTGCATCTTAAGGAGAGGTGGAGAGGGACACACACACACACACAGAGAGAGAGAGAGAGAGAGAGAGAGAGAGAGAGAAGAGAGAGAGAGAGAGAGAGAGAGAGAGAGAGAGAGAGAGAGGGAGGGAAGGAGGGAGGGAAGGAGAGAGAGAGAGAGAGAGAGAAAGAGAGAGAGAGAGAGAGAGAGAGAGAGAGGGAGAGAGAGAGAGAAATGGGACAGTACTAGGAACTGCTAACAGATGACAGAAAAAGTCGTTTTAACAAGAATCTTGTTGAGTTGGAAGTTAAGCATTCCAGTGGCAATGATCCTTCCCTGTATGACTTGTCAAAGGAGTTCAGAGGAAGTGCCATGGGACTGTACTCTTATCATTTGACCTGCAGAATATTTTTACCTATAGAGGAAAAACTTCGAGACAGAATGTATATGTATGAATATCTGGTTTGATCCATAGCTTGTGATGGACTAGAGACAGGCCTGTAAACTGTGCCCATGTGAGAGACCTGTAGGGAACAGAGGGTCATAGGGGCCAGTTTATGTTTAAACAATACATCCCAGATACTGATAAAGTACTAGCCAATATAGATAGTGTTGAATCTTAACAAGTTAACACAAAATCAATGATACCAGGAACCTGTAATAGTGATAGAAACTGTTACACAACTATTTACTTCAAAAGTGACACTTTGTGGGATTCTGTATAAATGTGTCTTAAGGAAAGAGGCCTGAGATTTCATCTTCTCCCTATTCTTGATGGTCACCCGTGTGTGTCTGTAGGCCTGTGTGTATACCTCCAAATAGCCTGAGTGCTGGTGAATGAAGCATGTCACATACCCATGTCTCCTTACATTCTCTTCCACCTCCTGGCCCCCCATGTCTGGTCTCCTTTCCTGGCACGGAGAGTTGAATCTTACAGAACTATGTACAGACCTCATCCCCTAATACATAATTTCAATTTAGTACATCAGTTTTGTCCTCTCTCTCTCTCATTGTTTTCTTAGGATGTCTTAACAGGGGATGGCCTGGACATGGGGGTCTCCTGCTTCAGCATCCTGAGTGCTAGGATTATTTTACGTTTTCTGTTTGTATGTGTTTATTATTTTCTTTTTCCTTCTCCCTCTGGCTGGTGCTGACTTACTTTTCTTCTCATCTTTACTGTTCCTCAGTTCTTTTGGCTTTTCCCTCTTCTAATATTTCTGTTCATCGAACTACTTGAATTACTAGTCTTACTTGCTTCTCTCCTGTCCATTTCTCCTTTACTCAGCACTGTTTCTTTATTATTTAAGTTGAGAGAGTTACTTTTTTAAAACTATCTATTACTGTGTTTTCCTTATGGACCCACACACCAGCTGTGGCTATTTCTGGAGTGTTCTGCTCTTGAGGTAGAATTGAAGCTCAAACTGGGTAACTCAAAGCTACATGGGAGGTTTTAAATGCTGAGTTATTCCTGAAGTCCAGTAGAGCAGAAGGATGTTTCAACCTTAATAAATCCTTGACCTACTTCAAATTGCAAACGCTACCACTGAAATAATATCAGCAACTAAAATATTACAAGCAATACCTCAATCAGAAGTCCCCACACAGTACTGTGAGAAATCAGGACTGCCATGAATCTGAAAACTACTAACCCACTGTCAGGGAATCTAAGGAGAGAGTTTGGTGAAAGATTCCATACATGGAAGAATGTAGTCAGATCACTATCTCTCACCCTCTACAAAAATCTATTCAAAATGGGTCAAATACCTTACAGTAAGACCAGAAACTGAAACTGCTAGAGGGAAACAGAAAGGAAAACTCTTTATGAGGTAGGCAAGTGTTTGAATCTTAATAAAAGCTGTCCCACCAATGCAAAGTACTCCAATCAAACCAGATTAGACCGAGTTAACATACCTGTGTTTAATAAATGCGACACTTTTGGGTGGACTGAAACAGCATGGCCGGAAGAGGAGCTCGTGCAAATCCAAAACCATGTGTTCCTTTTTCCAGAGGGAGCCTAAATACCCTGTGGGAGTGGTTCTGACCTTCCCTGAGGAGGGGTCAGGGCTTGGCAGGCTGGGAATTGGAGTCCACCTCAATATTACATTCCAGACTCTTTGGCTACAGAGGTGTTAGAGGGCTAGGGTGTTACTTTTAAATTGAGGCTATCTAACCTAAATTAACAATGCTCCAAAAGCCTGCAGTTTCTAAATGTGTGCTCTAGCCCTGCCCGCACTTCCATCTCTTTCTCTCTGCTTATTTTCAGCCAGTGCTCTCGACTCACCCCCCGCCCCCACTTCAGTCTCTTTCTCTCTCTGCTTATTCACAGACAACGGTTTGTCCCCGCTCCCACTTCCATTTCTTTGTAGCCAGCGAGCCTCCAATACCAAACTCGGAGGTATGGCCAGTTCCTGTCCAGTTCTGGATTTGGGGATCTAAACCCGACACTCTTTCGATCAGCTGAGGACATCTGAGGACATTGCCCATCAGCTGTTTCCTTGGCCTCTGCTGCCTACACTGGAATCACTCTAGGCCCACTCTTCTCCCACACCCTCCCTGCTGTTTGCCACTTGGGCAGCCTTTCACAAAAAAAAAATTGTTTTCAATTGGGACTAACACCTAACTTAAACAAGGCTCCCAAAGCCCACGATTTCTGTCACACATCCCTGCCCCGCTACGCCCTACTTCTCTAAGCTGTTTGCTACTTGTCTCACTCTAAAATTTTTTAAAAATAAATCTGTTTCCCCTCTCCTTCTATCCTCCTGTCTTCTCCCACCTAACTACGCCAAAATTTTAAGTTGGTCAGCTAACACAGGTTTCTAAAAATGTTTTGTTTGTCTGTCTGTCAGAATGATATGGCCACAGTATACCTGTGTAATTTTATAAATGTTTCTGTGTGCATGTGTGCTTCTTTTAAGGTTTTTTGACTTATTAAAATATTCCTTTTAATTTTCTTACATCTACTAGCATTGATAGACTGTAATTAATTGAATAAAATACATGCCTAAATTTAGCTTATACGCCCAGTTTAAATAATAGGTAATGGTACCTAATTCTCAAGAGCCTTTACAGATCTGAAGACATGGCATATTTTTTTTTCTTTTTGGTATTTCGAGACAGGGTTTCTCTGTGGCTTTGGAGCCTGTCCTGGAACTAGCTCTGTAGACCAGGCTGGTCTGGTCTAGAACTCATAGAGATCCGCCTGCCTCTGCCTCCCGAGTGCTGGGATTAAAGGCATGCGCCACCATCGCCCGGCAGGACATGGCATTTTAACAAGAGCTTCTAATATAGACATGCAGCTTCTGCAGCACCCGTTAGCTCCTCCAAGAAGACAGAAGATTTTCTGCCTCCAGGCCTTGCCTCTGAGTTTGGCAAAACAACCAACACAGCAAAAAGCAGCCTTTCGCCTCTTCAGCTTCCTGGATGCTTCTTCACTGGGGAAATTGATCATCTCATCCTGCCAAGACAGGTAGACTAAAATCTTCCCCCCGACAGGAAAAATCTTATGCCTCTTATACTCAGTAGCTAATGGCAAGCACTGCTTCTAAGGACTAAAGAGAGGGTTTGAGATTTTCTGCATAGCTAAAAATGCTGTCTCATTTTTGCTCATTTATCCATCCCAGATCTGTCTAATGGCATTTGACAACCTAACACACTGTTAGCTTATTACTTCATCCATGACACTAAAATACAGACAGTTATGTCTCTTTCACAGGCTTCATAGTCTAGGACTAACAGATTTCAGATACGATCTAAGAGGTTCAGAGTTCCCAATTTCCTTTATCTTTAAACCTAAAGCAAAAGCGTTTTGCTGTGACACCAGGATATAAATCTGTTCCAGTTTTCTTATATGTTTTTTGGAAGCTTCTACTGCTGTATCAAAATCAGGTCCGGTAAAAAAACCAACAGTCTGCAGAGCCTTTTGCTAATCCCAGCCAGTTTCAAGCATATTTTACAGGTCATTCCTGCTGTCTGGGCCAAGACTAACCTACAAAGTGCTGCCCAGACAATGCCAAAAGACATGCAATAGCTCCTGGGACTTCACCATTGGTTACAACACTGCTAGATTAAAGACACCTGCCAACTAAAATCTGGTTTTAAAAAACACAAGGTTATCTGTGATTGTGTCCTATCCATGGCTAGCCCCATTTCACAGGGCCAATTATTACAATGTTTTTCTCTCCTGACCCTCTGCCTTCTCATACTTTAGGAAAACAGCAAACCAGGTGCCCTTCTGGCAACACCTCTTGCTGAGCATGAGCATACACTCAACTCCCAGCTCTCCCTTCTCCCACATTGCCCAATACCCACAGGATGTAGCTAGACTTGTGCTGATGCCCCTATATCCAAGGACTCTGGAATGTTTTGTTAAAAGTGAGACCCCCCAGCCCTCTAACACCCCTATATCCAAAGACTCTGGAATGTAATATTGAGTTGAAATCCAATTCTCAGCCTGCGAAGTGCTTCGACTCCAACTCCCAGCCTGCCAAGTGCTAGCCCATCCTTGGGGAGGGTCAGGACCACCCTCATAGGGTATTTAGGTTTGCTCCAGAAAAACAAACATATGGTTTTGTGTTTGCATGGGCTCCTTTCCCCGCTATGCTGCCTTGGGCCACCCGAGAGTGTCACATTTATTAAATATGGGCATTTTAATTTGATCTAATCTGGTTTGATTGGAGTTCTTTGCATTGGTGTACCAGCTTTTCTTAAAATAAAACCAAAAAGTAAGTTTTTCTGAAAAGGACTCCAAAAATCTAACAAAATAAAACAACTCACAAATGGATGTTAAAGAGTTTCTATACACCAAAGAAGCAATTAATTCAGTGACCATAAAGCCTAGAGAGTAAAGTTGTTGCTTGGTATACCTGTTATATCTAGAATTTACAAAAACTCTAAAGCAAAAACCCCTATCTGTAAAAAAAAAAAAAAGCAAAGAAATAGACTAATGAAATGAAACTACTGTATATTCATGCTTTATCTCATTTCTTGACTCTCTATTTTCTGATACCTAAAAACCACATAGAAATGAGGTTCTGGTTGAAGAAAGGATATTGGCAGTAGGTGAAGGAGAAAGGGAAATAAAAGTAGCATTGATGTAGACATGGTCAAAATGCATGAAAAATTAATGCTGAATTATATTGTCTTTATGAAACTTGGTACAATGAAGATATGCCACTAACCACAAATAGTAACCAGTTGTGTTTGCACTAACATCTCAGTTATGTGATGTATTGTCATAAGGGATATGAATAGGTATAAACTAGTAAGAAATACAATAAAAATAAATGATTAACTAAAAACATGTAAATATATTATTTGATAGACTAAAATAGATATATTTTACCTATTACAAATTACTAGCAAAATTTCAATGAATATATCAGAAAACAAAAAGTTTTCAACATTAGTTAGATATTTTATTAATTACCACTTTGTATCTGCTATTAACATCAAGAATGCAATAGTTAAAATAAGATAAGCTATGCTAATTCAACAAATTTACTTTCATTTAGAGAAAGAGAGAGAGAGAGAGAGAGAGAGAGAGAGAGAGAGAGAGAACTTAAAGACAGATTACATCTTTGTACAATGCAAGTGTTTACATAAGGTCTGTCAGATAAATTTCTGCATAATACTTAAATAGGTAAGAGAACATCACGGGTTCTAATAATATTATAATGATTTATTTCAGCTGTTTATTCTCAAAGAATTTTGTTGTACATTAAGAAAATAAATGCTTTAAAGTCTAAAAACTACAGTTTTGTCTAAATTGCATGCCAACAAACAACATTTGATCTCTTTTAAACTATCTAAGTCACTTGACCAATACAAGTCATGGTTTAGATTTCTGCAGAGAGGAAACAGAATGCCCTGTGTGAAGCCTTTGGAAGTTGTTAATTGAGTACAATTGAAAGATGCAATCTGGGTCTTAAGCCTTAGTGATTATATTTCTGTGAGGCAAATCCAGGAAGCCTGAGTAATGAGCAATGGGAGTAGAATATCTGAACTCTGTTAACAAATAATGGTCAAGATGGTAGGTGAAGCAATATGTTGACAGTGGTCCCATAAATTTCCCACCAAGTGATATACCTACTCCTACATTATTATTGTGATTTCCAAAAGTCTGGTCAATGAGTAGAGTGTTAGACTAGCTCTAAAAACACAATGAAAGAAAGAAAACTTAAGTAGTCTGTCTTTTACAGTATTGAGATATAATTTTAAGAACCATGTCACTCAAAAGTAAGGGAGTAGGTATGTTGAGAAAGATTCATATAGAACCCTGATATTAGTGTTGCAAGGTGGTCTGTATTTCCTTATTATCATTGTAGGGGAAGCCCCAGTCAATCACCTTGCTTGTAGGGCAGGGGCCCCTGAGGATATTTTTTACTAATAAATATTGCTGGTGTGCTCCCCCCTTCCCTTCTGTTTTCCTGTTCTCCACGGGAACTTTGGTACTGTAAGTCTTTTCATAATTAAAGCTGAATATTTTATCATAATTTCTGTCTGCCATTCATTTACACTGCTACATATCATTTAAGTCCAAAGAAAGGGGAAAGGCAGAAAATTCAAGAGAAAGGAATAAATAAGGCAAGCAGAAGAGAAAATGAAGGTTGAGAGATGCCATTTACCTTTACTCTCGGCTGCAGATCAACTGAGGAAAAAACCCAAGTCGCTCAAGTGATAAGAATGGCAGGAATCAAAGGGTTGCTGAGGTACAAATAGCCTTGACAGAGTTTGTTTGGGAAAGAGAGTAGTGAACTAGGGAAGGCATGAGTACTTTAGCCTTGATAAATTGGGTAAAAGTTGACTTTTGTAAAAACCTCTCATGTTCTTCCGGGAACCATAGTCAGCCACAGGAACACAAAGTTCATATTTACTCAGTTACTAAAATCACCGAGTCAACATAAGATGTATTTGAAAGTGACAGCTGCAATGTGCTTTGAGGTCATCTTTGAATAAAAGGTAATCCAGGCTGTCTGGGGTTCTGGGCCTGGTTCCTTTCCTCAAAGTTATATCTTCAGTCTCCCATGCCCCTGTCCTGTTGTTCATCAAGTCCATCTCTTCTGTTAGAAACAGTTTGTAGTAACAGAGGACTCAGTGGTTTATAACCCTCCTGAGTAAATAAATTCATTTTCAAATTCTCAAAGTGCCCTTTCTTAGCAATGCTTTTCCAGTTTTCTTATTTGTAGTGATAGGAGCTGTGCGCCGCATTCCTGCCGCCCAGCTCCTGGCCACCAGCTAGCTTATGCCCCGAAATAATTACACGGAAACTGTATTTTTTTGAACACTGCCTGGCCCATTAGTTCCAGCCTCTTATTGGCTAGCTCTTACATATTGATCTAACCCATTTCTAATAATCTGTGTAGCCCACAAGGTGACTTACCAGGGAAGATCTTCACCTGCGGCTGTCTGGAGTGGGAGAATCATGGCGACTGTCTGACTCAGCTTCTTTCTCCCAGCATTCTGTTCTGTCTACTCCGCCTACCTAATTTTCTGTTCTATCAAAGGCCAAGCAGTTTCTTTATTAGTTAACAAATGAAAGCAACAGATAGATAAAAGACCCACCTCCATCACTTATTAGTACATATAACCTGCATTTTATTTCCTACAGTAGTAGGCTTTTGCCCCAGTTCTGTCCTACCATCTTCTCTCATCTCTTAATCCATTCTTCCATCATCTTATTCCTACAAAAACTGTAATTTAATGATGATTCTCAGGTTCCAGCAAAACACAGAATTTGACCCCAGAAGAGATTCTTAATCTATTTAATATAAAACTTTCCCTGATAAGGGAACAGGACATAATCTGAGGGTAATTTAATCTTCTAAACCTCAAGGCTATTCTTAAATTCTCAGTGTTGCAAACTGAAGTAGTGTTTACAAATCAATCCAGTTTGTGAGGTCCCTACAGTGCCTAGTGTGGAAATTGGTATAGTAGTTGGCTTACTCAAAGGAGCAGCCTAGCTAAGTATTTCTGACTGTGTGACAGTTGACACTAATTGTCACTGAGACGAAAAGTTTCAGGGCCCTATGAGATATTTGGATCATATATATATGGAAGAAAGAAGAAAAACTATACATATACACACATGGGGATGGGGCACATACAATTGGAATAAAATACAATTTTTGACGTAAGGATGGTGAAAGCATGAACAAAATTACTTTTTCACTCAAAAGACTTTCATTGAAGTTTGGAAGTATGTAAAGATAAGAAAGGTTAGTTAGCACACTGAGCATGGCAGTATGTACATTTAATGCTACCACTTAAGAGGCAGAGGCAGGTGAATCTCTATGAGTTGCAGGCCAGCTTGACCTATATAACAAGTTCCCAGACAGTGAGACTCTGTCTCAGAAAATAAAAAGGTTTTATCCAATGCAATAAAAACATAACTATCAATAATTGTGATTCATTTTACATTACTTTAAATTGTTAAAAAATAATCAACCCAATAGAACATAGGATTGAATTCATGAATAAGTAACAATGCAAAAGTAATCTGAATAGAGTATTAAGATATACACGAAACTTTCTATTTTGGCCATATATGGATAAAATATGAGGAGACTTGGGAGAGGACGGGTGAAGATGATTAAAACATGTTATACAAATTTCTCCAAAAGAAGCTGAACAGTGGTGGCACATGCCTTAACCCCGGCACTCAGGAGGCAGGCAGAATTCCATGAATTTGAGGCCATCTTGGTCTACAAGAGCTAGTTCCAGGACAGGCTCCAAAGCTACAGAGAAACTTAAATAATTTCACAGAAATGAGGTCATCATATCAATGCTTTACTCTAAGCTATCCAATTTTATAGTCTTGCTTAGAAAGGTCTATTACAGGAATATTATATAACAGTATGAGATGACTTTGTACCCCTTATGAGAATTTTATTCCCTTTGGATATTTTTATTTGTTAGAAATATTAGTTTCATTGTTGATATATGTGTGAACTAATCTATTTGCACCCACAATGACTTTGCAACATGTTTATGAATAATGACTCTGTGATTTGAAATTACATATTTAGCTATATGCACAATGGTCTCCAATTTACCATGGCTCAAATGAAATTTATTCTTTTGCCAATTTTATTTAACTTTTATTATTCTTTTGCAGAATTTCTTGCTTATTTATCTATTTATTTTGGTTTTTCAATACAGAATTTCTCTGTCAATGAGACAGAAACCAAACAGAGAAATAAGAGGATTAAGGGAGGTAATGAATCAAATGGACTTAAAAGACATCTATAGAACATTCCACCCAAATAGGAAAGAATATACCTTCTTCTCTGCAGCTCATGGAACCTTCTCGAAAATTGACCACATACTCGGTAACAAAGCAAACCTCCACAGTTACAAAAAAATATTAGTAACCACCTGTGTTTTATCGGATCATCATGGATTAAAGTTAAATTTCAACAAGAATGCTACCCCCAATGCTCATGGAAACTGAACAGTCAACTACTGAACCACACCTGGATCAAAGAAGAAATAAAGAAAGAAATTAAAGTCTTCCTTGAATTCAATGAAAAGAAAGAAACAACATACTCAAACTTATGGGACACTAAGAGGAAAGCTCATAGCACTAAGTGCCCATTTAAAGAAAATGGAGAAAGCACCCATTGGAGACTTAACAGCCCACCTGAAAGCTCTAGAAAAAAAAAGAAGAAGACTCACTTAGGAGAAGTAGAAGACTGGAAATAATCAAACTGAGGGCTGAAATCAATAAAATAGAAACACAGAAAACAATCCAAAGAATCAATGAAAAAAAAGCCGGTTCCTGGAGAAAATCAACAAGATTGATAAACCCCTATTCAAACTAATCAAACAGCAGAGAGAATATGCAAATTAATAAGACCAGAAATGAAAAGGGGGACATAACCACAGACACAGAGGAAATTCAGAGAATCATTAGATCTTACTACAAAAGCCTGTATGCCACAAAATTGGAAAATGTAAAAGAAATGGACACGTTTTTTAGATAAATACCATATACCAAAGATAAACCAGGACCAGGTGAACAATCTAAATAGACCTGTTAGTCGCGAAGAATTAGAAGCTGCTATCAAAAACCTCCCTACCAAAAAAAGCCCAGGACCAGATGGTTTCAATGCGGAATTTACCAGAACTTCCAAGAAGACCTAATACCTATACTCCTTAATGTATTTCACAATATAGAAACAGAAGAGTCATTGCCGAATTCCTTTATGAAGCTACATTTACTCTGATACCAAAACCACACAAAGACTCAACCAAGAAAGAGAATTACAGGCCAATCTCGCTCATGAACATAGACGCAAAAATCCTCCACAAAATAGTGGCAAACCGAATCCAAGAACACATTAGAAAAATTATCCATTATGATCAAGTAGGCTTCATCCCAGAGATGCAGGGCTGGTTCAACATACAAAAATCTATCAATGTAATTCATCATATAAATAAACTGAAAGAAAAAAAACATATGATAATTTCATTAGATGCTGAAAAAGCATTTGACAAAATTAAACATCCCTTTATGATAAAAGTATTGGAGAGATTAGGGATACAAGGGTCATACCTAAATATAATAAAAGCTATTTACAGCAAGCTGACAGCTAACATCAATTAAACCGTCAGAAACTCAAAGCCATCCCACTAAAATCAGGAACACGACAAGGCTGTCCACTCTTTCCATACTTCTTCAAAACAGTGCTTGAAGTTTTAGCAGTCGCAATAAGACAACATAAGGGGATCAAGGGGATTTGTATTGGAGAGGAAGAAGTTAAACTTTCGTTATTTGCAGATGATATAATAGTGTACATAAGCGACCCCAAAAACTCCACCAAAGAACTCCTACATCTGATAAACAACTTTAGTAATGTGGCAGGATACAAGATCAATTCCAAAAAATCAGTTGCCCTCCTATACACAAAGAATATGGAAGCAGAGATGGAAATCAGAGAAGCTTCACCTTTCACGATAGCCAGAAACAGCATAAAATATCTTGGGGTAACTCCAACCAAGGAAGTGAAAGATCTATTTGACAAGAACATTAAGGCATTGAAGAAAGAAATTGAAGAGGATACCAGAAAAATGGAAGGACTTCCCTTGCTCTTGGATTGGGAGGTTCAACATAGTAAAAATGGCAATTCTACCAAAGGCAATTTATAGATTCAATGCAATCCCCATCAAGGTCCCATCAAAATTCTTCACAGATCTTGAGAAGACAAGAATCAACTTTATATGGAAAAACAAAAAACCCAGGATAGCCAAAACAATCTTATACAATAAAGGAACTTCTGGAGGCATTACGATCCCTGACTTCAAACTCTATTACAGAGCTACGGTAATGAAAACAGTGTGGTACTGGCACAATAACAGAGAAGTCGACCAGTGGAATCGTATAGAAGACCTGGATTTTAACCCACAAACCTATGAACACCTCATTTTCAATAAAGGCGCTAAAAGTATACAATGGAAGAAAGAAAGCATCTTCAACAAATGGTGCTGGCACAACTGGATGTCAACCTATAGAAGAGTGAAAATAGACCCATAGCTATCACCATGCACAAAACTCAAGTCCAAATGGATCAAAGACCTCAATATCAGTCTGAACACACTGAACCTGATAGAAGAGAAAATGGGATGTACACTACAACAGATGGGCACAGGAGACCACTTCCTATGTATAACCCCAGCATCACAGACATTAAGGGAAACATAGAATAAATGGGACCTCCTGAAACTGAGAGGCTTCTGTAAAGCAAAGGACATTGTCACTAAGACAAAAAGGCAACCTACTGACTGGAAGAAGATTGTCATCAACCCTGCAACAGACGAAGGTCTGATCTCCAAAATATATAAGGAACTTAAGAAACTAGACTTTAATATGTTAATTAACCCAATTAAAAATGGGGCACTGAACTGAACAGAGAATTCTCAACAGAAGAAGTTCAAATGGCCAAAAGACAGTTAAGATCATGTCTACCTCCTTAGCAATCAGGGAAATGCAAATCAAAACAACTTTGTGATATCATCTTACACCTGTCAGAATGGCTAAAATCAAAAACACCAATGATAGCCTTTGCAGGAGACGTTGTGGAGGAAGAGGTTCCCTCATCCATTGCTGGTGGGAATGCAAACTTGTGCAACCACTCTGGAAAGCAGTGTGTTGGTTTCTCAGGAAATTCAGGATCAACCTACCCATGGACCCAGCAATACCACTCTTGGGAATATACCCAAGAGAAGCCCGATCATATGACAAGGGCATTTGTTCAACTATGTTCATAGCAGCATTATTTGTAATAGCCAGAACCTGGAAACAACCTAGATGTCCTTCAATAGAAGAATGGTTGAAGAAAATGTGGAATATATACACATTAGAGTACTACTCAGCGGTAAAAAACAATGACTTCTCGAATTTTGCATGCAAATGGATGGAAATAGAAAACACTATCCTGAGTGAGGTGTCCCAGACCCAAAAATAGGAACATGGGATGTACTCAGTCATAATTGGTTTCTAGCCACAAATAATGGTCATTGAGTCTATAATCAGGGATGCTAAAGAATCTCAATAAGAAGGTAAACCCAAAGAAAAACATATAGTTGTCATCCTGGGTATGGGAAGTAGACAAGATTGCCAGGCAAAAAATTGGGAACTTGGGGGTGTGGTAGGTTAGGGGTAAGGGGAGATGGGGAGAGAAAAGTAAGAATGGGAGAATGGGGGGGGGAACTTGGGGAAACAGGATGATTGGGAGAAAGGAAGGTTGGATAGAGGAGCAGGGAATCACATAACTTAATTAAGCAAGCCATCTTAGGGTTGGCAAGAGACTTGAACCTAGAGGGGCTCCCAGGTGCCCAGGGCGATGTCTCCAGTTAGTTCTTTGGGCAGCTGAGGATAAAGAACCTGAAATGACCCTATCCAATAGCCATACTGATGAATATCTTGCATATCACCATAGAACCTTCATCTGGCGATGAATGGGGATAGAGATAGAGACCCACACTGGAGCACTGGACTGAGCTCCCAAGGTCCCAGTTAAGAGCAGAAGCAGGGAGAACATGAGCAAGGAAGTCAGGACCACGAGAGGTGCACCCAGCCACTGAGAGAGTGGGGCTGATCTATTGGGAGCTCACCAAGGCCAGCTGGACTGTGACTGAAAAAGCATGGGATAAAACCAGACTCTTTGAAGATGGCAGACAATCAGGGCTGATGAGAAGCCAAAGACAATGGCACTGGGTTTTGATCCTACTTCATGTTCTGGCTTTGTGGGAGCCTAGCCAGTATGGATGTTCACCATCCTAGACCTGGATGGAGGGGGGAGGACCTTGGACTTTCCACAGGGCAGGGAACCCTGACTGCTCTTTGGACTGGAGAGGGAGGGGGAGAAGAATGGGGGGAGGATGAGAAGAGTGGGAGGAGGGGGAGGGAAATGGGAGGCTGAGAGGAGGTGGGAATTTCTTTCTTTTTTCTTTCAATAAAAAAAAGAACTTTAATGATAGCCTTTGCTGGATAGGTTGTGGAGAAAGGGGTATTCTCATCCATCGCTGGTGGGATGTAAACTTGTGCAACCACTTTGGAAAACAATGTGGCGGTTTCTCAGGAAATTCGGGATCAACCTACCCCTGGACCCAGCAATACCACTCTTGGGAATATACCCAAGAGATGCCCTATCATATGACAAAAGTATATGCTCAACAATGTTCATAGCAGCATTGTTTGTAATAGCCAGAACCTGGAAACAATCTAGATGCCCTTCAATGGAAGAATGGATGAAGAAAGTATGGAATATATACATATTAGAGTACTACTCAGCAGTAAAAAACAATGACTTCTTGAATTTTGCATGCAAATGGTTGGAAATAGAAAACACTATCCTGAGTGAGGTAAGCCAGACCCAAAAAGATGAACATGGGATGTACTCACTCATATTTGGATTCTAGCCATAAATAAAGGACATTGAGCCTATAATTCATGATCCTAGAGAAGCTAAATAAGAAGGGGAACCCAATGAAAAACACATAGTCATCCTCCTCGATATTAACCTTCGTCAGGCGATGAAAGGAGACAGTGATAGAGTCCCTCATTGGAGCACCTGACTCCAACCCCAAGGTCCAAATCAGGAGCAGGAGATAGAGCACGAGCAAGGAACTCAGGACCGCGAGGGGTGCACCCACATACTGAGACAATAGGGATGTTCTATCGGGAACTCACCAAGGCCAAATGGACTGGGTCTGAATAAGCACGGGATAAAACCGGACTCGCTGAGCATAGCGGACAATGAACTGCTGAGAAGTCAAGAACAATGGCACTGGGTTTTGATCCTACTGCAAGTACTGGCTTTGTGGGAGCCTAGGCAGTTTGGATGCTCACCTTACTAGACCTGGAAGGAGGTGGGAGGTCCTTGGACTTCCCACAGGGCAGGGAACCCTCACTGCTCTTTGGGCTGATGAGGGAGGGGGACTTGATTGGGGGGGGGAATGGGAGGCGGCGGCGGTGAGGAGGCAGAAATCTTTAATAAACAAATAAATTAATAAAAATAGAACTTTAGTGTGATGAATTAATTCCTTGTAATTATGGTAAAAACATATAGTGTATACCTTACTATTGTAACGATATCTAAATGTACAACACAGTAATTTTAAAGTGGCATAAGCCTGCTTTGTGTTTTTCTCCCAGATAAATTGCATTTATTACTATATAAAACATGAAATATGTGGTGTTCAAAATTCTCTATCTAAAGAAAGTAACTGAAAGCAGAGGGTATTGACTAGTGAAAGTATTTCAAGTGAAGGAATGCAAGATGCTAACAACATTCATTTGAAGATTATTTCAGAATTGTCTGTAAAGAAACAGAAGAAATATAAGAAATGAAATCAATATTAATCCATGAAATTTAAAAATATTACAGCAATGGATATCACTATGGGTGGAATAAATAAAATTCTAGAGGAATAATTCAAAGGGATTATAAGAATTTCAGTGGAGTCACAGGATAAAGATATGTATAAATTTTTGAATGAATTTAAAAAAAGGGTATAAATGACTAAGATGAAATAAGACAATATAGATCAGGAACACATAAATTAACAAAAAGATAGAAAAACTGAGAAAGATCAAGCTGAATTTTGGGAAATGCAAAATTCAAGAAATTAATCAGGAAAACAACTCTAAGATAGCCTCAAAAATACCCAAGAATAAATCTAACCAAGAAAGTGAAAGATCTCTACAAGAATGTGTAGAGACAACATATAAAGAAATTAAGACACCAAAGAATGAAGAGCTCTGTCGCATGGTTAACAGGATTAAACTGCAATTAATTATAGATTACATGGAATCTCCACCAAATTCAAAATACTCTTGATATTGTGCTCCTCACAGCATAGAATTCACACTGGGGACAGGTAGAGCGAGCAGGCAGTCGAGGTTTATTTTAGCAGCTGTCAAGACAGCAAAGGAGAAGAGATAAGTATGTCTTCCAGATTGGATTGCTGACTGATATGAGCCTCAGTGGCAAGACTGTTTCTAGTATTTAGCCTTACAAGTCTCAAGCTACTATGTCTGTTCACCTTGCCTATCCATAGGGATAGTCCAGGGTCTCTTTCCTGCAACAGGTGAAGGCTTTCTTAGACATTGTCCTTATTCAGAATTCAGTCTCTTAAATTGCAAGAATATGCATAAAGGTACATAGAATTAAGAAGTTTTCTAGGGGAAAGGGCAAAAGTAACTTACTCATGTTCTGAAGAGTGAAGAGTGTGTGTTTCCTGAGAGCTGATTGGAGTTTATTGAGACCACCAGCATCTGGTTACTTCCTTCTCAGACTAGTTTGGCAAGCTGTCGCATACCATATTCATGGGCAAGCGCCAGTACTTGCCTTTCTCAGTGTTCCATGAAACATCTGATCACTCTGTCCTGCTTAGACAAAAATCCTGTTAGTTTTGTTAAGCCAGAATCTCCCCCACCCTTTATGTTTATTCTCAATAATTTTCCATCTAGTACCTCTGCCCCAGCACTGCAATCTGGTTATCCAGACTCACTTTCCCTTGGTGTATTCAAATTTGAGTTGACTGTTTTGGTTCATTCAATTACTCTAAAGATGTTCAATATTGAGATTAATCATCAGCCAATTCTTTGTACTCAAAAAGTGAGTTTCCAACTACTGACTTTTGCTCTTTTTATTTTCATGGATTTCCCCTCACAAAATAACTAGATCTACCCTACTGAGAAAACGTAGTCTACCACCAAGTGCCAACTGCTAATCCAGTTGGTTTTTAGTGAACCAGTTAATTGAGAAATTAAACATATTCAAATGAAGAAATTGTCTCTTCATTACTTGAACAGGGAGAGGCCTGAAAGACCCTTTGCTTGCTTTTTTGTTGTTGTTGTTTTGGTTTTTCAAGACAGGGGTTCTTCCTTGTGGACAAAGAAGTGGGAAATACACTTAAACACATTGGCATAGGGAACCACTTTCTAAATATAACCCCAGTAGCACAGACACTGAGAGAATTAATTAATAAATGGGAGCTCCTAAAACTGAAAAGCTTCTGTAAAGCAAAGGAACTGATCAACAAGACAAAATGACAGCCTACAGAATGGGAAAATATCTTCACTAACCCCACATCAGAAAGAGGTCTGATCTCCAAAATATACAAGGAACTCAAGGAACTAGTCTTCAAAAGACCAAATAATCCAATAAAAAATGGAGTACAGACCTAAACAGAGAACTCTCAAAGGAATTTAAAATGGTTGAAAGACACATAAGGAAATGTTCAAAATCCTTAGCCATCAGAGAAATGCAAATCAAAAAAAGTCCGAGATTCCATCTTACACCTTTAAGAATGGCCAAGATCAAAGACACTGATGACAACTTATGCTCGAGAGGATGTGGGGTAAAGGGAACACTGCTGCATTGCTGGTGGGAGTGAAAACTGGTACAGCCTAAATGCCCCTCAACTGCAGAATGGATAAGGAAAATATATTTACACAATGCAGTACTATACAGCAGAAAAATGACATATTGATATTTGCAGGCAAATGGATGGATCTAGAAAACATCATAATGAGTGAAGTAACCCAGATCCAGAAAGACTAATATTATATTTCCTCTCTCATAATTAGCTTTTAGACATAAAGCAAAGAAAACTAGCCTATGTTTCACAATCTCAGAGAACCTTCGCACAGTTGACAACTGGTCACCCGGCTTGGCTTCAGCAAGGATCCAATTAAGCCAGTTTGCATGGTATTTCCCTCATTCCTGAGTAGTTCACTAATAGAGTTTTCACTGGCCATTTCCTAAATGCTGCTATAATACATTCTGAGTTGGGTCAGTTTCATTGCCAAATCCTATTGCAGAAGCTTCCACACCTGTAGACTTGGTCTTTTTTAAATCACATTTTAATGGCTGTCATTAAAATAAATTTTTATGAACAGTGAACATATCATCTGTAGATGATAGAACACAAAATTCCAAAATAAGAAATCAGAAAAGAAAGGTTGATAATCTGTGAATCCCTTTCTGCTTCATATTTCTCATTTATGGCTCTGCATTGGTTCAAGAAAATTTCTTTTACTGGTACTCCATAAATCACCGATGAAATACTATATAGTGTGTAAACGGATTGGAACCTAATTATTCACATTTGCAAGAAATATTTGACTGAGACACTCCTGCAAAAGTTTCAAGCTATCATGATGCTCTGTGCCATTATGGGTCCTGAAACAAAGCCTACAAGCCATGAATTAGAACCTCTGAACCCAGGGACGAAGATGAATATTTTTTTTCTAAAATGGATTTTTTTTCATATATTTGCCACATAGGTATACTGGCACAACCTTTAATCCCAGCACTCAGGAGGTAGAGGCAAAGAAGTTTGGGGCCAGCTTGTTCTACTTAGAGAGTGTAGGACATCCAGGACTATGATAAAAGATCCTTTCTTAAAATAACAACATCAATAAGCTCCCCCCAAAACAAAAAATATGACACATCCCGCTATCATTTGATGTGCCACTCATTCACATATTTGTTTTAGCATACATGGGCAATGAAATGTGTGTTATCTTAACAAGGTTCCCACAAATGGACATATGGTGAAACCTGAGCCTCCCTGGTGCTATTAAAATTTACTGGGAGGGCCAAATGAGAGGAAATCAGACACACGGTGGCATTTTATTGAGTGGGATATTTATCCCTTAGCCTCCTTTTTTTTTCTCTTTGTATCCAGTGATTCTGAGATCTGCTTTGCTCCACCACACTCTGCACTGTGCAATTCCTTGCCACAGACTAGAAAGCAACAGCGCACAAACCAAAATAACCCTTTGAGGCTATAAATTAACCGTCTTGTCTATTTTGTTGCAATGATGACCAACTTCGGCTGATTCCATCTGGTGACTGTCATGAATGTTGCTACCATATATATTTATGATCCAAATGCAGTAAATTTTAAACATCAATAATTGTTTTATTAATTAAATTCCTTCTACATTGAGAATTGAAATTCAACTAGATTTTTTTCTAGTTACTAAAATGACTTTATGGCATGGGTTTAAGATATGTTACAGACAGAACTGTTTTCATCCTAATACCTTGTAATTAAACCAACAGTATTTTTATTTAACTTTTTATTGATTCATTGTGGATTTCACACTGTTTATCCCAATCCCACTCATCTTCCTATCTCCTCATTTCTACCTTCTGCTCTTGCAACCTCCACCCACAAAATAACATAAAATTTAAAAGAAAAGCAAAAAACAAACAAACAAACAAAAAGTCTCTCGGCATGGATGGTGTTGGGTGAAATAGTGAGTCACACTGTATACCCTTTAGTACATACATCTTAACTTGTAAGTGTTCATTGCAATGCTCATTGGTTTGGTTTGAGGCCTCTGGCTTCTGCTATGCCCTGGATACTGGGCACTCACTGGGTCTTCTCTTGGATATCCCATTGGTGCCTTTTGTCATAGAGATCCAGTAGCTCCTGATCTGCAGGTCTGGCCTCATCACATGCTCCAAGAGTACATAGATTCGGTGACTGTTGGGGTGGGCCCACTCATAGACCAGGTTCTGGATCTGGGTGGTAGCTGGATTGCTCTTCCTGTCAGCTTTCCTTTACCATCATTACCTGGGAGAGCTCTCTAGCACAGCTCTGGCTCGCTCACTTGATGCAGCAGACAGCAAAGAATGGTGCCAGTTCTCCTGTTATTACACCCTCAGGTCCAGCCTACCCATCCTTACACTGCCAGGGCCAGCTCTACTGTTTTGCCCAGTCACCTGGTGAAGGAAGAACCAGTTCTTCCATTCTCATGGCCCCACCCCCAGGTTGACCCTCCAGTGTGATTTAGGTGGCAAGGGGTGGGCAGTGAGGACACGTTTCCCTTACCCTTGCCATCCCTTGGCATATGAGGGAGGGTGCAGCTTTCCTGCTCTCATGCTCACGGGCCTGGCTACCTGCCCCCTGCCAACTGCGTAAGCTCTAGTGTACTGCACAGGTGACAGGTTGTGCACGCTCTGCTGTGTGCATGGACTGTAGAACCACTAAGGGCCACACAAGCATCAGGAGTCTGGGCTGTTACCTAGGGTCAAGTTACTGCCCAAGGGTTGAGTCTCTGTTGAGGCCATGTAGATCTGAGTAACCTGTGCTGCCACTCAGGGCCATGGGGTCATCTGGGCCTAGATTGCTATCAGTGGCCATATCAGGGTCCATGACCCTGCCATGATTGCCATTGTGTTGATGCCCATGATTCCTTTATCCTCCAAAAGCACTGAGGACAGGGCTTCACAGAGTTGGCCCTGCCCCTCACTGACCAATCTGGAGAGCAGGCCCTGGACCTCCTCAGGGCAGCACAGTAGAACTGTCCCTCCTCGTGCGGGTGTGGGTGAGCAGACCCTGAAGACCGAGAATGAGAGAGCTAGCCCCACGATCTGCCACATGGAGGTGTGGGCATCCACACTTAAACCAGCATATGTTTAATCTTTGATTTTTATGTCTTTCCTACAAACTGAGATCTGTTATATTACTTTTAAAAGGCATAAATGTTTTTATGTGACATCTCTCTCTATTTCACACAGCACATTTGTACAGTCGTATTGATTTTGAAAGCAGTCAATTAATGTTTAGATTAGAGTAAATGGATTTTTAGTGGTTATTTGATCCTGAATTAATTAAAGGTAAAGAAAATGTAAACTATAGAAGAATTTCTGAAGACTACAGCCATGTTTTATGTTTTTTGTTATACTATTTTTGTGAAAGATACCAATACTAATAGCTACCTTTAAAATCAATGTTATGGCCAGCAAGCTAAGCTTAAGTTTATTTTCTCATTCAAGAATTATGCTTTATATTCATAGTTAAGTGAGAGGAAGAAATTAATTTTAATATTTGAGTATGGTCTTTGGTTAGTACATTTTTATATGATTAATTCACATGGTAATTAAAGTTCTACTCCTCATTCATATCCCAAATGAACTTTAAGGGAATGTTTTTCATGTTCCTGTAGAATATTCTGTCAAATCTTTCATTCTGATCCACAGTCAAGTGATGCTTCCAGTCTCCAATGGTTCCTAATGGGAGAAGCACAGGATAGCACCTATATAAGTAGCAGAATCAGGACGCAGTCCACGCAACTCACTCTACTCACTACAGCTCACACTGCTCATCACTCTCAGGAAGGTTAGGTTGGCTGTCTCTCCTCTAATCACAGAAGAAACTTCTGAGTAGCAACACGATAAATAGATATCACTAACTACTACTACTGAGTTGTAGCTTATTTTTAGAAGGAAAAAAAACACCTTAAAAGTTAAAAAAAAATAGAATTTTAAAAGCACATTTTTTACTATGTGCTAATCATCATACTAGGAAAACACTTAGATTTAAACACAGTCTTTTGAGGTATATGCTGTTTTATTTTTCCCTTTTAAAATGAAAAAAAAATGAGACCCAGAGGTTTTTAGCATGTCAAGGTGACACAGAGCTTCAGTACAGTTATCATTGTGGTTTTAATGAGTAGGAATTTGAAATGATCACTATGTTAGTTAAAATGAAAATATCCATTTAGTTTTCTGAGTTGTCTGAAAAGATGATATTATTGTTTGCATTTGGAACAGATGGGGAGCTATCATGGGTAAGACATTAAGACTTGTTGAGGAATGAGATGTGAGAACTGATGTTGAGTGGCAGAAGAGACAAAATAAAAGAGCTCCTGAAAAATATAAAAACCCAGCGATATTAAAATATAAGCTAATACTCACAGTAATGATAAGTTAAAAGGATATTAAAAGGGAAATGTTCATTCTTACCCATATCTCTGGGCATATAATGAGATCATCAAAAGTTTATTGTCTGTTTACTTTATTGAATTCATGTCAGATATAGTTATTAAGACATCACTCTAATTTTTATGATGAAGAAAATCTCACATTTGATGAAGCAGCATTTTAAACTTTGTCTTCAATATAAACAAACAATAAGTTTACTTGTCCAGTATCCTAGAAAAATAGCAAATAAAATTGTTCTTGTCTAGGCAGTGTTTCACTATTTCTGTAATTCTAGCTTTCAGGGAGAGGTATGTTGTGGAGATAGGAGGATTACGAATATATGGTACCTGTGTTTGCTTAGACTACACTGAGAGGCAAAGATTCTCTCTCTCTCTCTCTCTCTCTCTCTCTCTCTCTCTCTCTCTCTCTCTTTCTCTCTCTCTCTCTCTCTCTCTCTCTCTCTCTCTCTCACACACACACACACACACACAACACACACACACCCAACAAATCAAAGCAAAAACAAAATAAAACAAAAAAATTCCCCAAAAGCCAATAGAATAAGATGAATTAGAGTCTTAACTTCTAACACATCTATTGCCTAGGACAAGACTGATGACCTACTCTAAAAAATGAGCTGTGTAGCCTAAAACGAAGAAATACATATTTATTTCGTAAGTGAAATTATCAGGTTTTTTTTCTAAAACTACTACAAACCGGTTTCTTCAGGTTCTCTGTCAACTAAAATGTTTGATACTTCCAAATGTCATTATCACCTGGAAAAATACTTTAAAAACACATATTATTTCTCTAAAGTACTTCCGGGCACACGCAACATTTTTTTTTCTTTGATACTACAGACTATTAAATTTCACCTTTGCGGAGGAATTTTCCCTGATTATTTCTTGTCCAAATTTTCAGTCTTTGATGATTTGCATAATTTGCTCGCGGGTCAGATTTCATGTTCTGAAATGTAGCTTGTCTCACAACAGCATCCACATCTTCTTCACTCAGTTCTTTCTCCAGAAAATTGCAGATTTTAAGCACTGAGCCCCTGAGGTCCTGAAAAGTCATGGGTTTAGAAGTTATGACCTTTTAATGGAGGTGTGAGTTACAGCCCAGTGTGTAACATGAACAGGTAGGACTTATTTTTGGAATGCAAAGATTGTTCCACACATGAAAACATCATAGGAACCCTTCTTGTCATTGATGCAGAATAAACCATTAATAAAACACAGCTCTTTTGAGACACTGTAGCCTAAATTCCTGGAATTCCATACGTACTCTAGGCTGTTCTCAAAGTTAGAATGGTCTTCATTTTGTAAGGTCCTGTGGGCTGGGATTAGAGGCAGGAGCTACTACACCCATCTCAATACCATTGTTAAATAAAAGCATCAACAAATGAGCAGAAGAACCCAAGTAACTCTATGAAAAAAACTGTGTATTCAACATTTTTGGCTAGAAACACAGTTGGTTGATTTTTATGTGATGTCTGCAATCAGTCAGATTTTACACCATTTAACATACTACTGTAAAACAATAGGCAGATAATTTAGTGACACAGCATCTAAATTACAGGCAAAGAAGTAAAATTTTCTCTGTAAAATGAACAGCAATATGACCTCATATGTAACACAAAAACTAGGGAAAGCAAAGAATCTGCTAGAACAGTGAGATTTTACAAAGCTGTGAGATATAAATCAAATCAGAACAGAAATATTGGTTGAAATTATAAATACTAGTGATGAGTAATGCTAAATTAAGATAAAAATACATGAACTTTGAAATGGTAGGAGTAAAAAACTTAGGAATAATTGGAGAAAATGTTAGAGACAGATCCATTGAAACCAACAAAACATGGATGATAGAAAAAGAAACAGAAACAAGCATAACAGCATCCTACAGTCATAAATTGGAGGACAGTTATTATTTATTTATTTATTTGGTTTTTTGGAGGCAGGATATTTCTGAAGTTTTATATCCTGTTCTGGCTCTCACTATGTAGTTTAGGTTGGCCTTGAACTCACAGAGATACGCTGCTTCCTGAGTGCTGGGATTAAAAAGTGTGCCACCACTGACCGCCGAGCTGAGGACAGTTATTTTAAAGATGCTATACAAAACAATCCACAAATTCTATGCAATCTGTAGTAAAATTGCAGTGTTTTTTTTTTCATTTTTGCGAAAAGAAAGGGAGAAAAGAAAGTCTGTTCAAAAGTTTTATGAAATTTTGACACCTCATAGGACCTAGTTCTTTTCTTTTTATTTATTTATTTATTTATTTATTTATTTATTTATTTATTTATTAAGGATTTCTGCCTCCTCCCCTCAACCGCCTCCCATTTCCCTCCCCCTCCCCCGATCAAGTCACCCTCCCTCATCTGCTCGAAGAGCAATCAGGGTTCCCTGACCTGTGGGAAGCCCAAGGACCGCCCACCTCTATCCAGGTCTCCTAAGGTGAGCATCCAAACTGCCTAGGCTCCCCCAAAGCCAGTACGTGCAGTAGGATCAAAAACCCACTGCGATTGTTCTTGAGTTCTCAGTATTCCTCATTGTCCTCTATGTTCAGCTAGTCCGGATTTATCCCATGCTTTTTCAGACCCAGGCCAGCTGGCCTTGGTGGGTTCCCGATAGAACATCCCCATTGTCTCAGTGTGTGGTGCACCCCTCGCGGTCCTGAGTTCCTTGCTCATGCTCCGTCTCCTTCTGCTCCTGATTTGGACCTTGAGATTTCTGTCCCATGCTCCTCTGTCTCTGTCTCCTTTCATCGCCTGATGAAGGTTAATATTCATGAGGATGACTATGTGTTTGTCTTTGGGTTCACCTTCTCAATTAGCTTCTCTAGGAACATGCATTATAAGCTCATTGTCCTTTATTTATGGCTAGAAACCAAATATGAGTGAGTACATCCCATGTTCCTCTTTTTGGGTCTGGCTTACCTCACTCAGGATAGTGTTTTCTATTTCCATCCATTTGTATGCAAAATTCAAGAAGTCCTTGTTTTTTACTGCTGAGTAATACTCTAATATGTATATATTCCATACTTTCTTCATCCATTCTTCCGTTGAAGGGCATCTAGGTTGTTTCCAGGTTCTGGCTATTACAAACAATGCTGCCATGAACATAGTTGAACATATACTTTTGTTGTATGATAGGGCCTCTCTTGGGTATATTCCCAAGATTGGTATGGCTGGATCCAGGGGTAGGTTGATTCCGAATTTCCCGAGAAACCGAAACACTGCTTTCCAGAGTGGTTGCACAAGTTTGCATTCCCACCAGCAATGGGTGAGTGTCCCCCTTTCTCCACAACCTCTCCAGCAAAGGCTATCATTGGTATTTTTTATTTTAGCCATTCTGACAGGTGTAAGATGGTATCTTAAAGTTGTCTTGATTTGCATTTCCCTGATCGCTAGGGAAGTTGAGCATGACCAGTTAGCTCATCAGGACTGGCAGCAAACCCTTTACATACAGATCCATGTATGTACTCTACTCACAAAGAAGCATTTTAATGTCATGGTGATTCTAATGTGTGGTAATTACTTGAATACAGAAATAAACCAATAGGGCAGAATAGACTTCCCAGGATATAATCTCTAGCTTATAATGGTAAAATGATTTTGATATGACTGCCAAAAATTTTAAATGGGAAAGGTCATTCACTTCAACAAATGTTCTTGGATAAACCAGATGTCTATATGCAAAAGAACAAAGCTAAATTATCACCTTACAATGTATTTCAAACCAATGAAAATTGGCCAAACATAAAAGCAAGGGCCTAAACTATCATGCTCTTAGAGAGACTTAAAGGGAATGATTTATAGCAGAGGATTTCACAGTGGTGTCTGGGATATGTCCCAATAAGTACAGAAATACAGAAAAAAAGCATATTAAGTTGATTATACTAAATTTGGTAATGCCTATGTAAAAGGGGAAAGATTCAATGAAATTAAAAGTTCACCTGTAGAATGGGAACAGTATTTATGTCATTTATCTGATACAGGATTACCCTCAGAAATCAACAACAACAAAATCAACCTATCTAAAACTTTAAATAAATGATTCTCAAAGGGAGTCTAGAACCATCCATTAAACACGAGAAAATGTTCTCTATCACTAGTCATTTGGGAAGTGTAAACCGACAAGAAGTGCACACCACTTATTTCCTATTATGATGACTATTCCTTAACAAATGACAGAAAATCATAAGCGCTGGTACTGCTGGTAGAAATATAAGTGGTTCATTTGCAAAGGGAAACGTATGACGCTTTGCTTCACAAAACCAAAGCAGAACAACTGTATAATCCAACTACTCCACTTCTGGATTTCACTTCTGATTCCAAGCGATTGAACCTAACATCTCTAACAGATTTGTGCATCCATATTCACAGCATCAGTATGCACAACAGCTAAAATGTAGAAACAAGCCAAACTTATATAGATTATAGAACATAAATACAATGGGATATGCAGACAGAGAGAAGGAATTCTGATATATGATGCAATAAGCCTTGATGACATTGAGGACATCACAGTAAGTAAAATAAGTCAATAAAAATACAACTGCATGTCTCCACTTATGCCAAGTACTAAGCTTAAAGAAATTAATACAGGAAGAACATAGCGTGGTAATTTTCAGGACTGAGAAGAGAATAATATGAAGTTATGGCTTAACAATCCTAGGGTTCAGCTTGCCAAAAAGAATTTGGATATTGGAAGTGACAAATGGTTATATAACAAGTCATAATAGTGAAATGGTGCATTTAAGTTATGGATTTTAAAATCATAATTAAGAGTGCAATTGGGGTTAATATTCTAAGTAGGAATGTAGTAGTTGTTTATGACAGATTAATTTTTCCTAGAGAAGTTGTGACATTCTTCATGATGAAGAAGAACTACCTCCAATTCATGAACAAAAATAATAAATAAGAAGGCATCCATGGATTTCTGTTGTAGATCTAAAAACAAATATTGATTAAGAGAAGCTTAAAATTCCTTTCATATTTAATGAAAGCTGAGCTTCTGAGGAGTTGATATGTTAGATACAAAATAACTGAGATAGACCAGATGGTTTAGGGCCTTGCTAAGATGACTTGAGTCTGTTAGTCTCCATCTTTGTCTGTGGTCATTTGTGGAAGGATCCTAATGCTAAGTGATTTACACAAATGACTTTGATGCACAATGACTGACCACAAAACCAAGAGCAGAAAAGAACATTAAAAATAGAGCAATGCAGCTGAAAGAAAAAGAAAAAAGATAATAGAACTCTGGAGCCAATAATGGAGTTATTGGAAATAATTTTAACATAATATTGTATTCAAGGAGGTAAAAGACAAAAACTTAGACTGCCTGAACCCAATTGATGTGGGAGTGTCATATATCAATCTGTTGATTTCCTTGGTTAAGCAATAAAGAAACTGCTAGGCCCATTGGATAGACCCACCCTTAGATGGGTGGAGTAAACAGAACAGAACGCTGGGAGGAAGAGGAAGTGAGGTCAGACTCCGCAGCTCTCCTCTCCAGAGCAGACGCCCCAGAGAGACGCCATGCTACCCGCTCCAGGGAAGACGCACGCCATGCCCCAGCTCCGACCCAGGATGGACTTAGGCTAGAATCTTCCCGGTAAGCGCACCTAGGGGCGCTACACAGATGATTAGAAATGGGCCAGAGCAGTGTTTAAAAGAATACAGTGTCCGTGTAATTATTTGGGGCATAAGCTAGCCGAGCCAGGCGGCTGGGGATTTGGGGACGCAACCCTGCCGCCGCCCCATATTACTACAAATGACGCCCAGACGTGTGGCTAACTAAACCTACTTAAAAAACCTGAGAAGGCTTAAAAATAAGGAAGAGAGCGTTTAACACAGATTTTTGCTGTTTGTTGGTGGCGTGCTGTAGAGAGATTTCCTGATTCAGCGACAGCAGCAGAAAAAAAGCTGCGTTATTTTAAAATGCCGGCTTTCTGGGCCATCCTGCCAGGGCAAACTCTGACTGTTTGAGGCAGGAGGGCTGGCTACCGAGAGAGGATTTGAGTGTTGTCTGTTGTAGCTCCCTGGCTGGCAGGGACCTTGAAATGCTATAAACATGGCTACAGCCAGTACTTCAGCCATGAGGCTGGAAAGCTAAGGATCCAGCCGTCAAAGCCACGCCTTTAGTCCTACTGATATTGCTTAGTAAATTAAAGGCTCTTGTCGTCAGAAAAAGAGAGATATACAGTAAAGAGAGATTCAAAGACAGAAAATTTCTGAATGGTTTAAAGTATGTTAAAAATATATGCAAGCTGAAAGTTAAAGTTCTTAAAGCAAAAAACAAAAAAAGGAAGAGAGTTGTTGTGTGTTTTAGTACACACCTTTAATCCCAACACTTGGGAGGCAGAGGGAGATAGACCTCAGTGACTTCAAGGTGTGGTAGCACACGCCTTTAATCCCAGTGCCTAGAAGGCAGAGACGGACAGATCTCTGTGAGTTCAAGGTGTAGTAGCAAACACCTTTAATCCCAATGCCTGGGAGGCAGAGACAGGTGGATCTCTGAGAGTTCAAAGACAGCCTGGTCCACAGATATACGCTCAAAAAGCAAAAAGTTAACTTAGGAATGTCTCAGCTTAGATTCTTAAGCGCCTAATGATTTAAAGGCGCAAATCAAAAGTGCTCCTGGATAGTAAAAAATTGCAGATTCACAATAGGACAGATTCAGACCACTAAACGAGTCACACTGTTGGATGAATGTACGTAGGCTTGGGAGAGAGAAGAAAAGGAATATAGAGAATAAAGTTAATGGTTTAAAAAGAAAAAAGTAAAAGTAAAGTCTTTAAAGAGACAGAATAAAGTAAAGTGATAGAGTAAAAATAAGCCGCGTAAAGATGAAAAATTCACAGAGAGTCTGGATTCTTTGTATTATTGTGTTTTCTTTAAAATTTTTGACTGTGAAGGAGCTAAGTACAGAGAGACATTTCATTATATGGGCTGCCAAGTGGAACCAGAACGGATATCATGAGGGTATGACTTCAGAATTTGGGTCTAAGGATATGATGCTTTGGAGAGAGTCTTCTTTTGTTTTCACAGAGGACCAGACCCTTTGGATTTCTTCTATCCCGATTTGGTATGATGGACCACGTCCTCTTGAAGGGTTGCTGTGAACATCTTCAGAAAATTGCTTTGCTCAACTGCCAACTGAGATAAACCTGGCACACAGGTTACACCCTAAATAATCTGATTAACGACGCCCCCATTCAGCAGGAAGCAGTTTGGAGAGAAAAAACTGCGCCCATGTTCCCAAATATAGTTTATAAATGTTCTTTTACATTTAAAGGGGGAAATGATATAGGTATGAATAATTTGTATTGATAGAGATTTACGGTCAATTTTGTTATATGTATGAATGTTTCTGATGTAATTTTTACTTGATAACTGTTTCGTTATATGTAATTTTGCTATGTTAAAGTTAAAGCCTTTCTTTTTTGTTTAAACAGAAAAAGGGGAAGTGATGTGGGAGTGTCATATATCAATCTGTTGATTTCCTTGGTTAAGCAATAAAGAAACTGCTAGGCCCATTGGATAGACCCACCCTTAGATGGGTGGAGTAAACAGAACAGAACGCTGGGAGGAAGAGGAAGTGAGGTCAGACTCCGCAGCTCTCCTCTCCAGAGCAGACGCCCCAGAGAGACGCCATGCTACCCGCTCCAGGGAAGACGCACGCCATGCCCCAGCTCCGACCCAGGATGGACTTAGGCTAGAATCTTCCCGGTAAGCGCACCTAGGGGCGCTACACAGATGATTAGAAATGGGCCAGAGCAGTGTTTAAAAGAATACAGTGTCCGTGTAATTATTTGGGGCATAAGCTAGCCGAGCCAGGCGGCTGGGGATTTGGGGACGCAACCCTGCCGCCGCCCATATTACTACACCCAATACTATAAATAAGAATGAATTAAAAACAGACTGTCTTTAATTGATAAAAAGTAAATACCATTGAATAATTTTTGTACAAGCTTCGACTCAGATGAACTCAGCAAAATCAAACATGGAGCCAGGAGTAGGAGCAAACTCTCAGAATAGTTCAGAATGGAAAGTCAAAGATGTTGGCCCCTGTATGAAGAACTTTGCCTCTCTTAGGTGAGGTGACACACAACTTTAATTCCAAGGTTCAGAAGGCAGAAGCGTGTGGATCTCTGTAAGTTGAAGGTTAGACTGGTCTAAATAAAGAGTTTTGGACAAGCTATAGTTACATACCAAGATGCTATCTCAGTAAAAGTAACAAATTAACAAAAACAAAATAGGGAGTTTTATATGTGATACAGTTCATTAAACTCCTGCGACTCTCACATTCTTTGTGCAGGATAGTTTCTCAGCAACAGACACTTCCTCAATGCCCCACTTTTCTCTGTTTAAAAAATCTGAGATATATTTTATGAAAGAGCAAACTGCTTTTCATATAAATCTAGGAGCACCTTTCAGGTTTCCCCCATATTCAATCTGCAGTGATTACTACACTAAGGCACATAATACAGATGAAATTCCTTATTACAGACTTCGACCAGTTGGAACATACAAAGGAAAAATAAAAACACATGGGAAGGAAAAGTTAAGTCCTTCACATCTCTTGAGTATTTGCCATTAAGTGGATTCTGATGTCTTCTCAGAATTAATTAAGATATCTAGATTCTTTTGCTTTTTTGTGTTCACCTTTTAAAGGAAAATATTTGAAAAAGACAAGCACTAGGTTCAAAAAGTTATTAGGACATGAATAATAATTCTACCATGTATTTAGGGAACTGAAATATGTAGGTTATTTTAGAGCCCCAACAAATGTATCTCCTCCTAGTAGTAAGCCTCATCTTTTCTACAAACAATGACTGTCCTCATCAATGAATATAACTTTTTGCTATACCCATACTTTGTCCTATAAATAGGAATCTTTTAACACAGTCTGAATTCTATTCAGTACTCTGTTCTTGAGAAAGGAAAACAGAAATATTTCTGTATAGTCATAAAGTTTCTAGGGATGGCACTTCTAAGTCAGTGAATAACCAAACTCATCTGAAAGGAACTGGTTTATTGCCTTAGTGTGATAATCAGTGGAGAAGCAAGCATGAAGGTTTAGACCAAAATTACAAAGTTATTTCACAGCAATGGACAAGGAAGACACCAAAATTATCTTAACTTTGTTAAAAATATAGTTATTAGAAAATATTGAGAGTCTCTCCTTAAAATATTAATTTTGGTTATAATTTTGGGTATGATGTGTCAGAATAATCAGTGGGTAAATCCTCATCTTTAAATGGTATACTTACATTTATCATTTTCAGTTTTAAACTCATGATAGGAAATGATATTCCAAAGATACTGATTTTGTTCCATTGCTGTGGGATTTTTTTTTATAACTCTTAATGTCTCGTCACTATTTTGGGATTACAGAAATAAACATTAGCATGACCCACAAATCTTGCGCAGTTCTGACTTCGGTCTCACATACTAGTTTCTTGTCTTTCTGCCCCACACCTTGAATGTTCAAGTCCTTTCCTTACTTGGTTCTAAGTACTGTATTTGTTCATAAAAACTCCATCTTGTGTTTTGCTTTTAGCCATTTTCTTTTTGTTAATTCATATATATTAACTTATAAATCCCATATTACTTTTACCCGCCCAGAAAAGCCATTATCTTCAATTATACCAGAAACCTTTATATGAATGCTGGCATTGTATTTGGCATTTCTTTAATAACTACACTTACTAGTCTAAAATCTCTAAAAGTTTAAAAAATCATAGTGTGTAGGTGTGTGTGTGTGTGTGAGTGCATGCATGTGAGCATGCAACGTATTTGCAGCAAGACAGGAACTAGTATCATGGTGCATGGGTGGAGCTCAGTAGTCAAGCTTATAGAGTTTTTCTCAACTTTCACCCTTATGGAGGCTGTGATGATTGAATTTGGATTGTTAGGCACACATTGGAAGTCCCTTTACTCACTTTGCCATGTCACCAGCCAAGATATATAGGGATTTTTTACTTTGGGTATTTGCTTTTTGACTATTTGACTTCATTGTTATTGCATAAACTATAAAAAGGAAGGTCCTTGTTTAGTCTTGTTTTGGAGTGTGTCACTGAGAAGCATTCACTTATTTTTCATCAATCAATATGTCAATAAGTACCAGAATGTGATGAACTTTAACTCTTTATTTTTGATTTAAAAAGCATGTTAGGGTACCTGTTAATTGTGAACAATCAAAAAATATTCTATAGATTCATCTTAGAGATGCTCCAATATTATTTTTTTCAGAAAAGGTGAACTTGTTCCATTGTTCAAATTATGATTTATGGCTCTAATTGTCCACATTTTAATGTAGTTACATGCCTCACTGCTGTTTTCTGGCCTTTAGTAATGAGTTGTAGCCTTCCTGAGAATATAGGCAAAGTAAATGTAGTCACCCTTCAAAACCTTACTGTTATCTAGTGTTATTCCTATACATCTTCAACATGTACTCAGCCCTTTGTCCATCAACAGATGGAAGAGTAAAGAATTTATGATATATGATGTATAGAGTATATAAAATAGATTATTATTCAGAAATAAAAATGAAATGAAATTCTGTCATCTGCAGTAAAATGTATGAAATTAAGAACATTATGATAATTTAATAACCAAGACAACAAGACAAATTTCTTGTATTCTCTTATATGTTGAAACTATAAAGTCAACATTAAAGTAGAATTGTGTTGAATAGTGATTTGGAAGGGTATTGGGGGAAGAAAGGAATGATAATGCAAAAAGCATGGCAAGATAAGATCAATGCAAAACCTATTCATGGGCAAGAATATAACATCAAATACCACTAATGGACATAATTAACCTGCAATAATAAAGTTTTAATTAAAAAAACCATTGGTGTTGTGAAATTTTGGGGTTGCATTTGAGACAGGTAGTTGCATAAGAAGGGATCACAAACGATGAGTTTACATGAAGAAGAGAGTATGGAGGAGTCCAGTGAATAAGGCAGAGGCTGGACATTAGGAATCATCTTCAACAAAAAGCCCAAAGAATAATTAAAGTATGAAGGTAACTGGGAGAATGTATTTTCAACCAAGAGAATAATTGTGTAAAAGAAATCATTTAAAAATACAATTACCTCATCTTACCTTCTTCATATCTTCATAGCTCAGGAACATAATGTTGAAGTCATGTCTGTGTTCATACCAGCCTCTTATGTGGTCAAACCAATTGCTTCCTATCACTTGGAAGAAAAGTAACAAGTGAGAATACCAAGCTGTTTGTGCATGTAGTGGACAACAAACTCTGTGTCTCCTTTTCCGTTTTGGAATTTTTAGAAATACAACGGAGGGCCTGAAATAGACATCCATGTCCCTATTTAATGCTTAATGGCTGGGGGAACAATTACCTGACATTCATAGAAACTTGCCTATATAATATTACTACAGGAGTAAAAAAGAAGTAATAGAGAAATACAGGGTCTGAGCCTGCAGGTGGCTTTAAAACATACTGTTCCTTCTTCCTACTTCTCCATAGAGGTCACATGTCTCTGTATTTCCTATTGTTCACTATGTGTAGTGATGCAGACTCTGAATATCATCTTACAAGCAAGTGAAATTCTGATTCCACATGTGTTGTGCTGTGGGATAATGCTCTTGTACCCTATAAAGATTTGTCACTTGTATTGGTTTAATAAAATGCTGATGGGCCAATATCCAGGCAGGAAGTATGGGTGGCATGACAAGATTAGGAGAATTCTGGGAAGAGGAAAGGCAGAGACAGTCATCTTCCAGAGGGAGCAAGATGAAAATGCTGCACTCAGAAAAGGTACCAAGTCACACAGTTAAACATATATAAGAATTATGGGTTAAATTAAGTTGTAAGAGCTAGTTAATAATAAGCCTGAGCTAATAGACCAAAGAGTTTGTGTAATTAATATAAGCCACTGGGTGTTTTGGGGGATTGAATGACTGCCGACCAGGTGGGACAGAAACTTCTGTTTATAGTGATGAGTCTCTTACCTTAATTAATCCACCTATGTAGTAGAATGAACAATTCCACAGCTACAGTATAAAGCCATACATAGGCTCATGCAAAACATACAATTTGCTCTGCCATAATGGATTATTCTATTTTTGTCACTAGTTGGAAAGAACTGATAGAATATCTGTAAACCAAAATAGTTCCCAAATGGCATGCCTTTGTAATCCTGAAAATCCTCAAGTGGTGCATAAAGAAAGAAAACTCAGTTGTTAGCTCATAGAGTTGACATACAATTGTCACTAGAGATAAGTTCTTTGTGGTTTTTTTTTTTTTGTTCATCTGCTATTGTTTTTCTTGTTTTGGTATATTTTTCTTGTTCTTTTAAAAATAATGCCCTGCTCCAATCTTTAAAATATGTTCTGTAATTCTAAGAACTTGGCTTACTGGCACCTTTTGTGTAATTGGTTTCAGTCCGGGTATATCAATTAATACTTACCTCTTCCATCTAGAAATGTTTGCATAAATGTTTCTATAGAATTTGAGGCTTCATGTGTAATCATCCAATTTGAAAAATGAAAGTAAGAGATCAAAACATCTTTAGGATTTCTGTAGATATAAAGAATCTGTAGGAAGAATTATGTAATTATTTCTTTAATCAAATCTTGGATATGCTTAGAAGTTTTTAAATACAATTTTATAATATTCAAGTGTAACAATAAGCATAATTATTTCCTCTAGTCTTTGAGCTGTACAAATTCAAATGGGTTTTATTTATATTTTGGTATTAGAAAGAGTACTGTAATAAAAAACCTTTCTTTATGGCTTTCATGTTTAAGAATGTAGTTCAAAAAGAGGTCAAGACCATGATGGGTACACCCACTGAAACAGTCTACCTGAGCTAATGGGATCTCAGGAACTTCAGCTGGACATGGAAGTAACAAACATAGGTCCAAAGTAGACCTTCTGAATGTGGGTGACTGTTGTTTGGCTGGAGCAGTCTGTGGGACCACTGGCAGTGGCACCAGGATTTATCCCTAGTGCATATCCTAGCTTGTGGGGAAACTATTCTTTTTGGATGGATACCTTGCTCAGCCTAGGTATAATAGGAAGGGCCTTGGGCCTTCCCCAAAGCAATGTGCCTTACCCTCTCTGAGGAGTAATTGGGGTGGTGGAATATAGGGATATGTGGATGGAATGGGGAGAGGGGCGTGAGTAGTAACTTGAATTGGTATGTATAATGAAAAAAGATGGCTTGTTTTTGTTTAAAGTAAAAATTAAGTTAAATTGAAAAGAATGTATGTCAATTCTCAAAAAGCAATATTAACTGTAATGTTCATAAATACTGAACAATAATTTGCCTTATGTGATCAAAATATATAAATTTTTTAATTAAAAATTTAAAAGTAAAAATTAATTACCCATGAGGGTCAATTGATGGATATTATGTGATAGCAGAGGAGATAAATCTGAAAACAAAAGCTAATAATCATAACAAAATAATTAGTAATATATTTATAAATTATCAAATATAAATGAGCTTTTCCTCCATTTCTTTCAGAAAAATAATGTAAACATGAGTTAAGAGCATAAATAGCATAAAAACTCACACATAGACACAATAATCTGTGGATGTCTGTCCACAACATTAGCACCTGGGTATCTAGGGCAGGAGGAGGAGCTCATGCCAGCTTTGGCTACATGAAATACACTCATAAAAGAAATAAAGTAAGGGCATGAGGAATAGAATAAGAAAGGAAAACTAAAACCCAGAGATTGTATCTCTAGGCTTAAAGCAAGGAAAAATTTCTCAAATGTGAATTTATTTAAAAGAAAAATCAGACAGGCCCTTCGACCCCAGTTGCACCAGGAAGAAACAGGTGAGTATCTGATATTTTGGTTGGAAAGCCCTGCTCTCTAGGCCCTATACCCTGCACTTCCGCCAACTAAAGAACCCCCAGCAATGAGACAGTAGCTCTCTTATCAACTATCTCCTGCTACAGGACTCTCTGGCACCACCTACACATGGAGAAGGTCAGTAACTCCTGGAGCCGCAGGCTCAAACTGCACCCAGAGGAAGAGGCCTGAATTGAATCTGGAGGAAGAGCAACCACCAGAGCTACAGAACCCACTTGTATCAATTAGAGGAAAAGATGGGTAGAAAGCAGTGTAAGAATACATACGACAACATAAAGAGCAACAGGGCACCACCAGAAGATCTAGAGCAACACAATCTGAACCTCCCAACACAGAGATGAAGCAGAAGAAAATGACATTCAATATAACTTTATAAATACGATGAAGGCCCTTAAAGAGGAAATCAAAAGTTCCCTTAAAGAAATGGAGGAAAAATCAATCAAAAACCTGGAAGAAATCAATAAATCATTTAAGCATTTATTGTCTATGAAAAAACAATCAGACAAATAAAGGAAACAGTCCAAGACTTGAAAATTCAAATAGAGGCAGTAATGAAAACACAAACTAAGGGAATTATGAATGTAGAAGAACAGGGTAAATGAACAGGAACTGAAGGTGCAAGTATAGCCAATAGAATGAAACAGAAGGAAGAGAGAATCTCAGGTGTTGAAGACACAATAGAGGAAACTGATTCATTGGTCAAAGAAAATGTTAAATACAAGAAATTCTGAGCAAAAAACATTCAGAAAAATCTGGGACACTACGAAACGACCAAACCTAAAACTGACAAGGATAGAAGAAGGAGAAGAATACAAGCTCAAAGGCATCGAAGATATTCAACAAAATGATAGAAAACTTTCCCACCCTGAAGATGGAAATGCCTATGAGGGTACAAGAAGCATACAGAACACCAAACACATTTGACTCCCCCCAAAAAATAATCCCCTTGTCATATATTCATCAAAACACTAAACCTACAGAATAAAGAAAGTATACTAAGATCTGCAAGAGAAAAAAACCAAGTAATATAAAAAGACTGACCTATCAGAATTACTCCAGACTTCTCAATAGAAATTCTGAAAGCAAAGAGGTCCTTGGCAGATGTTATGCAGACACTAAGAGATCATGGATGCCAGCCCAGACTACTATACCCAGCAAAGCTCTCAATCACCATAGATAGAGAAAACAGGATATTCCAAGACAAAACCAGATTTAAACAATACCTAGTCACAAATCCAGCCCTAAGAAAGTAACTAGAAGAGAACCACAATCAAAGGAAGCTAGCTGCACCCACAAAAACCACAGCTAACAGGTGACCTCGTACCAGCAAGCCTGAAAGAAGGGAAGCACACAAGCAGTACCACCACTACCAAAACCAAATCGGACAGCAATTAACAATCACTGGTCATTAATATCTCTTAATATCAATGGTCTCAATTCACTTATGTAAAGAGACAGGCTATCAGAATGGATACAAAACCAGGATCCATCAATCTGATTTATAAAAGAAACACACCTCAAGCTCAAAGACAGTGATTACCTCAGAGTCAGGCTTAGGAAGGGATAGTTCAAGCAAGTGTAACAAAGAAAAAAGTTGGTGTAACTATCCTAATATCTAACAAAATACATTTGAAACTAAAATTAATCAAAAGAGATGAAGAAGGACACTTAGGTCGTCTCAGGCTAGTGAGAGATCATGGACTGTGGACTGACAGCTGGGAAAACTGCATGGGACTGAACTAGACCTCCTGAATGTGGGTGACAGTTATGTGGCTTGTTCTGTTGGAAGCGGCCCTGGTTGTCACACCAGGACCTATCCCAGGTACATAAACCTCCTTTTTGGAGTCTGTTCCCTATAGCGGGATACCTTATTGAGCCTTGATATCAAGGGTAGAGGCTTGCTCCTGCCTCAAATTAGTATTCCAGACTTTGTTAAATTCTGAAAGAAGGCCTTACTCCCTCTGAGAAGTGGATAGGGAATAAGAATGGGATAGGTGGAGGACAGGGAAAGAGGATAGAGGGGGAACTGGGGTTGGTATATAAGATGAAAAGTAATTTTTAAAAAAATATGAAAAAATAGCAAGAAAAATGAATCCATTTGATAACACTAAAATTAAGAATGTTCCTGATAAAAACACTCATGAGAAAAGCAATGAGGATGAGCTAAAATAGATTCATATCTAGGAGTGATAGAAAGCAAACTGAACAGAAGAATGTAATTAAACATTAGGGTAATGATAGACTCTTTTCACACAATCAAAAATAGTGATGGCCACTAAACATCCAACATTGGCACACCCATTATGAGGATGAGGATGCAAATTAACATACATTTGAGACACCTTTTCCTAGCTGCCATGTTGATAAACATGTAAAATTCTGATATGTCAAGTTACTAGGGAAACATTAATAAGTCATCTTTTACACATTTCTTCAAAAAATGACAAATCCACTTTCTTTGTAATTACTGCACCACCTTTGTAAGTGGAGAACTCTGGTCACTGTGGCTCTGCAGCTCTATTCATGGGTGTGTGTTCTAGGGAAGCTGCTGGGAGAGTACCAGGAGACACACTCAAGAATGTTCATAGCAGCTGCATCACAGTGGGAAAACATTGGAATAGACTAATTATTTAGTACTTAAAGAAGGTATTTCATGGGTACAGTAAGTCACTAAGCTCTATGACATACTTTGACTTTTTTGTTCTTGAAAACTTTTGGCACCAAATAATATGGGAGATGGGTAGAAAAGGTACGAGGTGATGGCATTTTGGCAAAGTCCACATTACGATGGTTGTACTCAAAGAATGGTGCTCTGTCTATTGTTAGGATGTTTTCAGTGTTGTTCCTGTGTCCCTCAAAATAAATCAGGCTGAGGATCTGTTGTGTCCAGATGGTACCTGTAAGAACAAATAACAATCCCGTTTTCAATCCTGAAGAAGGTTTTAATAATGAATACTAACACTAATGTCATCATGTTTACAAATAATTTGGAGCTTTTTTCCTTTAGCACTCGAGACAGGCTTGGATGTGCCCCTTTTTCATTCCCCATTGTCTGTATCAAACACTCAAGTCAGTAAGGCTGAACTCTATAACTCTCTGTTCCTTTCTCACTTACAAAGATGTGCTGATTGGTCGTGATAATCCAGATGATTCTTGTAGTGTCTGTATGTTCTATGCTATGCTGTTTATGGGCAATTCTGACTCATTTCTGAAATTACTACATTATTTGCTTATATATTATAACTGTGAAAAAAGCTAATAGAATTAAATATTTCTATTTTCTACTCCTTATCTTTCTTTGTACTCTCAAATACTTTTTACTATATTCCCAGTAATTGATCATAGCATACATGTAGAAAGAGGAAACGAAAGATTTCAGTGTTATTGACATTTGTTCTCTGGACTATTAGATCAAATCATACAGTGGAATTATTTGGGAAGTAAATGCAAAATTCCAATTCTATTCCCTTTAAGAATTGATTCCATGTGATCAAATACTGTCATGCTTAGGTTTAGCCTTAATTATTAATGGCTAACACAGATAATTCATTGGTGGCAGTATAGATTTGATGAATCCGTAATTATTAATGGCTATTCCAGATAATTCATTGGTACTAGTTTATTTAACATTATTTTATGTACATTAGTGTGACGGTGTTAGATCCTCTGGAACTGGAGTTACAGACAGTTGTTAGCTGTCATGTGGATGCTGGGAATCGAACCTAGGTCCTCTGGAAGAGCAGTCAGTACTCTTAACCACTGAGCCATCTCTCCAGCCCCCTGGTACTAGTTTAGAATCGATTAACTAGCCACTATTCCCAGTGTGGATTGATGGTGCACTACATAAGCAGAGCCTGAAATTTTGAAAGAGCTGATTACGCCAACACATCCCAGACTCCAGGGCTTATGACACTAAATGTGTCAGTATCCTGTGTGGCATAATATAAACATTCATTGCCTATTTCAGTCTCCCTGAGGACTTCTAAAAGCACCCAGTGTATCTACTATGACTGAATTATTTAGTTATTATCTACAGTGAATCACTAACTGCCTCACAGGACCCTTCATTCTGTACCACATTAAACATTACAAAGATGGAAGCAAAGTATGATTTGATATGAACAAAGAAATATTTTTGCGAAGCATCTTTATTTACTGAAATCGTCAAATAGAGACATAAAATCTTGGTGTTATTGTACATGGACATTGAGGGTGGGGTGTGGATGTGAAATCTTCACACCTATTGCTTTACTATGTAGTCTGTGTTCACCACTGCAAAAAACTTATTCCAAGACTTGTAAGTTTCATCTTTTGCTGAGGTAGAAGTACCTTTACAAAAGGAACTTCAGTTTATCTTCATGTCTGAAAAAAAACAGGAGTTAAATTGGAGTGCCTATGTTTGCTTGTCCTGATTAGCTTCACAAACCTCAAGGCTTCCAGGAAGACTCACTGTTTTAAAACGATTTTTTTTGAGAATTTTATGTACATTACAGCTGTCCTAGAAATTTTGTGAACAGTATTGCATGTTTTTGAAATTTAATCATTGTCTTTACATAATAAAACATGTATCTTTTGCAGAAATCGTTTTTGATTATCTCAGACCTGTTCAACAGGCTAAGGCATCTTGTCATCATTTACCAACAAGCTGCTGCTGGCTTCATATTTGTTTTCCATCCCCCAGCATTTTTCCACAATAAATTACAATATATACATGGCAGGTGTTTTTACCCATAGAGACTAGAGTTTTAATTATGTTTTTACCATCTGTTTTTCTAAATTGTAGGTTGCTATGATTACAGATACTGTTTTCTGATGGGATTTAGGATATTCATGGAAACAAATCATTGGACTTGTATGAGGGGTTATCTAGATTAAGTTCATCAAGTTCACTGCAGATGGAAGTTGACAAGGAACCTTCACCTGCCATTGGGAATTCGTCAACATGATGATGTATTCTGGTGCAGCAGTGAGAAAAGAAACTAATATTGTTGAAATGACAGTGGGCAGAAAGAAGAATATTTATGCACTTATTATCAAACCAAAATACTGGGAGGTGATAGTGCATAGTTTTAATCCCAAAACATGGGAGACGGAGGCAGGCAGATCTATATGAGTTCAAGGACAAACTTGTCTACAAGAGCTAGTTCAAGGACAGGCTCCAAAGTGACAGAGAAACCCTGTCTCAAAAAATAAATAAATAAACACACACACACAAAAAACAAAACACAAAACAAACACAAATGCCATATGGCCTATTTATTCCACTCACCAGATTTTGGATATGTGACTATGAAGACATCATCATCTCTAATTTCTTGATCGTCCATGTTTTCCACTATGTTCATTTTAACTAGAGATCGTTGAAAGTTATAGCCTTTGAAGTTAAGTAAATATTCATCTTTATTTTGCATATTGATTTACCTAGAAGAAAAATTATAAAATTTTCTTTACTATCAAGGTATTTTCCAATAGTAAGTGATCGACATATTCCAAGCACACTGTATTATCCATCACATATTAATATTTACTATAATAAGCTGTTATATATGCTAGTTTATTTAAAATTACAAAAATTTTATGTTACTATATTTTTATTATCACTTTATTAAATATGAATAAACAAACATAGCAGGAAGTTAGAAAGATTTTTTTCTATAATTCCAGATGGGAAAGGTGATCTTAATTCTAAACATACAGACGAGGAAATTAGGGTACAGAGAATACAACCAAGTTATTCAAGGACATCCTGCTCATCAACTTAGAAAGAAGACAGCAAACAACTGAGGCAGAGTAGATGTTTGTAACTGAAGAGTTTATTTGTATAATAAATTTTTATTCCTTATTTAGGGCCTGTATTACACAGGTCCATATTTCTACATTTTATGGCACCCATAATTCTGAGCAACCTTCTGGGCACAAACAAAAAAAGGGCTGAATAATGGACATGTTACACCATCTTATTCACCATGGACTTCTCCAATTTTTGTCATTAAAAAGAAATCTGGAAAGTGGAACTTTTTCAGGATATAAGGGAGGTTAATGCAACCATGCAGCTGATAGCGACATTACAACCAGGACTGCCTTCTCCTACAATGATATCAAAAAGCACCCATAAAATTATTTTAGACATAAAAAATTATTTCTATACCACCCCTTTATCACCACAAGAGTATCAAAGACTTGCTTTTGATATCCCCTCATTTAATATCAGAGAGGCATAGAAGCAATATCAATGGAGCATCTTAATTCAGGGTGTAGCAAACAGTGCCACCTTATGCCAGAAGTTTGCAGCTCAGGTTAGAGATCAATTTCCACTGATTTTTATCATCCATTATATGGAGGACATTATATGGATGAAGGAGTTTTACTTGAGACATATGGACTACAACAACAGAGCCTTAGTCTTGAAGGCTTACTTATTTCCAGAGAAAGTGCAGAAGCACCCACCTTTCCAGTATTTAGGTCATATGTTTTACCCCCAAAAATAAGCCTCAAAAATTAGAAATTTAGAAGGATAGTTTAAAGACACTAAATGACTTTCAAAAGTTGTTGGGAAATATCCAATGGCTTTGATCTTATCTAAGGTATCCTATGGGAGACCTGGATACTCTAAGTGAAATGCTTAAAGGGGATAGTAATTCAAATTTCAGCAGAGAGCTTTCAGCAGCTGCCAGACAGGTTCTCTCTCTGGTAGAGCAGGCTCTACAGAACAACACATACATTATATTGATTACAGCCAAACGTGGCAGGCATGCATTTTTCTCACAAAACTAGATCCCACAGTGGTTTTATGACAAAACAAGAAACTCTTATGGATGCACCTCATGTATCATCACTAAATCTTTAATTTGAATCAGTACCATGCTTAGCACAGAAGAACAGGATAGAATCTAAGAAATATTTTGGTAAGGAACCGGTTGTAATCAATGTTCCTTACACTAAGCAATAAATTGAGTGGTTATTTCAAAATATTGATTCTTGGGCAATTGCATTTACTCAAATTCAAGGCCAGTTTAATAATGTTTTCCCACCTGACCACTGCTGCAGTTTACCCAACTGCATTCATTCCCTTTTCCTAAAGTAGTAGCAAAAGATCTTACAAAGGATTCTCTGTTAATTTTCACTGATGGCTCTTCTATTGGGACAGCTGCTTATGTGACTAAAAATAAATGACATGCAGTGCAAACAGAACCAACTTCAGCTCAAATAGTCAAGCTGTGAGCTATGGCTTTAGTGTTTCAAAATTTTGCAAATGAAGTGTTTAATTTCTATACTGACAGTCATTACATTTAAAATGCTCTTCAGGTTCTAGAGACTGTCTCTCATATTGGGACTAGTAAAAAACAAGTTAAGATGCTCTTCCAGTAGATTTAAGAATCCAAACAACATTGAAAGTTACCATGTTTTGTGGGACATATCACAGCAAACTCGAATATTCCTGGACCATTAGCTGTAGGTAATACTTTAGCTGACAAGCTTACAAAAATAATTGTTCTATTACTGGTTGAGCTTTCTCAGTAGTTGCATGTTTTGTAACATTAAAATAGTTTATGTTTAAGAAAGCAACTTAAATTAAAGGGAAACACCTTGCTTAATTGTTAAGAAAAGTGAGATATGGCCACAATACTTACCTGTACCTCATTTGGGGGTAATCCTCAAGGACTGCTTCCATATCATATATGGCAAATGGATGTTACTCATGTAACAGAATTTGGAAAATTGAGATATGCTCATGTCACAATTGATACATATTCAGGATTCTTGATGCTCACTGCACAAACTGGGGAAACCACTAAGCATGCAATAACTCATTGCTTAAAATGTTTCTCACGCCTGGGAGCCCAAAACATCATAAAGATGGACAATGGGTCTGGATATGTTAGTAGAGCATTTGAACAATTTTGTACCCAGTACATAAGACCAATATTCCTTATAATCCTCAAAATCAAGGAATTGTAGAGCATGATCATAGCTTCTTGAAAACACAACTTCAAAAGATAAAAACATGAGAATTGTATTCTCAAAGTCACATAATGCTTTAAATCATGTACTGTTTACTCTAACTCTTGAATATGGATGTTCATGAGTGATCAGCAGCAAAAAGATTATAGCATAATAGTACAAAGACCACCATTGCTAAATCAATGTGGAAAGATCCTTGCACTGGAAAATGGAAAGGACCAGACCCTATATTAATATGTGGTTGAGGGCAGGTCTGTGTTTTTTCCCAAGATGAAGATTCTGTGAGATGGCTTCCACAATAACTGGTTTGATGTGTCCAACAGAAGGACACTAGACCTGATGAAGTCATAGCTGAAAAAGTCCTAGCAGGAGAGTTGTAGTGAAAGAAGATGGAAAAAAAACCCATGGTCTAGCCTTCCCAAACCCCAACAGAGACCATGGATGCAAGCCAAGATTACTGTACCCAGCAAAGCTTTCTTTTACAATCGATGGAGAAACAAGATATTCCATAACAAAAACAGACTTAAAAAATATGTATCCACAAACCCATTTATAAAGAAATTATTAGAAGAAAAACCTAAACCCAAGGAAGCTACCTACATACAACCCCAATAACACAGACTTCTGATAATGCTCAACCAACACAACCCAAAGAAGGGAAATACACAAACACACCCACCAAAAAATAACTGGAGTTAACAACCATTGGTCATTAATATTGCTTAATATCGATGGACTAAATTCACCTATAAAAAGACACAGGCTAAGAGAATGGATACAAAAACAGGATCCAGCCTTCTGCTGTATACAAGAAATACACCTCAACCTCAAAGACAGACACTACCTCAGAGTAAAGGGTTGTGAGAAGTATTTCCAATCAAATGGACATAACAAACAAGTGAGTGTGGCTATCCTAATATCTAACAAACTTGATTTCAAACTAAAATCAATCAAAAGATATGGGGAAGGACACATTATACTCATAACAGGAGCAATTCATTAAGATGAAGTCTCACTCATGAATATCTATGCCCCTAATACAAGAGCACCCATGTATGAAAAGGAAACATTACTAAAATTTAGATTACACAACAAGCCCCAAACACTAATAGTAGGAGACTTCAACACTCCTCACTTGCCAATGGACAGATCAACCAGATAGAACATTAACAGAAAAATAAAAACTAACAGATGTTCAAATGGACTTAACAGACATCTATATAATATTCCACCCAAACAGAAAAGAATATTCTTTCTTCTAGCACCTCATGAGACCTTTTCTAAAATTAATCACATCCTCACTGAAAAAGCAAGCATCAACAAATACAAAAAAAATTGGAGTAACCACCTGTGTCTTATTGAGTCAGCATGGAGTAAAGTTAGAATTTAACAACAATACTACCCCCAGAAAATCCCAAAACTCATGAAATCTGAACAGTCAACTACTGAAACACCCCTGGGTCAAGGAAGAAATAAAGAAAAAAATTAGTCTTCCTTGAATTCAATGAAAAATGAAGTCACAAAATATCTAAACCTATGGGACACTATTAAAGCAGTGCTAAGAGGAAGGTTCATAGCACTAAGTGCCCACATAAAGAAAACAAGAAAACTCACATTAGCACCTTAACAGCACACATGAAAGCTCTAAAAAAAAAGGAGAAGCAGACTCACTCATGAGGAGTAAAAGACTGGAAATAATCAAACTGAGGGATGAAATCAACAAAACAGAAACACAGAAAACAATATAAAGAATCAGTGAAACAAAGAGCTGTTTCTTTGAGAAAAACAAAAAGATTTACAAACCCATATCCAAACTAATCAAAAGACAGAGAAAGAACATCCAAATTAAAAAAATCAGAAATGAAATGGGGATATAATAACAGATACTGAGGAAATTCAGAGAATGATTAGGCCTTACTACAAAAGCCTGTACTACACAAAATTGGAAAATGTAAAAGAAGTGGACAATTCTTTAGATATCCCATACCAAAATTAAATTAAGACCAGGTGAGCAATCTAAATGGACCTGTAAGTCAAGAAAAAAATTGAAGTTGTCATAAAAAAAAAAAAATCCCAACCCCAAAAAGCTCACGGCCACATGGTTTTTGTGCAGTATTCTACTAGAAATTCCAAGGAGAGTTAATACCTATATTACTCAATGTGTTCCACATAATAGAAACAGAAGTATCATTGCCAAACTCTTTGCATGAAGCTAAAGTATCCCCAATGCCAAAACCGCACAAACACAGACAAATCTCACTCATGAATATGGTGGCAAAAATTCTTAATAAAATACGGGCAGACCGAATCCAAGAAGACATCAAAAGTTATCCATTATGATCAAGTAGGCTTCATTCCAGAGATGCAGGGTTGGTTCAGTATATGAAAATCTATCAATGTAATTCATCATATAAATAAATTGAAGAAAAAAACATATGGACATTACATTAAATGCTGAAAAAGAATTTGACAAAATTCAAAACCCCTACATGATAAGGTATTGGAGATATTAGCATATACGCATCATACCTAAATATAATAAAAGTAATATATAGCAAGCTGACAGCTAGCATCAAATTAAATGGAGAGAAACTCAAAGTGATTCCATTAAGATCAGGAACATGACAAGACTGTCCACTCTCTCCATATCTCTTCAACATAGTGCTTGAAGTTCTAGCAATAGCAATAAGACAACATAAGTATATCAAGTGGATGCAAATTAGAAAGGAAGAAGTGAAACTTTCATTATGTGCAGATGTTATGAGAGTGTACATAAGTGACCCCCAAAACTCCACCAGAGAACTTTTAGAGCGGATAAAGAACTTCAGTAATGTGGCAGGATACAAGATCAACTCAAAAAAAAATGAGTAACCTTCTTAAACACAATAGATAAAGAACCTGAGAGGGAAGTCAGAGAAACATCACCCTTCACATTAGCCACAAAGAGCATAAAGTATCTTGGGGTAACACTAAAAAGGAAGTGAAAGATCTATTTGATAAGAACTTTAAGTCTTTGAAAAAAGAAATTGAAGAAGATGCCAGAAAATGGAACTGTTTCCCATGCTCTTGGATGGGAAGGATCAACAGAGTAATGAAGGCAATCCTACCAAAAGCAATCTATAGATTCAATGCAATCCCCATAGAAATACCAACACAATTCTTCCCAGACCTTGAAAGAACAATAATCAACTTCATATTTAAAAACAATAAGCCCAGGATAGCCAAAATAATCTTATGCAATAAAGGAACTTCTGTAGGCATTACCATCCCTGATATCAAAACATATTACAGAACTGCAGTAATGAAAACAGCTTGGTATTGGCATAAAACCAGAGATGTTCACCAATGAAATTAAATCAAAGACCCAGATAGTAATCCACACACTTATGAACACCTGATTTTTTCACAAAGAAACTAAAATTATACAATGGAAAAAAGAAAGCATCTTCAACAAATGGTGCTGGCATAATTGGATGTCAATCTGTAGAAGAATGAAAATAGATCCATATCTATCACTATGCATAATACTCAAGTCCAAATGGATTAAAGAGCTCAATATAAACCGACCACACTGAACCTAATAGAGGAGAAAGTGGGAAGTGGCCTTCAGTGCATGGACACAAGAGACCACTCTCTAAATACAACCCCAGTACCACAGATAATAAGAACAACAAATAATAAATGTGACCTCCTGAAACTGATGCAGCCATTAAAGAAACAAAAGAATAAAAACAAAATGATTATTTGAACTATCTATATTCTTGGTAATAGTGACAGAGAGTTCTTACTATATATTCACAAGAATATATCAGCTATTTATTGCTGCACTGTTCACAAGTATTAGACAAGTGACAGAATCAGTTGATGTATATTTAATTTGCATTTCTAAGGTTATTGACAAGGAGAGAAATTAATAACACTTTAATGTTCAAGATTTATTTTTTATATTTGTTTTATACTTTGTTGTCCTTTAACCTTGGAAACTTTATTTTCCTTATTAATTTAAACAGTCTTCATACACATGGCCAGTGAGATGTTGGTCAAAGTCCTTCACCAGTAGGCCTGGTGGTGTGAGTTTTATTCCTGGAATCTGTGTATAGGTAGGAGAGAACCAATTTTACAAAGTAGTCCTATGATTTCTATATCACAAATTGGTGTGGGACATTTGCCCGAGAAAACTACGTGGATGTGGGTTTAAGTCAATAGACAGTCTTTATTAGCAGGCTGGTGACTACACTGTGTGCTTGGGATCTCAGTGTAGCACTGTACCTTTCTCAGGCTGAGCTTTTAAGCAAAAAAACCCATATGCTGGGTTGACATACTTTTGTTAGCATGAATATTTAGCCAGAAGTAGAACTATAGAAGTCAAAAAGCAAGGTTAGCACATTTAGAGTCTTTCCAAGAACCATTGACTTTGATTGATTAGGTCTTTAATTTCATTTTGGCAGGTGGTACTGTCTACGAGCAGACTTTTTTTTTTTTTTTTTTTTTTCTTTTTTCTTTTTTTGGTTTTTCGAGACAGTGTTTCTCTGTGGCTTTGGAGCCTGTCCTGGAACTAGCTCTGTAGACCAGGCTGGTCTCGAACTCACAGAGATCCGCCTGCCTCTGCCTCCCGAGTGCTGGGATTAAAGGCGTGCGCCACCACCGCCCGGCCTACGAGCAGACTTTTATGTTCTGAATGGTACTTCCATTATGGAGTCAGTTGTGCTAAGGTCTCAGGACCTACTATACTCTGGGACTCTGTTACACAGTGTCATGCACACCTATACACACACAACACATATCATATATACATAATACTAAATTTAAATTTCGAATTAAATTCATAATGACTATAAATATTTATGTATGACATCTATTACCTTTTCTGAGCCTCTTACATCTTTATAATATTTCACACTTTACTAAAATTCTCATGAGTGGAAGAAGGGTAGAGAATAGAGAAACAAGTTCCTTCTTGTTTTTTCCTCCTTGTGAATTTTTATCTTGTGCTCCAGTTGCAATTTTTATGTATTTCTCCATTTATCTTTTTCCATAATTGTAAGAAAAGTAATTTAAAAAAATACAGAGTTTAACACTGCTTCTTCCTGCTTACTGGTGGCATGCTGAGGCTCCCTTATGAGAGTTATTCCTGATTCAGCAGTAGCAAAAGAAAAAAAAATTAGTCATGGTCATATTTAAATACCAGCTTTCTGGACTTTGCTGCCAGTATGACCTCTGGATCTTCCAGGAGGCAGAATAATTGCATAACGTTTATGGCTTGCTTGTTGGCAAAATGGACTGGCTGTGTGCCTAGGGATGGGGCAATGTGCATATCTCTTGGAGTCAGCTAGGAGCTCTGCCATGCTGGGCTGGGTGTGACAAGAAAACAGTGCCATATTTACCATAGAAATGAAGCAGCTTAAGTTTTTAAGAAGCGGTTAGCATGTTGAAAAGCACTACTGATCAGTAAAGATATGCAATACGTAAAGTATAGATATGAAGAAACACAAATTCATATTAGTCACAGTGTTGGACAAATGTCTGTAGGCCTGGAAGAGTGAATAAAAAAAGTATAGAGAGTCATAAAAAAGGGTAAAGTCTTTAAAGAGTCAGGGTAGAGATAGCCATAGATTTAAAAAAAGTAAAGAAAAATAAGCAACGTAAAAATGGAAAATTTACAGATAGTTTAAATTATATATATTGTTGGGTTATCTTTGAATTTTTTGACTGTGAATGAGCTAAGTACAGAGAGGCATTTTATTGTACGGGCTGCTAATCTAAACCAGCATATATATATATATATATATATATATATATATATATATATATATATATAAAATATGTATATTCTAAAGGTATCATGACTTCCAAATTTGTATCTAACAGTGTGTTGCTTTGGAAAAGAAGTTCTTCTCTTGTTTCCAAAGATGAGCTACTTTATCCTTTCTATTCAGTCTGTGAATAGCTATGGGATGTGCCATGTTTAGGGTGGGTTTCCTATCTTTATTAGCTCAATCTAGACAACCCACAGACATACCCCAAAGTGTTTCTATGGTAAATTTAAGTCACTCAACCCTAATATACATGAGCAAAGATGTCGGGACCACGAGGAGTGCACCCACCCACTGAGACAGTGGAGCTGATCTACTGGGAGCTCACCAAGGCCAGCTGGACTGTTACCAGAAAAAGCATGGGATAAAACTGGACTCTCGGAACATGGCGAACAATGAGGGCTGATGAGACGCCAAGGACAATGGCACGCGGTTTTGATCCTACGCAATGTGCTGGCTTGGTGGGAGCCTAGCCAGTCTGGATGTTCACCTTCCTAGATATGGATGGAAGGGGGAGGACCTAGGATGTACCACAGGGCAGGGAACCCTGACAGCTCTTTGGACTGGAAAGGGAGGGGGAGAGGAGTGGGGGGAAGGGGAGAGGGGTGGGAGGAGGGGGAGAAGAGTGGGAGGAGGGGGAGAAGAGTGGGAGGAGGGGGAGGGAAATGGGAGGCTGGTGGGAGGAGGTGGAAATTTGTTTTTTTTTCTTTTCTTTATCCTCCTTTTATCAATAAAAAAAAATCAAAAAAAAAAAAGATTAACCATGACAAAGATGTAACTTTGTAAGTTATTTTCATCTCAGGAAGTTTATCCATAAGGCATTTTATACATTTGAATGTCTCAGTACATTTTACAAAATTACAGCTCACTTACTCTGTAGCATGATTGAGTGATTTGTGGATAAAGTGAGACTTAGTGGATGAGTGTTGGGACAAAATCACAGGTTCCCATTACAGACTGTATCATGACAATTCTGTCTTAGTATAAAGATGCATCTTTCATTCTTATACCAGAAGGAAAGCAACTCATTATTTATAAGAGCTGCAGAAGCTTACAGAGAAATATCTAGTTATTAAATTTGGATGTATGGTTTAACTTCATAAAAATCTTAACATATACTTGTGTGTAAAATCCATAAGCTAGATTTCAATATACATTTCCAAAAAAAGCAAGAGTTGAAAGTTTCCATTTTATTGAACGGGGCATAAAAATAAGTTATTTGTTTTATGCTTAATAGCGGCACTATGGTTTATATAATTCTGGTGGATACAGACAACAGCAATTATGGCACATGGAGATAGAAGTAAACAGGGAAGAATGCATCCCTCTGAATTTCACAGCAGAAAAGCTGACATGATGGAATCAATAACTATTGGTATTGATGATGGAAAAACAAAACCTTCTAGTGAGTGCTTGAAAATACATGTTGCAATTTACTGTTTCATGTGCCACTGGAGTAATACAAATTTAATGTTGCATATGCCACTAAGGTAATACAATCATTGATTTGCTGTATTATTCTTCAACAGTTTATATAGTTCGAGGTGAGATTGTATGTTTACATATTTTTTTCCAAAAATTAAATCTAAACTCCTATTTTTATTGTAAATAATTCACTTAAAATAATTTAGTTTCGTTGTATGATAAGGCCTCTCTTGGGTATATTCCCAAGAGTCGTATTGCTGGGTCCAGGGGTAAGTTGATCCCGAATTTCCTGAGAAACCACCACACTGCTTTCCAAAGTGGTTGCACAAGTTTGCATTCCCACCAGCAATGGATGAGTGTATCCCTTTCTCCACAACCTCTCCAACAAAGGCTATCATTGGTGTTTTTTATTTTAGCCATTCTGAGAGGTGTAAAATGGTATCTTAAAGTTGTCTTGATTTGCATTTCCCTGATCGCTAAGGAGGTTGAGCATGACCTTAAGTGTCTTTTGGTCATTTGAAGTTCATCTGTTGAGAATTCTCTGTTCAGCTCAATGCCCCATTTTATAATTGGGTTCATTAGCCTTTTACGGTCTACTTTCTTGAGATCTTTATATATTTTGGAGATCAGACCTTTGTCAGTTGCGGGGTTTGTGAAGATCTTCTCCCAGTCAGTGGGTTGCCTTTTTGTCTTAATAACAGTGTCCTTTGCTTTACAGAAGCTTCTCAGTCTCAGGAGGTCCCATTTATTCAATGAGGTCCTTAAGGTCTGTGCTGCTGGGGTTATACGTAGGAAGTGGTCTCCTGTGCCCATGTGTTGTAGGGTACTTCCCACTTTCTCTTCTATCAGCTTCAGTGTGTTCGGACTGATATTGAGGTCTTTGATCCATTTGGACTTGAGTTTTGTGCATGGTGATAGATATGGATCTATTTTCATTCTTCTACAGGTTGACATCCAGTTTTGCCAGCACAATTTGTTGAAGATGCTCTCTTTTTTCCATTGTATACTTTTAGCTCCTTTATCGAAAATCAGGTGTTCATAGGTTTGTGGGTTAATGTCAGGGTCTTCTATATGATTCCATTGTTTGACTTCTCTGTTGTATGCTCTACGATGTTCATAGCAGCATTGTTTGTGATAGCCAGAACCTGGAAACAACCTAGATGCCCTTCAATGGAAGAATGGATGAAGAAAGTATGGAATATATACATATTAGAGTACTACTCAGCAGTAAAGAACAAGGGCTTCTTGAATTTTGCATGCAAATGGATGGAAATAGAAAACACTATCCTGAGTGAGGTAAGCCAGACCCAAAAAGAAGAACATGGGATGTACTCACTCATATTTGGTTTCTAGCCATAAACCAAGGACATTGAGCCTATAATTAGTGATCCTAGAGAAGCTAAATAAGGAAAACCCAAAGAAAAACATATAGGCATCCTCCTGAATATTAACCTTCAGCAGGCGATGAAAGGAGACAGAGACAGAGACCCACATTGGAGCACCGGACATAAATCTCAAGGTCCAAATCAGGAGCAGGAGAGAGAGCACGAGCAAGGAACTCAGGACCGCAAGGTGTGCACCCACACACTGAGACAATGGGGATGTTCTACTGGGAACTCACCAAGGCCAGCTGGCCTGGGTCTGGAAAAGCCTGGGATAAAACCGGACTCTGAACGTAGCGGACAATGAGGACTACTGAGAACTCAAGAACAATGGCAATGGGTCCTACTGCATGCACTGGCTTTGTGGGCCCTAGGCAGTTTGGATGCTCAACTTGCTAGACCTGAATGGAGGTGGGGGTTCCTTGGACTTCCCACAGGACAGGGAACCCTGATTGCTTTTCGGGCTGAGGGGGGGGGGCTTAATTGGGGGCGGGGGAGGGAAATGGGAGGCGGTGGCGGGGAAGAGACAGAAATCTTTAATAAATAAATAAATTAAAAAAAATAATTTAGTTTCTCTTATATTAACTAATAGCAATGGGAAATGAACCTTTAGGTTTTTTAAACATTTTTATTGGCATATGTTAATTATAAATAATATTGATTAATTATAATATTTTCATATAGGTATGTAATATATTTTGATCATATTCACCACCACCCCTATAACCCTCTTTTGTCTTTCAATTCCTTTTTCTCCCTTTTGTCCTCTTCCCAGCCAGTGTCCGCTACTACCTCTTGACTACCTCCCACCTCTGCTTCTGTGTTCTGTATATTTGTTTGTTTACATTTATTTGATTTGGTTAAGGGCAACTTGTAAGAACATAAATGAAGAGTAAGGGGGAAAAAAGATGTGTTTCACCACTTCCCAGCTCTAGTAACCATTATCTTCCTATAGATCCGAGGGAGGTGAGGACCCTATAAGCTCCCATCCAATGGGTTAATGTCTGTAAATCCTCAGAGATGGCTATGTACTTGCAAATACCCCTGTCCTCTGTTACAGAGTATTGGTAACCTGAGTACTGTTCATTACTGCTACTTAGATTGAAAGCCAGCAACCCTTCCATGCCCCCTCTTCCTTGATGTTTCCTGAGCCTTGGAGGTGTTGATGTAGATATCCCATTTAGGATTGAATATCAAATAGGCATTTTTTTCTCACTAAGTTCTTTGTCCACTTAATGACACCCACTACCAAACATTAATCTACGAATGTAAATATAAATCTTTTAAGACAATTTGACAGGGATAGCATGTCAATTTGGCAAAACTATAATAGCTTTCCCACTAGGACTAATAGTTTACCCTCCCAGGGGCCTTTTGATGGTGTTTACAGCACCAGATGAGACTTCCCTCCTGTAGAAAAACTGATAATCCATTCAGAAAATGCTTGGTTCTCCAAAGTAGTCACATCACTGAATCTTTAGCTGAAATTATGGATTGTCTGAACACAACATTATATAAGCCATACGCAGAATTTTACATCTTTTAGAACCACCTTAATTTAAAAAACATATAATTATAAAAGTATTTCTTTCAGGTTATGGTGTATTTCAAGTTAATAATATTGTAAGTTGAAATGTCATCTTATATATGCCTAAATTACTTTTACTTAAATTAGCTTACAAGATGTTACATTGTGTTCTTTCTCCAGTTGCCTTCCTAATATGGTGACTGACTGGAAACACTCTGTAGAAAATAGCTTACTATATATCCTATCTTTACCTCAGAAACACTTTAATAATCAAAACATAGTTTCTGCTGAGCATATGGATTTTGCAGTAAGGTTTAAAAAATCAGTTGAACAATCATAAGTCCAAATTCCATCTTCGAATAGCTAAACTCAGTATTTACAGCACTATTTCAACATATTATAAGTATTAAGAGGGGATTTTCTGTAGTGCAATGTTTATCACGTTTAACTCACACGAACTATTAATAGAAATATTTTACGTTTTTTATAGTCCTCCAAATTTGTTGTATAGTTTATACTTCACACCATATTTAATTAGGTATGCAACAGTTCAAATGTTCAATAGCCTCAGGTGTTAATAGCCACCCTATTGCTCATTACATTTTTGATACTAAAAGCTTTGTATGCAACACTTCTTCTGGGACAAAATGAACATTCTTATGTACTTAATATTTTCAGTATACAACTTTTCTAGGACTTGCATATTTCTCTAGTTGTAGGGCTAGCTAGCTGGTATTAACAATCAGGCCTGTCTTATTCAGGATGCTATGTCTCTTTTCCTGGTAAATGTTTTTTCTTCCAATTATGTTTTGGTATTTTTGTTAGGGTACTGTCACAGTTTAAATGGAAGAGTTGCAATTTCATGACTAGATCTTTTTCTTTCTTTCTTTTTTTTTTAGACATGATCTCACAGGTCTAAAAAGATGCCTTAGTATTCAATAAGTTTAGAGGACATACTGCTCTTAGAGAGAACCCAGATTCAAATCCCAGTGCTCACATGATAGCTTATGACAGTCTAAAACTCCAGGAGATCCAGGAGGGATATTTATTTTTAAAGACATGATCATATTTTGTAGCCCAGGTTATCCTACAACTTTCTTCATTGACCAGGCTGGTACTGAACTCACAGAGATCCAAATGTTTCTGCCTCCACAATTTTATAAGTAAAACTATGTACCCCTGTTCCAGATATGTATACAGATCTATAGTAGAAGTTATAAATTTGAATATAATTGAATTTCTTACATGATTTCTTTGAAGAGAAGTTAGAGACTCAGTAGCATAGTCTGACCTGGAACTCATTTGTTAGCCTGGCTATTCTCAGACTCTTAATAGACCTGTGCCTAATCCTTCCAAATGCTAGGATTGCAGGAGTGAGCCACCATACATAGCAGATCAATCCTTTTTGTCTTCATTGTGTGTGTTCTGTTTGTCTTAAGATGGAATGGTTTCTTTAATAATCACAAATGTGCATTCCTTTATGATTCTTTAACTATGCTATTATATATTTTTATTCTAAAAAATATTACAGGTATGGAAGTTTTACCTGTGCACTGCTTAGATGCCTGGTGCCCATATAGACCAAAATCGTCCATCAGATACTCTAGAACTGGAGTTACAGATGGTTTTAGCCACTACATGGGTGCTTGGAATTGAACCTGGGTCTCCTGGAAGAGTAGCTGTGAGACAGCTCTACAGTCCCTATTTCTACTTTTAATGTATCTAGTATTTGTTTATTAAGGAGTGGTGTGGGGGTTGAAGGAAAAGAGGAGATCTGGTGTATTTCTCATATTTTTAACAACATTACAAATGTAGGCACATATATACAACAGAACTAGTTTCTCTAACACCATTTATTGAGCTGTTTTCCCTGTGTAAAGATGTGAGATTCCCTGGAGTTTGTGCTACAGGTGGGTTTGAGCTGCCCAGTGTGGATGAGAGGAATTGAACTCATGTCTTTCACCAGAGTACCAAGTGTCCTTTTCTGCCGAAGCATCTCTCTAGTCCAAGGCAAAAAAAAATTATCTTTTGTTAATTATGAGACTGTTTATTAGATAAGCTTTTATTAAATATCCCTTTATATATTTACAATCTTGTTAATTTTAACAATAAAGTATAATATAGCAAAAAGTAACTTTTTCAGAAAAATAAGGAAATTTAGGAATAAAAAATACTTTGTATGAGAAATTTTTTTTAAATTTGGTTTTATGACATAATTTCTAAGATATAGTTTGTGAGGAAATAAAATATTTCTGTCTTACAACCTACATCGTGTATGCCAGAGTGCCGTAGAAAATCCTTCGGTCCAGGAGCCTTTAAGTTACTGCCCACGCGGGTGTGGCCTTTAATAATATAAATGCCAATGTAAAGTGTGCTTCCTCCCTCTTCTGCCTGTGGGATTCAGTTGCTGTTTCCTGTTAGAGCAGAGGACTGTGAACTGTGAGTTTACCCATAAAAAAGTAACTTTTATTGTTCTCAATTCTGAGCTAGCGTGGTATTTCTTTTTTGCATGCGTCTTCATCTGGCACTCAACATGGGCCCAAACTTCACACCTACTGGGTAGACTGGTCCAAAAGGCTCAAAAAGCTCCCGCCTGCCTGACTTGCTTTCACCTACTAAGTGTTTTGAGTTTTTTGTTGTTGTTTTTGTTTTTGCTTTTGTTTTGTTTTGTTTTTTTTTTTCATAAAACCCCTGCCACAGCGGAGGTAAGGTAAGCACAATGCAACTTGGAAATTTCGCAAGTACAGGCACATTTCCTACCCCTCCCCAACTGCCACATTCCCTGCTGTGATTTGCAAAGCTTCCAGTTTGTGCCTCATCCTCCTGAGTTCTGGGCTCCTTTCTCTACATACAGAGTTGATTTAATTGGTTTTAATTTGTCAGACAAAGAATATTTGTCAATATTTAACCAGTACAAGGTCAAAAACCAAAGCAGCACAGGACCGTTTGTTCCCCCCACTAGCTGTACCACTGTTGTCGATGATTCTGCAACCATGACACCTGCTGGACAATGAGGATTATTACATCTAAAACAATTTAACAGATCTCATAACACAGGTAACTATTTGATTAATTAATAAATCAACAAACTTGAAATGTATATAATGCAGACAGCATTAGCATGCAAAATTTTAATAATCTTTTTGCTGATACTATGGATTTTTTTCTGCACGGCATACACAGTTATTGTACTACATCCATTTATTGGCTATTGGGACTCAGTTTCTTCATATTATATCCTTAAGAACATGTTTTGAAAACAAAGCCAAGAATAGGCATTTTTAGAAATTATACAGTCCTTACAGACTAATAATTAACAGCTTGCTGACAGGATTAATGCCATTGAAAATGAAAAGTCACCTCAAAAATATTAATACTATTGAAAAGGATAGCATTAATTTGACAGACAAAACACAATCATGTAAAAGGGTACTGTTAAATTATCTGAAAGAATTCACACTTTTGAACTTGACATTCACATGCTTTGGTTCTTTATGATGAACAATCTTATTCCTATGGCACAAAGCATCCTTAAATGCTTGGGACAGGATTCAAAGACCAGTAAAATTAATTAAGTCATGTACTGAGGTTAATCAGGGACAGAGAAATCACTTTAGTGACTTTTTACAATGATTTACTGACTAAGGCTGTACAAATAGGTGTAACAGACCAAGATGCTAGATGAGTACTTTTTGAATCTCTGGCTTTTGAAAGTGCCAACTGAGAATGCAAAAAGGTAGTTGGGCCATTAAAGGCAAGATCGGCACCAATGGATGAATTGATCCTGAACAATGGACACTAAGATATTTGACTATAATACTAAACCTTGGATAAGCAATTTCCAAAGTCATGAGGAGACATTAAAATGTCAAATGTTTTAATTGTGGTAAATAGGACATCTGAGAAGAGAGTGTAGACAACCAATTCCTAGAAATAATGTCTCCTCTTGGAATGGCAAAAATAAAAGGTATCAACATTATGGTTTGTATAAAAGGTGTGGTAAATGCCAACATTGGACCAATGAATGAAAATCAACAAAAAACAGACAAGACAACCTGATACCATTAGGAAAATCCTTGGGGACCCTTCTAGAAGGCCACCAAGTCAAAAGTGGTCCAGTCATTTCCAGTAACTGTGGAGGACATGTCTCATGAGGAAAATTAATAAAAAAAAAAACAAAAAAGAGAGGTTTCTGTAAATAAAAAAAAACTATATTGTTCTTGAGAAAGAGAAAAGACAGCTCATCCACAGAGGTGACAACCAAGCAGGTGATAAGAAAATCTCATAAGTGTAGGGGAAGGGTTCTGTTCTTGTATTTGCAGGAAAATACTCATCTTCAAAAAAAAAAATCAAGAGACCCTGGACATATAGATGTTTAAAGAGGAAAAGATAATTTTCCAGAGAGGATCACCAAACAAAGAGAATTATGACTTATGAGTACAGGTCATCTGAGGGTAAGAATCTCTGAACATAAACAAGAATAATAGTCATGACTCACTTAAAAATCAAAGATGGCCTTGGAGTTAGACAATGGCTCTTTCTTTCTCTAAATCAAAGCATGTTGTTAAATAAAAAATTTAGAGTGTCTGTCTCATGTCAGGAGATATCTGGTATGGGACATAAAGAAGAAAAAATTTAGAAATTTATTACTATTCTTAGTAACTTTTTGTCTATATTGTACCTTTCATTGAATATATGTCTCTATAAATAATGTTTAAGTTTTCACCAATGAACAAAGAATTTTCCTGCAGTAATCTTTGAAGTTTCTAGGAAGAAGATTGGGCTCCACAACAATGACTCCTCCTGGATAAAATGATGTCATGATGCAGACAGCACTACTATAAGTTCGTTTTTTTTTGGGGGGGGGGACCAACTGCAGATATGGTATGCCTTCTCACAACGTTCTGGCCAGAATTTCAAACAGGAACCTCAGAGTAACCCTACCAAATACTCAGAGACTATTTGCAATTATACCAGACAGTAATTTTGAAATTTAACCATTATTTTACTTTCACATACTCCCATAGAAGGAACATCAACCCCATGACAGCTGGACGTAATTCTATAAGATGATATCCCCTCTTCCAACAAAGTTTGTCCTCAGGGTTAGGGACATCAATTGGGGCTTGATTATAATTGATACAGGGTTGGGGCTGGAAAAAATTATGTAGGCGCAGGGATCTCTGTAAAAAAATGGGGGAATTGAATGGGATAATAGATTGTTATGAGCTTACTCACACTAATAATCACAGTGCATATTATTTATAGGCAATGTACATTGGCACAGATTCTTGTTTATTGATACAACTTAAATTATATTTAATATGTTCCTATTTTCACCTACAATATTTGGATATTTAGGCAAAGCTATTTTGTCATATTGTATGCATGTATGCTTCTACCTCTGCTTAAGACATTTTGCATATTGATACAATCCTAGGCTATATTTATTTATCATATTGCAAAATAAATTTTTACCTCTGATCAAGATACTTATACATTGTTTACATTTTGAGGTCATTTGTTGCACAGTCGTTTGAGATTGTTTAATATTCTAATATGAAGTCATAGTCTTTAAGATATATCGGTATTAAGAATTAAAGGTCAATAGTCATCCATGTTTGTCATACTTATAGTTAAAATAATCAAGTTATTTAGATACATAGAGATCGTATTCTGAATAGATAATCTTCAACTACTTCAATGAGCCATAAAATATGGCATTTAAATAACTTAGCATTCTGTTGAAGTGAGGCATGATTACTTTTGGCAGCATCGATCTATTCCTGAAAGAATATTGAGCACTGAAGACACTCTATTGGAGCATGTTTTCTTCTTGGCAAAACTGGCCTTTGGGAAAGGAACTGACCGTGCAGCTATTACTGACAAAATGCATGGTGTCTTGACAGGACAAGCAGGATACAAAAGAAACGACTGTCAAATCTTGCCAAGACAGGGAAAGATGGTTTGAAAACATTTATGCCTCTGAAAATCGTCTGTCAATTACTCTATCCTCAGCCAAAGTTGGTTGCTTCAACACTGCGAATGAGACTTTGAGCATATGCCCAAGTAGTAAGTTGTCTATGTCATTCGTTGCACATTTTGGAAGTTCCTTGATTGCACTTCCTGCTTACTCAGGTAATATCATTTTCTTTCTTGGGCATTCGATGGGCTTAAAGACTAGATAGACATAGATGCTTTCCTCTCCTGACTTGGCCAAGTTATTATAATAAAAGATGTATTCTATATCCTTAGGATAGAATTATTATTGAAACATTTATCACATGTTTCTTGTTTGTTATTGTTTGTTGTAATTCTACATTTTATACTTGATATTTGTTCTTATTGTATATAATTTTGTATTGACTTATAACTCTCTTATTTAAACAAAATGGTGAGATGCTATAGGAAATCATTCAGCCAGTCGCCTTTAAGTTACCTGCCCCATCTCCATTAATCTACATATCACCATGAAGTTCTGTCCTACCAGAAAAATTTATGCCTGTCTATCACTGGAAGCAGCTCCAGGGCATCTCCCTAACTCTGCCTTCCTCCAACCATGCTATTGGCCAAACCAGTTTTTTTTAAATTCATTAACCATTAACCAATAAGATCAACATATAGATAGAAGGACCTCCCATACCATTTCCCCTTTTCTGTTTAAACCAAAAGGAAGACTTTAACTTTAACATAGTAAAATTGTGTATAACATAACAGGTATCAAATAAAAATTACAGTTACAATATTTATATCTATTTTATACTCATTAAAACTAAGTGGTGCATGAGGTCCTTCTGACTCCATGGTGCATTTATTGGTCAGTTAGTAAAGAAATTGTCTTGGCCTATGATAGGGAAAATAATAAAGTAGAACTGTATGCTGGGAGAAAGAGGGACAGAGTCAGGTGGACACTATGTAGTCCTTCTGGAGATAGACTCAGGAACTTTAACTGATAAACCACAGCCATGTGACATTACATTGATTAATAGAAATGAGTTAAATTAATATGTAAGAATTAGTCAATAAGAAGCTAGAGCTAATAGGCCAATCAGTGGTTTAATTAATACATTTCTGTGTGATTATTTTAGTTCTAAGCTAGCCGGATGGTGGGGCAAACAAGCAGATGCTCCTCCAACAATTTGTTGTGCTAATGTGGTGGACTAAATCTATGTAAAAACTAAAAGAACTTGAAAAGAAACTCCAGACACACACAAAAAAATAAAGTTTTGCCTCATTTATTTTTCAGCTGTCAGCCTGCCACAGCTCCTTTAAGAGATGATTTCCTGATTCAACAGTAGCAAAAAACAAAACACATGCCATTTTGAAATGCGGGCTTTCAAGGCTGTCCTTCCAGCATGACCTCTGGCTCTTTCATGAGACCAAGTATATGGATGGAGTCTGTGAGCAGACTGCTGCAGCTTGCTTAATGGCAATGTGTACCAGCTTTGTGCCTGGAACTGAGGCGGTGTGTGTGGCTCAGAGGCGCAAGTGTCTGCATCATGCTGGACTGTGTAGAGTGAGAAGGCAATACTGTATATACTATAATAATGCAGCTTAAGATTTAGACTGGGTGGGCCAACAGTTACCTACCATATATACCCTAGTAATGGTACAGCTTAAGTTTTAATAAGCACTTATCATTTCAAGATGCACTCCTAGATAGTAAATAATTATTCATATGCAATAAAGAAAAATCTGGATGAGTCACAGTATTGAATAAATATATGTAGGCTTGGGAGACAGAAAAAATGAATATAGATAGATATAAAAGAGACAGATGGGGAGCTTGGGGAAATGGGATGGTTCGGAAAAAGGAAGAGTGGGAGCAGGGAAGAATATATCTTAATTAAGGGAAACATTTGTGGTTTGGCAAGAGACTTGACTCTAGAGGGGTTACCAGAGTTCCATGGAGATGTCCCCAGCTAGTTCCTTGGGAAACTGAGGAGAGGGAGCCTGAAATGGCCAGATCCTATAGCCATACTGATGAATATATTGCATATCACCATAGAACCTTAATCTGGCAATGGATGGAGATAGAGACAGAGGCACACATTGGAGCCTCAGGCTGAGCTCCCAAGGTCCAAATAGGAGCACAAGGTGGGAGAACATGAGCAAGGAAGTCAGGACCATAAGGGGTGCACCTACCCACTGAGATGGTGGGGCTGATCTAATGGGAGCTCACCAAAGCCAGCTGGACTGAAACTGAAAAAGCATGGGATAAAACCAGACTCTCTGAACATGGCTGACAATTAGGGCTGCTGAGAAGCAAAGGACAATGGCATAGGGTTTTGATCCTACTGCTTGTACTGGCTTTGTGGGAGCCTAGCCTGTTTGGATGCTTACCTTCCTAGAAATGGATGGAGGGGAGAGGACCTTGGACTTCCCATATGGCAGGGAACCCTGACTGCTCTTTGGACTGGAAAAGGAGCAATGGAAGTGGAGGGAGGGAGAGTGAATTGAGGGGCAGGGAGAAGGTGGAAATTTTTAATAAAAAAATTAAAAAAAGAAAGAAAAGAAAAAAACAACAGCAATGTACATCAAGTTAGAAAATTGTGGAAATAAAATTCTACTTAAGTAGAAAAAAAGAAGAAACATAATGTAGACAGTCATAGATTAAAAGGAGTAAAGAAAAATAAGCCAAGTAAAGATGGAAAATTCACAGATCCTGGATAATGCATATTATTGTATTTTCTTTGAATTTCATGACTGTGAAGGAGCTAAGTACAAGGAAACATTTCAATGTATGGGTTGCTTAGCTAAACCAGCATGTATATTATAAAGGTATCATGACTTCCAAATTTGGGTCTAAGGGTACATTGCTTTGGAAAAGAGCTTCTTCTCTTGTTTGTTTTTACAGAAGATAAGAAGCAGTGAATTGCTTCCAAACTGGTGTGGTTTGACAGAGCAAAATCCCCTGAAAGGTCACCATGAACACCCTCAAAATATTGCTTCACCTAACTGCTCACTGAGATGAACATTGCACACAGGATACACCATGAATTAACAGTGCCTCCAAACAGCAGGAAGAAGTTTAGACAGAACTACACACATATTCCCAAATAATATCTCTTTATATTTAAGGGGGATATGATATAGAGATTTGCATTGGTATGAATCTGAGTTTATTGTTATAATATTAAGGTCAATATTGTTATAGGTATATTTCTGCTCTTGATTACAATACTGTGTTTGTGCACCTCATTTAAAAATATATAGTTAAGAAATACAGGCTAATATATATTCATATGTAATAGTCAAGCTTGAAGTCACGTTAGTTAGATTTTCTGGATGTATAGAGACATATAGGTATTCTTCAGATGAATACATATTCTTCAAATCTTTCAGAGACCTTAAGAATATGACATTTCAAATGTTTTAAGAACTTAGGACATTTTATGACAGTGAAACACGTCTGCTCATGGCAGCACTAGTTACTTCAAAAGGAAGATGGGCATCAAAGAGGCTCCTTATGGAGTTGGCTAGCCATTTGGGCAAGAAACTCCTGTTTTCTGGACAGCTTAATTGGACATGTAGGACCCACAGAGAAATGACTGCTGAACTTGCCTAAAAGTGACATAGTCTTCAGGAGTTCCTGCTTCATGAAGAAAGAGAGGGACAAACTGCCAATATATGTGGAACTGTATTTGAAATTCCCTGATTCATGGAAAAGTTTGCTGGAAACTATGTGTCTGAAGGCTGAAGATGGATGCCCCAATGATACATAAGAACTTTGGGTGACTGTTCAGGCAACACACACATAACTATCACTTTTAAGGTAGCAGGTTGACTATTGCTTAAGGAAGGTCAAGATTGCACTAGTAGAGGTGACAGGGTGGAGGGTGGTGCTGTTATGACTGGTTGTCAGAGCTATTTGTCATTCTGGTACATTCTTGGGTGACACAGCATTTTGGGGCCTTTGCACTTCTTGTGGTCCTTTTCTGGCTCACTGCTCTCATTATCCATCCCTTTCCTTCTTACAGTCTTTATTCACTTGTTACTATTAAGCCTTCCCAGATTGCACTTATTTAAAATTGCAAGTGTGTGTGGGTTCTTAAACAGAGATGTCAACTCAGAGACTGTGAATGTATATATAGTAATAACTGTGCATAGATATGACATATTAACTGATATTTATACTTTGACTAGGTCACAGTTGAACAGTTGTTGGAATTGAAAAGAGGAAAGCCTGGACATTGTGCTTACTATCATTTGCTCTTCGATGTCCTTCCCAAGAAATGCAGAGACTGTTAAAGGAAGACATAGAGGCTGGTAGTCTCAGGCAGCTATGGAAATCTGTGGGAAATCTTAAACATAAGCAGTACCAGATAGGAGCAGTAGAGAGTGTTCATTCATCAGGGAGAAAGTTGTAAGTATCTCAGTATCAGGAGAGGTTGCTTAAAATATTTAGTTATAAAAAGAGGTTCTCTTAGTCTCCTCATAACTCATTCTATTTCATGAAATGGCAAATATATTTGGCTTTGATGTCACTGGATTTCTGAAATGGCTGTTTTTAAATTTAGATAGTACCTAAATGTCTTTCAGTAGCATAATTAATTTTCTTAAAATATTTAAATTTGTAGTTTTAAATTTTGATGTCAGGTAAGTGATCAGTAACAATAATGTGGTTAAAAAACTAGCTGTAACTAACTCAGGTGGTCTTAGTGTTTAGTACATTGGATTTGAGAGCGATATCTTATCCTTTGGCCTTCTGAGTATACTCAGTTCTAGAACAACTCTTGCTTTATCATTTACAGTTAAGTGATGAGCTCCAAATTACTGAAAAGTATCTGGGCATTAGAAAACCTCCACTGAGGTTGTAAATTCAGTGGCATCATAGCACACTAAGCCTAGACAATGCATGGGATCCCAGAATCTTAAGATTTTATTTTTTATTTTAATTTCTAATTGCATGTATTTGTGTGTGTCTAAGTGTAGGATTGTACATAGAGTGCAATACATAGGGAAGCCAGAAGAGGCCATAGATGCCATGGAGCTTCAGTAGCAGACGGTTGTGCGCTGCTGGATGTGGATCCTGGGAAATTCATTTGGGCCTCCTGCAAGAGCACTATGTCCTCCTAACCATCGAGCACATCTGCAGCCCTGGTGTGGGAATTCTATGAGAAAACTAAAAAGAGTACTTATTGAGAACTTCATATTTGTTTCCCTCTAAAGACGAGACAGAATACTCGAGAGGGACATAAGAAAGAACAGGTTCAAGGAAAAGGACTCAGATTTAAAACAAAAGCTGGATAATCTCAGATGCTTAACAGGAAATAAAAAGATAGGGATTGTTTGCTAGGTTACTCAATTTAAGTATGCTCTAAAAGATTACTTTGCAATGTATTTAATCCCCAATTATTTTAAATTTATTTTAAACTTATTTTTAATCCTATTACTAGTTTGGCCATATAAATGTACAATTCATTTTAATTCTTGTTATGGGTTCCGATGCTTGCTTTGCAGTGCACAGTAACTTTTGAGAGTACAGTGGTAATCAGGTATTGACTGGGCTCCAGGTGAACAACATGTTAACTGACTTTTATGTTTCCAGTTTTAGAAAGTGATTCAGTGTTTCTGCTAAAATATTAAACATGTCTTTTCTGCTCTTTACTTTTGACTTTGTTCCATTGGGATTGGAAGGGGTGGTTTGTTAGATCATAGCTGTGCATTTAAAAATTACAGCTCTCCTAAGGTCTTTACAAATATCAATGTATATAGCATCACTGTAAAGTAGATGGTTATAGTTCCCCTGTTTCAAATGAGGATGCTTACAGTGAGTAGTGAAGTCAGATCTGCAGTGTAGCAGTTCATCCAGCTCTTGGCCCTGTGTTGCCTCTTGAAGTAATCTGACTGATTCCTCCAGACCTAGTTATCATACTTTTAAAAAGTTGTACTAATTTTTTTAAGATTTTGTATGTGTATACTATGCATTCTGATTATTGTCACTACCTTCACCTTTTCTGATCTCCCGCACACACCTATCAACACACTTTTTCTTGTTTTTTCTTTTGGAATTGAGACAGGTCTTCTTACAGTGCATCCCTGCCTGACCAGGAAATCATTATGTAGAGCAGACTAGCCTCAGAAATCACAGATTTCGGCCTGCCTTTGCTTCTCCATGCTGAGATTACAGGTGTGCACCATCACGTACTCCCTTATTAAAGCTTTTAAATTATGATTATTTTTTATTTAAATTTGTATGTGTTTGTGTGTGTCTGTAGGCATTCAAAAGTTGTTTCTCTCCTTTTACCATATGCGTCCCAGTGCTTATAATTAATTTACTGGTTTTGGTAGGTATGGCCTTTTGTAACTGAGCCATTTTACCTGCCCTGTTGTTATATTTTGATAATAATTTACCTATTATTCACAAGCAAAGTTTGGCATTCAAAACTTTTTTTATTCTTGAAACTGTCTTATGATTGCCATAAGATATTTTTGCTGTGAATATATTTTGAATAACTTATTTATTTATGACCAGTCAAGATTTTTAAACTCTTGATAAACGAAAGAATAAATACCTTCTAATTAATGTTAGTTAAGAAATAATTAGATGTATACAAAATAGCCATTAGTCATATCACCAATTAAAAAGAAAAGAAAAATTTTTTAAAAGATCTCATTTTTATATTTGTGTGTGTTTGTGTGTGTGAGTGTGCCTGCAAGCAAACCACATGAGTGTTACACCAGAACATGATGTCAGAAGGCATCAGATGATGGCTTTAGAGCCCCTATATCTAGAGTCTTGGGTGATTGTGAGCCACCCAGTATATTTTGGTAACTAAGCTGACATATGTTGTAAGAACCGCATTACGAAACACTGAGCCATTTTGCTAGCTAACCTATTTCACTTTTTTTTTAACCTTTGAAACAAGGTTTCACATGGCCCAGGCTGGTCTTGATTGAGTTCACTGTGTAGCCTGGGTTAACTATGAACTCCTCATTCTCTTACCTCAATCTTATGTATTACGGGGATTTAATATTGTGCCTAGGTTCTTTTCACATCTTCATAATAGTTGATAATTTATCTCACTACATTCTTAGTTTTTATTTGGTTATTCCAGTACACTGAATTTTATTTAACCTAATTTGATTAGTTTAGCTTAGTTTAATATGATTTTATTTGTAAACCAAATTTGGAAGCAGCACAAACAATGAAAGTTTCCTTTATTCTTTTAATATCATTAACTCTATGAAAATTTATATATATATAAATATATATATATAATGTATTTTGATCATGTTTTCCTCCTCTATTTCCCTTAATTCCTCCCAGATCCTTTACCATCAAGTTCTCATCATGTGCTTTATTTATTTTTTTCCATAACACACAGAGTCCAGTTTTTGTCTTATATATGTCTGGATATAAGACCAGCCACTGGAGCGTGGTCAACTTACCAAGAGACACACCCTTAAAGAAACTGACTCTCACTCATCCAAAAGTCAGAACAGTAGCTCCTCAGCCAGGAGTGATACAGCTGGAATACTAACTCATAATAAATAAGGATTTTTTGTTGTTGTTGTTGCTTTTGAGACAGGGTCCTTCTCTGTAGTTTTGGCTGTCATGGAAGTCACTATGTAGAACACTCTGGCCTCGAACTCACAGGGATACACCTGCTTTTGCCTCCTGAGTGGTGGGATTATTTGCTCATAGCTCTGTCTTTCTTTTCACTTCTTCTTTGTCCCCCTGGTGCTCCTCCAACCCCCTCCCATCTATATCATTGTGAGTCAGCATTTTTACATTTGACAGAGTCCATCGTAGAATAACATTTTGTTTCACTCTATTTTGCCTTCATCTAGAATTTTTTGTATGACTTGACTTGAAAGTATGTATTAGTAATTCTTTAAAGTTTTAGATCACAATTTTCCATTAGGACTTTTCATTGCTATCTTGAAAAAAATCCAGGTTTTGTTTTCTACATTGAAATGATGATAAAATAAAGGTTTGACACAACAGCTCAGTTGTCAAAGAAACTTGCTGCCAAGGCTGAAAAACTCTACTTCAGGAAACACCTCTTAAAAAGAGAACTGAAATCTATAGCACACAAACACACACACACATGTACTCACAGATAAAACAATAAATCTAATTTTTTAAAAAAGATAACATAGTATATGCATTTAATTTCTAGGTTATAATTCATAGCTTGTTTTCTTCTTGATTCTTTTTCAAGGCCAGGAAACAGGCTTCTCAAGTGTTTACAGCAGAGAAGATTTTTGAATGAAATATTTCAGTGATTTTGCATTTATCTATTTTTTGATATTAAACTCTGATTCAGTTGAAGAATTTGATTTCACTTAAGTCAATGGCATAACATTTCAGTTATAAGTGCCTGTTAAGTTATACTTCTTAGTACTTTCTTGTCTGTAATTAGTTGAATAAAAGAACTGGTTTGCATTGTTGATTTTGAATTCTTGACCATGTCTCAAACTTGTTTTGTAGTTTACAAGCTAATGGATTGGACCATAACTTGTATGAGTTACTCTACATACTTAACACCTTTTAATACATTTAAATTTAAAGCAATTGTTTTAGGCAAGCACTATTATTAACCCCATGTACCCAGATGCCTGAGAAATTGGTGATTATTACAACAAAGAGCCCACGGCAGTTCACTGTATTTTCCACTGTTTGTCAATAAAGGAGGAAGATTTCTTTTGCTTCAATATTTCAGTGATGTGTGGGCTTACTCTGTGGTGAGACAACACCATGGCTGTAGTCTGCTGTGGTGCTAGAGCAGAGCCACTACCTCACTGTAGCCAGAAAGCAGAGTTTAGGCAAAAAGAGGCCAGGAACAAGCTATACCCTCTATAACATACATCTCCAATAAGGATATTGGATAATCCACAGATGACTGATCCACTGACAAGGTCAGACTCCTTCTGGTCCAATTAACTCAATAACTCCATCTACCAGTTGAGTCCACACTTTGAATACATGAGGTGGTGTTTTAGGGGATGAATTTTCGTTGGGTGGGTGGATCTTCTGTTATCATGAAATGAGTACCTCCTATATGTGTAGTGAGCACCTTAATATATACAAGCTTCAAAACCAAGCATTTTCTTGTTAAATATAACCCTCCTTCTCTGACAAAAAAATGTGTAAGGGGCCTGTAGGAGAAATGTTAGATTCTAGTCAGACAACTCTTGTATGTGTGTATACATGAGAATATTTTTATTTTTCCCAATAAGCAAAAGAATTGTTGAAAGACTTAGAAATTCACAGAAACTGTGAATATCTTGGAAAAATGTCTTAGAACCAAATCAATTATAGGCTACAGTATGGTGTCAATTATTAAAGCAGGAACAATCAAGTTAGAATTGTAGGATGCTTAAATTTCAGATTTCATAGAAAACACATCTGTTTGGCGTAGAACAAAAGTCCCCAAAGGGAATAGATACTACTGAGCAATTAAAAAGGTGCTTATTTAAAAAAGAAAACAAAAACCTGTGTGAAATTTTCTTTTTTTTTACTTTTTAATCACTTTATTATTGATAGTCATGCATGTATACAATACATTTTAAGCATTTCACTCCCCAAATTTCATCTGCCATCCTTCTCTTCTCCTGATGGAAGCCTTCTTTTCAACAGCTCCTTCTATAGCCCTACTTTCATATCTGTCTGTGTATGGCTAATTGTATTTCATGGGTTTCTACCTTTAGCACAGATGAGAGAAAATTATTTAGAGCAAAAAATAATCTATCTGTGGTAACACCACCGAAGGAAAAAATATACCTTACAAATAAGCATTAATTGCTGATTTATCCTCAGAGAGGGAATGAGGTTTCATGGTCCCTTCCCCATCCATGATGAAATGCTGAGGAGTCCAATATTGTGAATGTTTTATGCAGATGACTTCATGATGATAATGGCCATGTTATGTCATAAAAACATCTTCTTATTGCATAGCTCACCACCCTCTGCTTTTATATTCTTTCTTATCTCTTTTCCTCAATGCTTCCTGTTCCCTGGAAAGGGAGCTAGAGGTTTTTCACTAAGGGCTGAGCCTTTCACCATCACTTTTTCTCATGAATTCCAGTCATCCAGTCTCCCAAAGAGTCTCCCTATCTTAATCTGTATTTAATAGTAAAGCCACATGCTCTAAACTTTACATGTGTTTTGGGACCTACCTTAATACACTTTCTTGCTTGGTTGTAAAATTCTGCCTGAAGAAAAGCCAGTGAAATCATTAGTAAATGTATATTGTTGATGAGGTCTTGGTCATATCAAGGACCAATGCTTCAGCCTCATAGAAATGGCAAAACCTTCCTTGGCGTAGCTCAGAGGGTCAGCTAAGCCTGTCCTGGAGTATGGGTGTGAATGTTTGCAGTGAGTAGAGAACATAACACCCCGAGCTTTCTAGATGACCCTCTCCCACACCTCATAATTATGGTCTGAAGACTGACACCCTGCAAAGACTTCTATGCCTAACAAGATTAGTCAAACCTGCCTCCTTGTTCAGGTTTGTATAAAAACACTGTCTCCTGCTCTGACCGTATTCAAAATATTTGCCTCACTGTTCAAGTGTGTACAATAAAGACACTGAGATTCTGTGTTGCTGATGTTTCTCCATCAGAGAGCCCAGTTTCCCTTATTCCAGTTTTTCTGTGTGTCTGTGTGTTTGTCTTTTCTTTTTCCCCTCACGCCTATCGTATCAACCCACATAGCCCTGGCACCAGCCTTCCACATTATCCTGCCTCTGTTTGCCTCTGCAGGTCAACAATCAACCCTGCTCCCAACGTACCTTTTACTGGAAGTTGTATTCACCTTAAAATTCCTTCCAAAATGCGGCCCCTACTGCTGGGCACCCTTCTGATGTAGGAAGTCCTTCTGTATATGTGTTACTTTTATTGGTTAATGAATAATGTGTGTGTGTGTGTGTGTGTGTGTGTGTGTGTGTGTGTGTGTGTGTGTGAAATGAGTCCCTGTAAAAGATTTGTGTGTCAGTGCCACATCAGACTGGGCTAATTTCATCTTAGTCATCATTGTCAGAATCTCATCATCAGTTTCTTCATCCTCTGATATCAGCTGAAAGTGCAGTGACTTCTTGTGGCCCTGGAAGCCTGTTCTTCACTCACAATGGGATCATCCATTTCTGTAATTTCTGGTCCACTGGGGTATTCTTGGTACACAGGTGGCAGGTCTGGGGGTGTGTAATTCTCCACACTAAGCTTATGACCACAGCCTAGGTATATGTTTTCAATTTTCCTGTGAGTGAAAATACAATAAAATCATGTCTCTTTAAAAGGTTGACGCCTTTATACTAATAAGGTCTTTAAAAAAAAAAGGCATTTAAACTGGCAGAGTGAAATAGTTCCCAGTAACCCATCAATTACTGGCAATTACTTTTTTAATAAACTGCTAAGTCAGTTATGAAAAACAAAGCCAGGGGGATGGAGAGATGGCTCAGGAGTTAAGTCCATTGGCTGTTCTTTCAGAAGACCTGGGTTCAATTCCCAACATGACAGCTCACAACTGCTTTGACTCATTTACAGTGGATCTGGAATCCTCACACCAATGTCCATAAATTAAATTAAAAAAAAACAGGCCAGATCCTGTCAAAAATTCACTCTGTATCTATATCTTCCTCAAGAAAGGGCCTTCTCCAGTTATTCAGTTATTTAATTTTTCACTGACATTTTCTACAAAATTTGAAAGTTGTAGCCTTGACTGGATGAAGAATGAGGTGTAGCTAAAAACTGATTTGTTATTTTTTTCAGCCCAGATCATAGGAAATTGCAGATGTTTTGTCTTGTAGGCCTCACCCCACTTAGGACATGATGCATAACAAGTCAACACTCCCCCCAGCTGCCTTGCTAGTGGAACTTTCAGTCAAGAACTCTGCCCCCAAGCCTGGTCATGCATTGCTAACTCGAGAGCCTTCTGCTGTTTCCAAGGCTGGTCATGCATTCCTAACTCTACAGCCTTCATCTGCCCCCAAGGCTGGTCATGCATTACTAACTTAAGAGCCTTCATCTGCCCCCTAGTCTGGTTAAGCATTCCTAACTCAAGAGCCTTGTAGATGTTCTGTCTCTGGCTAGAAGGACCCACCACTACACATGATCCCACCTCCACATCCATAAAACATCCTCAGTTTTTTATCCCTGGGGTTCCTCTCAAACTCATGACCTCATGATGCCCATATATCAGTGACACACATTTCTGCAAATCCATTTCATCCTTGGAAGAGAATAAGGTGAGGGAAAAAGTCAAAACTGTCTCTTCCTCATGCTATCGTGGTAAATAATTAAAAGCTTGGTTTTAATTATTTTTTAATATACTATTTTAATAATTATTTGGGAATTTCACATCATACAATCTGATCATACTCACTTCTCAGTCCTTCCAAGTCCGCCCCCTAACACTTTTGACCCCACAAAAGAGAAAGAATAAAACACACATTCCAATTTATGTTGTCCATATACTCTCTGGAGCTTAGTCAGACTCGCAGTGGCCATTGATTTTCACTTTTGACTTAACTGTGGTTTCTAAATTTTGTCATAGAATATATGTCATCCTATTCTTCCCTCCATCCCCTTCTAAACCCCCTGCGTCCAACTCACTTTTCTTTCACAGAAACAAGGGATCAGACACACACACAAAGTGTTTTGTGTTGGCTAGCTAACACCTGATCATGAGGCTTGCTTTAATGGCTAGTCTAACCAAGGTAGTTTGGCTTTTCCCTACTTACTTGCAATTTCTGCTACTAATTAAGGAAGAAACAAACAAGATAAATGGAACTGTGTTCTTTCTCAGCAAGGTATAAAGGAAGCTGTAATAGTCTCTTGATCCTAATTCCCTTGAAACTGATCACTTAAATAAAGAATATTTTAAATAACTTTTTTCAAAATGCTCAACAATTTCAGTTGCATCTTATACTCTCTCTAACTTAATGCGGGAGTGATGTAAAACCATGCCCAATATAGATAATTGGGATGATTAAGATGAAAAAGTACAACCCTGAATTACTCTAGCTCTGAACTTCATCTTTACTATATTACAGAAGTCCTTTTAATAATTCACAGACTATATATCTAACTTGCCAAAAGGATTTAAGACAGGAGTAACAACATCTGTGATAACATAATTTCCAGAGCCTAAACAATTACAATTGTCAGACACTAAGCAAGTCTTTCAAAGCCAAATACTTATATGAATATGTCCTTCCCAAGAAATGCAGAGACTGTTAAAGGAAGACATAGAGGCTGGTAGTGTCAGGCAGCTATGGAAATCTGTGGGAAATCTTAAACATAAGCAGTACCAGATAGTAGCAGTAGAGAGTGTTCTTTCACCAGGGGAGGAAGTTATAAGTATCTCAGTATCAGGTGAAGTTGCTTAAAATATTTAGTTAAGTAACAGGAGAAGAGGGCAGTCATCACAGGAGTTAAAGTTCCTCAGAATTTTTACTTGTTGGAAGAACTTGAAGAAGGACAGAAAGGAGTAGGTGATGGTACGGTTAGCTGGGGCCTTGAAGGTGATGAAGACATGACACTTACAAGGTGGACAGGCATGATTATTGGGCCACCAAGGACAACTATGAAAACAGAATATATAGTCTGGAGGTAGAATGTGGATCTAAATACCCAGAAGATCCTCCATCCGTTATATTTGTAACAAAAATTAATATGAATGGGATCAATAATTCCAGTGGAATGGTGGATGCACAAAGCATACCAGTATTAGCAAAATGGCAAAATTCCTATAGCATTAAAGTTGTCCTCCAGAAGCTGAGACGTCTAACGATGTCAAAAGAAAATATGAAGCTTCCACAACTACCAGAAGGACAAATGTACAATAGCTGATTTTAGTGGATCTCAAACTTGTCTTAAATCAACAACCTTCTACTCATGTTAATGTCTTGATTAAATATCACCATGCAAAATATCCACACATTAAGTAAAAGAATTTCAGCTGGTAAACATGACCTGGACAGTTGTAAGAATATATTTAATATATGTACACATATTATGTTTTCAGGTAACAAGAGAAGTGCAGCACAATTTTTCTTTCTCTTCTTAAAGCACTGTCATTTAAACATGAGCCTGAAGTATTCAAAATGGAATTCAGGTTTTCAAGAGAAAAGCACGGCAAAGGAGTGTCAGATGGCAGTGGAAACCTTTGTCTTTCTGAACAATAAAGTCTCAAGACAGAAGAGCAGAAATGGCATGCTTTATCCATTGTCCTTAGACTACAGTGAACTGTTTACAGTAGCAGGTATAATGCGTAGTCACAGTTGTGTTAACTCGAAGCGGTGCAGGTGTGGGTGCTGACTACTAAAGCATCATAAATAGCTTCAGGATTGTTTTGATACTTGTATTTATAATAGAAAGATGTTTGAGGTATTGATGAATCTCTGTTAAAAGCTGTTCCCATTTGTTCCATGTAACAGACATGGTAAATATTTGTTTACAGTCTTTGTTTAATAAAACATGCTTAGAGATTTTAAGTGAAGCAATGAAAAAAATATTCAGTTAAAATCAGCTGTTCTCGTAGTCTCCTCACAACTCATTCTATTTCATGAAATGGCAAATATATTTGGCTTGCTATCACTGGATTTCTGAAATGGACATTTTAAATTTAGATAGTACTTAAATGCCTTTCAGTAGCATAACTCATTTTCATAAAATATTTAAATTTGTAGTTTTAAATTTTGATGTCAGTAACAATAATGTGGTTAAAAAACTAGCTGTAACTAACTCAGGTGGTCTTAGTGTTTAGTACATTGGATTTGAGAGCGATATCTTATCCTTTGGCCTTCTGAGTATACTCAGTTCTAGAACAACTCTTGCTTTATCATTTACAGTTAAGTGATGAGCTCCAAATTACTGAAAAGTATCTGGGCATTAGAAAACCTCCACTGAGGTTGTAAGTTTCAGTAGCATTGTAGCATACTAAGCCTAGACAATGCATGGGATCCCAGAATCTTAAGATTTTATTTTTTATTTTAATTTCTAATTGCATGTATTTGTGTGTGTCTAAGTGTAGGATTGTACATAGAGTGCAATACATAGGGAAGCCAGAAGAGGCCATAGATGCCATGGAGCTTCAGTAGCAGACGGTTGTGCGCTGCTGGATGTGGATCCTGGGAAATTCATTTGGGCCTCCTGCAAGAGCACTATGTCCTCCTAACCATCGAGCACATCTGCAGCCCTGGTGTGGGAATTCTATGAGAAAACTAAAAAGAGTACTTATTGAGAACTTCATATTTGTTTCCCTCTAAAGACGAGACAGAATACTCAAGAGGGACTTGGGAAAGAACAGGTTCAAGGGAAAGGAGTCAGATTTAAAACAGAAGCTGGCTAATCTCAGATACTTAAAGGGAAATAAAAAGATAGGGGTTATTTGCTAGGTTACTCAATTTAAGTATGCTCTAAAAGATTACTTTGCAATGTATTTAATCCCCAAATATTTTAAATTTATTTTAAACTTATTTTTAATCTTTTTAACTTATATTTACTCCTATTACTAGTTTGGCCATATAAATGTACAATTCATTTTAATTCTTGTTATGGGTTCCGATGCTTGCTTTGCAGTGCACAGTAACTTTTGAGAGTACAGTGGTAATCAGGTATTGACTGGGCTCCAGGTGAACAACATGTTAACTGACCTTTATGTTTCCAGTTTTAGAAAGTGAGTCACTGTTTCTGTTAGAATACTAAACATGTCTTTTCTGCTCTTTACCTTTGACTTTGTTCCATTGGGATTGGAAGGGGTGGTTTGTTAGATCATAGCTGTGCATTTAAAAATTACAGCTCTCCTAAGGTCTTTACATATATCAATGTATATAGCATCACTGTAAAGTAGATGGTTATTGTTCCCATGTTTCAAACGAGGATGCTTACAGTGAGTAGTGAAATCAGACCGGCAGTGTAGCAGTTCATCCAACTCTTGGCCTTGTGTAGCCTCTTGAAGTAATGTGACTGATTCTCTACAGCCCTAGTTCTCATACTTTATAAGAAGTTTTACTAAATTTTTAACGATTTCATATGTATACTATGCATTCTGATTATTCTCAATACCTTCACCTTTTCTGATCCCCCGCACACACCTATCAACCCACTTTTAATATTTTTTTCTTTTGGAACTGAGACAGGTCTTCTTATAGTGCATCCCTGCCTGACCATTATATACTCATTATTTAGAACAGACTAGCGTCAGAAATCACAGATTTCGGCCTGCCTTTGCTTCTCCATGCTGAGTTTACAGGTGTGCACCACTATATACTCCCTTATTAAAACTTTTAAATTATGATTATTTTTTATTTAAATTTGTGTATGTGTAGGCATTGTAGTTTCTCTCCTTTTACCATACGAGTCCCAGGGCTTAAATTCAATTCGCTGGGTTTGGTAGGTATGGCCTTTAATAACTGAGCCATTCTACATGCCCTGTTGTAGTATTTTGATAATAATTTACCTATTATTCACAAGCAAAGTTTGGCATTCAAAACTTTTTTTATTCTTGAAACTGTCTTATGATTGCCGTAAGATATTTTTACTGTGAATATATTTAGAATAACTTATTTATTTACGACCTGTCAAGATGTTTAAGCTCTTGACAGATTAAAGAATAAATACCTTCTAATTAGTGTTAGTTAAGAAATAATTAGATGTATACAAAACAGCCATTAGTCATAAAAACAATTAAAAAGAAAAGGAAAACTTTTTTAAAAGATCTCATTTTTATATTTATGTGTGTTTGTGTGTGTGCCTGCAAGCAAACCACATGAGTGTTACACCAGAACATGATGTCAGAAGGCATCAAATGATGGCTTTAGAGCCCCTATATTTAGAGTCTTGGGTGATTGTGAGTCACCCAGTATATTTTGGGAAGTGAGCTGACATATTTTGTAAGAACCGCATAACGAAACACTGAGCCATTTTGCTAGCTAACCTATTTTCACTTTTTTTTTTAACCTTTGAGACAAGGTTTCACGTGGCCCAGGGTGGTCTTGAGTTGAACTCCTCATTCTCATGGATTGCTGACATTTAATATTGTGCCTAGTTTCTTTTCAAATCTTCATAATAGTTGCTAATTTATCTCACTACATTCTTAGTTTTTATTTGGTTATTCCAGTACTCTGAATTTTATGTAACCTAATTGGTTTAGTTTAGCTTAGTTTAATATGCTTTTGTTTGGAAACCAAATTTGGAAGCAGCACAAACAAGTTTCCTTTTTTCTTTTAATATCATTAATTATGAAAATTTTTATATATGTATACAATGTATTTTGACTATGTTTTCCTCCTCTATTCCCCTTAACTCCTCCCAGATCCTTTACCATCAAGTTCTCATCATATGCTTTATTTATTTTTTTCCATAACACACAGAGTCCAGTTTTTGTCTTATATATGTCTGGATATAAGATCAGCCACTGGAGCGTGGTTAACTTACCAAGAGACACACCCTTAAAGAAACTGACTCTCACTCATCCAAAAGTCAGACACAGGAGCTCCTCAGCCAGGAGTGGTACAGCTGGAATACTAACTTATAATAAACAAAGGTTTTGTTGTTGTTGTTTTTGATTTTGAGACAGGGTCCTACTCTACAGTTTTGGCTGTCCTGGAATTCAGTATGTAGAATACTCTGGCCTTGAACTCACAGAGATCCACCTGCTTTTGCCTCCTATGTGGTGGGATTATTTGCACAAACCTCTGTCTTTCTTTTCATTTCTTCTTTGGCCCCCTGGTGCTCCTCAAACCCCCTCCCATCTATATTATTGTGAGTCAGCATTTTTACATTTGACTGAGTCCATCGTAGAATAACATTTTGTTTCACTCTATTTTGGCTTCATCTAGAATTTTCTTTATGACTTGACTTGAAAATATGTATTAGTAATTTTTTTTAAGTTTTAGAACATAATTTTCCATCAGGACATTTCATTGTTATCTTGAAAAATATCCAGGTTTTATTTTCTACATTGAAATGATGATAAGGAAAAAGTTTGACACAATGGCTCAGTTGTCAAAGATACTTGCTGCCAAGGCTAAAAAGCTCTGACTTCAGGGAACACCTGTTACAAAGAGAACTGAAAACTACACACACACACACACACACACACACACACACACACACACACACACATGCATGCACAGATAAAACAATAAATTAAAAACAATAAATGTATTTTTTAAAAATTGATAACAGTATATGTAATTAATTTCTAGGTTATAATAGGTGGTTTTCTTCTTGATTCTTTTTAAGGCCAGGAAACAGGCTTCTCAAGTGTTTATAGCAGAGAAGATTTTTGAATTAAATATTTCAGTGACATTGCATTTATCCATTTTCTGATATTGAACTCTGATTCAGTTGAAGAATTTGATTTCACTTAAGTCCTAGGTATAACATTTAAGTTATAAGTGCCTGTTAAATTATACTTCTTAGTACTTTCTTGTCTGTAATTAGTTGAAAAAAACAACTTGTTTGCATTGTTGATTTTGAATTCTTGACCATGTCTCAAACTTGTTTTATAGTTTACAAGCTAATGGATTAGGCCATATCTTGTATGAGTTACTCTACATACTTAACACCTATTAATACATTTAAATTTAAAGCAATTGTTTTAGGCAAGCACTATTATTAACCCCATGTACCCAGATGCCTGAGAAATTGGTGATTAGCCCTAGAATATTACAACAAGGAGCCCACGGCAGTTCACTGTATTTTCCACTGTTGTGTCAATAAAGGAGGAAGATTTCTTTTGCTTAAATATTTCAGTGATGTGTGGGTTTACTCTGTGGTGAGACAACACCATGGCTGTAGTCTGCTGTGGTGCTAGAGCAGAGCCTCTGCCTCACTGTAGCCAGAAAGCAGAGTTGAGGCAAAAAGAGGCCAGGAACAAGCTATACCCTCTATGACATACATCTCCAATAAGGATATTGGATAATCCACAGATGACTGAAACACTGACAAGGTCAGACTCCTTCTGGTCCAATTAACTCAATAACTCCATCTAACAGTTGAGTCCACACTTTGAACACATGAGGTGGTATTTTAGGGGATGAATTTTCAGTTATCATGAAAAGAGTACCTCCCCAATGTGTAGTGAGCACCTTAATATATACAAGCTTCAAAACCAAGCATTTTCTTATTAAATATTTCCACTAACCCTCCATCTCTGACAAAAGCCTGTGTAAAGTGGCCTGTAGGAGAAATGTTAGATGCTAGTCAGACAACTCTTGTATGTGTGTGTACATGAGAATCTTCTTATTTTTCCCAATAAAAAAAAAGAATTGTTGAAAGACTTAGAAATTCACAGAAACTGTGAATAACTTGGAAAAATGTCTTAGAACCAAATCAATTATAAGATACAGTATGGTGTCAACTATTAAAGCAGGAACAATCAAGTTAGAATTTTAGAATGCTGAAATTTCAGATTACAAAGAGAACACATCTGCTTGGCGTAGAACAAAAGTCCCCAAAGGGAATAGATACTACTGAGCAATTAAAAAGGTGCTTATTTAAAAAACAAAACAAAAACCTGTGTGAAATTTTCTAACATGAATTTCAGTCTTCCAGTCTCCCAAAGAGTCTCCCTATCTTAATCTGTATTTAATAGTAAAGCCACATGCTCTAACCTTTACATGTGTTTTGTGACCTACCTTAATACACTTACTTGCTTGGTTGTAAAATTCTGCCTGAAGAAAAGCCAGAGAAATCCTTAGTAAATGTATATTGTTGATGAGGTCTTGGTCATATCAAGGACCAATGCTTCAGCCTCATAGAAATGGCAAAACCTTTCTTGGTGTAGCTCAGATGGGCATCTAAGCCTGTCCTGGGGAATGGGTGTAAATAATTGCAGTGAGTATAGAAAATAACACCTGTAGCTTTCCTGATGACCCTCTCCCACACCTCATATTTATGGTCTGAAGACTGACACCCTGAAAAGACTTCTATGCCTACCAAGATTAGTCAAACCTGCCTCCTTGTTCAGGTTTGTATAAAAACACGGTCTCCTGCTCTGGCTGTATTCAAAATATTTGCCTCACTGTTCAAGTGTGTACAAAAAAGACACTGAGATTCTGTGTTGCTGATATTTTTCCATCAGAGAGCCCAGTTTCCCTTATTCCAGTTTTTCTGTGTGTCTGTGTGTTTGTCTTTTCTTTTTCCCCTCACCCCTATCATATCAACCCACATAGCCCTGGCACCAGCCTTCCACATTATCCAGCCTCTGTTTGCCTCTGCAGGTCAACAATCACCCCTCTTCCCAACATACCTTTTACTGGAAGTTGTATTCACCTTAAAATTTCTTCCAAAATGCTGCCCCCACTGCTGGGCACCCTTCTGATGTAGGAAGTCCTTCTTATATGTGTTACTTTTATTGGTTAATGAATAATGAATCTGTTCTAGGCCTGGGATAGGGCAGAATAGACCTACACAGGAAAAACTAAACTGAAAGCTGAGATAAAGAAGGCAAAATCAAGTATGTAGCCCCAGAACCTTTCAAGTAAGACACAGTCACATGGCAATATTTTAAAGTTATCTTGTCTTCAAAATTTGGTTCTAAGGATATGCTGCTTTGTAGAAAGTTCTTTTGTTTCCACAGAGAATGAGAACCTACTGATTCCTTCCAGGCTAATTTAGTTTGATGGACCAAGAACTCTGAAAGGTAGCCATGAACATGCCCCAAAATACTTTGACCCAGAAGAAACAGGAAGCCGTTTGGAGAGACCTATAACCCAGTTCCCAAATATTGTTTATAAATATTTGTTTACACACAAAGTAGGATATGATATTGATGTGAATATTTTGCATTTGTATGGATCTTTAATTATTGAAGCCAAATTAAGGTCAATTTTGTTATACTGTGTATATGTATTTCTGCTCTTGATTACCATTTTGTGTTTATTCAGCTCATTAAAAATGTAATGTGTAACTAAGAAATAAAGGTTAACAGATAGTCATCTATCATAGTCAATGTTGCAGTGATGTTAGTTAGGTTTTCTAGATAGAGAAAGATATTCAGTTAGATAGGTATTATTCAAATCTTTCACAGACTAATAGAATATGGCATTTAAACATTTTAAAAACTTAAACTTTTTATGACAGTGAGACACATCTGCTGCTGGCAGCACCAAGTTACTTCAAGAGAATGATGGGAACCAAAGAAGCTCCTTATGATATTAGTTAGCCATTTGGGTATGAAACTGCTCTTGACTATACTGCTTAATGCTATGCTGTATGAACTCGACCCCCAGGAAATGACTGCTGAACTTGTTTAAAGGTGAGATGATCCTTCGGGGTTTATGTTTCGTGAAAGAGTCTGCTACACATTCTACAGGACACAGAAAAAAAGTGACTGAAAAACTGTCAATATGAAGGAACTGTCTTTGAAATTTCCTGCTTCATGAAAAAGTCTGCCACATAACAAGGGGCAATAGGCTGAACATGGGTGTCCGCAATGTTACAAAGGAACTTTGGATGACTGTCCAGGCAGTGAGATCTCTGTCAAATCTAAAGTTTTAGAAGTTGCTTATTTTTTTTCTAGAGCTTTCAGGTGGGCTGTTAAGTCTTCAATATGTGCTTTCTCTGTTTTCTTTAAGTGGGCACTTAGTGCGATGAACTTTCCTCTTAGCACTGCTTTCATAGTGTCCCATAAGTTTGAGTATGTTGTTTCTTTATTTTCATTGAATTCAAGGAAGACTTTAATTTCTTTCTTTATTTCTTCCTTAATCCAGGTATGGTTCAGTAGTTGACTGTTCAGTTTCCATGAGTTTGTAGGCTTTCTGGGGGTAGCATTGTTGTTGAATTCTAACTTTAATCCATGGTGATCTGATAAGACGCAGGTGGTTACTAATATTTTTTTGTAACTGTGTAAGTTAGCTTTGCTACCGAGTATGTGGTCGATTTTCGAGAAGGTTCCATGAGCTGCAGAGAAGAAAGTCACCTAGGAGGAGTAGAAGATTGGAAATAATCAAACTGAGGGCTGAAATAAACAAAATAGAAACACAGAAAACAGTCCAAAGAATCAATGAAACAAAAAGCTGGTTCCTGGAGAAAATCAACAAGATTGATAAACCCCTATCCAAACTAATCAAACGGCTGAGAGAGAACACGCAAATTAATAAGATCAGGAATGAAAAGGGGGACATAACCACAAACACAGAGGAAATTCAGAGAGTCATTAGATCTTACTACAAAAGCCTGTATGCCACTAAACTGGAAAATGTAAAAGAAATGGACACTTTTTTAGATAAATACCATTTACCAAAATTAAACCAGGACCAGGTGAACAATCTAAACAGACCTGTAAGTCGCGAAGAATTAGAAGAGGTTATCAAAAACCTCCCTACCAAAAAAAGCCCAGGGCCAGATGGGTTCAATGCGGAATTCTACCAGAACTTCCAAGAAGACCTAATTCCTATTCTCCTCAATGTATTCCACAATATAGAAACAGAAGGGTCACTACCAAATTCCTTTTATGAAGCTACAGTTACTCTGATACCAAAACCACACAAAGACTCAACCAGGAAAGAGAATTACAGGCCGATCTCACTCATGAATATCGACGCAAAAATCCTCAACAAAATACTGGCAAACCGAATCCAAGAACACATCCGAAAAATTATACATTATGATCAAGTAGGCTTCATTCCTGAGATGCAGGGCTGGTTCAACATACGAAAATCTATCAATGTAATCCAGCATATAAACAAACTGAAAGAAAAAAACCATATGATCATTTCATTAGATGCTGAAAAAGCATTTGACAAAATTCAACATCCATTTATGTTAAAAGTCTTGGAGAGGTTAGGGATACAAGGGTCATACCTAAATATAATAAAAGCTATATACAGCAAACCAACAGCTAACATCAAATTAAACGGAGAGAAACTCAAAGCCATCCCGCTTAACTCAGGAACACGACAGGGCTGTCCACTTTCACCATACCTCTTCAATATAGTGCTGGAAGTTCTAGCAATAGCAATAAGACAACATAATGGGATCAAGGGGATTCGAATTGGAAAGGAAGAAGTTAAACTTTCGTTATTCGCAGATGATATGATAGTGTACATAAGCGACCCCCAAAACTCCACCAAAGAACTTTTACAGCTGATAAACAGCTTTAGTAATGTGGCAGGATACAAGATCAACTCCAAAAAATCAGTCGCCCTCTTATACACAAAGGATATGGAAGCAGAGAGGGAAATCAGTGAAGCTTCTCCATTCACGATAGCCACAAACAGCATAAAATATCTTGGGGTAAATCTAACCAAGGAAGTGAAAGATCTATTTGATAAGAACTTTAAGGCATTGAAGAAAGAAATTGAGGAGGATACCAAAAAATGGATGGACATCCCTTGCTTTTGGATTGGGAGGATCAACATAGTAAAAATGGCAATTCTACCAAAGGCAATTTATAGATTCAATGCAATCCCCATCAAGATCCCATCAAAATTCTTCACAGATCTGGAGAGGACAATAATCAACTTTATATGGAAAAACAAAAAACCCAGGATAGCCAAAACAATCCTATACAATAAAGGATTGTCTGGAGGCATTACCATCCCTGACTTCAAACTCTATTACAGAGCTACAGTAATGAAAACAGGGTGGTACTGGCATAAAAACAGAGAAGTCGACCAATGGAATCGTATAGAAGACCCGGATTTTACCCCACAAACCTATGAACACCTCATTTTCGATAAAGGAGCTAAAAGTATACAATGGAAGAAAGAAAGCATCTTCAACAAATGGTGCTGGCACAACTGGATGTCAACCTGTAGAAGAATGAAAATAGACCCATATCTATCACCGTGCATAAAACTCAAGTCCAAATGGATTAAAGACCTCAATATCAGCCCGATAACACTGAACCTGACAGAAGAGAAAGTGGGAAATACCCTACAACAGATGGGCACAGGTGATCGCTTCTTAGGTATAACCCCAGAAGCACAGACATTAAGGGCAACATTGAATAAATGGGACCTACTAAAACTGAGAAGCTTCTATAAAGCAAAGGACAGTGTCACTAAGACACAAAGGCAACCTACTGACTGGGAGAAGATCTTCACCAACCCCACAACAGACAAAGGTCTGATCTCCAAAATATATAGAGAACTCAAGAAACTAGACTTTAAAAGGCTAATTAACCCAATTAAAAAATGGGGCACTGAACTGAACAGAGAATTCTCAACAGAAGAAGTTCAAATGGCCAAAAGACACTTAAGGTCATGCTCAACCTCCTTAGCGATCAGGGAAATGCAAATCAAAACAACTTTGAGATATCATCTTACACCTGTCAGAATGGCTAAAATCAAAAACACCAATGATAGCCTTTGCTGGAGAGGCTGTGGAGGAAGGGGTACCCTCATCCATTGCTGGTGGGAATGCAATCTTGTGCAACCACTGTGGAAGTCAGTGTTTCGGTTTCTCAGGAAATTAGGGATCAACCTACCCCTCGACCCAGCAATACCACTCTTGGGAATTTACCCAAGAGATGCTCTATCATATGTCAAAAGCATTTGTTCAACTATGTTCATAGCAGTATTATTTGTAATAGCCAGAATCTGGAAACAACCTAGATGCCCTTCAATGGAAGAATGGATGAAGAAAGTATGGAATATATACACATTAGAGTACTACTCTGCGGTAAAAAACAATGACTTCTCGAATTTTGCATGCAAATGGATGGAAATAGAAAACACTATCCTGAGTGAGGTATCCCAGACCCCAAAAGATGAACATGGGATGTACTCACTCATAATTGGTTTCTAGCCATAAATAGGGGCCACGGAGTCTAAAATAGGCGAATCAAAAGAAGCTAAGTAAGAAGGTGAACCCAAGGAAAATCATATAGTTATCCTCTTGGATAAGGGAAGTATACAAAATTGCCGGGGAGAAAAGTGGGATGTTGGGGGTGGGGTGGGATGGGGGTAAGTGGAGATGGGGAGAGAAAAGGTAGAAGGAAAGGAGGGGGGACTTGGGGAAACAGGAGGATCGGGATAAAGGAAGGTTGGATAGGGGAGCACGGAACCCCATTTCTTAGTTAAAGGACCCACTTTAGGATGGGCAGGAGACTTGACCCTAGAGGGGATCCCAGGTGCCCAAGCTGAGGCCCCCAGTTAGTTCCTTGGGCAGATGAGGATAGGGAACCTGAAATGACCCTATCCTAGAGCAATACTGATGAATATCATGCATAACATCCTAGAACTTTCATCTGGCGGTGGATGGAGATAGAGACAGAGACCCACACTGGAACACTGGATAGAGCTCCCAAGGTCCCAAGGAGGAGCAGAAGGAGGGAGAACATGAGCAAAGAAGTCGGGACCACGAGGGGTGCACCCACCCACTGAGACAGTGGAGCTGATCTACTGGGAGCTCACCAAGGCCAGCTGGACTGTTACCAAAAAAAGCATGGGATAAAACTGGACTCTCTGAACATGACGAACAATGAGGGCTGATGAGACGCCAAGGACAATGGCACGCGGCTTTGATCCTACTTAATGTGCTGGCTTGGTGGGAGCCTAGCCAGTTTGGATGTTCACCTTCCTACATATGGACGGAGGGGGGAGGACCTAGGACTTACCACAGGGCAGGGAACCCTGACTGCTCTTTGGACTGGAGAGGGAGGGGGAGAAAAGTGGGGGGAAGGGAAGAGGGGTGGGAGGAGGGGGAGAAGAATGGGAGGAGGGGGAGGGAAGTGGGAGGCTGGGAGGAGGTGGAAATTTGTTTTTTTTTCTCTTTCTTTTCTTTATTCTCCTTTTATCAATAAAAAAATACATAAAAAAAAACAAAAAAAAACAAAAAAAAGAAGTTGCTTACAATGCACTTTCTGTTTACCTAGGTAATATTATATCCTTCTGGGGTCTTTGATGGAGATGGAGAATAGATAGTTATAGTTTTTCTTAGAAGATAAAGTAAATATAAACATTGTAACTGTAATTCTTGCTTGATACCTGCTTTGTTATATGTAATTTTATTATGTTAAAATTAAAACCTTCCTTTTTATTTAGACAGAAATGTGGAGATGATGTAAGAGGTCCTTCTGTCTATGTGTTGCCTTTATTGGCTAATGAATAAAGAATCTCTTTGGGGCCTGTTATAGGCAGAAAAGAGCTAGGTGGAAAAACTAAAAATGCTGGGAGACAGAAGGCAGCGTCAAGTAGATAAGTCTAGCCCTTCCAAATACCCAGGGCAGATGGAACTTTATCTGGTAAGCCACAGGCATTTGGTGATTCCACCAGAGTAGTCTATGCAGTGGCTCATAAGTACTTTAGACATGTTCAAGTACTAAGTAGACAACTCCCGATTTACCACAGTCTTACTCAAAAGTATAGACCAATGATCAACAATGTCCCACTCTGTGACAAGGGAGGTGTAAAAGTGTAAATTATTGACTGCTTTCTAAAAGTAACACAGTTGTTATAATTTCGTGAAGATTTATTTTTATTTGAGGGTGTGTGTGAACTTGTGTGTAGCCTTGGAAGCTAGAAGAGGTACCAAACCTGACATAACTGGAGTTAGCAGGTAGTTGTTTAACTGCCCAGTGTGAGTTCTGGGAACTGAACCCAGGTCCCCTGCAAAAGCAATGAGTATAAGTACTCTTAACCACCATGCCACCTCTCCAATCCCTGGTTATCAGTGTGTTAAATTCCATATCCCTTGACACTCAAAATCTAGGCATTTCCAAGAAGCATGGTGAATTATAACTTTCAATACTTGCCATATTTGAAATTAAATTTAAGCATTGTTGTATACACTTTAATCCCAGCACTTAGGAGGCAGAGGCAGACAGATTTCTGTGAGTTTGAGGTCATCTTAGTATACAGAGTGAGTTGCAAGACAACCAGAGATACATAGTGAAATCCTGTTGGAGAGATCATTCCCAATCAGGATTACTTAGGTGTTAATTACCTGAGTTGTAGCTATTAAAACAATGATGTACTCATATGAGCTGGAAAATCCACTGGGCAACTTCCTGTACAGAAGCTCTTTATATGCAGTCTCAAATGTGATATATTTCTTCAAGGTTTGTTATTTTCAATACATGGTCTCCTATGTAGCACTGGCTGTTCTGGAACTAGCTACGTTAACCAGGGTCGCCTTAAATTTAAAGAGACCCTACTGCCTCTGCCTCCCATGTGCTGCAATTAAAGGTGTGTTTCAGCATAACCAGCTTTTAAAATATTTTTTTAAAGATTAACTATATGTGTGTTAGCACACGTGACTCATGCACACATGCGGTTGTTGTGGAGCGCAGGAAAGGACATTGGTGCTAGACTTTGAGCCACCTGACTTGGGTGTTGAGAACCGTCCTCAGCAAGGGCAAAATATTTATTAACCACTGAGCCACCTCTAACCCCCTCCCCCACTAGATAACGTTAAAGGAATGATATTTTATATCATCATTTTCAACATACATATATATATATTTTCAAAATATATGTGTGTGTACGAAATGAGTACCAGGGAAAGATTTGTGTGTGTCAGTGCCACATCAGACTGGGCTAATTTCGTGTTAGTCATCATTGTCATAATCTTAATCGTCAGTTTCTTCATTCTCCTCAGCTGAAAGTACAGTGACCTCTTGTGAGGCCCTGGACCCTATTCCTCACTCACACTGGGATCATCCATTTCTGTAATTTCTGGTCTACTGGGGTATTCTTGGTAGACAGGTGGCAGGCATGGGGGTGTGTAATTCTCCACACTATATTTATGACCCCAGCCTATGTAGATGTTTTCAATCTTCCTGTGAGTGAAAAGAAAGTAAAGTCATGTCTCTCTGAAATGTTGACGCCTTTATACTAATAAGGTCTTTTAAAAAAATCAAGGCATTTAAACCGATAGACTGAAGTAAATTCCAAGTAATTCATCAACTAGTGGGAATTATGTTTTTACCAAACTGCTAAGTCAGTGTAATAGTTCCCAGTAATCCATCAACTACTCGGAATTATTTTTTTAATAAACTGCTAAGCCAGTTATGAAAAACAGAGCCAGGGGGATGGAGAGATGGTTCAGGGGTTAAGTTCATTGGCTGTTTTTTCAGAGTACCTGGGTTCAATTCCCAGCATGGCAGCTCACAACTGTCTTTGACTCATTTCTGGTGGATCTGGAATACTTACACCAATGTGCATAAATTAAATTTAAAAAAAACAGGACAGATCCTCTGAAAATACACTCTATATTTATATCTTCCTCAAGAAAGAGCCTTCTCCAGTTATTCAATTATTTATTTTTTTTTTTACAGAGATTTTCTACAAAACTTGAAAGTTGCTAGCCTTGACTGGATGAAAAATGATGTGTAGCTAAAAACTGATTTGTTATTTCTTTTCATCCAAGATCATAGAAAATTGCAGATTTTTTTCTCATGTAGGCCTCACCCCACTTAGGACATGATGCATAACCAGTCAACACACACCCCCGCCTTGCTAGTGGGAATTTCAGTCAAGAACTCGGTCCCCAAGCCTGGTTATTCATTGCTAACTCGAGAGCCTTCCACTGTTTCCAAGGCTGGTCATGCATTCTTAACTCAAGAGCCTTCATCTGCCCCCAAGGCTGGTCATGCATTACTAACTTAAGAGTCTTCATCTGCCCCCGAGTCTGGACAAGCATTCGTAACTCAAGAGCCTTCTAGGTGTTCTGGTCTGGCTGGAAGGACCCAACTCTACACATGATCCCACCTCAACCTCCATAAAACTTCCTAAGTTTTTTTTTCCTGGGGTTTCTCCTCAAAGTCACGACTTCATGATGTCCATATATCAGTGACACACATTTCTGCAAATCCATTTCATCCTTGGAAGAGAATAAGGTGAGGGAAAAAGTCGAAACTGTCTCTTCCTCATGCTATCATGGTAAATAATTAAAAGCTTGGCTTTCACTTGTTTTTTTTTCCAATATACTATTTTATTAATTTTTTGGGAATTTCACATCATACAATCCGATCACACTCATTTCTCAGTCCTTCCAGGTCTGCCCCCTGACCCTTGTGACCCCCAAAAGAGAAAGAATAAAACCCATATGTCCAATTTATGTTGCCCATATACTCTCTGGAGCTTAGTCAAACTCTCAGTGGCCATTGGTTTTCACTTTTGATTTAACTGTGGTTTCTAAATTTTGTCATAGAATATATGTCATCCTATTCTTTCCTCCAACCCCTTCCAAATCCTCGTGCATCCAACTCACTTTTTTTCATAGAAACAAGGGATCAGACACACACACTTAAAGTGTTTTGTGTTGGCTAGCTAACACCTGATCATGAGGCTTGCTTTAATGGCTAGTCTAACCAAGAAAACTCAGCTCTTACCTACTTATTTGAGCTTTCTGCTATTAATTAATGAAGAAACAAACAAGATAAATGAGATTGTGTTTTTTCTCAGCAAGGTATAAAGGAAGTTGTAATAGTCTCTTGATCCTAATTCCCTTGAAACTGATCACTTAAATAAAAAATATTTTAAATAACTTTTTTCAAAATGCTCAACAATTTCAGTTGCATCTTAAACTCTCCACTAACTTAATGAGTGAGTGATGTAAAACCATGCCCAATATAGATAAATGGAATAATTAAGATGAAAAAATACAACCCTGAATTACTCTAGCTCTGAACTTCATCTTTACTATATTACAGAAGTCATTTTAATAAATTGCACACTATATATATATAACTTGCCAAAAGAAGTTAAGACAGGAATAACAACATCTGTGATAACATAATTTCCAGAGCCTAAACAATTACAATTGTCAGACACTAAGCAAACCTTTCAATGCCAAATGCTTATATGAATGTACTTTCAGTGTGTCTTGTATTTCTATCTAAAGCTTAGCATGCAAGCTAGGAATACCCAGAGTCATTCCTGTCTGGGATACAAATACCAACCCATGTTACTTATGAATTGCAGCTAAACACAAGTCAAAATATATCTGTAATCTTTCTTTACTGGATTGTGACTTTGAATTGAATGGGCTTATGCTTATGCTCACTACACTACACACAGGACTGTCTCTGCCTTGTCTTGGGTAAATGTATGGGCTCCCTGGACAAAACCATCACCTTCCATCCTTTGGCCAGGGAGGGGCATTGAATTGGATTTCAATATTCTGCTTACCTGCTGTGGGAGAATAAATCCTTTCCCAGCTCTATGTTTTGGAGGATCTTGTTTTGGTTTTGCCCTCACCAAAATATAAGCTGTGGAGTTTGTTTACATATGGCCTTGTAACTTTATATATATTGTCAGATACTTACTTGCCATTGCATAATATATATATATATATATATATATATATATATATATATATATATATATATATATATATATATATATTCCAGGCCAAAGATGAGATCTAAGAACACCAATAGACAACTTTGATATGAAATTTGAGGACAGTCGTGTTGTCAAGAGGGTATATTCTGAATAACTGGATCCCAATGAGAAATTAATAAGCTTAACTTCAAACCGAACAAGAATCTAATAGTAACTGAAGTGATTTTTATAAATATGGGACTGTCTTCATCATTTGGTATAAAGCGTTAAAACATTTTCTTTATCCATTTTTTTTTTTTTTGGTGGAGGGTCATCTAGATTTTTTCCCTGTCTGGCTATTACAAATAATGCTGCTGTAAACATAGTTTAACAACTTCTTTGTTGTGTGATTGAACATCCTTTGTGCATATGCCCATGAATGGTATTGCCAGGTCTTGAGGTAGCTTGATCCCCATTTATCTGGTAAAATGCCATAATGAATTCCAAAATGTCTGTGCATATGTTCATTCCCACCAGCAGTGGAGGAGTCTCAAGAGAGTGTTTTATGAGTGTCCTGGGCAAATATAATTGTAAGGATGTATACATAGCACACACATATACATACATATCTTATGTGGTTTTGTAGTGATGAGGCAAGCAGGCCTGCTTTTCATCCAGCCCGGCTCCTGCGTGGTTAGTTTTGCCCCGGAAATAACAACACACAAATTGTATTCATTTAAACACTGCTTGGCCCTTTAGTTCTAGCCTCTTATTGGCTAATTCTCAGATCTTGATTAACCCATTTCTAATAATCTGTGCAGCACCACGAGGTGGTGGCTTACCGGGAAAGATTCAGCATGTCTGAAGTGGTGGCTGTCTCCATGGCATCTGATCAACTATGCTTTCTTTCTCCCAGCATTCTGTCCTGTCTACTCCACTTATCTAAATCCTGCCCTATCAAAAGGCCTAGGCAGTTTCTTTATTAACCATTAAAAGTAACAAATAGACAGATGACCCTTCACCATCAGTGTAAATATATAGCAAATGCAATGATATGTACAAACATTTTTGCAATGGAGATTTTACTAACGCAGAAGAAGTATATGTATCCAGGGGGTATAGACAATTCATGGGTATAAAATAAACTTAGTATGAATTTCAAGCAAAACAGAATAGGAAGAAACAAAAGAGAGACAAATATAGATTAGAAGTACCACTAGAGACCATGCATAATGTTGCACTATAGCTGAACCATGTGTTTGTGGTATATAGAAACCAAGACAAGAGTGATGCCATTCCTGTTGGTTACAGCCCATCCATGTTTTCTCTCTGCACCAGTCCTTCAGCCACTTTCAAAGCATTAGTATAGACCAAAGCCTTCTTTACTCCCACCCTACAGAACCCAGGAAGGAGAGAAGGGATGAAACCTCGCTCTCTGCCCCCCTTTTAGGGCTTCCAACAGTTACATGTTTACCACACGTATGTAATGTATTTTTTATGAGTTCTCATTAACAGTGTGTAGAGTTACCTAAATGTTCAGAGACTGATGTCAAAAGAAGAGGACCCACTTCTTGTTCTATGTAGTCAAGCTCTTCTCCTTTGTCTTGTTTTTCTTCAACTTCTTTTTCCTCTTCCTCATTCTTTTGTGCAGTATTCCGTCAAGTACAGTGACCCTGGAGATGAGTGTTGCAAGGTTTATCAGATTAATATTAAATAAATAAAATAATAAAATAAATAAATAAATAAAATAAATATTAAAATATTTTTAATATTTTTGAGAATTTATGGTTGGTAATTACTAAGACAAGACTTCCCTGTGTGGAAAACTTGCTCAACTATTCTGATACAGTGTCACTTTCTATGAAAAATAATAAAAGGCAAACACAGACATTAGGGTTCAACCCAAAAACCAGAAAAGCAAGGTAGCCAATCCATTAGAAAAGGTGTACATCTACAAGACTGGGTGACAACAGACTAAGTAGACAGAGCTTCTCTCTCCTCTTACTTTATATTCCATTTATTTCTTGGATTAAGGACATATGATTCCCTAAAACTGGGATTAATGGTGCAAGCCACCACCACCTGGATTTGCTTTTGCATGGACCTTGTATAGCTCAGTGTGGCCTTCACTTCACAGAGATCCATCTGACACTGTCTCCCCAATCCTGAGATTATAAGTCTGTGTCACCATTGCATGACCTCTAGTGGCTCTAGCTTTGCCTCTGGTCTTCAGGCAAGACTTATTTATCCAAATACAGATAATATACCACTACACTCCTAATTCAGTTTTCCCAGTGCTAGACTTGCTGACACATGCCTCCACACTGAGCTTCTTCTTTCTGTATGTTTTTTATCAAGTGTTATTTTGCATTTGGGTTACTTCAGGAAAACAACAAACTTGTACTAGTTATTTCAATAATTTTACATTTCTTGGAATTACAGAATTTGAAGGTCTATTCATTCTTTCAAATGGTAGTAGTACATTTGACTAGTTTACATACTTTATATAAATAAAATAAATGATGACATTAAAAAGCATACTTTTTCATTTTTTAATTGTTCTAATTGATTATATCGATATGTTATTTTAGATCAGAAATAGTCAGAAAGATTTTAAGATCATTTAACATTTTAAAATTTAGTCATTAACACCAAGCATGGTGGCATACACATTTAATTCCAAAATTAAGGAGGCACAGGCAGGCACATATCTGGGAGTTCAAGGCTAGCCTGTTCTACAAAGCAAGTCCCAGGCTAGTCAGGAATATATAATTAGATCCTGCCTCAAAAATAAAAATCCATCATTATAATTTTCTCTTTTTAAAAGAGAGAGAGAAAAAGAGAGAGGGAAAGAGAGAAGAGGAGAGAGAGAGAGAGAGAGAGAGAGAGAGAGAGAGAGAGCACTACATGTGTGCAGGTGTCCCCGGAAGTCAGAAGAAGATATCAGATATCCTACACCTGGAGTTGCAGGCCATTGTGTGCTGTCTGGCAAGAATACTGGAAACAAAACTTAAGTCTTTTGGTAGAGCAGCAAGCTCTCTTATATCCAGTTCCTCTACTTTCTTATTTGTAGAGTATTCCTTAAACATAAACAGTTGTAAGGCATTGCCACAATATCCTTGGTGACATGGTTTACACATAACTGGCCTTCACTGTATTTTTTTTGTTTATTGTGACAGGGTTTTTCTGTGTAGTTCTGATTGTACTGAAACTCACTCTGTTGACCAGGATGGCTGTAAACTTAGAGATCCATTTGCCTCTGCCTCCGGAGTGCTGGGATTACAGGTGTGTACCTCCATCACCTGGCCATAGTACTTTTTAGTAATTATTTCTATTAGCATAATTGTAACTTGTGAGTAACTTAATAAAAGAATGATTTATTGTGATGTTTACATACATGTATATGACGTGCTTTCATATTCAGCCCTCATTAACTTTTCATTTGTACCAATGCCAATTATTATTAAAAATAAAATTTCAAGTGTGATAAGACTGGGGTCCTAATTACTCAGGCAATAATCCTTATCTAGAGTCCTCAGAAGAACCTATTATCTGTATGGAAGTGAAGACTTCCCACACATGATGGAAGAGTGCAGCAGGTGTTTTACAGGATGGGCTCTGGGTCCTTTGTCTCACACCTCATTCTATAATGAATCAGCTGAGGTTGCTTTACCATCTCTCCCACCCTGTCTGCCTTAATACCTTATTATACAAAAGTATCCTGTATCCTTTCATGAGGCTGTGGTGATGATCAAATCTTATGTTCCTGTCACAGAGCCTGCATATAACCACTGTTCAAAACTGGTTTTTATGTCTGTAGTAATCATTTAGAGTTTTTGACATAAAAGCTTCATGCAGAATAAAAGAACTGTTGACAAAATAAATGTACATTTATCCTTAAAATATAACAGATCATTTCAGTACACATGTCTATCTAAATCTACAAACTACCCAAAGACTCCTACCTGAGGAAGAATGTACTGCACATGATGAACCCAACTGGATAGAGATTCTACTGATGTGGGAGTGATTTCTTATTAATAAGGAAACTGCCTAGGCCCATTTGATAGGCCAACCCTTAGGTAGGCGGAGAAAACAGAACAGAGTGCTGGGAGAAAGAAGCTGAGTCAAGCGGTCACACCATGATTGTCCCACACCAGACAGACGCAGATTAAGATCTTCCCTGGTAAACCACCTCATGGGCTACACAGATTATTAGAAATGGGTTAGATTAATATGTAAGAGCTAGCCAATAAGAGGCTGGAACTAATGGGCCAGGCAGTGTTCAAAAGAATACAGTTTCCGTGTAATTATTTCAGGACATAAGGTAGCCATGCAGGCAGCCGGGTGCCAGGAACGTAGCCCGCTGCTCTAGCCGGGTGGCAGGACACAGCCTGCTGCTCCTATTACAACATTCTACCAAGTCAGTCACTTGGATTCCTTCATGTAACATGGAGTGTCTGCTTGTTGGGGTTTCCGTTACACCCAATACCCCAGAGCTAGCAAGCCCCGAAGAATCTCACATAGAGATCTCCATAAGATATAAAACTGATTGTCCCATTACCTCAGGCTTCTTGTTAATCTTGTAGATTCTATTAACCCATTGTTTTCATCTACATTAGCCACATGGCTCGGTACTTTTTTCAGCTGAGTAGACTACATCTTGCTTCTTCCTAGGTCTGGGCAGGACTGCGGAGAGAGCTTCCTGTTTCCCAGAATACTCCTATTCTCATCGCCCCTGCCTCTACTTCCTGTCTGGTTGACCCACATATACTTCCTGTCTGGTCAATCAGCGTTTATTAAAAAATGATTGAAAGAATACAGACAATTCTCCCACACCACCCTCAAAATCATGCTTTTACTCATTGCTGTTTCAACCACCTTCCACCTCTTCTTCTTCTTCTTCTTCTTCTTCTTCTTCTTCTTCTTCTTCTTCTTCTTCTTCTTCTTCCTCTTCCTCTTCTTCTTCTTTGTCTTCTCCCCCTCCTCCTCCTCCTTCTTCTCTTCCTCCTCCTTATTCTTCTCCTCCTCCAACCTCTTCACCAAACTGATAGAATCCTAGAAGGCTTACATGGGTCCCTGCTGAAATATGGGCAATTTGTGCTCTTAACTAATTGCTTCCATTTCCTTGGATGAGCAGGTAGCAAATGATGGCCGCATCTAGGCGCCCAATGAAATATTTCTTGATTTTTCTTGTGGTAACAATCTGTGCAGGCATAACTGCTGGTAACTTCACCCACAGCCTTACAGGCTCATTGCAAACACAATAGATGCACTTCTTGGTGCCTGTTCTGGTTTCCTCCTTAGGTATCGCCTGTGGGGTCTTATACACAGACTTGGTAATTGATCCTTCTGGCCTTCATTGGCTTCACTTTCTCCATGGTATCTTTCTTCAGCTACCCCTTCCTATTTCACCTTCTCTTCATTTTCTCCATCACAAAATTCAACTTCAACATCAATATAATTCATTTCCAGACCCACGATCTTGCCCCAGAAGCAGCTTCTTTGGATTGGGTGTGTTTCAGTAAGTTTCTTGAAGACAAGGAACACATAATAAATCTCATCTATCCCTAAACCAAAACCAGCTTTGTTCAAAAGAGTAAGCTGACTCCATCACATTGTACAGAGAGCTTTCTGCCTAGGAAAATACATATCCATGGTTAAAATTTTATTCATAAGAGGAATGTTTGCCTCTTTTCTATGCCTTGACACTATCTCTACTTTTTCCACATCTCTTTCTTTGACTATATGAACCAAAATGTGTGAATCCCTAAATTTTCATTCTTCCCTCATAGATAAGAATTCTTAGACCAGTTGTGTGCTATACTCATCAATACAATGATAGTTACTTTGCTTTATGTGACTCTTAGAAAGAACTTAATGGCTACTCGTGATAAACATTCAAGTCAGGCATTATGGTTCACATCATTATTCTTAGCACTAGGAAGGCAGAGGCAGGTGTACAGTTTTCAGTTTGAGGCCAACTAGCCTACACAGCAAATTTCAGTCCAGCCACAGCTATCTAGGGAGGCTTTATTTGAAAAAATTTCAACATTATTTTTCATATAAAATAAGTTAATAATGCTAAAATAAGATAGAGTCTAACAGACACATATTTATATACATTTATGTTGTCACTAAACTATGTATTAAATGTATGGCTTTACATGTATGTCAGGTAAATAACATTAGCATTCTATATAGGAACATATGTAAAATCATGGAAAAGGTAAAAAAGGTAAACATTTTTTGAAGTGCTTGGCATGAGTTACACTTTAAAACACAAAAATAAGTACTTGGCAGTATATATAGTAAATAAAAACATTTGAAGTAATGAAGATAAACATAATTCCATAAAGGGAAAAGAACACGGGGTTCTAAATGACACTAGAATAGCTACAGTTAGAAGACCAAAGGGAAATGAAAAAGGACCTTAGCTAAGGTGGGCTGCTTCCCAGTCAGTCTCGACTCACAGGACAGAACAGTTATGAGCACTCATCATTCTCACAAATGACTTGCTAGTGTTTATAGTTTCCCATTGTGGTGCCGAAAAATATAAAGACTTTGGGGAAGTTTGCTTGATTGTTTAGTTTTTGTTGAGAAAGATCTTATTGTGTATGTAGCCCTGGCTGTCCTGGAACTCACTCTGTAGTCCAGACAGGTCTGTCTGCCTCTGCCTCTGAGTCTGAAATATAAAGCCACCTGTACTTGACTACCAGAATGCCTTTTAAAATCCTCACCTGTGACATAGACTGTAAAATTCTTTCACTGTCATGTAGAATATTATTTGCTCTTGGTCCTGCTCACTTAGCTACAATGCCATGGGATCAGCAGCACAATCATGGAGGTCAAATGACAATTTTATGAACTTAATTCTGTCCTTAAGCATGTAGGCTCAGGCGGGGAACCGAGGTAGGTTGTTAGGCATGACAGTAGAAGCCTTCACCCCCTTTCTGGACCTTGATGTGAAGCTGTACTATTCATTCCATAATTCAGCTCCAATATTCCATGGCTGCCGTCCTGACCCAGTATTAAGAAGATGCTTGGTCAAGGGTGATTAGGCTTCAGACCCAAAACAGTTATATGTCTTCTCACTCACCTCCTGTATCTGGGTGTAGATCCTAATCTAGTGAAGTTGCCTAAGACAGTTTGGAGCCCCATTCCTGCATTGAATACTGACATTTCTTTATTTAGGTAACCCTGAGAATTTCTGCCATCTGTGTGATTTCCACATACTGAATGCTCCCACAGTTCTCATGGTTGTATTTGCCCATACTCCAATGCCACTGTGCAAATCAGCCTGGCATTAGCTCCTTATTCCTATCACAGGTCCCTTCCATCCAAGAACCCTTGGTCCCATTGCATCAGGATGTGTTTCTTCCCAAACACTGTACACCAAGGCAGTGTGGGTGTAGCCAAACCCTTGCTTTTTTTGACTTCCCCTGAAGGATTCTATTTTGAAAGTAGTATTTGAAACATGTTTTGAATAGAATTTTGTTACTAGAACATGAAAGCTCAGAAGTTATATATAAAATTTTAAGTATGTAAACATTTAGGGAAAAGGATATAGGATGGTATTTTGAAGTATTTGAAGTTCAAATTTCGGTGAGGCACCAAATTTTACTCCAAACTATATATATTTTTTTAACATTTTTTTATTGATAAAAGAAGAATAAAGAAAAAAAAAACAAATTTCCACCTCCTCCCAGCCTCCCCTTTCCCTCCCCCTCCTCCCACTCTTCTCCCCCTCCTCCCACTCTTCTCCCCCTCCTCCCACCCCTCTCCCCTTCCCCCCACTCCTCTCCCCCTCTCTCTCCAGTCTAAAGAGCAGTCAGGGTTCCCTGCCCTGTGGTAAGTCCTAGGTCCTCCCCCCTCCGTCCATATCTAGGAAGGTGAACATCCAAACTGGCTAGGCTCCCACCAAGCCAGCACATTAAGTAGGATCAAAACTGCGTGCCATTGTCCTTGGCGTCTCATCAGCCCTCATTGTTCGTCATGATCAGAGAGTTCAGTTTTATCCCATGCTTTTTTTGGTAATAGTCCAGCTGGCCTTGGTGAGCTCCCAGTTGATCAGCTCCACTGTCTCAGTGGGTGGGTGCACCCCTCGTGGTCCCGACTTCTTTGCTCATGTTCTCCCTCCTTCTGCTCCTCATTGGGACCTTGGGAGCTCAGTCCAGTGCTCCAGTGTGGGTCTCTGTCTCTATCTCCATCCCTCGCCAGATGAAAGTTCTAAGATGATATGCAAGATATTCGTCAGTATTGCGCTAGGATGGGGTCATTTCAGGTTCCCTATCCTCAGCTGCCCAAGGAACTAACTGGGGACCTCAGCTTGGGCACCTGGGAGCCCCTCTAGGGTCAATTCTCCTGCCCACCCTAAAGTGGGTCCCTTAACTAAGGATTGTGGTTCCGTGCTCCCCTATCCAACCTTCCTTTATCCCGATCCTCCTGTTTCCCCAAGTCCCCCCTCCTTCCCTTCTACCTTTTCTCTCCCCATCTCCCCTTACCCCCTTCCCACCCCACCCCCAACATCCCACTTTTCTCCCCGGCAATTTTGTCTACTTCCCTTATCCAAGAGGATAACTATATGATTTTCCTTGTGTTCACCTTCTTACTTAGCTTCTTTAGGTTCGCCAATTGTAGATTCTGTGACCCCTATTTATGGCTAGAAACCAATTATGAGTGAGTACATCCCATGTTCTTCTTTTTGGGTCTGGGATACCTCACTCAGGATAGTGTTTTCTATTTCCATCCATTTGCATGCAAAATTCGAGAAGTCATTGTTTTTTACCGCAGCATAGTACTCTAGTGTGTATATATTCCATACTTTCTTCATCCATTCTTCCATTGAAGGGCATCTAGGTTGTTTCCAGGATCTGGCTATTACAAATAATACTGCTATGAACATAGTTGAACAAATGCTTTTGACATGTGATAGAGCATCTCTTGGGTAAATTCCCAAGAGTGGTATTGCTGGATCCAGGGGTAGGTTGATCCCGAATTTCCTGAGAAACCGAAACACTGACTTCCACAGTGGTTGCACAAGATTGCATTCCCACCAGCAATGGATGAGGGTACCCCTTCCTCCACAGCCTCTCCAGCAAAGGCTATCCTTGTTGTTTTTGACTTTAGCCATTCTGACAGGTGTAAGATGGTATCTCAAAGTTGTTTTGATTTGCATTTCCCTGATTGCTAAGGAAGTTGAACACAACCTTAAGTGTCTTTTGGCCATTTGAAGTTCTTCTGTTGAGAATTCTCTGTTCAGTTCAGTGCCCCATTTTTTAATTGGGTTAATTAGCCTTTTAAAGTCTAGTTTCTTGAGTTCTCTATATATTTTGGAGATCAGACCTTTGTCTGTTGCGGGGTTGGTGAAGATCTTCTCCCAGTCAGTAGGTTGCCTTTGTGTCTTAGTGACAGTGTCCTTTGCTTTACAGAAGCTTCTCAGTTTTAGTAGGTCCCATTTATTCAATGTTGCCCTTAATGCCTGTGCTTCTGGGGTTATACCTAAGAAGCGATCACCTGTGCCCATCTGTTGTAGGGTATTTCCCACTTTCTCTTCTATCAGGTTCAGTGTTTTCGGGCTGATAATGAGGTCTTTAATCCATTTGGACTTGAGTTTTGTGCACGGTGATAGATATGGGTCTATTTTCATTCTTCTACAGGTTGACATCCAGTTGTGCCAGCACCATTTGTTGAAGATGCTTTCTTTCTTCCATTGTATACTTTTAGCTCCTTTATCGAAAATGAGGTGTTCATAGGTTTGTGGGGTAAAATCCGGGTCTTCTATACGATTCCATTGGTCGACTTCTCTGTTTTTATGCCAGTACCACCCTGTTTTCATTACTGTAGCTCTGTAATAGAGTTTGAAGTCAGGGATGGTAATGCCTCCAGAAGATCCTTTATTGTATAGGATTGTTTTGGCTATCCTGGGTTTTTTGTTTTTCCATATAAAGTTGATTATTGTCCTCTCCAGATCTGTGAAGAATTTTGATGGGATCTTGATGGGGATTGCATTGAATCTATAAATTGCCTTTGGTAGAATTGCCATTTTTACTATGTTGATCCTCCCAATCCAAGAGCAAGGGATGTCCATCCATTTTTTGGTATCCTCATCAATTTCTTTCTTCAATGCCTTAAAGTTCTTGTCAAATAGATCTTTCACTTCCTTGGTTAGGTTTACCCCAAGATATTTTATGCTGTTTGTGGCTATCGTGAATGGAGAAGCTTCTCTGATTTCCCTCTCTGCTTCCATATCCTTTGTGTATAAGAGGGCGACTGATTTTTTGGAGTTGATCTTGTATCCTGCCACATTACTAAAGCTGTTTATCAGCTGTAAAAGTTCTTTGGTGGAGTTTTGGGGGTCGCTTATGTACACTATCATATCATCTGCGAATAACGAAAGTTTAACTTCTTCCTTTCCAATTCGAATCCCCTTGATCCCATTATGTTGTCTTATTGCTATTGCTAGAACTTCCAGCACTATATTGAAGAGGTATGGCGAAAGTGGACAGCCTTGTCGTGTTCCTGAGTTAAGCGGGATGGCTTTGAGTTTCTCTCCGTTTAATTTGATGTTAGCTGTCGGCTTGCTGTATATAGCTTTTATTATATTTAGGTATGACCCTTGTATCCCTAATCTCTCCAAGACTTTTAACATAAATGGATGTTGAATTTTGTCGAATGCTTTTTCAGCATCTAATGAAATGATCATATGGTTTTTTTCTTTCAGTTTGTTTATATGCTGGATTACATTGATAGATTTTCGTATGTTGAACCAGCCCTGCATCTCAGGAATGAAGCCTACTTGATCATAGTGGATAATTTTTGGATGTGTTCTTGGATTCGGTTTGCCAGTATTTTGTTGAGTATATTTGCATCGATATTCATGAGTGAGATCGGCCTGTAATTCTCTTTCCTGGTTGAGTCTTTGTGTGGTTTTGGTATCAGAGTAACTGTAGCTTCATAAAAGGAATTTGGTAATGACCCTTCTGTTTCTATATTGTGAAATACATTAAGGAGTATAGGTATTAGGTCTTCTTGGAAGTTCTGGTAGAATTCCGCGTTGAAACCATCTGGTCCTGGGCTTTTTTTGGTAGGGAGGTTTTTGATAACCTCTTCTAATTCTTCGCGACTAACAGGTCTATTTAGATTGTTCACCTGGTCCTGATTTAACTTTGGTAAATGATATTTATCTAAGAAAGTATCCATTTCCTTTACATTTTCCAGTTTTGTGGCATATAGGCTTTTGTAGTAAGATCTAATGATTCTCTGAATTTCCTCTGTTGTGTGGTTATGTCCCCCTTTTCATTTCTGATCTTATTAATTTGCAAATTCTCTCTCTGCCGGTTGATTAGTTTGGATAGGGGTTTGTCAATCTTGTTGATTTTCTCCAGGAACCAGCTTTTTGTTTCATTGATTCTTTGGATTGTTCTCTGTGTTTCTATTTTATTGATTTCAGCCCTCAGTTTGATTATTTCCAGTCTCCTACTCCTCCTAGGTGAGTCTGCTTCTTTTTTTTCTAGAGCTTTCAGGTGGGCTGTTAAGTCTCCAATGTGAGCTTTCTCTGTTTTCTTTAAGTGGGCACTTAGTGCTATGAACTTTCCTCTTAGGACTGATTTCATAGTGTCCCATAAATTTGAGTATGTTGTTTCTTTATTTTCATTGAATTCCAGGAAGACTTTAATTTCTTTCTTTATTTCTTCCTTAATCCAGGTATGGTTCAGTAGTTGGCTGTTCAGTTTCCATGACTTTGTGGGCTTTCCGGGGGTAGCCTTGTTGTTGAATTCTAACTTTAATCCATGGTGATCTGATAAGACACAGGTGGTTAGTAATACTTTTTTGTAACTGTGGATGTTTGCTTTGTTACCGACTATGTGGTCGATTTTCGAGAAGGTTCCATGAGCTGCAGAGAAGAAGGTGTATTCTTTCCTATTTGGGTGGAATGTTCTATAGATGTCTGTTAAGTCCATTTGTTTCATTACCTCCATTAATTGTCTTATTTCTCTACTAGGTTTCTCTCTGATTGACCTGTCCATTGGCGAGAGAGGAGTGTTGAAGTCTCCTACTATTAGTGTGTGCGGTTTGATGGCTGCCTTGAATTTTAGCAATGTTTCTTTTATGTACGTGGGTCCTTTTATATTAGGGGCATAGATGTTCAGGATTGAGACTTCATCCTGATGAACTGTTCCTGTTATGAATATAAAATGCCCCTCTCCATCTCTTCTGATTGATTTAAGTTTGAAGTCAACTTTGTTAGAGATTAGTATGGCCACACCTGCTTGTCTCTTAGGTCCATTTGCTTGATAGGCCTTTTCCCAACCCTTTACTCTGAGTAGGTGCCTGTCTTTGTGGTTGAGGTGTGTTTCTTGTAAACAGCAGAATGTTGGATCCTGTTTTCTTATCCAATCTCTTAGCCTGTGCCTTTTTATAGGTGAGTTGAGACCATTGACATTAAGTGATATTAATGACCAGTGGTTGTTAACTCCGGTCATTTTTTTTTTAGTCGTGTAGTTTGTGTGTATCCCTTCTTTGGTTTGTGTTGATGAAGGGTCTCTAGATGCCTGAGTTATTGTGGTCATTATTGGACTCCTTGGTTAGTGATTTTCCTTCTATTACTTTCTGTAAGGCTGGATTTGTGGCTGCATATTGTTTGAATTTATTTTTATCCTGGAAAATTTTATTTTCTCCATTTATAGTGAACGAAAGCTTGGCTGGGTATAGTAATCTGGGCTTGCATCCATGGTCTCTCAGTTTCTGCAGTACATCTATCCAGGACCTTCTGGCTTTCATGGTTTCCATGGAAAAGTCAGGTGTAAGTCTGATAGGTTTACCTTTGTAAGTAATTTGGCCTTTTTCCTTTGCCGCTCTTAATATTTTTTCCTTATTCTGAATGCTTTGTGTTTTGATAATTATATGGCGAGGGGATGTTTTTTTTTTGATCCAGCCTATTTGGTGTTCTGTATGCTTCTTGCACCTTCATAGGTATATCTTTCTTTAGGTTGGGAAAGTTTTCTTCTATAATTTTATTAAAAATATTTTCTGGACCATTGAGCTGCACTTCTTCTCCTTCTTCTACTCCTATTATTCTTAGGTTTGGTCTTTTTATTGTGTCCCATATTTCCTGAATGTTTTGTGATGAGAGTTTGTTGGACTTGCTGTTTTCTTTGATCATAGTGTTTATTTTCTCTATGGTATCTTCAGAATCTGAGAGTCTTTCTTCTATCTCTTGTATTCTGCTGGTTATGCTTGTTTCTGTAGTCTCTATTCGTTTACCTAGATTTTCCATGTCCAGCCAGCCCTCTGTTTGTGTTTTCTTCTTTGCCTCTATTTCAGTTTTCAAGTCTTGAACTGTTTCCATTATCTGTTTGATTGTTTTTCCTTGGTTTTCTAGGGTATCATTCACTGATTTATTCAATTCTTCAAACTTTCTGTTATATTTCTCATCCATTTCTATAAGGGCGTTTTTTACATGCTGTTTAAGGGCGTCAATCACTTTCATGAAGTCAATCTTTTCTCCTTCTTGATTAAGGTGTTCATGTCCTTCCGTTGTGAGGTCGCTGGTTTCTGGTGGCTTCATGTTGCTTTTCAGTTTGTTGGGCGAATTCTTGCCTTGGCGTCTGCCCATCTCTTCTTCCAAATACTCCCTTATGGATCTTCTTTTACCAGATCAGGTCTCTTTGCCTACCCAACGCGGCCTCCCCAATGTTGGCTCTCCTGGCACCAAGGGATCAGGTCTCCGTGCCCAACCCTGGCTCGTCCCAATGCTGATTCTCCCCAATGCTGGTTCTCCTGGGGCCGAGAGATCAGGCCTCCGTGCTGGTTGGGCAGCTCGCAGACAAAGCGCCTACCCTGCTGGGTGCAGGCAGGCCACAGAAACAAAGGAACTGCAGCCCGCCTGGAAGCAAAAGAGGGCGGGAGGGGGAGTGGGGGGAGGCTCTGGACGGAAGCTGGGTGTGCCAGGAAGAAAGAGGCAGTAACCAGGGAATAGAGGTCCTGCAGAGAGCCCAAGAAAGACAGGAGGCCAAGGGACCCCCGAGATCCCCGTCCCTGGCTGGCGCCGTGGGCCAGAAACTCACCCCAACGCTGGTTCTCCTGGGGCCGAGAGATCAGGCCTCCGTGCTGGTTGGGCAGCTCGCAAACAAAGCGCCTACCCTCCTTGGTGCAGGCAGGCCACAGAAACAAAGGAAGTGCAGCCTGCCCAGGCGCCCCGAGGACTGGGACCCAGCTCCCAATGCCACCCGCCAAAAGAGGGCAGGGGGGGCAAGTGGGGAGGGCTCTGGACGGAAGCTGGGTGGGCCAGGAAGAAAGAGGCAGTAACCCGGGAATAGAGGTCCTGCAGAGAGCCCAAGAAAGACAGGAGGCCAAGGGACCCCCGAGATCCCCGTCCCTGGCTGGCGCCGCGGGCCAGAAACTCACCCCAAAGCTGGTTCTCCTGGGGCCGAGAGATCAGGCCTCCGTGCTGGATGGGCAGCTCGCAAACAAAGCGCCTACCCTCCTTGGTGCAGGCAGGCCACAGAAACAAAGGCAGTGGAGCCCGCCCGGGCACCCCGAGGACTGGGACCCAGCTCCCAATGCCACGTGCCAACAAACTATATATTTTATGCTTTCTGTTATCCATTCTTTCTCAAAATATTTTCACCAATTTCACTATCAATTTTAAAAAGGGATTTTATTCCTAAGTCCTTGTAGTTTGAATCATGGTTAAATTATGTTAAATGTCCAGAAAATGGAGCTTACCCTAAAAATAAGTACACAATGGAATTAATATTAGAATTACTTTTAGATTTTGAACTTAATTTAAAGGAAAATATGCAACTTGATTTAAAGCTTTTTAAATTGATGTTTATTAAGCTCTACATTATTCTCTGCTCCCCTCTCTGCCACTCTCCTCCCCTTCACCTCTCCCCTGAGGTCTCCATCCTCCTAATTTTCTCAGAAGATCTTGTCTTGTTCTATTTCCCATGTAGATTAGATCTATGTAAGCCTTTCTTAGTGTTCTCATTGTTGTCTAAGTTCTCTGGGATTGTGGTTTGTAAGCTAGTTTACTTTGCTTTATGTTTAAAAACCACATATGAGAGAGTACATTTGATAAGTGTCTTTCTGTGTCTGGGTTACCTTATCCAAAATAATATTTTCTAGCTCCATCCATTTTCCTGCAAAATTCAAGATGTTATATTTTCTGCTGTGTAGTACTCCATTGTGTAAATGTACCATCTTTGTTCTAGGGGTATTTAAAGCTTTTATAGTTAGTTATGCATCACTTGATGTGGAACATTTGAAGAAATTTCATTGAGCAGGTTGAATTGGAGTGAATTATTTTTAGCTTTGATGACACAGCCTACCAAACACTCAGTGTATATAACTGTGTGTAATTAACTTAAAATCTTTTTAGCCTAAATTTTAATGCAGATTGATGTTTTGCTAGCATGTATATTTGTGCACCATATGTATGTGTTATATCCATTTGGAATGGAGCTATGGTTGTGAGCCTTCATGTGGGTGCTTGGAACCAAATTCAAGCCCTCTCTTCGGCCTCTGAGACTCTCTTGTGAGAAAAAAATCTCACTATGAATTCATTGCTGGTCTGGAGCTCACTTAGTAGACAAGGATGGACCTAAAATTAAAAAAAATTATCTGCCCCTGCCTCTGCCAAGTTCTGGGACTATAAACATGCTCTACCATGCTCAGCTTGTGCTTATTTACAAATAAGGTTTTATAACTGTAGCAGGTTTGCTCATGGAGCCATCCCCACAAACATAGTGTTTTACACCTGTTGCACAACACTACTTTTTCTAGGAGTTTCTCATATTTTCATATTTTGTAGGGCTTAGGTCTTCTTATGTTTTGGGGACTAATTTTCTGTATAGGAGAGAAAGTGATTTCTTCATATTTCTTATTGTTGAATTGTCCTGGAACAAACACAGGTTTATACCTACTTCTTAAGTATTCCCCCAAATTATGAGTGTGTGGTGGTATAAATAAGAAAGTTTTCCCATACATATTTGAATGCTTATTCACCAGGGAGTGGAACTCTTTGGAAAGATTAGAAGGAACGGGAGGTGTGGCCTTGTTGGAGTAGGTGTGAGCTTGTTGGAGCAAGTGTGCTACTGGAATGGGCTTTCAGGTCTAGTCTCTCTTTGCCTGTGGATCGGGTTACAGCTCTCTTTTACTGCTCTAGTGTCGTGTTGATGTCATGGTTTCTGCCATGATGATAAAGAACAAAATTCTGAAACTGAGAGCAAGACCCCAATTAAATGGTTTTTTTATGAGTTGCCTTGTTCATACTGTCTCTTCACAGTAATAGAACAATGACTCTTACTGGATCCATCCACTAAGAGTTGGTGCCATATCTAATTATGACCAAATAGTGACTTTCTGGAAAATGACAGACATCATGTAGACCAAGCTCCCATAAATTGATAAAAGACTTCTGACAATTACTGACATAGAAGTCACCATATATATGATGATAGTGAAATAAATTTATTAGAAAAGGCTTGAAGGGATGTAAGAAATTTCTGTTTCAAATACTATTTACAGAGCTATAAAATCAGTTTGTGTGCTCATAAGCAATCCCATTCATTTCTGAAATTTGAGTGCTTTTTTTGTAGCATTGAGAAATTCGGTAATCACTTACAGTTATTTACAGAGCTATAAGATGGTGTACTGATAAATCAAGACCCTCCCATCCCTGAGATTCCAGTGCTAATTAATAGTGTTATCACTTACAATTTCCTCCTCCAGTTCCGAATTAGATCTTTCCAACTGGTCACAGAGAAAAAGAACCTTTTGCTCTCTGCTATTTCAAACGCTGGAAGCATCTCATTTTAATTGAGGAATATATCTACCTTTTTATTAAAATTTGCCATTTTCACATCTTTTTTTATATGTTCTTTTTTAAATTTTTCTATTGATATTTATTGAGATCTACATTTTTTTCTGCTATCCTCCCCGATTCTCCCCTCCCACCTTAAATCCTTCCCAAGGTCCCCATGCTCCCAATTTACTCAGGAGATCTTGTCCTTTTCTACTTTCCACTTCGCACGTAGATTAGATATATGTAAGTCTCTCTTAGTATCCTCATTGTTATCTAAGTTCTCTGGGATTGTGGTTTGTAGGCTTGTTTTCTTTGTTTTATATTTTAAAAAAACAGCTATGAGTGAGTACATATGATAATTGTCTTTCTGTGTCTGGCTTACCTCACTCAAAAAGTGTTTTCTAGCTCCATCCATTTTTCCTGCAAAATTTAAGAAGTCGTAATTTTTTTTTCTGTTGTGTAGTACTTCATCCGCACCACATTTTTCTTATCCATTCTTCGATAGAAAGGCATTTATGTTCTTTTCAGGTTCTGGCTATGACAAACACAGCTGCTATGAACATAATTGAGCACATGTCCTTGTGGCACAATTGAGCATCCTTTGGATATATACCCAATAGCGGTATTACTAGGTCTTGAGGGTTTTTACCAGCTTGCATTCCACCAGAAATACAGAAGTGTTAACTTTTCCCCACAACCTCTCCAGGATAAGTTGTTGTCAGTGTTTTTGATCTTGGCCATTCTTACAGGTGTAAGATGAAATCTCAGAGTTGTATTGATTTGCATTTCTCTGATGACTAAGGATGTTGAACATTTTCTTAAGTGCCTTTCAGCCATTTTAGATTCCTCTCTTGGGAGTTCTCTGTTTAGGTCTGTATTCCATTTATTGGATTATGTGTTTTTTGGTGTCTAATCTTGAGTTCTTAGTTTATTTTGGAGATCAAACCTTTGTCTGATGTGAGGTTAGTTAATATCTTTTCCCATTCTGTAGGCTGTCATTTTGTCTTGTTGACCGTGTTCTTTGCTTTACAGAAGCTTTTTAGTCCCATTTATTAATTGTTTCTCTTAGTGTCTGTGCTGCTGGGGTTATATTTAGGCAGTGGTTCCCTGTGCCAATGTGTTCAAGTATACTTCCCACGTTCTCTTTTGTGAGGTTCAGTGTGGCTTGCTTTATCCATTTGGACTTGAGTTTTGTGCATGGTGACAGATTGGGGTCTATTTTCATTCTTCAACATGTTGATATCCCATTATGCCAGCACCACTTGTTAAATATGCTTTATTTTTTCCATTCGATATTTTTTGCTTCCTTGTCAAAAATCAGCTGTTCAAAGATGTGTGGATTGATATCCGGGTCTTCTTCTCAGTTCCATTTGTTCTGTCTGTTCTTATGCCAATACCAGGCTATTTTCAGTACTGTAGCTCTGTAGTAGTTTGAAGTCAGAAATTCTGAGGCCTCCAGAAGTTCTTTTATTGTCCAGGGTTGTTTTGGCTATCCTGAGTCTTTTACTTTTCCATATGAAGTTGAGTACCATTCTTTCCAGGACTTTGAAAATTTTTGCTGGGATTTTGATGGGTCTTGCATTGAATCTGTAGATTGCTTTTGGTAAGATTGCAATTTTTACTATGTTAAATCTGCCTACCCAATGGCATGGGAGTTCTTTCCACTTCCTGGTGTCTTCTTCAATTTCTTTATTCAAAGATTAAATATTCTTGTCATAAGTCTTCCATTTGTTTGGTTAGAGTTACTCCAAGATATTTTATGCTATTGTGAAGGGTGCTGTTTCTTTGATTTCTTCCCCAGCCCTTTTATCATCTGTGTACAGGAGAGCGACTGATTTTTTTGTATTAATCTTGTATCCTGCTACATTGCTAAAAGTGTTTATGAGTTGTAGACTTTCCTTGGTAGAATTTTTTTAATCACTTATACAAACTATCATATCATGAGCATACAGTGAGAGTTTGACTTCTTTTCCAATTTATATTCCCTTGCTCTCCTTTTTGTGTCTTATTTTTCTAGCTAGGACCTCAAGAATTATATTGAATAGATATAGAGAGAGTGGACAACCTTGTTTTGTTCCTGATTTTATGGGAATCTCTAGGAGTTTCTCTCCATTTAGTTTGATGTTGGCTTGCTCTATGTTGCCTTAATTATGTTTAGGTATTCTACTTGTATCCCTGTTCTCTCTAAGACCTTTATCACCAAGGGATATTGTAGTTTGTCAAAAGCTTTTTCAGCATCTAATGAGATGATCATGTGGTTTTTATTTTTCAGCTTGTTTATATGGTGGATTATGTTGACACATTTTCATATGTTGAATCATCCCTGCATCTGTGGGATGAAGCCGACTTGATCATGGTAGATGATGGTTTGATGATGTTCTTGGATTTGATTTGCCAGTATTTTATTTAGTATTTTTGCATCAATGTTCATGAGTGAGATTGGTCTGTAATTTTCTTTATTAGCAATGTCTTTCTGTTATTTGAATATCGGGGTAATTGTAGCCTCATAAAAAGAATGTGGCAATGGTCCTTCTGTTTTTATAGTGGAATAATTTGAGGGGTATTGGTATTAGTGCTTTCCTTTGAAAATCTTGCATAATTCTGAGCTTAAACCATCTGGTCCTGGGCTTTTTTGGTTGGGAGAATTTTGATGACTGTTTCTATTTTTTAAGAAGTTATAGGTTTGTTTAATTTGCTTATTTTGTCTTGACTTAATTTTGGTAAGTGATATTTATCCAGAAAGTTGTCCATTTCTTTTAAGTTTTCCAATTTGTGGAGTAAAGGTTTTCAATATATGACCTGATGATTTTCCTCCATGTCTGTTATTATGTCCCTCTTTTCATTTCTGATTTGTTAATTTGGATATTCTCTCACTCTCCTTTTGGTTAGTTTAGATAAACTATTGTCTATTTTGTTGATTTTCTTGAACAACCAGCTCTTTGTCTCATTGATTCTTTGTATTGTTTTTTTTGTTTTTATTTTGATCATTTCAGCTCTCGATTTGATTATTTCCGACTGTCTAGTTCTCTTAAGTAAGTTTGCTTCTTTTTGTTCTAAAGTTTCAAATGTTCTGTTAATTCATTAGCGTGGGAATTTTCCAGATTCTTTCTTTTATTTTTATTTATTTATTTATTAAATCTTTCCACCTCCTTCCCTCTTTTCATTTCTCTCCCACTCCCCCTTTCCTCTCCCTTCCCCCACCCCCTCCCTCTACAGTCCTAAGAGAAGTCAGGGTGCCCTGCACTGTGGGAAGTCCAAGGCCTTCCGGCCTCCAGGCAAGTCTAGGAAGGTGTGCATCAAAACAGACTAGGCTCCCAAAAACCCAGTACATGCAGTAGAATCAAAACCCAGAAAATAGCCATTATCCTTGGCTTCTCAGTCAGCCCTCATTGTCAGCCACATTCAGAAAGACCAGTGTGATCACATGCTCATTCAGTCCCAGTCCAGCTGGCCTTGGTGAGATCCCGTTAGATCAGTCCCACCAACTCAGTGGGTGAGCGCACCCCTCACAGTCCTGACTTCCTCACTCATGTTCTTCCTCCTTATGCTGTTCATCTAGACCTTGGGAGTTCAGTCCAGTGCTCCTATGGGGGCTTCTGTCTCTATCTACTTCCATTACCAGATGCAGGTTCTATGGTGATATGCAGGATATTCATCAGTGTGGCTATGGGAGAAGGCCAGTTCAGGCACCCTCTGCTCTGCTGCCCAAGGACCTAGCTGGGGACATCCCGGTGGACTCCTGGAAATACCTCTAGAGCCAAGTCTCTTGCCAATCCTAAAATGGCTCCCTTAATTAAGATATCTTCTTCCCTGTTCCCCTATCAACCCTTCCTCCATATCAACCATCCCATTCTCCCAAGCTCTCCCCAGTTATCCCCTTCTCCCCTTTGTATCCACAACTCCCCTTCCGCCCACCTTACCTCCCCCCCCCGGCTTCCAACTTTTGCATGGAGATCTTGTCTACTACCAATATCTAGGATGATAAATATGATTTTTCTTTGGTTTCACCTTCTTATTTAGTTTCTCTAGGATCATGAATTATAGGCTCAATGTCTTTTGTTTATGGCTAGAATCTACTTATGAGAGAGTACATACCATATTCATCTTTTTTGTCTGTCTTATCTCACTCATTATAGTGTTTTCTATTCCCATCCATTTGCATGCCAAATTCAAGATGTCATTATTTTTTACTGATGAGTAAAACTTTAATGTGTATATGTGCCACACCTTCTTTATCCATTCTTCCATTGAGGTGCACCTAGGTTGTTTCCAGGTTCTGGCTATTACAAATAGTCCTGCTATGAACATAGTTGAACAAATGCTTTTGTAGTATGATTGGGCATCTCTTGGGTGTATTCCCAAGAGTAGAATTTCTGGATCCTTTGGTAGGTTGACTCCCAGTTTCCTGAAAAACCATCACACTGATTTCCAAAATGGTCGCATAATTCTGCATTCCCACCAAAAATGGATGATTGTTTCCCTTACTCCACATCCTCTCCAGCATAGGCTATCATTGGTGTTTTTAATTTTACCCATTCTGACAGGTATAAGATAGTATCTCAAAGTTGTTTTGATTTTCATTTCCCTGATTGCTAAGAAAGTTGATAGATGTTGACCAATGGAATTGAATTGAAGACCCGGGTATTAATTCACAAACCTATGAACACCTGATTTTCAACAAAAAAGCTGAATTTATACAATGGAAGAAAGAAAGCACCTTTAATAACTGGTGCTGGCATAACTGGATGTCAACCTGTAGAAGAATGAAAATAGATCCATATCTATCACCATGTACAAAACTCAAGTCCTAATGGATTAAAGACCTCAATATAAATCTGGCCACACTGAACCTGATAGAAGACAAAGTGGGAAGTAGTCTGCAACACATGGGCACAGGAGACCACTACCTATGTATTAGCCCAGTAGCACAGACAATAAGAGCAACAATAAATAAATGGGACTTCCTGAAACTGAGAAGCTTCTGTAAAGCAAAGGACACTGTCATTAAGACAAAAGGGCAACCTATTGAATGGGAGATCTTCACCAACCCCGCATCAGACAAAGGCCTGATGTCCAAAATATATAAATAACTCAAGAAACTAGACATTAAAATTCTGAATAATGCAAATAAAAAATGGGGTGCTGAACTGAACAGAGAATTCTCAACAGAAGTTCAAATGGTCAAAAGATTCTTAAGGTCATGTCCAGCTTCTTTATGTATGCATTTAGTGCTATGAACTTTCCTCTTTACACAGCTTTTCCTGTGATTTGCTTATATTTTCAATAATGTCAACAGCATCTGTAGGATTCTCATCTAATATCATGGTCAACACATTAGAAAGATGATCATATCAACCAAACAGAAAATTCCATGAACATTTAAAAAATTTTTATGCAAATTCAGTTGGGTTTTAGAAAAGTTAAAAATTTGAAATCTTAAGAGATTTTGAAAAGAAGCTAATTTCTACCACTGCAGATATAACCTACTCTAGAATTTTCTTTAGTAAATTTTCTAATATGATGTGGGTATTTAACTTAGGACAGGAAAGCATAACAACAAGATACATAATACACATCAGCTATATTCATATTTCATTTCTGAAATTAAAATCTCCTAGCTATATACTAACAGTAATGAATATTTTTACTCCCACCTTAATTACTTTCTGTTTTCCATTTAGAAGCAATATTTGGGAATACGGGCACAGTTTTTTCTCTCCAAACTGCTTCCTGCTGTATTGGAGTGCTGTTATTCAGGTCTTTCATGGTTTAACCTGTGTGCTAGATTCATCTCAGTCAGTAGTCGAGTGAAGTAATTTTTTGAAGGTGTTCACAGCAACCTTTCAGGAGGGTGTGGTCCATCATACCATATCGGGATAGAAGCAATCCACAGGGTCTCATCCTCTGTGAAAACAAAAGAAGAAACTCCTTTCCAAAGTGTCATGTCCTTAGATCCAAATTCTGAAGTCAAGGTATTTTCAAAATATCTATCTTGGATTAGTTTAGCAGCATTATAAACAAATATCTTTTTGGCATCTCTTGCTCCTTCCTCATCATTCAAACAATTCAAAGAGAGCATAATAGCATACAGTATCAAGATTCTCTGTGTATTTTCCATCTTTGTGCAGCTTTGTTTTAACCTCTATTTCATTTATTTTTACTTTTTGCTTTTTGAGACAGGTTTTCTGTACATCTTTGACCTGGAATAACTCTGTAGACCAGGCTGTCCTTGAACTCTCAGAGATCCTTCTGTCTCTGCCTCCCAGGCTTTGGGATTAAAGGTGTGTCCTACCACACCTTGAAGTCTCAGAGTTCAATCTCCCTCTGCTTCCCAATTATTGGGATTACTACTCTCTTTCTACTAGTATTCTCTTTCTTCCTTTTTTGTTTTTGTTTTTTACTTTAAAACTTTAACTTTTAGCCTGCATATATTTTTAACACACTGTAATTCATTTAGAGGTTTTCTTCAACTTTGAATCTTTCTTATAATGTATATGTCTCTTTTTTGACCACATGAGTCTTTAATTTACCAAGCAATATCAGTAGGACTAAAGCCATGGCTTTGATGACTGGATCCAGCCCATTCCTTAGCTTTCCAGTATCATGGCAGAGGTGTCTGTTGCCGTTTTTATTGCTACAATTCTATAGCATTTCAAGGTCCTTGCCAGCAAATAAGCTACAACACTCAAATGCTCTCTCTGTAGCTGATCTCCTGCCTCAAAGAGTCAGAGTTTGCCCTGGCAGGAAGGCTCACAAAGCCGGCATTTTAAAACAACTCAGCTTTTTTCCTGCTACTGCTGTAAACAAACAAGCATTCAGTGGGCTTTTATCAACACCATTTAAGTGTTTCATGGCAGGACCTCTTAAGAGCTGAAGGGTTTTGCAGCTAAAGCTGAGTCAGGAAGTCTCTTTTAGCTGAGAGTACTTGCTTGCCCTTACCAAATACAATTTGATATCAAATACTGTTAATTATTTAAGTGCTGTGTTCTTGCCACCTTATATATTTTAAATGATTTATAATTATGTCTATGCATGTGAGTATGTGAATGTGAAAGCAGGAACCCATGCCAGATCTCCTGGATCCTGAGTTGTAGATCCTGAGTTTGTGAGCTGCCTAATATTGGTGCTGGAAACAAAACTCTAGTCCTATGCAAGAGCTGTACATGTTCATAACTGCAGAGCCATTTGTCTAGCACCTACATCTTTTTTAAGGTTTATTTTATTTAATGCATGTGAGCATTTTGCTTACATGTATGCATGTATATCATTTGCATGCTGGTTACTAGAAGGTCAGAAATTATTAGATCCTCTAGAACTGGAATTAAAGGGTGGTGGTGAGCTAGTATGTGGGTGCTGGCTACCAAATCCTGGTGTCCTGCAGGAGCAACTAGTGTTCTTAACTACTGAGCCCTCTCTTCACCTCCTACATCATAGTTTTTAAAATAAAATTTTGCTTCAATGTTTTTAGACTCCCAAAGAAAGTGTTTCATTGTGTTGTCTGCCCAGGTTCAGTAAAGACAAATCACCAAATTCTTTACTTTTTTTCTCTTGTTTTAAACTATTTTTGTTAGTTCTTGGAGATTTTTTTTTTTTATTTTCGAGAGAGGGTTTCTCTGTAGCTTTTGGTGCCTGTCCTGGAACTACCTTGGAGAATTTTATATATGTTTTGATCATATTCTCCTTCCCCTCCCAATGCTTCCTAGATCCACCCACTCAACATTGTGTCTTTTTTTCCCTTTCATTAAGGTGAATTTGTGCTGCCCAAATATTCTTATATATGTGCCTTCCCCTGGAGTAGTAATTATGACATTCTAATATACTCTGTTTCACAAATATATTAGCAAAACTTCATTTACCTTCCCAATAATTAATCATAAATTGTTAATAATTCATACTCTGTATTTTTATGTACCAAATTTACAGGTGAAGCATGGGATTTTCACACTCCTATATACTTTTCTCCCAGCACAATACTGATTCACAGAGTAAGAATGAGTGGATGGATGGATGGATGGATGGATGGATGGATGGATGGATGGGTAGATGGATCGATGGATGCGAAGATGGATGGATGGAATGATGGACAGATGATGGATAAATAGTAGAATGGATGGATGGATAGATAAATGGATAGATGAATGGATATATGGCTTGCTGGATGGATGGATGAATGACTGGATGGATAGATAAATAGATAGATGGATGGATTAATGGATGGATGGATGAAAGAATGATGGCAAGGTCTCTAGCCTATGCCTCCTGGGACTCTGTTTCCATTATCATTAAAATCTATTGCATTGCCTCCTGATTTGTCAGTAAGAACTGTTAGCTGAAAAGGAATGTGGAAACTAAGCACCAGCTTCATAGGATCCAATATCATGAGCTCCAAAGGCATCCACATTCATAAGCATACACCCACACATAGATATATAATTAACAATAAATTTTTTATGACCTGGAGTTATGTAGTGGTTAAGAGTACTTGCTTTTCTTTGAGAGGACTTGAATTGTGTTTCCAGTACTCACATGCACCCACATTATATTTGGAAGACGTAACCTCTAGTTCTTGCTGCTATTTACTCATAGTTTGGAAGATGATGATCAGTAGTGGGAGGGCCAAACATCAAATCATAAGTTCAAAAACATTTGTAAAATTATAAATGTCACAACGTCCCATGAAATAAAAAAAAATGCACTACTGCATGGGAGTTCCATGGCAGCTGAGTTCTGAAGAGTCAGGAACTAACTAGGCAAAGATTAAGGGAAAGAACTTTCTCAGCGGAAGGATCATGGAAAATTACTATTTCTTATGACTAGCAAAGAGTAATGAGGAATGAAACAAAATTGAGAATCATGCAAATTAAGTTTCTGAGTCAGGTCCTTCATATTAATAAAAAATGAGTTAGCCAGGTTGTGGTGGTGCATGCCTTTAATCTCAGCACTAGGGAGGCAGGGGCAAGCAGATCTCTGTGAATCTGAGGTTAGCCTAGTCTACAACAGCTACTTCCAGGACAGGCACTGAAGCTACACAGAGAAATCCTGTCTCAAAAAACAAAGCAAAACAAAACAAAAATCAAGCATCCCTGTTGCTGTGATTCTAGGGCAGGAACTAAGATGAAACGTCTAGTTTTGTGATTTGGTGAAGTGTCTGCCCCTCTTCCTAGCTCGGCCAATCCAAACCAGATCCATTCAGTTTTGTTTTAGAAACCCTAGAACAGCAAGTCTTCAGCTTAAAGCACAGACTAGGAGGATCTGTGATCTCTTGCTGGAGGACTTTAAGGGTGTGACAGGTTGATCCATGCATGATATGAAGTATAAGGTCTGAACTAGTGGGAAGACTATCATTCTCTGTGTATCTGTCACATTGTGAGAGAAATAAAGACACTGTTGGGGATAGAGTGCACCAAGAGAATCTTATAGGTTAGCTGACAATGGCGTGGGAATAGATAATGTTTCAAACACCAGGAGAGCCCCAAATGCAGACTCACAGTGCATTTGCTTCTCACTGAGCCAACTTACTGTGAATGGCAGATTCAGAAAGGAAGCTGCATCTAGCTGTGATTCAGTGTCTTCAGAGACCAAGTGGTGGATTAGAATTCAGTACTGTGGAGAGATTGGCATGTTGAAGGTTCAAAAGTTAATTACCTTATTGTGGGCCAAGTTCTGGCCCCCTAGAGTAGTCATTTCTTGCACCACTGTGACTCATTTGAAATCTTGTGACAATAGATAAACCCTTTTTAAAATATATTAGCATAGCAGACCACTAAAATCTGCCAAATGTCACAGGATTTCATCTTAGAAGAACACAATAGCTCCACACATATGATCATCTCTCTCTCTCTCCTCTCTCTCTCTCTCTCTCTCTCTCTCTCTCTCTCTCTCTCTCTCTCTCTCTCTCTCTCTCTCTATTTCTCTGATGTACCCATAAAAGTATTTTAAACTTCCTTGATTCATGATTTCCTTTGTTTGTGAAACTATAAAAACTTATGAAACAGCTTCCACATTGCACGTGGAATTTAGGGAAACATAAATCTGGGTTCCTCCATTACAGGCACTCAAAATGGCTCCTGAATAAACTATTTCTTATACCATTTAAGATGAGAGATGTGGTTTTTCATCAATGATTATGAAGCCACAATGTGTGATGTCGAGATTGATCCTCTCTTCCATGGAGGAATCACGCAGGCGGAATCCAGGTGCCTGGATGAACCCATTGAATACAGGACATCTGCTGTTAGTTCTTTATGGATTGTTGATGGATTCTTTTAGGACCCTGGACTTCCCTTAGGTTGTTCAGTGGTCAATTTTGCTTATGTACTAGTTAGGTGGAATCTTATTTTGAGAGAGGAGAAGGATCTTACTTTGATTTTGTTTAAAGTATCTGTTTTTTTGTGCTGAGAGCACATTGGTCTCAGCATTTTGGTTTGGTTTCTTTGCTTGCTTTCACACCTCTAAAAGAATTTTCTTCTGTTTAGGAACTTAGAAGGCATTTTGGTTTTGTTTCTTTTGGTTTTCACTGTTTTTAAAATGTTTTATTATCGTTTAGCTTTGCCTACTGACATTACCCCTCAAATTCAAAATTCTTTGTTACCTGCTGCTTCTCTTACAACCTTGGCAAACCTTTAGCTTAGGGATTTTATGAGTACCTGAGGATAAGGATGCTGAAGACAAGAGGCACTTGCTCCCTCTGTCCAGAAGTGTGGAGATGCCAGGGAACACCCACAAGTGCAATATCATAGGGAAACCCAACAAACATACTGTGGTTTTCATGTTGACACAACCAACTAGCTCTATGGACTTTTATAGAAAAAGCAAGTCCTTAGTTACCTTCCATGGACATTTAAAAGCTTACATGTGGTCTATCAAATTCAGTTCAAATGAACATTGAAGTTATATGACATAATAATAAAATGTTCATTTTATACCAGTGAAGTGTAAATGGACTTCTTTTTTCCATCCTTCCATATAACCAACACGACTCCTGGAATAGCAGGCAATGCTTTTAACTGCTGAGTTGTCTCCCCAGCCTAGTATCTGTTTTTTAAATGCTATATCCTCAGCTCTATAAGACATCACTGATTTCACTACTGTCCCCTTTTATCAATTGCCATACAGCTCAATGGTAGACATGGCCACACAGTCCCCTCCTGTTGATTCTTTATCCTCTGTACCAAAGTCAGATTTAGTTTGAGATTAATGGATCTTAGGTTCAAGCCCAACACTTGCTAGACTTTTTCATAAATTTCATATTTGTAAATTTGTATTTTCTTAGTAGAAGACTCCTCCAAAATAAATATGGTGCAGGTCCCATAAATCCTGGATCTGCCTTATTTGAGACGCTAATACAAATAAGTATCACCCAGCGCCGTGCTTCATGCTGAGACTGCAGCTTTATATGGATAGTTCCCTTCTCATCAGGGATGATGCTCCCTATATTAGATTGAAGTGAATGGCAGCAACTTGTTGGTAATTTACAGTTAATTTGGTCTATGTTCTTCTAAAGAAGCCTATTCAAAATCTTTTTACTGATTCTTTGTGGATTTCACACTACGCATTCCAACCCTATTTATCTCCCCTTCTGCCCTTGCAACTGCCACCCCAAAATAAAATGAAAGAAAAAAGAAAAACACAAAACAAAAGCAAACAAAAGGTCTTGGTGTGGAAGCTGTAGGTGAAACAGTGAGTCACACAGTATACTCTTTAGTCCATAAATTTATACTTGTAACTGTTCATTGCAATGCTAATTGATCTGGTTCAAGGCCTCTGGCTTCTGTTATGCCTTGGATACTGGGTCCTCACGGGGACTCCTCTTGGATATCCCATTGTTGGCTTGTGTCATAGAGATCCAGTACCTTTGGATATACAGGTCTGGCCTCATCATATTCTTCAACAGTTCATAGATTAGGTGGATATTGGGGTGGACCAAGTAGTATCCCAAATTCTGGGCCTGGGTGGTAGCTGGGCTTGTCAGTCTGCAAGCTTTCCTTCATTATCATTACCAGGGTGAGCACTCCAGCGCTGCCCTGGCTACCTCACCCAATGCAGCAGATAAACAGGAGCAGGGCCAGCTCCTCTGCACCCACACCACCAGGGCTAGCTCTACTATTTTGCCCAGGTGAGGATCAGGGCCTGCTCTCCTGAGTGCTGTGGTTGGGGAGGGACAGGGTCAGCTCTCCCACTTCCGTGGCCTCCAGACCAGATCTCCCACCTGCCACAGGTGGCTAAGAGGAAATGCTTTTCCTCACCCTGACACCACATGGCAACAAAGTGGAGTGGGGTCAGTTCTGCTCTGACACCATCAGAGCTGGTTCACTTTATCTCTGCCAACCCGGTCAGCTATACTATGATGCCCAGGTGAGGAACAGGGCCTATTCTCTTGTGTGCTGTAACCAGTGAGGGACAGGGCCAGATCTCCCACTCTTTTGACCCCCAGGCTGGCTCTCTCACCTGCCAGAAGTGATAAGGTGAGAGGGAGGAAAGAAGCTTATTTTCCAGAGAATTAACTTTTCTTGGATTATTCCTGGCTCATGCCACTTATATAAAATACTTTGCTTACTAGGATCTCAAACAGTACAAACTGTGCTTCCAAATTCTCACTGTGTTAAGGTAATCTTTCCAAGGCTACAGGACTGAGAAAGCATTGAAGTAAGTTTTGTTCTAAAAGCAAAAGGGCCCCTGCACAATAAAGCAATATTATTTTTTTCTCAAATGATATTTGGTTTTACTAAATCATACGTAGACTATAAAAGTAAGGAATAAGTGAAGGATCGTAAATCTAAAAATAAATTAAATTAACAAAATTGGTATCAGCGTTTCCAGTTGACACATGGTAAAACTGTAATCCAGGAGAGTTTAATGTATGTTCAGTTCTGCATAGGATGGTTGTGTCCCCAAACTACCACACAGACTCAGGATTTCATGCTGCTCTCTGACTATAAATATCCAACTAGAAATTTTAACAGGTGTTTTTGGGAATATTAGGGAATTGAAAGTAGACATAGTTTGATGTTTGGCTATCTGTAAGTTTAAACTACTTTTTGGAATGAACTTATAAACTATATTCATAATTTTATTTGTCATTTACAAAGCTTCAGAATTCTTTAATTCCAGGTGCTGTTTTCCTCCTGCCAGTGCCTTGCAGGTTTGTTCAGACCCACCTGTAAGCCCCTTCCCTGCTGTTGTGGGCTAGTCCTCAGTCTGGAAGGTCACTGTAAGAGTAGCTCTGGCAGCATCTGCAGGATCTACATATGACGATCAGATGGTAACACCCTGGCACAAACACCAAGAAGCCCACAATCAGGATGGCAATGACCCGGCTGGTCCCCATGGGGCTGATGCAGCCGGTCAGCAGAAGGCAGCCCGTCACGATGAGAGTAGTGCCAACCAAAAACTGCAAGCTGGCACAGATGATGGTCTTGTAAGGAATCTTAGCAGGGTTGTTGTTTAAGAAGAGAGATCTCATGATACCGGGATCTCTTTAACTTAGCGCTAGTCAGCAGTTAGGTCCATCCCGAAGGTTACAGTTTTCTGAGTCAGCATTGAAGAGCTTCCAATAGTTACTTTGCACTGGGTATCGCAATGTGAACTTTCAGCTCAGATCCCTTCCAAAGGTTGCAGTGTTCGGGTCAGTGCAGGAGGGCCTCCAAGGCTTAGTTCCTGAGGATCCAAGTGCTACATTGGTACAAGTGGATCATCATCGCTAGAGTGGATGAACTTCACCTGGATGCCACACAGAGTGCAGGGGCATCTGAGAAGATCTGAAGGTTGCCCGTAGTTTCCTCTATGTCTCTAGTCTGCCTCCACCACAGACTAACTGCTTCTGAGGAGCTGTTGCTTTTGTGTCATTGAATGAATTTTTGAATCTCCAAAATTATGATGACTTTGACAGAGAATATGATTTGGACTGTATTTTTGTTACGTGCGTAAGCCAACATTAGTCAATATCCTCATTCTGTGATAACTGAAGTTATTAGTTATAGTTGGTGTGTGAATGTCCAGCTGGTTTCTAACTCACAAGTATGTTTTCACTCCTTGTGCTTAGTAAATCAAAAAAGAAAAATATATAATGCGGAGACGGTTGAAAAAAAACATTTCAGTAATACTTTTCATAAGTGTAGTTCTACCTGCTACAGCTTAGTGTATTCTTGATATAGTATTTCACTCTGACGTTTTACTCTTCAGGTGAGAAAGTAAAATGTTTCTCACAATGGAATAAAAAGTTCCATTGGGGAAACTTCCAAAAGCCTTCAGTACCAAGACTTATTTTTTTTTCCGTACAATTCCAGATCTTTTCTTTGGTTCTAGTGTCTTCATTTCTTCCTTGTGGAAAAGGATGAATTAAAAGCCATTATTGAATCTTTTGAACCTGGCTTGGCCTGGTTATTCCCCCATGTACAGCTGGTTTGGAGAATTAGATATCTCTATCATTGCCTACTTCCCTCCAAATGCGCCTATTATGTGACTGAATATAAATTTAGAACTCCCCACAGAAGCATAAATCAGAAGCAGAGCTTAGGTTTCCACTTCTTTATAATTTTGCAAAAAGTGCAGGCTAAATAGAAGACTCGCATTTAGGAGAAATTATAGCAAATAGCATAAATGAATTCTCTCACTTTGCCAGAATTACTTAGTCTTAAGCAATTTAATAATAATCATTTGTGCCATACACTCGAATATGATATGCTATTCTAATGAAAATCTGTTCATATTTTTCAATTGGAAATTGAGGCCTGAGTGTTTTTTCTTTTCTTTTAAAAAGTCTCCCTGATACTCAGGCTTATGTGGCTGTTTATCCTGGACCCACTCTGTTTGCTGTTTTCATTCAGTGCTTTTTCTGGAAAGTACCATCAGACCAGCACTCCCTCTTTGTTTTCTCTTTGCTGAATACACATTGAACTGTAATTTGAAGTGTTTGGCAATTAACAAATCTCCAAGTTCTATTTATCTTCTAGGAATAATTACTCTTTTGTGCCTGTCAGATTAGTCTATTTCTCCACCATGGCTTAAACATCTTCAAATTCCCCCTTTTGGTGGCTCATTTAATCTCAGTAAGGGAGTAAGAGAATGAGAGTTATTAAAAAAAAACAGAAGTAGACAATAACACTACATCGCAATGTGTATAATACTAAATATGTGAAATAATAAGATGATAAGTGGGTGAAATACTTGAAATAAAGTAATTAGGAAAAATCGTTTTATTTTCAGAGAATGAATACCAAAATGAAGATTTATTTGAGGAATTGCTAGAACTTTAGGATATAAACCATGGCAAGGCAGCTATTAAAACAGTGATAGGTAGAAAGCTGTTTTAAGGTCTTAAGTGTGATGAATTAATTTCTTGCAATTACAGTACAAATATATAGTGTATACCTTACTATTGTAACAAGAGTTAAATGTACAACATGGTAATTTTAAGTAACTTCAAAGAGCCTTAATCCTGCTTTGTGCTTTTCTCCCAGATAAATTTCTCTTATTAATACATAAAAACATGTGATACTAGGTGTTCAAAATTCTCTACCTAAAGACAATATTCGAAATCAGAGGGCACTGACTAGTGAAAATTTTCCAAAGAAAGAACACAAGATGCTAACATCCAGTGGAAGATTATACCAGAATTCTCTGTGATGAAACAGAAGAAATATGAACAATGAAATCAATGTAGCTCCTCAAAACTTAAAATCATAGTAATAGATTCCAATGTGGGTGGAATAGATAAAATTCCAGAGAAAGAATTCAAAGAGGTTATTAGAATTTTCAATGAAGTCAGAAGATATGTATAAACTCTTAATCAATTAAAATGAGCACAAAAGAGTAAATAAAATAAGATAATATAGGTCGGGAAAATGTAATTTAACAAAATGATAGAAAAACTGGAAAAGATCAACCTGAAATATTGGGATATGCTCAATCAGTTAATCTGGAAAACAATCCTAATTATGCTATTCTTAAAAAATACCCAATAATAAACCTAACCAAGAAAGTTAAATCTCTACAAAAACATGTAGAGACACCATATCAAGAAATTGAAGAAGACACCACCAGATGAAGAGTTCTGTCACATTGTTAACAGAATTCAACTGCAATTAGTTAAAGATTCCATGGTATTTCCATTAAATTCAAAATACAATTGGTCTTGTGCTCCTCATAGCATAGAATTCCCACTGGGGACAGGTAGAGCAAGCAGGCAGTCGAGGCTTATTTCAGCAGATGTCAAAACAGTGGCAAGACTGTTTCTAGTATTTAGCCTTAGAAATCTTGGCCTACCATGTCTGCTCACCTTGCCTATCTATGAGGGCAGCCCAGGGTCTCTTTCCTGCAACAGGCGAAGGCTTTCTTAGACGTCATCCTTGCCCAGAATTGCTATCTCTTAGATAGCAAGAATATGTATAAATGTACATAGAATTGAGAAGTTCACTAGGGGAAAGGGCAAAACTTTCATCCTCATGTTCTGAAGGGTGAAAGGTGTGTGTTTCCTGAGAACTGATTGGAATCTATTGATACCACCAGCACCTGGCAGCTTCCTTCTCTGGCTACCTTGGCAAGCTATCTTCTATCATACTCATCTGCAAGCCCCAGTACTTGCCTTTCTCAGTTTTCCATGAGACGTCTGATCCCTCTGTCCTGCTTTAGACAAAAGTCCTTTTGGGTCTCTTAAGCCAGAATATCCCCCAACCTTCATGTTTATTCTCAATAATTTTCGATCTAGTGACCGCAGCCCAACCTTATAATCTGGCTACACAGTCTCAATTTCCTATGGTGTATTCAAATTTAAGTTTGCTGTTTTGGTTCATTCAGTTACTCATTGAGATTAATCATCAGCCAGTTCTCTGTGCTCAAAAAGTGAATTTCCCTTCATCGCCTGATGAAGGTTAATGTTCATGAGGATGCCTATGTGTTTGTCTTTGGGTTCACCTTCTTACTTAGCTTCTCTAGGAACATGCATTATAAGCTCATTGTCCTTTACTTATGGCTAGAAACCAAATATGAGTGAGAACATCCCATGTTTCTCTTTTTGGGTCTGGCTTACCTCACTCAGGATAGTGTTTTCTATTTCCATCCATTTGTATGCAAAATTCAAGAAGTCCTTGTTTTTTACTGCTGAGTAATACTCTAATATGTATACAGAGACAGAGGAGCACGGGACAGAAATCTCAAGGTCCAAATCAGGAGCAGAAGGAGACGGAGCACGAGCAAGGACCTCAGGACCGCGAGGGGTGCACCCACACACTGAGACAATGGGGATGTTCTACTGGGAACTCACCAAGGCCAGCTGGCCTGGGTCTGAAAAAGCATGGGATAAATCCGGATTAGCTGAACATAGAGGACAATGAGGAATACTGAGAACTCAAGAACAATCGCAGTGGGTTTTTGATCCTACTGCACGTACTGGCTTTGGGGGAGCCTAGGCAGTTTGGATGCTCACCTTAGGAGACCTGGATAGAGGTGGGCGGTCCTTGGGTTTCCCACAGATCAGGAAACCCTGATTGCTCTTCGAGCAGATCAGGGAGGGGGACTTGATCGGGGGAGGGGGAGGGAAATGGGAGGCGTTTGCGGGGAGGAGGCAGAAATCCTAAATAAATAAATAAATAAATAAATAAATGAATGAATGAATGAATGAATAAATAAAAAAAGTGAATTTCCCACTACTGACTTTTGCTATTTTAATTTTCATGGATTTCCCTTTACAAAATAACTAGCTGCTACCCTACTGAGTAAACATAGTCTACCACCAAGTGTCAACTGCCAATCCAGTTGTTTTTAGTGAACAAAAGCCAATTGGTTGAGAAACTGAATATATTCAATTTAAAGAGATTGTCTCTTCAAGGAATACGTCTGAAAGACTTCACTTGCTTTTTTTTTTTTGGTTGTTGTTGTTGTTTTTTAAAACAGGGTTTCTCTGTGTAACAGTCCTGGCTGTCATGGAACTGGCTTTGAAGACCAGCTGTTCTCAAACTCACAGAGATCCCAAATCTCTGCCTCCCATGTGTTCTAATTAAAGGTGTGTGCCCTCATGCCTAGTTGTGTTCAGTTTAACATTAGTCAGGGTTATATATCTTATCCTAGATCTTTCTCTGCATATACTCAGTTACAGTTTAGAGCTAAGATTCTTTTCAAGCCATTTAACAAGAACACTTCATCCTTCCTGATTGATGGCCATCAACATCTGACTAGACTCCTTATTCATCTTTTTCGTGCAGTTACCAACAGGTCACCCTAACCTGGCTCCAGCAAGGATCCCGTTAAGTCAGTTTGCATGGTATTTCCCTCATTCCTGAGTTTTTAAGTTGTTCACTAATTGGGTTTTCCATGGCCCTTTTCTAAACTTTGCCATTATACATTCTGCGTTGAGCTCAGTCTTATTGCAAAATCCTATTGCAGAGGTTCCCGCACCTGTCATGATGATCTTTTTTAAAAACACATTTTAATGGCTGTCTTAAAATAATTTTTATAAACAGTGAGCACATCATCTATAGATGACGGAACACAAAATTCCAAAATAAGAAGTCAGAAAAGAAAGTTTAATAAACTGTAAATACCTTTCTACATCATATTTCTCATTTATGGCTCTGCATAGTTTCAAGAAAATTTCTTTTACTGGTACTCCAAAAATCACCATAATGAAATACTATATAGTGTATAAGTTAATTGGAATCATATTATTCTTATTGCAACAAAATATTTGACTGAGACACTCCTGCAAAAGATCCAAGCTATCATAATGCTCTGTGCCATCATGGGTCCTGAAACAAAGCCAGTAAACCATGAGCTAGAACCTCTGAACCCAGGAACCAAGGTGAATTTTTTTCCTTGCCACAGACTAGAAAGAAGCAGTGCACTGAAATAGTTGAAACAAAAAACCAAAATAATTCTTTGAGGTACATAAATTAGCCATCTTGGGTATTTGGTTGCAGTGATGACCAACTTGGGTTGGTTCCATCTGGTGACTTTCATGAATGCTGCTAGCATATATATTCATGATCCAAATATAATAAATTTTTAAACATCTGCAGTTGCTTTATTAATTAAATTTTTTATTCATTTAGAATTTGAAATTCATCTAGATATTTTAGAATTATTAAAATGTCTTTTAGCATGTGTTTAATTAGGATATGTTGCAGAAAGAACAGTTTTCATACTAATACCTTGTAATTAAACCAGTAGGATATTTTATTTATCTCTTAATTGATTCTTTGTGGATTTCACACCATGTATCCTGATGCCACTCAACTTCCCATCCCCTCATTTCTACCTTCTGCCCTTGCAACCTCCACCCCCAAAATAAAATAAAATTTAAAAGAAAAATCAAAGTAAAAACAAACATCCAAAAAGTCTCTCAGCATGAATGTTGTTGTGTGAAGTAGTAAGTCACACTATATATGCTTTAGTCCATACACCTTAACTTTTAAGTGTTCATTGCAATGCTCATTGGTTTATTTCCAGCCTCTGGCTTCTGCTATGCCCTGGATATTGGGTCATCACTGGGTCTACTCTTGGATATCCCATTGTTGCCTTGTGTTATAGAGATCCAGTAGCTCTCTGGAATAGATTGGTGCTGTCAGAAGCAGTCGTGTCTCATGTCAACAGAACCCTAAGTTATTTAAATGCCATGTTTCCACAGATCCTTGAAGTGATTGAAGATTACTTGTCTAGAGAGAATACAATCTCAGTGTATCTAAAGAACCTAATTGATCTGACAGTATGTACAGCAAGCATGAACAACTATTGACTTATAATAATTAATACCTGTATAACTTAAAGACTAAAACTTCATGTAAGAATATTTAATAACCTGTAAACAAATGAGTAACAAAAGAGGACAATGACCTTGAAATGTTAACAATATATAAGTATCTTGATCAGAGTAATATATAAAGCAATATAAAAATATATTCTAAAAGTTGTGTCAATATACAAAATGTCCTAAACAGAGACAACATACATATATACAATCTGACATTATGTACAGGTAAACAAATAATGTAAAAAAAGTAACAAATATGATTTGAACTTTTATAAATATACAAAAACTATACTAACATAAATTATCCAGGAATAATAGCTCACAAGTATTCACTCTATTACTCACTATTACTACTCCCCCTTTTTTAAAACAAAAATAGTTTTCACCCCAATCCTGTATCTAATACAATTAATAATCAACAATCCCTAAACAGTGTTCCCAACCCTATGGACTAACATTTTTGGGATGGGGGTGTTGTCTTCTAAAATTGCTTCCCACTCTCATGGGGGTGATGTTGTCCTCAATTATTGAGGGACTGGGGGGGCTGCATCCCCGGCACCCAGCCTCCAGCATGGCTTATGCCCCGAAATAATTACACAGAAACTGTATTCTTTTAAGCACTGCCTGGCCCATTAGTTCCAGCCTCTTATTGGCTAGCTCTTTCATATTGATCTAACCCATTTCTAATATTCTGTGTAGCACTACAAGCTGGCTTACCAGGAAAGATCTTAACCCGCGTCTTTCTGGAGTGGGAGAATCATGGCGACTCACTGACTCAGCTTCTTTCCCCACGAATTCTGTTCTGTCTACTCCGCCTACCTAATTTTCTGTCCTATTAGGGCCAAGCAGTTTTCTTTATTAATTAACCAATGAAAGCAACAGATAAATACAAGACCCAACTCCATCACTTAATGGGATCCTACAAAATTAAAGTGATGGTTAAGTTTCCAAATTACTGTCTCATATAATTGGAAACAATTTCCAAGCAGATGATAGGTAGATTTTTTTCCCCTTAAGTTCTTATTTGAAATTCCAGCCAGAATGTCATGAGAAGGTGCACCATTTCAGCAGCTGGTAACCCCCCCCCCAAAAAAAGAGAAACGGTCTTATAGTAGTGCTGTCTGTATCACAATGTCATCTCAACTAGGTAGAGTTGTTGCTATGGGGCCCCATCTTCTTCCTGGAATCTTTAAACATTACTACAGAAAAGGATCTGTAGAAAAATTTATTGTTCACCATAAAAAACTTAAACACCAGTCATATAAATATACATTCAATGAAGAATATGATATAGACAAAAAAGGCATGGAGAAAGTAAAAAATTTTCCTAAAATCTTTCTTCCCACCCATACCAGATGGCGCCATATCTGAAACAGAAACTGAATGTTCCTTTTAACATTATGCTTAGATTTAGAAAAGTACAGAGCCAGTATAAAATATACAGGATCCAGTTATTGGAGAATCACAGACAATCTGGGGAAGAATACAAGAAGTCCCCTATATAATGTTAAGTCTATCGATTTTGTTATAGTCGCTATTAATCTCTCCAAAAAAATTAGTACAAGTCCTTTGCCATGGTCCATTGTCTTCCCATAACTTTTTTTTATTTCATCAGTATTGAAAGGCACTATAATTTCTGCTTGCTCTATACCTGTTAGTTGATAAAGTCTCAATTTACCTCATAGAATTAATTCAGGGACTTTTTCCACGTAAGTTTTTAATTTTTTACTTGGTTTATGTGGTAAAAATATCCATTCTAGAATAATATCTTCCCTCTGTATTAAAATTCATGTAGAAGAAATTATGAAGGCAAGATGACTAGAATACAACTAAGATTTGGATTCACCCTATCCACATATGCCTTCTGTAATTTTTCCTCAACTATTGTTAATTTCTTTTCTGCTTCAGCTGTAAATTCTGTGGGAGTATTCAAATTTTTATCACCATCTAAGGGTTTATTTAAATGAATTATTAGATTAGGTGTTATCCCAACAGCTGGTCGTAGACTGGAAATGTCTCCTAAAAATCTTTGAAAGTCATTAAGAGTCTGTAACCGGTCTCTCTGAAATTGTGAGTTTTGTGTTCTAATTTTCTGTAAACCTATTCTGTAATATAGGTAATTAACAGAATCTCCTTTTTGAATCTTTTCAGGAGCAATTTCTAATCCCCATTTAGGCAAGACTTTCTTTACTTCTTCAAACATCCTTTCTAAAGCATCTATATTTGAATCAGATAACAAAATGTCATCCATGTAATGGTAGATTGTTGACTTAGGAAATTGCTTACGAATTATTTCCAATAGCTGGCTGACAAAGTATTGGCACAGGGTAGGGATGTTGAGTATTCCCTGTAGAAGGATAGTCCATTTATATCTACTAGTAGGCTGGGAATTATTATAAGTAGGCACCGTGAAGGCAAACTTTTCTCTATCCTTTTCTTGTAAAGTTATAATGAAGAAACAATCCTTTAAATCAATAACTATAAGAGGCCATCCTTTTGGTAACAGAGAGGGCAGAAGAATTCCAGATTGTTGAGGGCCCATAGGTTGAATAATCTCATTGATAGCCCCTAGATCTATCAACATTCTCCATTTTCCAGATTTCTTTTTAACAACAAATACAGGAGAATTCCAAGAGCTACTAGATTCTTCTATATGTTGAGCATCTAGTTGCTCTTATACCAGCTGTTCTAAAGCCTGCAACTTTTCCTCAGCTAGAGGCCACTGCTTAACCCATATTGGTTTATTAGTTAACCATTTTAAAGGTAGAGCTGTTGGTACCTATGAAGATTTATCAATTGCTTTATGTTCTTGTAAAGCCCAAATGGCTGGTGTCCATCATCTCTAATATTTTCTAATATTTTCTTCAGCAGAGGGCTGTTATCTAGGACAGTGATCTTTAAGATTTCCCCTTAAATAAATAACCTTTATTAAAATTATACTTCCAAACTGGTGTGGGATTGTGTTGTGACTTATGTTAACACCCTCCCTTGGCATAAGAGGAAGTGGTGCAGCTCTCCTGCTCTCATACTCACAGACCTGGCTACCTGTCCCCTGCCAACAGGGGAAGGTCTAGTGTGCTGCACAGGTGATCTGTTGTTCCCACTCTGCCATGTGCATGAACAGTAGAGCCACTAATGTCTGCACCTAGAGTCAAGTTACTGTCCAAGGGTTGAGTCTCTGTTGGGGCCATGGAGATCTGTGTAGTCTGTGCTGCCAGCCAGGGCCATTGAGTCGACTAGGCCTAGATTGCTGCCAGGCGTCATGTCTGGGTCTATTACCCTGCCATGGCTGACATTGTGTTGTGTTCCTCGATTCATTAATCCACAAAAAGCAGTGAGGATAGGGCTGTAGAGTTGGCCCTACCCCTCACTGACTGTACCAGTCTGGAGAGCAGACCCTGGACCTCCTCAGGGGCAGCACAGTAGAACTGTCCCTCCTTGTGTGGGTGTGTGTGAGCAGATCCTGAAGACGGAGAGTGAGAGAGCTAGCCCCCCCCCACGATCTGCTGCATGGAGGTGTGGGCAAGGGAAAGATACCTCCTTGCTCTTCACTCCTCACTGATCAATACAGATCCCAGCTGTGACTGGATGATGGATTCATAGTCCTTTGCAGCAGCCTGGGCTCAGGTATCACCATGAACCTGGTTGGCAGTGCAGGTCAGTTTGGCATGGACCCAATAGCAGCAAGGCCCTTGAACCACCGTATGTCTCTAGGTGTGAGCACAGATCCTGGGCATCCACACTAAAACCACCATATGTTTAATCTTTGACTTTTATGTCTTTACTACAAGCTAAGTTATATTAATTTTAAAAGGCCTAAATGTTTTCATATGACATCTCTTTCTTTTATACAGCACATTTGAACAGTTGTATTGATTTTGAAAGCAATCGATTAAAGTTAAGTTTAAGATTAAATGGATTTTTAGTGTTTATTTGACCCTGAATTAATTAAAGGTAAAGAAAATGTGAACTATAGAAGAATCTCTGAAGACTACAAGCCATGTTTTATGTTTTTTTTTGTTATACTATTTTTGTGAAATAAACCATTGCTAATAGATACCTTTAAAATCAATGTTATGGGCAGTAAGCAAAAGATAAGTTAATTATATTGTTTGAGAATTGTGCTTTATAATTCTTAGTTAAGTGAGTGGAAGAAATTAATTTTAATATTTAAGTATGGCCTTTGGTTAGTACATTTTTATATGATTACTTCACGTGGTAATTAAAGTTCTACTCCTCATTCATATCCCAAATGAACTTTAAGGGAATGTTTTTCATGTTCCTGTAGAATATTCTATCAAATCTTTCATTCTGATCCACAGTCAAGTGATGCTTCCAGTCTCCAATGGTTCCTAATGGGAGAAGCACAGGATAGCACCAACATAAGTAGCAGAATCGGGGTGCAATCGACCCAACTCACTCTACTCCTACAGCTCACACTGCACATCACTGAGTTCTCAGGAGGGTTAACTTGACTATCTGTCCTCTCATCACAGAAGAAACTTAAGAGTAGCAACATAACAAATAGGTATCACTAGCTACTACCACTGAGTTGTAGCCAATATTTAGAAAGAAAAAAAACCTAAAAAGTTAAAAAAAATATTAGAATTTTAAAAGCATATTTTACTATGCACCAATCATTATCCTCGAAAAAAACTTATACTTCAAACACAGTGTATTTTCAACACAGTTCTTTGAGGTATATGCTGTTTGGTTTTTCATTTTTAAACTGAAAAAATAAATGAGACCCAGAGGTTTTCAGCCAGTCCAGTCAAGGTGACACAGAGCATCAGAGCAGTTATCATTGTGGTTTTACCAGATAGGAATTTGAGAGGATCAGTATGCTAGTTAAAATGAAAATATTTATTTGGTTTTCTAATTTGTCTGAGAGGATGATATATTGTTTGCATTTGGAACCGATGGCAAGCTATCATGGGTAAGACATTTAGGCTTGTTGAGGAATGAGATGTGAGAATTGTTGTTAAGTGGCAGAAAAGACAAAATAAAACAGTTTCTGAAAATATGGAAAACCAGCAATATTAAAATATAAGCTAGTACTCACAGGGCGTCAAGAGGGAAATACTCATTCTTAACCATATCTTTGGGCATAAAATGAGATCATAAGATGTTTATTGCCTGTATACTGAATTTATGGCAGGTAAAGTTATTAAGATATTACTATAATTTTATGCTGATAAAAATCTCACACATGAGGAAGCAGAATTTTAAAATTTATCTTCAATATAAACAGACAGTAAGTTTACTTGTCCATTAATCCTCTGTAATTCTAGCTATTAGGGAGGTGTATGTTATAGAGATAGAAGGATTATGAATATAAGGTAACTGTATTTGCTTAGAGTACACTGAGAAAGAAACATTCTCTCTCTCTCTCTCTCTCTCTCTCTCTCTCTCTTTTCTCAGACACATACAACACACACACACACACACACACACACACACACACACACAAATCCAACAAAACAAGACAAAAACAAAACAAAAAATCCCCCAAAACAATAGCATAAGATGAATTAGAGTCCTAACTTCTAAGCCATCTATTTCCTAGGACAAGACTTCTGACATTCTTTTAAAAAGGAGTTGTGTGGACTGAAGGGAAGAAAAGGCATATTTATAAAGTAAGTGAAATTATCAGATTTTTTTTTTTACTGAAACTACTACAAACACTTCAAGGTCTCTTGTCAATTAAAATGCTTGATGCTTCCAAATGTCATTACCTGGAGAAATACTTTTAAAACACATATTATTTCTCCAAAGTACTCCAGGGAACACTCAACAATTTTTTTTAATTTATTTATTTATTAAAAATTTCTGTCTCTTCCCCGCCACTGCCTCCCATTTCCCTCTCCCCCCCAATTAAGTCCCCCCCTCCTCAGCCTGAAAAGCAATCAGGGTTCCCTGTCCTGTGGGAAGTCCAAAGAACCCCCACCTCCATCCAGGTCTAGCAAGTTGAGCATTCAAACTGCCTAGGCTCCCACAAAGCCAGTGCATGCAGTAGGATCAGAAACCCATTGCCATTGTTTTGCTACTACAGACTAGTAAATTTTACCTTTGCGGAAAAACATTCCCTGATCATTTCTTGTCCAAATATTCTTTTTTATAACATCGTCATAATTTGCTCGTGGGTCAGATTTCATATTCTGAAATGTAGCTTGTCTCACAACAGAATCCACATCTTTGTCACTGAGTTCTTTCTCCAGAAAACTGCAGATTTTAACTACTGAGCCACTTAGGTTCTGAAAAAGTCATGGGTTGAGAAGTTACTGACCTTTCAATGGAGGTGTGAGTTACAGCCCAGTGTGTATCATAAACAGGTAGATTTACATTTGGATTGCAAAGATTGCTCAACACATGAAATAATCATAGAAACAGGGCAAAGAAAAACTGAAATTATTATTTATTGTCATTGATACAGAATAAACCATTAATAAAACACAGTTCTTTTGAGACTCTGTAAGTCTAAGCTGGTTTGGAATTCAGTATTCGTCTAGGCTGCTCTCAAAGTTAGGATGGTCTTCCTTTCATAATGTCCCACGGACTAGGATTAGGGGTAGGAGCTACTACACTCATCTCAATATCATTGTTAAATAAAAGCATCAATTCATGAGCTGAAGAACCCAAGTAACTCCATGCAAATCACTGTGCATTCAATATTTTTGACTAGAAACAAAGTTGGTTGAGAACAATATGATCATTATTATCTGATCTCTGCAATCCTTCAGATTTTAATACTTTCATTTAACATATTACTGGAAAATAATAGGCAGATTATTTAGTCAAGAAAGAGAAACATAGCATCTAAATTATAGGTAAAGAAATAAAAACTTCTCTGTAAAATGGACAGCAATATGACATCATATGTAAAACAAAAACGAGGGAAAGCAAAGAATCTGCTAAAACAGTGAGATTTTACAAATCTGTAATATATAAATGAAATCAACACACAAATATTACTTGAAATTATAAATACTAGTGATGAGTAATGCTGACGTAAGATAAAAATACATGAACTTTGAAGTGGTAAGAGTAAAAAACTTAATAATAAATGCAGAAAAGTTTAGAGACAAGTCCATTGAAACCAACAAAAGATCAATGAAAGAAAAAGAAACAGAAACACATCATTCCTACACTCATGAATTGGAGTACAGTTATTTATTTATTTATTTATATATTTATGTATGTATGTATTATTTGTTTATTTATTTGGCTTTTTTTTAAAGACAGGATTTCTCTGAAGTTTTGGAGCCTGTCCTGGATCTCACTCTGTAGACCAGGCTGGCCTTGAACACACAGAGATACCTTGCCTCTGCCTCCTGAGTACTGGGATTAAAGAGTGTGCAACCACTGCCCAGCTGAGGACAGTTATTTTAAAGAAGCTATACAAACCAATCCACAAATTGTATGTAGTCTATAACAAAATTGCTGTGTTTTTTTTTCTGCAAAGAAAAAAAATGAAGAAAAGAAAATCTGTGTAAAAGTCATATGATTTTGACACCTCATAGGAGCGAGTTATCTTCTTCAACCATGTGTTCCCCAAGGATTGCAGTTAGCTGATCAGGAATGGCAGGAAACCCCTTTACCTACTGAACCTTCTCTACCCATAAAGAAGCATTTTATTGTCTTGGTGATTCTAACACTGTGGTAATGACTTGAATATAAAAATGAACCATTAGGACAGAATAGACTTCCCCGAAATAATCTCTAGATAATAATGCTAAAAAGGTTTTTTGATATTACTGCCAAAAATGTTAAATGAAAATGATTATTCATTTTAAAAAATGTTCTTGGATAAATCAGATATCCATAAATTAACAGAACAAAGAATTACAGTGTATTTCAAACCAATGAAAATTGGCCAAACATAAAAACAAGGGCCTAAACTACGATACTCTTAGAGAGACTTAAAGGGAATGATTTACAGCATAGGATTTCACAGCGGTGTCTGTAATATGTCCCTAGAAGTACAAATAGCAGAAAAAAAAATGCTTATTAAATTGATTATACTAAATGTAGTAACACCTATGTAAAAGGAGACAGATTCAATGAAGTGAAAAGATCACCTATAGAATGGGAACAATATGTCATTTATCTGATACAGCATTACCCTCAGAAATCAACAACAACAAAATTAACTTAACTAAAACTTTAAATAAACTATCCTCAAAGGAAGTCTAGAACCATTAAACACAGGAGAAAACTGTTCTGTATCACTAGTCATTTGGGAAGTAGAAACCGACAAGAAGAGCACACATCTTGTGTTCTATTACAATGACTATTTCTTAACAAATTAAAGAAAATCATAAGCACGGTTGCTGCTTGTAATAAAAAAGCGGGCTGCATTCCTGGCATGCAGCTAGCTTATATCCCGAAATAACAACACACAAATTGTACTCATTTAAACACTGCCTGGCCCATTAGTTCTAGCCTCTTCTTCGCTAATTCTTACATCTTGATTCAGCCCATTTCTAACAGTCTGTATTCACCACAAGGTCATGGCTTAACAGGAAAGATTCAGCATGTCTCATCTGGTGGCTGGCTCGATTGTGGCTCTCTCTGACTCTCTTTTCTTCCTCCCAGAATTCTGTTCTGTTTTTCCTGCCTATCTGAGTTCGCCCTATCAACTAGGCCAGGGCAGTCTCTTTAATTAACCAATGAAAGTAACACATAGACAGAAGACCCTCATACACCAGCTGCTGGTAAAAATATAAAGTGGTTCATTTGTGAAGGGAAACCTATGATGCTTGTTTCACAAAACAAAATCAGGATCACTGTACGATCCAACAACTCCACTAATGGCTTTCACTTCTGACTCCAAACAATTGAAACCAAAATATATGAAGGATTTGTACCTCTATATTCATAGCATCAGTATGCACAACAGCTAAAATGTGGAATCAAGCCAAACTTATGTAGACTATAGAACATAAATGCAATGGGACATTCAGACAGAGAGAAGGAATTCTGATATATGATGCAATAAGCCTTGATGACATAGAGGACATCACAGTAAGTAAAGTAAGTCAATAAAAATACAACTGCATGTCTCTACTCATTCCAAGTACTAAGCTTAAAGAAATTAATACAGGAAGAACATAGCGTGGTAATTTTCAGGACAGAGAAAAGAATAATAATGAGTTATGGTTTAATAGTCCTAGGGTTCAGCTTGCCAAAAGGAAATTGGATAGCGGAAGTGACAAATGGTTACATAAAAAGTCAGGATGGTCAAATGGCACATTTCATGTAATAGATTATAAATCATAATTAAGAGTGCAATTGGGGTTAATAGCCTGAGTATGAATGTAGTAGTTGCTTATGAAAAATTAATTTTTCCCAGAGAAGTTGCAACATTCTTCATGATGAAGAAGCACTTCCCCCAATTCACGAACAAAAATAATAAATAAGAATGAACACATGGGTTTTATTTGTAGATTTAAAAATAAATATTGATTAAGAGAAGCTTAAAATTCCATTCATATTTAATGAAAGCTGGGCTTTTGAGGAGTCTATACATTTAATACAAAAACAGAGATGTGTTTGCAGCTGGGGATCAGATGGTTTAGTACACTGCTAAGATGACTTGAGTGTGTTAATCTCCATCTTTGTCTGTGGCCAATTGTGAAAGGAACTTAGTATGTTGTGATGAATAAAATAATAGGATCCTAATGCTAAGTGATTTCCACAAATGGCTTTGATGCACAATGACTGACCACAAAACCAGGAGCAGAAATAACATGAAAAATAGAGCAATGCAGCTGAAAGAAAGAAAGAAAAGATAAGAGAACTCTAGATGCTGCCAACGATGGAATTATTGGAAATAATTTTCACAAGGAGGTAAAAGACAAAAACTTAAACTGCCTGAACCCAATACTCTAATATATATATATAATATAATATAATATATATTATATATAATTATATATTATATAATATTATATATATATAAATAAAAAGCAATTAAGAACAACAGACTGTCTTTAATTTTAAAAAAATGTAAATCTCCGTGAATAATTTTAGTACAAGCTTCAACTCAGATGAACTCAGAAAAATCAAACTTGGAGCCAGGGGTAGGAGCAAATTAACTCTCAGAATGATACAGAATGGAAAGACAAAGATGTTGGCCCCTGTATGAAGAACTATGCCTGCCTTTGGTAAGGTGACACACCACTTTAATTCCAGGATTTAGGAGGCAGAAGCAGCTGGATCTCTATAAGTTCAAGGCTACATTGGTCTAAATAAAGAGTTTTAGACAAGCTAGAATTACATACTGAGATGCTATCTCAATAAAACTAACAAGTTAACAAAAACAAAATAGGGAGTTTTGAATGTGATACAAGTCATTAGACTCCTGTGACTTTCATTTTTTTTTTTTTTTGTACAGGATAGTTTCTCAGCAAATGAGACATTTCCTCAATGCCCCACCTTTCTCTGTTCATAATTCTAAGGCACATTTTATGAAAGAGCAAACTGTTTTTCATATAAATATAGGAACCCCTTTCTGATTTCCTCCATCTTCAGTCTTCAGTGTCTACTACAGTGAGGCACATAATACAGATGCAATTCTTTACTGTAGACTTCGACCATTTGGAACATACAAAGGAAAAATAAACACATATAGGAAGGAAAAATCAAGTCCTTCACATCCTTTGAGGATTTGCCATTAAGTGGATTCTGATGTCTTTTCAGGTAAATTAAAATATCTAGATTCTTTTACTTGTTTGTGTTTACATTTTAAAGGAAAATACATGAAGAAAAGACAAGCATTCAGTTCAAGAGTTATTAGGACATGAATCATAATTCGAACATATATTTAGGTAACTGAAATATGTAGGTTATTTTAGATGCCCACCAAATGTATCTCCTCCTAGTAGTAAGCCTCATCTTTTCTCCAAACAATGACTGTCCTCATCAATGAGGATGACTTTTTGCTATACCCATACTTTTGTCCCATCAATAGGAATCTTTTAACATAGTCTGCATTCTATCCATTGCTCTGTTCTGATGGAGGAAGGTCATTGGCTAATAAAGGAACTGCCTTGGCCCATTTTATTGGTTAGGACATAGGTAGGTGGAGTAAACAGAACAGAATGCCGGGAGGAAGAGGAAGTGAGCTCAGACTCAGCAGAGACGCCATGCCCCACTCCCGGGCAGACACACGCGATGAAGCTCCGACCTAGAATCTTCCCGGTAAGACTGGTGCTCACAGATTATTAGAGATGGGTTGATCGGTATATCAGAATTAGCCAGTAAGGGCTAGAACTAATGGGTCAGGCAGTGTTTAAAAGAATACAGTTTCCATGTAATTATTTTGGGTAAAGCTAGCCGAGCAGGCGGCTGGGGTGTTGGGGACGCAGCCCCGTCACCCTTATTACTACACTGTTCTTGAGAAAGGAAAGCAGAAATGTTTCTGTATAGTCATGAAGTTCCTAGAGATGGCACTTCTAAGTCAGTGAATAACCAAACTCATCTGAAATTAACTGGTGTTTATTGTCTTGGTGTGATAATCAGTGGAGAAGCAAGCATGAAGATTTAGACAAAAATTACAAAGTCATTTCACAGCAGTGGACAAGGAAGACACCAAAAGTATCTTAACTTTGTTGCAAATATAATTACTTGAGTATATTGGGAGTTTTCTCTCTCTTTAAAAATAACTTCAGTTATAATTATGGGCATGATGTGTGAGAATAGTCAGTGGGTAAATCCTCATCTTTAACTGGTCTACTTACATTTACCATTTTCAGTTTTAAACTCTTGATAGGGAATGATATTTCAAAGATATTATTTTTTCCATTGCTGTGGATTTTTATAATTCTTAAAGTCTCTTCACCACTTTAGGAATAATCATTAGCATGACGCACATATTTTGTGCAGTCCTGACTTTGGTCTCACATACTAGTTTCTTGTCTCCTAGCCCTACACCTTTGATGTTCAAGTCCTTTTCCTACTTGGTTCTAGGTACTGTATTTGTTCATAAAAATTCCGTCTTGTGTTTTGCTTTTAGCCATTTCTTTTTTGTTAATTCATATATATTAACTTGAAAATCCCATGTTCTTTTCCCCCCAGAAAAGCCATTATCTTCACTTATTGTAGAAACCTTTATATGAATATTAACATTTTATTTGGCATTTCTTTAATAACTACACTTTCTAGTCTAAAATCTCTAAAAATTTAAAAATCACAGTGTGTAGGTGTGTGTGTGTGTGTGTGTGTGTGTGTGTGTGTGTGTGTCTGTGTGCAATGTGTTTGCTGCAAGACAGGAACCAGTGCCATGGTGCATGGGTGGAGCTCAGAAGACAAATTTATGGAGTTATTTCTGGCCTTCCACCTTTATGGAGGTTATGATGATTTAATATGAGTTTCAGGCTCACATTGGAAGTCCCTTTACACACGTTGCCATGCCTCCAACCAACACACACAAGGATTTTTTTAATTTGGGTATTTGCTTTTTGACTATTTGCCTTCTTTGTTAGTGCATAAACTCTATAAAAAGGTAAGTCCTTCTTTACTCTTGTTTTGAAGCGTGTCACAGAGAGGTAATTCACTTATTTTTGTCAATCAATATGTCAATAAGAACCTGAATCTGGTGAATTTTAACTCATTTTCTTTGATTTATACAGCATGTTAAGGTACTGTTTACTTATGAACATTCAAAAATATTCTATAGATTCATCTTCAAGATACTCCAAGATTATTTTTTCAAAAAGGGAGAACTTGTTCCATTGGTTAAATTATGGTGTGGCTATAATTGTCCACATTTTATAGTAGTTACATGCCTCACTGTTGTTTGCTGGCCTTTAGTAGTGACTATAGACTCCCTGAGTATATAGCCAAAGGAAATGAAATCACCGTTCAAAATCTTACTGTTATCTAGTGTTATTCCTATACATCTTCAACATGTACTTTGTCTAGTGTCCCATCAACAGATGGAGGAGTAAAGAATTTATGATATATGATGTATACAGTACATAAAATAGATGATTATTCAGAAATAAAAATAAAATGTAATTCCGTCATCTACAGTAAAATGTATGAAGTTCAGGACATCAGGTTAAGTAAATAAGCCAGAAAATGAGGCAAATTTCTTGTGTTCGTTTATATGTTGAAACTAAAAAGTCAACCTTAAAGTAGAATTGTGTTTAATAGTAATTGGGGAGGGTATTGGGGAAAGAAAGAATGACAATGCAAGAAGCATGGCAAGATAAGATCAATGCACACCCTATTCATAGGCAAGAATATAACATCAGTTACCACTAATGGATGAAACTAACATGTAATAATAAAGTTTTTAATTATAAATCCATTGGCGCTATGAAGTTTTGGGGTTGCATTTGACACAGGTGGTTGCATAAAAAGGGATCACAAAAGATGAGTTTACATGGAGAATAGAGTATGGGGGAGTGCAGTGAATGAGGCAGAGGTTGGACATTAGGAATCATCTCCAACAAAAGGCCCAAAAAGAATTAAAGTATGAAGATAACAGGAAGAATGTATTTTCAACCAAGAGAAGTGTGGTGTAAAAGAAATCATTTAAAAATACAACTGCCTCATCTTACCTTCTTCATATCTTCATAGCTCAGAAACATAATATTGAAGTCATGTCTGTGTTCATACCAGCCTCTTATGTGGTCAAACCAATTGCTTCCTACCACTGGGGAGAAAAGTAACAAGTGAGAATGCCAAGCTGTGTGTCCATGTAGTGGACAAGAAACTCTGTGCCTCCTTTTCTGGCTTGAAACTTTTAGAAATAAAACAGATGGCCTGAAATGGATATTCATATCCCTATTTAAAATGTTTAGTGGTTTGATGAAACAATTACCTGACATTCATAGAAACCAGTCTATATAATGTTTGTTCAGGATTATAAAAGAAATAATTGAGAAATAAAGGGCCTGAGGTTGCAGGTGGCTTTAAGGCACACTGGTTCTTTTTCCTACTTCTCCACAGAGGTCATATGTCTCTGTTTTTTTCTTATTCACTGTCTGCAGTGGTACAGAACCTGAATATCATCTTACAAGCAAGATAATGCTCTTGTACCTATAAAGATTGGTTACATGTTTTGGTTTAATACAATGCTGATTGGCCAACATCCAGGCAGGAAGTATAGGTGGGGTGACCACACTAGGAGAATTCTAGGAAGGGGAAAAGCAGAGATAGTCATCAAACAGAGGAGGCAAGATGAAAATGCTGCACTCAGAAAAGGTAACAAATCATGTAGTTAAACATATAGAAAAATTATGGATTAATTTAAGTTGTAAGAGCTAGTTAATAATAAGTCTGAGCTAATAGGACAAACTGTTTATGTAATTAGTATAAGCCTCTGTGTTTTTTTGGTGGGGGTGGACTGAATGACTATGGTTCCACGTAGGACAGAAACTTCTGCCTTAGTGATGAGCCTCTTGCCTTAATTAATCCACCTATGTAGTAGAATGTACAATTCCAGAGCTTCATTATAAAGCCATACACAGGCTCATGCAAAACATACAATAACCCTTAGCATCTTCTCTGACAGAATGGATTATATTATCTTTGCCACTAGTTGGAAGGAATTGATAGAATATCTGTAAACCAAAATAGTTCCCAAATGACATGCCTTTGTAATCCTGAAAATCCTCAAGTGGTGCATAAACAAAGAAAACTCAGTTGTTAGCGCATAGAGTTGACAACCAATTGTCACTAGAGATAAGTTCTATGTGTTTTTTGTTTGTCTGGTATTGTTTTGTTGTTGTTGTTGTTCTGGTATTTTTTTCTTGTTCTTTCTAAAAAGAAGTGCCATGCTCCACTCTTTAAATTATGTACTGTAAGTCTAAGAATTTGGTTTACTGGTTCCTTTTGTGTAATTAATTTCATTCTGGGTCGATGAATTAGTACTTACCTCTTCCATCTAGAAACGCTTGCATAAATGTTTCTAATGTATTTGAGGCTTCAGGTTGACACAACAAATTTGAAAAATGAAAGTAGGAGGTCAAAACATCTTTCGGGTTTCTGTAGATATAAAGAATCTGCAGATAGAATTATGGAATTATTTCTTTAAGCAAATCTTGGTTATGCTTATAAGTTTTTAAATACAATTTCATGGTATTCAATAGTGACAACAAGCATAATTATTTCTTCTAGTCTTTGAGCTGTAGAAAGTTAAATGGCTATTTATTTATATTTTGGTATTTCAAAGAGAACTATAATAAACAACCTTTCTCTATTGCATTTCATGTTTAAGGATGTAGTTCAAAAAGAGTGCAAGATCATGATGTGTACTCCCACTGAAACAGTCTACCTGATGTAATGGGAGCTCAGCAACTTCAGCTGGACCTGGAAGGAACAAGCATAGATCCAAACCAGTCCCTCTGAATGTGGGTGACTGTTACATGGCTTGGGCAGTCTATGGGATCACTGGCAGTGGCAACAGGATTTATCCCTACTGCTTGTCCTGACTTTTTGGGAACCTATTCTTATTAAATGGATTCCTTGCTCAGCCTAGATATAGTGGGAGGGCCTTGGACCTTCCCCAAATCAATGTGCTTTACCCTCTGTGAAGAGTGGTTTGGGGAGGTGGAGTGCAGGGGTATGTGGAGGAATGTGAGATAAAGAGGAAGTAGTAACTTGGATTGGTATGTATAAAGAAAAAAGATAGCTTGTTTTTTTAAGAGAAATAAAAATTAATTTAATTAAAAAGAATGTAGCTCAATTCTCAAAAAGCAATATTATTTTTAATGTTCATAAACATTTGAACAATAATTTGTCTTATGTGATCATAATATATAAAATTTTTAATTAAAAATTTAAAAGTAAAATTCATTACTCATGAGAGTCAATTGATAGATATTATGTGATATAAAAAAAGATAAATCTGAAAACAAAAAACTAATAATCATAATGAAATAACTAGTAATCTATTTATAATCTTCAAATACAAATGAGCTTTTCCTTCATATCTTTCAGAAAAATAATGTAAACATGAGTTAAGAGCATAAGTAGGATAAAAACTCATACATAGAAGCAATAATCTGTGGGTGTCTGTCCACAACATTAGCACCTGGGTATCTAGGGCAGGAGGAAGAGCCCATGCCAGCTTTGGCTACATGAAATACTCTCATAAGGGAAATAAAGTAAGGGCATGAGGAATAGAATAAGAAAGGAAAACTAAAACCCAGAGATTGTATCTCTAGGCTTAACGCAAGGAAACTTTTTTCAAATGTGAATTTATTTAAAAGAAAAATAGGACAGGCCCCACAGACCCCACCTGCACCAGAAGAAACAGGTGAGTATCAGATATCTTGGCTGGAAAGCCCTGCTCTCTAGGCCCTATACTCTGCACTTTCGCAAACCACAGAACCCCCAGGAATCAGGCAGCAGTTATCTCTCCCATCAACCATCCCTTGCTGCAGGACCCACTGGCTGACCTACACATGAAGGGACAGAAACTCCACAGGCCCAAACTGCACCCAGAGAAAAAGGCCCGAACTGCAGCTGGAGGAAGAGCAACCACCAGAACTACAGAACCCACTTGTACCAATTAGAGGAAAAGATGGGTAGAAAGCAGTGTAAGAATAATACAACATAAAGAGCAACAGGGCATCACCAGAAATGAGTGGTTCTACAACAACCAAGTCCGAATATCCCAACACACAGATGAAGCAGAAGAAAATGACCTTAAATATAACTTTCTGAAAATGATAGAGGCCCTTAAAGAGGAAATGAAAAGTTCCCTTAAAGAAATGGAGGAAAAAGAAAACAATAACCTGGAAGAAATCAATAAATCCTTTTTTTAAAAAAAGTAAAGAATACCATGAAAGAACAACCAGACAAGTGAAAGAAACAGTCCAAGACTTGGAATTTCAAATAGAGGCAATACAGAAAACACAAACTGAGGGAATTCTGGATGTGGAAAAACAGTGTAAATGAACAGGAACTACAGGTGCAAGCTTAGACAATAGTATGAAAGAGATGTGTAGTAATAGGAGCGGCGGGGCTGCGTCCCCAACACCCCAGCCGCCTGCTCGGCTAGCTTTTGCCCTGAAATAACAACACACAAACTGTATTCATTTAATCACTGCTTGGCCCATTTCTATCTAGCCTCTTCTACGCTAACTCTTGCACCTGGACTAGCCCATTTCTAATATTCTATGTAGCACAGCTAGGTGCGCTTACTGGGAAGATTCTAGCTTACGTCCATCCTGGGTCGGAGCTTCATCGTGTGTCTGCCCAGGAGCCGGGAGCATGGCGTCTCTCTGAGGCGTCTGCTCCCGAGAGGAGAGCTGTCGAGTCTGAGCTTACTTCCTCTTCCTCCCAGCGTTCTGTTCTGTTTACTCCTCCCACCTATCTTCTAACCAATGAGGGCCAAGCAGTTTCTTTTTATTTAACCAATGACCTTCCTCCATCAGAGATGGAAGAGGGAATCTCAGGCACTGAAGACACAAGAAAGGAAATTGATTCATAGGTCAAAGAAAATGTTAAATCTAACAAATTCTTAGCACAACCCCCCCAAAATTCCCCTTGTCATGTATTAATCAAAACACTAAACATACATAATAAAGAAATTATACTAAGACCTGCAAAGGAAAAAGGACAAGTATCATATTAAGGCTGAACTATCAAAATTACTCCAGACTTCTCAATAGAAAATCTGAAAGCAAAGAGGTCATTGGCAGATATTATGCAGACACTAAGAGATCATGTATGCCAGCCCAGGCTGGTATATGCAGCAAATTTCTCAATCACGATAGGTAGAGAAAACAAGATATTCCATGACAAAGCCAGATTTGAACAATAACTAGCCACAAGTCCAGCCCTACAGAAAGTACTAAAAGAAAACTCCAAACAAAGGAAGCTAGCTGTACCCACAAAAACCACAGGTAACAGGTAACCTCATATCAGCAAGCCCCAAAGAAGGGAAGCATACAAACACGCCCACCACCACCAAAGTCAAACAGGACAGCAATTAACAATCACTGTTCATTAATATCTCTTAATATGAATGGTCTCAATTCAGTTATGAAAAGAGACAGGGTATCATAATAAATACAAAAACAGGACCCATCCATTGCTGTACGAAAGAAACACACCTCAACCACAAAAACAGTGATTCCCTCAGAGTAAAGGTTAGGAAAGGATTTTCCAAGCAAATGGGCCAAAGAAGCAAGTGTATGTAACTATCCTAATGTTTAACAAAATAGATTTTAAACTAAAATTAATCAAAAGACATGGAGAAGGACATTTAGCTCATGTCAGTCTAGTGCGAGCTCAGGGACTGTTGACTGACAGATGAGAAACCTGCATGGGACTGAACTAGATTCTCTACATGTAAGTGACAGTTATGTGGTTTGATCTGTTGGAGGGGCCCCTGGAAGTAGCAACAGGGCCTATCCCAGGTACATGAATCTGCTTTTTGGAGTCTGTTCCCTATAGTGGGATACCTTACTTAGGATCAAGGGTAGAGGCTTGCTCCTTCCTCAAGTTAGTATTCCAGACCTTGTTGATTTCTGAAGGAAGGTCTTACTACCTCTGAGAAGTGGATGGAGAATGAGGATGGGATAGGTGGAGGACAGGGAAAGAGGATAGAGGGGGAACTGGGGCTGGTATATAAGGATGAAAAGTAATTTTTAATAATAATATGAAAAAATAGCAAGAAAAATCAATGTTTGATAACACTAAAATTAAGAATGTTGCTGATGAAAACCCACATGAGAAAAGCAATGAGGATGAGCTAAAAATAGATTCGTATCTAGAAGTTATAGAAAACAAACTGACCAGAAGAATGTAATTAAACATTGGGCTAATGATAGACTCTTTTCACACAGTCAAACATCATGATGGCCAATAAACATCCAACATTGGCACTCCCATTATGAGGATGAGGATGCAAGTTAACATACATTTGAGACACCTTTTCCTAGCTGCCATGTTGATAAACATCTAAAAGTCTGATATGTCAAGTTACTAGGGAAACACTAAGAAGTCATCTATTGTGCATTTCTGCAAGAAAAGACAAATACACTTTCTTCAGAAATACTGCACCACCTTTGTAAGTGGAGAACTCTGGTCACTGTGGCTCTGCAGCTCTATTCATGGGTGTGGGTTCTAGGGAAGCTGCTGGGAGAGTACCAGGAGACACTCATGATTGTTCATAGCAGCTGCATCACAGTGGCAAAATACTGGAATAGACTAATTATTCAGTACTTAAAGAAAGCATTCCATGGGTAGAGTAAGTCACTAAACTCTATGACATACTTTGACTTTTTTGTTCTTGAAAACTTTTGGCACTAAATAATACGGGAGGTGGGTAGAAAAGATACGAGGCGATGGCCTTTTGGCAAAGTCCACATTACGAATATTGTACTCAAAGAATAGTACTCTGTTTGTGGTTTGGATGTTTTCAGTGTTGTTCCTGTGGCCCTCAAAATAAATCAGGCTGAGGATCTGTTGTGTCCAGATGGTACCTGTAAGAACAAATAACAATCCCGTTTTCAATGCTGAAGTAGGTTTTTAATAATGAATACCAACAGTAATGTATCTGTTTTACAAATAATTTGGAGCTCTCTTTTCCTTTAGCACCCCAGGGATGCTTAGACATGCCCCTTTTTCATTTCGCTTTTTCTGCTTTGAACACTCAAGTCAGTAAGGCTGAACTCTACAACTCTTTGTTCCTTTCTCACTTACAAAGATGATAGTGATAATCCAGATGATTCTTGTAGTGTCTGTGAGTTCTATGCTTCATGTTGATTCCTTTCATTAATATTTAACTACTATTGACATATAACATTTGCAGATATTGACAGGTAAAATGCAGTATTACTACATGAAGATACATACAGTGTGGTCAGATCAGACCAGAGATAGTGGCATTTCTGTCTCGCTGACAGTTTTTTTCTGTTTGGAGCCTTCTAGCTTATTTATTAATTTTCATAAGATATATGGCAGATTACAGAATGCCACTTTATTTCTGTTTACGGGCAACACTGACTCATTTTGGAAATTACTTCATTATTTGCTTATATTTTAGAACTGAAAAATACTAATAGAATTAATATTTCCATTTTCTACTCCTTATCTTGCTTTATACTCTCAAATACTTCTTGCCATATTCCTAGTAATTGATCATAGCACACCTGTAGAAAGAAGAAACCAAAGATTTCAGTGTTATTGACATTTGGTCTCTGGACTATTAGATCGTCATACAATGGAAGTATTTGGAAAATACATGCAAAATTTCAATTTTATTCCTTTTAAGAATGGATGCCATGTGATCAAATACTGTCGTGCTTAGGTTTAGCCTTAATTATTAATGGATATCCCAGATAATTCATTGGTGGCAGTATAGATTTGATTAATCCATAATAATTAATGGGATTCCAGATAATTCACTGGTAGTGGTATATATTGGATCAACCAGTCACTACTCCCAGTGAGGAGTTATGGTGCACCATATGAAGCAGTGCCTGAAATCTGGAAAGAGCTGATCATGCCAAGACATCCCAGACTCCAGGGTTTCTGACAATGAATGTGCCAATATCCTGTGTGTCACAATATGAACACTCATCGCCTATTTCAGTCTTTCTGAAGACCTCCAGAAGCACCCAGCATCTCATCAGCATCTGAGTTATATAGTTATTATCTACAGTGAACCAGGGACTGCCTTACAGGGTCCTCCAAGTTTTGTAGCACATTAAACATCACAAAGACAGAAAGCAAAGTAGGATTTGATACAAACAATTTTTGCAATGCATCCTTATTTACTGAAATGTTTAAATATGGATACAAAATCTTATTATTTACATGGACAGTGGGGGTGGGGTGGGGATGTTAATCTTAACACCTATAGCTTTACTATGTAGTCTGTGTTAACCACTGAAAAAACTTACACTAAGACTTGTAAGTTTCACCTTCTGCTGAAGAAGAAGTACCTTTACAAAAGTAACTTCAGTTCATCTTCATGTCCAACAGAAAACAGGAGTCAAACGGGAGTGGTTGTGCTTGCTTGTCCTGATTAGCTTCACAAACCTCAAGGCTTCTACACTTCTAGGAAGCCTCACTGCTTTAAGACTTTCTTTTTTTTTACTATTTTTAAGAATTTTAAGTACATTACAACTGTCTTGGTAATCTTGACAACTGAATTGCATGCATTGGAAATTTAATCATTGTCTGAGATAAAGTCTCTACATAATAAAGCATGTATCTTTTACAGAAAAGGTTTTTCATTATCAGACCTGTTCAACAGGCTACGGAAACATGTCATCATTTACCAATAAGCTGTTGCTGGCTTCATATTTGATTCGCACTCTCCAGCATTTTTCCACAATAAATTACAATATATACATGGCAAGTGTTCTTATCCATAGAGACTTGTGATTTATTTACTTTTTGACCATACATTGTTCTAAAGTATAATTTGCTGTGATTACAGATACTGATGTCTGATGGAATTTAGGATATTCATGGAGACAAATCATTGGACTCCTATGAGGGGTTATCTAGATTAAGTTCGTCAAGTTGGACTGCAGATGGAAGTTGACAAGGAACCTTCAGCTGCCATTGGGACTTCTTCTTCAACATGATGATGTATTCTGGTGCAGCAGTGAGAAAAGAAACTAATATTATTAAAATGACAGTGTGTGGAAAGTAGAATGTTTACACTTATTATCAAACCAATATACAGGGTGGTGATGGAGCCCAACTTTAACCCCAGCACTTGGGAGGCAGAGGCAGATGGATCTCTGTAAGTTTGAGGCCAGCCTTGTCTACAACAGTAAATTCCAGGACAGGATCCTACACGACAGAGAAACCCTGACTTGAAAAAACAAACAAAATAAACAAACAACAAAAAAACAAAAACAAATTCCATATGGCCTATTTATGCCACTCACCAGATTTCGGGTATGTGACTATGAAGACATCATCATCTCTAATTTCCTGATTGTCCATGTTTTCCACTATGTTCATTTTAACTAAAGACCTTTCAAAGTTATAGCCTCTGAAGTTAAGTAAATGTTCACCTTTATTGTCCATATTTATTTACCTAGAAGAAAAAATTATACAATTTTCTTAATTATCATAGTATTTTTCAATACTAAGTAATGCTTTTGAGTGGTCAACATGTACGAAGCATGACAAAAATGTCCTTCACATATTAATATTTTTTACAATAATCAATTACATATCCTAGATTATTTAAATTTACAATAATCTTATGTTACTACATTTTTATTATCACTGTATAATATATGAAGAAACAAACATAGAACAAATCAGGAAGTTAGTAAGATTTTTCTATAATTTCAGATGGGAAAGGTGATCTTAGTTCTAAACATGCAGATGAGGAAATTAGGGTACAGAGAATGCAACCAAGTTTTTCAAGGTTGTTCAGTTGATCATCTTACAAAAAAGACAGCAAACAATTGGGGCAGAGTATGTGTTTGTAACTGAAGAGGTTTTTTTGTATAATAAATTTTTATTCCTTATTTAGGGGCTGTATTATACAGCCATAATTCTGAGCAACCTTCAGAGCACAATTTGTACCTGTCACACGGAAGGTGGTCATCTAACCTTTTGAGAAAACCAGACCTTATCTTAACCAAAGGGTTAGAATATGCTAATGTCACTCTGAGACTTCTATGGTAATTTAAAAGGTTGCCTGGGAAGAGGTGGTAATTCAGTCTATGTGAGAGAGGAGCAATAGTTGCAGATGTGACCTAACTCATTTTCCCCTGCTACCCATAAAAAAAGATGCTAAGGGAACTTCCCCCTAGTTTACCTTTTGATATGAAAGTTGTTTAGATAATAAACACAACATGGGTGATCTTCAGGATTTGAATGAACCCTGAGACTCTCTCCTGATATTGCCACGTGAACTGTTTATATTCCCATGTCTCCACTCTGGTTCAAGAAATAATTTATGCTTGGTCTGGGCCCTGACATAGTGGTATCCAATGTGGGGCTGATCGTTGAACCCTAAAAATCACTGAAGAAGTGACCAGACATATGGAGGAGAACATGAGTATTCCATGAGGAAATTTCACCACAGGTAGTGAATGAGTAATGAACACTCAGAAATGAAGAATAAAATATAAAGAAGCATAGAATAAAACAGGACAAAAAATGGGAATAAAAAATTTGTAAATATATTGAAATATGGGTGAAGGAAGAAGCAATCAAATAGCTATACTGTTGATTGGAGCTATATTAAAGGACAGAAAGAGCAAGAGTACAGCAACATCAGATACAAGAATTTTTAGAATTTATAGAGCAGCTATGTCCTTGGTTTTCTGAGTACAGGACTTTAAAAAGAAATTAGGATAAAGATTCAACAATATTATTGTAATTGTGGACCAGAAAGCTTCCCTGTAGATACACTTTATTTCTGGATCCTAATACAGGAAAGGTTGGACTAAAATCCCATACAGCAGGACATACTTCCCTCTAAGTCAGTTAGAAGGGAGACAATACCCTCTGCACCACAGGAAGAGTTGCAAGATGCTGTTACAGAACTGAGTGTTTACAGTCAGTCAGAGCCTAATGAATTAGAGAACTATGAAGAGGAATCTTCATCTCCCTTGTTAATAACCAGCAATGCCGAGAGACAAAAAAAATGATAATGAGGATCAGAAGGAGCTAAGGCTTGATAAAGTTGGTAACCTCACTATAGCAGAGACGAAAAACTCTGCTGATCCAGGACTCTTGCCAGAAGAGTAATTCTCTTCCTAGCATAATAACTGGTTTAGATTCACCTATGGTGAATCAAAGAGCTCTGAAGGTTATGCAAATTCCATATAATAGTAATGAATCTCCTTTATAAGCTTGTATCCAAGACGACACTAAAGAGGGGAAGAGATGCAAGAAATTCAATTGTATTTCATAATAGAACAAAAAGATGCTTAAGGAAATTTTCTTAAGATACACACTCCCATTTAAGTTACTTGTCATTTAAGTTACTCAAAGAATTTAAAACTGACTGACCTCAGTATCCAATGGCCCCATTTACCCAGATGCTATTAGAAAATATAGCAATAGACGCTCTGAAGCCACGAGATTGGAAGCAGATAGCCAAAGCTTGCCTGTCAGAAGGAGACTATCTATTGTTGAAAACCAAATTTGCAGAGCAATGTCAGGCCACAGCTGAGAGAAACAGAGCTCAGCAGATTCTTATTTCCTATTAAATGCTGGCAGGTGAGAGACCTTATACAGGGGCAGATCAGCAGTTAAGACATTGATGTGGCAGCATATGTTCAAATGTGTGCAGCAGCCAGGAATGCCTGGAATAGACTTCCATTGTGAGAAGAACAGATTCAGAAGTTGTCTAGTGTGAGATAGTGACCAGATGAATTATTTCAGGACTTTGTTTCCAGAATAACACAGGCATCTATTAAGTTGCTTGGAGACACAGAAGAAGGCTTGTTCATAATCAACTAGCCTTTGTGAACACTAATGCTGTATGTAAGGCTACTCTAAGACCTTTTAGAAAGCAGGATATCATAAGACATTATATCTGAATTTGCACAGACATTGGCCAGTTGTATACACAGGGAATGGCTATAGCTGCTGTGTTGCAGAGAAAGACAATTAATGACATCCTATCCCAGAAGAGAGATCTAGGCCTAGGAAGAATGCAAGCTACAAGACTTCCTGGAAGCTGTTTTGGATGTGGTTTTCTGGAGTATCAGGACAGACAACATCCCAATAGGAGAGTAAACATGAGGACAGAAAGAGGACTAGGGATTATGTAGGATATGCAGGGGAGAAAAACATTGGACTAGTGAGTGCATATCAAAAAGAGACAATCTAGGAAACTCTCTTTCAGGAAATGGATGCAGGAGCCGGTCTCGGAACCTGAGACAAAATTATGGGGCAATCCAACAACCTGTTCATCCACAAGAAAATCCATTCAGAACCTTTTCAGAGCAACCCCAGGAAGCACAGGACTTCACCTCTGTTCTTCCATATGCACGGTTCTGACACCTGAATTGGGGATGCAAGCTCTCCCTACTGTTGTTTATGGGCCCTTACCAAAGGGCACTGTAGGTATGTTACTGGGAAAAAAGTTGGACTATCTATGTTATTGTTGCTCCTAGAGTCATTTATGCTGATTTTGAGGGAGAGATCAAGATGATGACTCACTCACCAAGTGGAGTTTCTGTAGTAAAAACAGGTTAAGAGGCTTGCAAAATTAATTTTACTTCCTGATATGCAAATCAAAAATCAGATAAAGAAAGATAAGAGAGGAAAAGATGGATTTGTTTCATCTGACCACAATTGGCTACAAGCCAAAGGTCCTCAAAGACGACAACTCACTTACTTTACAAATGGAAAAAAAAAAATATCTAGTCTTCTATATCCTGGCACAGAAATTTCAGTTATAACTGCTAGCCATTGGCCTTCTAAGTGGCCAAAGACAGAGACTAAGACACATCTACAGGGAATTGGTCATACCTGAAATCCTGATCAAAGTAGTAATGAGCTGCAATGGAAGAATGGAGACTGCCATGAAAGACCTTTCCAGCCATATATTTTTCTTCATTAACCAGTAAATTTATGGGGGCGAGATATTATGACCAGAATGGGGGTATATTTACATTCTTCCAGCAAGCTGTTACAAATCAAATGTTTCAATAAGGGTTATTACCTAATCAAGGTCTAGGCAAGGAAAATGAGGGAAGGATTGATCCTATCATACCGGACAGTAGACCTCCTAGGGCAAGATCAGGTATTTTTTTTTAGGAGAGTTCACTGAAAAACCTGCACTCAATGCAGATCTAGACCAGGATTTACAGAAACAGGTCAAGACTTGTAACCTAGTCCAAATTAGGCCTAAGACAGCAAACTCCAAGGAAGCAGAGCAAAGTCCAAGAGTGTTGAGCTACCTCCAGGATCATAGAGTAATCAACGGTGTAGTTAGAACTGTGGCACTAGCTCTACCATAAGGAACAACCATCTCAGTTTTAGATTTATGGACACCTAGAAGTTTAATCAACAAAATCTCCAATAGCCCCAACCACACCTATTAAAGGAAAAGATGAGTAGAAAAGGTAAGAACACATACAACACCACAAAGATCAACACCAGTAAAACCTAAAGACCCTACAACAGCAAGACATGAACAACCAACTAAAGATGAAGCAGAAGAAAATGACCTAAAAATAACTTCAGGAGAATGCTTGAAACAATGAAAGAGGAAATGAGACATTCCCTCCATGAAATGGAGGAAAAGACAAACAAAAAGTGGAAGATATCAGCAAATCCCATAAAAAATACCAAGAGGAGGCGGAGCGGCGGCGCCAGACGCACAGAGGCGGAGCGGCGGCGCCAGATGCACAGAGGCAGAGCGGCGGCGCCAGACGCGGCGGAGTAACACCACATTCAGGAAGAGGCTTTGGGAGACCAGCGCGGCAGCAGACGCAAGCGGCAGGGTCAGGCATGCAATAAGGAGAGCAGATCGCCCTACTACAATCAAATCAAAGAGGTAGGCCTTTGGTTGGCCAGGTCACTGGCAAACGGGGAGCCTGGTCCTGTCCTGAAGACCCTTCGGAGGGGTGAGAGGGTTCTTGGCCGGCGGCAGGAACCAGGAAACAGAGCGAGGGCATTTTGTAAGCGGAGCCCTGGGCCAGCAGGGAAACCTGATCCGGTTTTTATAAGACCCATTAGATAGGATTAATAGGAGGAGAAGGGCAGACGCCAAGGCAAGAACTCACCCAATAATCTGAAAAACAACATGAAAACACCAGAACCCAAGGATCTTACAACAGAAGTATTTGAACAACCTAAAACAGAAGAAGTGGAAAAAATTGACTTTATGAACGCAATAGAGTCCCTTAAACAACATGTAAAAAATGCCCTTATAGAAATGGATGAGAAGTATAACAAAAAGTTTGAAGAAATGAGTAAATATGTACATGATACCCTGGGAAACCAAGATAAAACGATCAAACAGGTAATGGAAACAGTTCAAGAATTGAAAACTGAAATGAAGGCAAGGAAGAAAATACAAACTGAGGACCAGCCGGATATGAAAAATCTAGGTCAACGAGCAGAGTCTACAGAAACAAGCATAATCAATAGAATACAAGAGATAGAAGAAAGAATCTCAGATGCTGAGGACACCATAGAGAAAATAAACGAACAGATCAAAGTAAACAGCAAAGCCAACAAATTCTCAACACAAAACATTCAGGAAATATGGGACACAATAAAAAAACCAAACTTAAGAATAATAGGAATAGAAGAAGGAGAAGAGTCACAGCTCAAAGGCCCAGAAAATATATTCAACAAAATTATGGAAGAAAACTTTCCCAACTTAAAGAAAGATATTCATTTAAATATTCAAGAAGCATACAGAACACCAAACAGACTGGATCAAAGAAAAACATCTCCTCGCCATATAATAATCAAAACACAAAATATACAGGTTAAAGAAAGAATATTAAGAGCTGCAAAGGAAAAAGGGCAAGTTACTTATAAAGGTAAACCGATCAGACTTACACCTGACTTCTCTATGGAAACTATGAAAGCCAGAAGGTCCTGGATAGATGTACTGCAGAAGCTAAGAGAACATGGATGCAAACCCAAACTATTATACCCAGCCAAGCTATCGTTCATTATCAATGGAGAAAACAAGACATTCCAGGATAAGAATAAATTTAAACAATACGTAGCCACAAATCCAGCTCTACAGAAAGTAATAGAAGGAAAATCACAACCCAAGGAATCCAACACTGCCAACACTGCCTATAATAACCCAGGCATCTAGTGACCCTTCACCAGCACATCTCAAAGAAGGGAGACACACAATCTCTACTACCAAAAGCAATAAGAATAACCTGAGTAAACAACCACTGGTCATTAATATCACTTAATATTAATGGGCTCAATTCACCTATAAAAAGGCACAGGCTAAAAGACTGGATATGAAAACAGGATCCAACATGCTGCTGTTTGCAAGAAACACATCTCAACCACAAAGACAGGCACCTACTCAGAGTAAAGGGTTGGGAAAAGGTGTTTCAAGCAAATGGTCCTAAGAAAAAAGCAGGTGTGGCCATATTAATTTCTAACAAAACTGACTTCAAACTAAAATCAATCAGAAGAGACCGAGATGGTCACTTTATACTCATAACAGGAACAATTCGTCAGGATGACGTCTCAATTCTGAATATCTACGCCCCCAATATAAAAGCACCTACTTATGTAAAAGAAATATTACTAGAACTCAAAGCAGACATCAAATCACACACACTAGTAGTAGGAGACTTCAACACACCTCTCTCTACAAGGGACAGGTCAATCAGACAGAAACCTAATAGAGAATTAAGAGAATTATTGGAGGTAATGAAGCAAATGGACTTAACAGACATCTATAGAACATTCCACCCAAATAGGAAAGAATATACCTTCTTCTCTGCAGCCCATGGAACCTTCTCAAAAATTGACCACATACTTGGAAACAAAGGAAACCTCCACAGATACAAAAAAATATCAGTGTCCACCTGTGTCCTATCTGATCACCACGGATTAAAGTTAGAAGGCAACAACAATGCTACCCACAGAAAGCCGACAAACTCATGAAAACTGAACAGTCAACTACTGAACCACACCTGGGTCAAGGAAGAAATTAAGAAAGAAATGAAAGTCTTCCTTGAATTTAATGAAAATAAAGTGACAACATACTCAAACCTATGGGACACAATGAAAGCAGTGCTAAGAGGAAAGTTCATAGCACTAAGTGCCCACTTAAAGAAAATGGAGAATGCATACATTGGGGACTTAACAACACACCTGAAAGCTCTAGAAAAAAAAGAAGCAGAAGCGCCCAGGAGAAGTAGAAGACTGGAAATAATAAAACTGAGGACTGAAATCAACAAAATAGAAACACAGAAAACAGTCCAAAGAATCAATGAAACAAAAAGCTGGTTCTTGGAGAAAGTCAACAAGATCGACAAACCCCTATCCAAACTAATTAAACGACAGAGAGAGAGCACACAAATAAATAAGATCATAAATGAAAAGGGGGACATAACCACAGACAGAGAGGAAATTCAGAGAATCATTAGATCTTACTACAAAAGCCTGTATAACACAAAATTGGAAAATATAAAAGAAATGGACACTTTTTTAGATAAATACCATATACCAAAGTTAAACCAGGACCAGGCGAACAATCTAAACAGACCTGTTAGTCACAAAGAATTAGAAGAGGTTATCAAAAACCTCCCTACAAAAAAAGCCCAGGACCAGATGGTTTCAATGCGGAATTCTACCAGAACTTCCAAGAAGAGCTAATACCTATACTCCATAATGTATTCCACAATATAGAAACAGAAGGGTCATTACCAAACTCCTTCTATGAAGCTACAGTTACTTTGATACCAAAACCACACAAAGACTCAACCAGGAAAGAGAATTACAGGCCAATCTCACTCATGAACATCAATGCAAAAATCCTCAACAAAATACTGGCAAACCGAATCCAAGAACACATTAGAAAAATTATCCATTATGATCAAGTAGGCTTCATCCCAGAGATTCAGGGCTGGTTCAACATACGAAAATCTATCAATGTAATCCACCATATAAATAAACTGAAAGAAAAAAAATCATATGATCATTTCATTAGATGCTGAAAAAGCATTGGACAAAATTCAACACCCCTTTATGATAAAGGTCTTGGAGAGAATAGGGATACAAGGATCCTACCTAAATATAAAAAAAGCTATTTACAGCAAGCCAACAGCTAACATTAAATTGAACGGAGAAAAACTCAAAGCCATCCCACTAAAATCAGGAACACGACAAGGATGTCCACTCTCTCCATACCTCTTCAATATAGTGCTTGAAGTTCTAGCAATAGCAATAAGACAACATAAGGAGATCAAGTGGATTTGTATTGGAAAGGAAGAAGTTAAGCTTTCGTTATTTGCAGATGATATGATAGTATACATAAGTGACCCCAAAAATTCTACCAAAGAACTCCTACAGCTGATAAACACCTTTAGTAATGTGGCAGGATACAAGATCAACTCCAAAAAATCAGTTGCCTTCCTTTACACTAAGGATAAGGAAGCAGAGAGGGAAATCAGAGAAGCATCAACTTTCACGATAGCCACAAATAGCATAAAATATCTAGGGGTAACCCTGACCAAGGAAGTGAAAGACCTATTCGACAAGAACTATAAGTCTTTGAAGAAAGAAATTGAAGAAGACACCAGAAAATGGAAGGACCTCCCTTGCTCTTGGATTGGGAGGATCAACATAGTAAAAATGGCAATTCTACCAAAAGCAATCTATAGATTCAATGCAATCCCCATCAAAATCCCATCAAAATTCTTCACAGATCTGGAGAAGACAATAATCAACTTTATATGGAGGAACAAAAAACCCAGGATAGCCAGAACAATCTTATACAATAAAGGATTGCCTGGAGGCATTACCATCCCTGACTTCAAACTCTATTATACAGCTACAGTATTGAAAACAGCCTGGTATTGGCATAAAAACAGAGAAGTCGACCAATGGAATCGAATAGAAGACCCTGACTTTAACCCACAAACCTATGAGCACCTGATTTTTGATAAAGGAGCTAAAAGTATACAATGGAAAAAAGACAGCATTTTCAACAAATTGTGCTGGCAAAACTGGATGTCAATCTGTTAAAGAATGAAAATAGATCCATATCTATCACCATGCACAAATTCAAGTCCAAATGGATTAAAGACCTCAATATCAGTCCGAACACACTGAACCGGATAGAAGAGGAAGTGGGAAGTATTCTACAGCACATGGGAACAGGAGACCACTTCCTACGTATAACCCCAGCAGCACAAACACTAAGGGCATCATTGAATAAATGGGACCTCCTGAGGCTGAGAAGCTTCTGTAAAGCAAAGGACACTGTCACTAAGACAAAAAGGCAACCCACTTACTGGGAGAAGATTTTCACCAACCCCACAACTGACAAAGGTCTGATCTCCAAAATATATAAAGAAATCAAGAAACTAGACCGTAAAAGGCTAATCAATCCAATTATAAAATGGGGCACTGAACTGAACAGAGAATTCTCAACAGAAGAACTTCAAATGGCCAAAAGACACTTAAGGTCATGCTCAACTTCCCTAGCGATCAGGGAAATGCAAATCAAGACAACTTTAAGATACCATCTTACACCTGTCAGAATGGCTAAAATAAAAAACACCAATGATAGCCTTTGTTGGAGAGGTTGTGGAGAAAGGGGGACACTCACCCATTGCTGGTGGGAATGCAAACTTGTGCAACCACTTTGGAAAGCAGTGTTTCGGTTTCTCAGGAAATTCGGAATCAACTTACCCCTGGATCCAGCAATACCACTCTTGGGAATATACCCAAGAGAGGCCCTATCATACAACAAAAGTATATGTTCAACTATGTTCATGGCAGCATTTTTTGTAATAGCCAGAACCTGGAAACAACCTAGATGCCCTTCAACGGAAGAATGGATGAAGAAAGTATGGAATATATACATATTAGAGTATTACTCAGCAGTAAAAAACAAGGACTTCTTGAATTTTGCATACAAATGGATGGAAATAGAAAACACTATCCTGAGTGAGGTAAGCCAGACCCAAAAAGAGGAACATGGGATGTACTCACTCATATTTGGTTTCTAGCCATAAATAAAGGACAATGAGCTTATAATGCATGTTCATAGAGAAGCTAAGTAAGAAGGTGAACCCAAAGACAAACACATAGTCATCCTCATGAATATTAACCTTCATCAGGTGATGAAAAAAGACAGAGACAGAGGAGCATGGGACAGAAATCTCAAGGTCCAAATCAGGAGCAGAAGGAGACGGAGCACGAGCAAGGACCTCAGGACCGCGAGGGGTGCACCACACACTGAGACAATGGGGATGTTCTATCGGGAACTCACCAAGGCCAGCTGGCCTGGGTCTGAAAAAGCATGGGATAAATCCGGACTAGCTGAACATAGAGGACAATGAGGAATACTGAGAACTCAGGAACAATCGCAGTGGGTTTTTGATCCTACTACACGTACTGGCTTTGGGGGAGCCTAGGCAGTTTGGATGCTCACCTTTGGAGACCTGGATAGAGGTGGGCGGTCCTTGGGCTTCCCACAGGTCAGGGAACCCTGATTGCTCTTCGAGCAGATGAGGGAGGGTGACTTGATCGGGGGAGGGGGAGGGAAATGGGAGGCGGATGAGGGGTGTAGGCAGAAATCCTTAATAAATAAATAAATAAATAAAAATAAAAATATACCAAGAAAAAAACAATCAAACATATGAAAGATACTATTCAAGACTTGAAAATTGAAATAGAGACAATAAAGAAAACAGAAGCTGAGGGAATTAAAGAAACAGAAATCATGAGAAAATGATCTGGAACCACAAATGCAAGCATGAATAGCAGAATACAGGAGATGGAAGAGAGAATCTCAAGCACTAAAGATACAATAAAGGAAATAGACTTGTCAGTTAAAGAAAACATTAAATCTAACAAAAGCTTAACCCAAATATCCAGGTTCAGTTGTATGGAAAAATGATGTGCCTGTATGGGTAAATCAGTGACCTCAGACAGAAGAAAAACTACAAGCTGCCCAACAGTTAGTGCAGAAACAGCTGAATAAGTCATTAAAAAGAAATCAGGAAAGTGGAGCTTGATTCAGGATTTAAAGGAGGTTAATGCAACCATGAAGCCAATGGCAGCATTGCAACAAGCCAATGGCAACATTGCCTCCTGCTACAATAATAACAAAAGGCACCCATAAAAATATTTTATACTTGGGACTGGAAAAAGGCAACCTACTGACTGGGAGAAGATCTTCACCAGCCCCGCAACAGACAAAGGTCTGATCTCCAAAATATATAGAGAACTCAAGAAACTAGACTTTAAAATGCTAATTAACCCAATTAAATGGGGCACTGAACTGAACAGAGAATTCTCAACAGAAGAACTTCAAATGGCCAAAAGACACTTAAGGTCATGCTCAACCTCCTTAGCGATCAAGGAAATACAAATCAAAACAACTTTGAGATAGCATCTTACACCAGTCAGAATGGCTAAAATCAAAAACACCAATGATAGCCTTTGCTGGAGAGTTTGTGGAGGAAGGGGTACACTCATCCATTGCTGGTGGGAATGCAAACTTGTGCAACCACTTTGGAAATCAGTGTGGCGGTTTCTCAGGAATTTCAGGATCAACCTACCCCTGGACACAGCAATGCCACTCTTGGGAATATACCCAATAAAAGCCAGATCATATGACAAGGGCATTTGTTCAACTATGTTCATAGCAACATTATTTGTAATAGCCAGAACCTGGAAACAACCTAGATGTCCTTCAATGGAAGAATGGATGAAGAAAGTGTGGAATATATACACATTAGAGTACTACTCAGCGGTAAAAAACAATGACTTCTCGAATTTTGTATGCAAATGGATGGAAATAGAAAACACTATCCTGAGTGAGGTAATCCAGACCCAAAAAGATGAAAATGGGATGTACTCACTTATAATTGAGTTCTAGCCACAAATAAAGGTCAGTGAGTCTATAATATGATATCCTTTTTTTTATTTTTTTATTTTTATTTTTTTAACCTTTTTTTAATTGAGAAAATGAGAAAAAACAAGTTTCCACCTCCTCCCAGCCTCCAATTTCCCTCCCCCTCCTCCCCCCCTTCACCCCCTCCCCCCTTCCTTCTCCCCCTCCCCCCACTCCTTTCCCCCTCCCTTTCCAGTCCAAAGAGCTGTCAGGGTTCCCTGCCCTGTGGTAAGTCCTAGGTCCTCCCCCCTCCGTCCATATCTAGGAAGGTGGACATCCAAACTGGGTGGCTCCCACAAAGCCAGCACATTACGTAGGATCAAAACCCCTTGCCATTGTCCTTGGCGTCTCATCAGCCCTCATTGTTCGCCATGTTCAGAGAGTCCAGTTTTATCCCATGCTTTTTCAGTCACAGTCCAGCTGGCCTTGGTGAGCTCCCAATACATCAGCTCCGCTGTCTCAGTGGGTGGGTGCACCCCTCGTGGTCCCGACTTCTTTGCTTTTGTTCTCCCTCCTTCTGCTCCTCATTGGGACCTTGGGAGCTCAGTCCAGTGGTCCAGTGTGTGTCTCTGTTTCTATTTCCATCCATCACCAGATGAAGGTTCTATGATGATATGCAAGATATTCGTCAGTATTGCTATAGGATAGGGTCATTTCAGGTTGCCTATCCCCAGCTGCCCAAGGAATTAACTGGGGACCTCGGCTTGGGCACCTGGGAGCCATTCTAGGTTCAAATCTCTTGCCAACCCTAAGGTGGCTCCCTTAACTAAGAATTGTGCTTCTGTGCTCCCCTATCCAACCTTCCTTTATCCCAATCCTCCTTTTTCTCCAAGTTCCCCCATCCTCCCCTTCTCCCTTTTCTCTCCCCAACTCCCCTTACCCCCATCCCACCCCACCCGCAAGATCTCAATTTTCTCTCCGGCAGCTTTGTCTACTTCCCATAGCCAAGAGGATAGCTATATGTTTTTCCTTTGGTTTACCTTCTTACTTAGCTTCTTTAGGATTACCAATTGTAGGCTCCGTGTCCCTTATTTATGGCTAGAAACCAATTATGAGTGAGTACATCCCATTTTCATCTTTTTCCTAAAGAAGCTAAATAAGAAGGTGAACCCAAAGAAAAACATATAGCTATCCTCCTGGGTATGGGAAGTAGACAAGACTGCAGAGCAAAAAATTGGGATCTTGGGGGTGGAGTGGGAGGGGGGTAAGGGGAGATGGGGAGAGAAAGTGAGAAGGGGAGGATGGGGGAACTTGGGGAAAAAGGAGGATTGGGATAAAGGAAGGTTGGATAGGGGAGCAGGGAAGCACATATCTTAATTAAGGGAGCCATCTTAGGGTTGGCAAGAGACGTGGACCTAGAGTGGCTCCCAGGTGCCCAGGGCGATGTCCCCAGTTAGTTCCTGGGGCAGCTGAGAATAGGGAACCTGAAATGACCCTATCCTATAGCCATACTGATGAATATCTTGCATATCACCATAGAACCTTCATCTGGCGATGGATGGAGATAGAGACAGAGACCCACACTGGAGCAATGGACTGAGCTCCCAAGGTCCCAATGAGGAGCAGAAGGAGGGAGAACATGAGCAAAGAAGTCAGGACCACATGGGGTGCACCCACCCACGGAGACAGTGGAGCTGATCTATTGGGAGCTCACCAAGGCCAGCTGGACTGTGACTGAAAAAGCATGGGATAAAACCGGACTCTCTGAATATGGCGGACAATGAGGGCTGCTGAGAAGCCAAGGACAATGGCACTGGGTCTTGATCCTACTTCATGTTCTGGCTTTGTGGGAGCCTTACCAGTTTGGATGTTCACCTTCCTTGACCAGGATGGAGGGGGGAGGACTTTGGACTTTCCACAGGGCAGGGAACCCTGACTGCTCTTCAGACTGGAGAGGGAGGGGTAAAGGAGTGCAGTGAGGGGGAGAGGAGTGGGAGGAGGGGGAGGGAAATGGGAGGCTGGGAGGAGGCGGAAATTTTTTTCTTCAATAAAAAAATAATAATAAAACATATTTTATACTTAAAAGATTGTTTATAAACCATACATTTAGCACCACAAGACTGCAAAAGATTTGCTTTTGGTATCTACTCAGTTAATTTAGGAGAGCCAATGAAGAGATATCAATGGAGTGTCTTACTTTAGCAAACAGTGCCACCTATGCCAGAAGTTTGTAGCTCAGTCTATACAAAATGTTAGACATACATGTTCACAGATTTATATTGTCCATTATATGGATGACAACCTGCTTGCTCGTAGAGACGAAGGAGTTTTACTTGAGACATATGAACTACTACAACAGAGCCTTAGTCATGCAGGCTTAGTTATTAATCCAGAGAAAGTGCAGACGCACCCACCTTTCCAGCATTTAGGTCATATTTTTATCCCCAAAAATAAGACTCAAACAGCAGAAATTAAGAAGGATAGTTTAAATACACTAAATGACTTTCAAAAGTTGTTAGGAAATATCCAATGGCTGAGACCTTATCTATGGTATTTTATGGGAGATCTCGAGCCTCTAAGTGAAATCCTAAAAGAGAATAGTAATCAAATTTCAGCAGACAGCTTTCAGAATCTTCCAGAACAGAACAACAGGTACATTATATTGATTATAGCCAAACATGCCAGGCATGCATTTTACCCACAAAACTAGCTCCTACAATGGTTTTAGGGCAAAACAAGCCACTCTTATGGATGCACCTTCCTGTATCACAACTAAATCTTCATTTTGAAGCAGTAGTATGCTTAGCACAGAAAAGCAGAATAGAATCTAGGAAATATTTTGGCAAGGAAATGATTGTAATCAATGTTCCTTACACTAAGCAATACATTGAGTGGTTATTTCAAAATATTAATTCTTGGGCAATTGCATTTGCTCAATTTCAATGTCAGATTAATAATCATTTCCCAACAGACCATTGCTGCAGTTTCCCCAACTACATTCATTCATTTTTCCTAAAATGGTAGCAAAAGATCCTACAAAGGATGCTTTGTTAATTTTCACTGGTGGCTCTTCTAATGGGATGGTTGCTTATATGATTAATGGTAAAGGACATGCACTGCAGACAGAACCAGCATCAGCTCAAATAGTCAAGCTGTGAACTGTGGCTTTAGTGTTTCAAAATTTTGCAAGTGAAGTGTTTAATTTATACACTAACAGTCATTACATTTAAAATGCTTTTCGATGGTAGAAACTGTCTCTTATATCGGGACTAGCAATAAACATGTTAGGACGCTGTTCTACCAGATTCAAGAGGCCATACAACAAAGAAACTGCTCTTTCCTGGCCTGCTTACCTGGACAAGTAAGACCCACAGAGAAATGACTGCTGAACTTACGTAAAGGTGACCCAGTCTGCAGGGGTTCCTGCTTCATGAAGAAAGAGACTGACAAACCGCCAATATATGTGGAACACTCTTTGGAATTTCCTCATTCATGGAAAAGTTTGCTGGATACTATGTGTCTGAAGGCTGAAGATGGATGCCCCAATGATACATAAGAACTTTGCGTGACTGTCCAGGCAGCACACACATAACTATCATTTTTAAGATAGCAGATTGACTATTGCTTAAGGAAGGTCAAGACTGCAATAGTAGAGGTGACAGGGTGGAGAAGGGGGCTGTTATGACTGGCTGTCAGAGCTACTTGTCATTCTGGTACATTCTTGGGTGACACAGCATCTTGTGGCCTTTGCACTTCTTGTGGTCCTTTTCTGGCTCACTGCTCCCATTATCCATCCCTTTCCTTCTTACAGTCTTTATTCACTTGTTACTATATTAAGCCTTTCCAGACTGCACTTATTTAAAACTGCAAGTGTGTGTGTGTGTTCTAAACACACATATGTCAACTCAGAGACTGCAAATGTATATATATAGTAAGAAATGTGTATAGATATGACATATTAACTGATATTTATACTTTGACTAGGTCACAGTTGAACAATTGTTGGAATTGAAGAGAGGAAAACCCGGACATTGTGTTTACTAACATTTTTTCCTGGATGTCCTTCCCAAGAAATGCAGACTCTTAAAGGAAGACATAGAGGCTGGTAGTGTCAGGCAGCTATGGAAATCTGTGGGAAATCTTAAACATAAGCAGTACCAGATAGTAGCAGTAGAGAGTGTTCTTTCACCAGGGGAGGAAGTTATAAGTATCTCAGTATCAGGTGAAGTTGCTTAAAATATTTAGTTAAGTAACAGGAGAAGAGGGCAGTCATCACAGGAGTTAAAGTTCCTCAGAATTTTTACTTGTTGGAAGAACTTGAAGAAGGACAGAAAGGAGTAGGTGATTGTATGGTTAGCTGGGGCCTTGAACATGATGAAGACATGACACTTACAAGGTGGACAGGCATGATTATTGGGCCACCAAGGACAACTATGAAAACAGAATATATAGTCTGGAGGTAGAATGTGGATCTAAATACCCAGAAGATCCTCCATCCGTTATATTTGTAACAAAAATTAATATGAATGGGATCAATAATTCCAGTGGAATGGTGGATGCACAAAGCATACCAGTATTAGCAAAATGGCAAAATTCCTATAGCATTAAAGTTGTCCTCCAAAAGCTGAGACGTCTAACGATGTCAAAAGAAAATATGAAGCTTCCACAACCACCAGAAGGATAAATGTCCAACAGCTGATTTTAGTGGATCTCAAACTTGTCTTAAATCAACAACCTTCTACTCATGTTAATGTCTTGATTAAATATCACCATGCAAAATACCCACACATTAAGTAAAAGAATTCCAGCTTGTAAACATGACCTGGACAGTTGTAAGAATATATTAAATATATGTACACATATTATGTTTTCAGGTAACAAGAGAAGTGCAGCACAATTTTTCTTTCTCTTCTTAAAGCACTGTCATTTAAACATGAGACTGAAGTATTCAAAATGGAATTCAGGTTTTCAAGAGAAAAGCACAGCAAATGAGTGTCAGATGGCAAGGGAAACCTTTGTCTTTCTGAACAATAAAGTCTCAAGACAAAGGAGCAGAAATGGCATGCTTTATCCATTGTCCTTAGACTACAGTGAACTGTTTACAGTAGCAGGTATAATGCGTAGTCACAGTTGTGTTAACTCGAAGCGGTGCAGGTGTGGGTGCTGACTACTAAAGCATCATAAATAGCTTCAGGATTGTTTTGATACTTGTATTTATAATAGAAAGATGTTTGAGGTATTGATGAATCTCTGTTAAAAGCTGTTCCCATTTGTTCCATGTAACAGACATGGTAAATATTTGTTTACAGTCTTTGTTTAATAAAACATGCTTAGAGGTTTTAAGTGAAGCAATGAAAAAAAAATATTTAGTTAAAATCAGCTGTTCTCATAGTCTCCTCACAACTCATTCTATTTCATGAAATGGCAAATATATTTGGCTTGCTATCACTGGATTTCTGAAATGGACATTTTTAAATTTAGGTAGTACTTAAATGCCTTTCAGTAGCATAACTCATTTTCATAAAATATTTAAATTTTTAGTTTTAAATTTTGATGTCAGTAACAATAATGTGGTTAAAAAACTAGCTGTAACTAACTCAGGTGGTCTTAGTGTTTAGTACATTGGATTTGAGAGCGATATCTTATCCTTTGGCCTTCTGAGTATACTCAGTTCTAGAACAACTCTTGGTTTATCATTTACAGTTAAGTGATGAGCTCCAAATTACTGACGAATTTCTGGGCATTAGAAAACCTCCACTGAGGTTGTAAGTTTCAGTAGCATTGTAGCATACTAAGCCTAGACAATGCATGGGATCCCAGAATCTTAAGATTTTATTTTTTAATTTCTAATTGCATGTATTTGTGTGTGTCTAAGTGTAGATTGCACATGGAGTGCAACACTCATGGAAGCCAGAAGAGGCCATAGATGCCATGGAGCTTCAGTAGCAGACGGTTGTGCGCTGCTGGATGTGGGTCCTGGGAAATTCATTTGGGTCTCCTGCAAGAGCACTATGTCCTCCTAACCATCGAGCACATCTGAAGCCCTGGTGTGGGAATTCTATGAGAAAACTAAAAAGAGTACTTATTGAGAACTTCATATTTGTTTCCCTCTAAAGACGAGAAAGAATACTCAAGAGGGACATAAGAAAGAACAGATTCAAGGAAAAGGACTCATTTCAAACAGAAGCTGGCTAATCTCAGATACTTAACGGGAAATAAAAAGATAGAGGTTATTTGCTAGGTTACTCAATTTAAGTATGCTCTAAAAGATTACTTTGCAATGTATTTAATCCCTAATTATTTTAAATTTATTTTTAACTTATTTTTAATCCTTTTTAACTTATATTTACTCCTATTACTAGTTTGGCCATATAAATGTACAATTCATTTTAATTCTTGTTATGGGTTCCGATGCTTGCTTTGCAGTGCACAGTAACTTTTGAGAGTACAGTGGTAATCAGGTATTGACTGGGCTCCAGGTGAACAACATGTTAACTGACCTTTATGTTTCCAGTTTTAGAAAGTGAGTCACTGTTTCTGTTAGAATACTAAACATGTCTTTTCTGCTCTATACCTTTGACTTTGTTCCATTGGGATTGGAAGGGGTGGTTTGTTAGATCATAGCTGTGCATTTAAAAATTACAGCTCTCCTAAGGTCTTTACATATATCAATGTATATAGCATCGCTGTAAAGTAGATGGTTATTGTTCCCATGTTTCAAATGAGGATGCTTACAGTGAGTAGTGAAATCAGACCGGCAGTGTAGCAGTTCATCCAACTCTTGGCCTTGTGTAGCCTCTTGAAGTAATGTGACTGATTCTCTACAGCCCTAGTTCTCATACTTTATAAGAAGTTTTACTAAATTTTTAAAGATTTCATATGTGTATACTATGAGTTCTGATTATTGTCACAACCTTCACCTTTTCTGATTCCCCGCACACACCTATCAACCCACTTTTAATATTTTTTTCTTTTGGAACTGGGACAGGTCTTCTTAGAGTGCATCCCTGCCTGACCATTATATACTCATTATTTAGACCAGACTAGCGTCAGAAATCACAGATTTCGGCCTGCCTTTGCTTCTCCATGCTGAGTTTACAGGTGTGCACCACTATATACTCCCTTATTAAAACTTTTAAATTTTGATTATTTTTTATTTTAATTTGTGTATGTGTAGGCATTGTTGTTTCTCACCTTTTACCATACGAATCCCAGAGCTTAAATTCAATTCTCTGGGTTTGGTAGGTATGGCCTTTAATAACTGAGCCATTCTACCTGCCTTGTTGCAATATTTTGATAATAATTTACCTATTATTCACAAGCAAAGTTTGGCATTCAAAACTTTTTTTATTCTTGAAACTGTCTTATGATTGCCGTAAGATATTTTTACTGTGAATATATTTAGAATAACTTATTTATTTACGACCTGTCAAGATGTTTAAGCTCTTGACAGATTAAAGAATAAATACCTTCTAATTAGTGTTAGTTAAGAAATAATTAGATGTATACAAAACAGCCATTAGTCATAAAATCAATTAAAAAGAAAAGGAAAACTTTTTTAAAAGATCTCATTTTTATATTTGTGTGTGTTTGTGTGTGCCTGCAAGCAAACCACATGAGTGTTACACCAGAACATGATGTCAGAAGGCATCAGATGATAGCTTTAGCGCGCCTATATCTAGCGTCTTGGGTGATTGTGAGCCACCCAGTATATTTTGGGAACTGAGCTGACATATTTTGTAAGAACCGCGTTACGAAACACTGAGCCATTTTGCTAGCTAACCTATTTTCACTTTTTTTTTAACCTTTGAAACAAGGTTTCACGTGGCCCATGGTGGTCTTGAGTTCACTGTGTAGCCTAGGTTAACTATGAACTCCTCATTCTCTTACCTCAATCTCATGTATTACTGAGGAATTAATATTGTGCCTAGCTTCTTTTCACATCTTCATAATAGTTACTAATTTATCTCACTACATTCTTAGTTTTTATTTGGTTATTCCAGTACTCTGAATTTTATGTAACCTAATTTGTTTAGTTTAGCTTAGTTTAATATGCTTTTGTTTGTAAACCAAATTTGGAAGCAGCACAAACAAGTTTCCTTTTTTCTTTTAATATAATTAACTCTATGAAAATTTTTATATATGTATACAATGTATTTTGACCATGTTTTCCTCCTCTATTCCCCTTAACTCCTCCCAGATCCTTTACCATCATGTTCTCATCATGTGCTTTATTTATTTTTTTCCATAACCCTCAGAGTCCAGTTTTTGTCTTATATATGTCTGGATATAAGACCAGCCACTGGAGCATGGTTAACTTACCAAGAGACATACCCTTAAAGAAACTGACTCTCACTCATCCAAAAGTCAGACACAGTAGTCCTAGGCCAGGAGTGGTACAGCTGAATACTAACTTATAATAAACAAGGGTTTTGTTGTTGTTGTTGTTGTTTTTGCTTTTGAGACAGGGTCCTATTCTACAGTTTTGGCTGTCCTGGAATTCAGTATGTACCCTACTCTGGCCTCGAACTCACAGAGATCCACCTGCTTTTGCCTCCTGAGTGGTGGGATTATTTGCACATACCTCTGTCTTTCTTTTCATTTCTTCTTTGGCCCCCTGGTGCTCCTCAAACCCCTCCCATCTATATTATTGTGAGTCAGCATTTTTACATTTGACTGAGTCCATCGTAGAATAACATTTTGTTTCACTCTATTTTGGCTTCATCTAGAATTTTCTTTATGACTTGACTTGAAAATATGTATTAGTAATTTTTTTTAAGTTTTAGATCATAATTTTCCATTAGGACATTTCATTGTTATCTTGAAAAATATCCAAGTTTTGTTTTCTACATTGAAATGATGATAAGAAAAAGGTTTGACAAAATGGCTCAGTTGTCAAAGATACTTGCTGCCAAGGCTAAAAATCTCTGACTTCAAGGAACACCTGTTACAGAGAGAACTGAACACTATACACACACACACACACACACACACACACACATGCATGCACAGATAAAACAATAAATAAAATAAAAAACAATAAATGTATTTTTTAAAAATTGATAACAGTATATGTAATTAATTTCTAGGTTATAATAGCTTGTTTTCCTCTTGATTCTTTTTAAGGCCAGGAAACAGGCTTCTCAAGTGTTTACAGCGGAGAAGATTTTTGAATAAAATATATCAGTGACATTGCATTTATCCATTTTCTGATATTGAACTCTGATTCAGTTGAAGAATTTGATTTCACTTAAGTCCTAGGTATAACATTTAAGTTATAAGTGCCTGTTAAATTATACTTCTTAGTACTTTCTTGTCTGTAATTAGTTGAATAAAACAACTTGTTTGCATTGTTGATTTTGAATTCTTGACCATGTCTCAAACTTGTTTTATAGTTTACAAGCTAATGGATTAGGCCATAACTTGTATGAGTTACTCTACATACTTAACACCTATTAATACATTTAAATTTAAAGCAATTGTTTTAGGCAAGCACTATTATTAACCCCATGTACCCAGATGCCTGAGAAATTGGTGATTATTACAACAAAGAGCCCACGGAAGTTCACTGTATTTTCCACTGTTGTGTCAATAAAGGAGGAAGATTTCTTTTGCTTCAATATTTCAGTGATGTGTGGGCTTACTCTGTGGTGAGACAACACCATGGCTGTAGTCTGTTTGGTGCTAGAGCAGAGCCACTACCTCACTGTAGCCAGAAAGCAGAGTTGAGGCAAAAAGAGGCCAGGAACAAGCTATACCCTCTATGACATACATCTCCAATAAGGATATTGGATAATCTGCAAATGACTGATCCACTGACAAGGTCAGACTCCTTCTGATCCAATTAACTCAATAACTCCATCTAACAGTTGACTCCACACTTTGAACACATGAGGTGGTGTTTTAGGGGATGAATTTTCAGTTATCATGAAAAGAGTACCTCCTCAATGTGTAGTGAGCACCTTAATATATACAAGCTTCAAAACCAAGCATTTTCTTATTAAATATTTCCACTAACCCTCCATCTCTGACAAAATCCTGTGTAAAGTGGCCTGTAGGAGGAATGTTAGATTGTAGTCAGACAACTCTTGTATGTGTGTGTACATGAGAATCTTCTTATTTTTCCCAATAAAAAAAAGAATTGTTGAAAGACTTAGAAATTCACAGAAACTGTGAATAACTTGGAAAAATGTCTTAGAACCAAATCAATTATAAGCTACAGTATGGTGTCAATTATTAAAGCAGGAACAATCAAGTTAGAATTGTAGAATGCTGAAATTTCAGATTACAAAGAGAACACATCTGCTTGGCGTAGAACAAAAGTCCCCAAAGGGAATAGATACTACTGAGCAATTAAAAAGGTGCTTATTTAAAAAACAAAACAAAAACCTGTGTGAAATTTTCTAACATGAATTTCAGTCCTCCAGTCTCCCAAAGAGTCTCCGTGTTTAATCTGTATTTAATAGTAAAGCCACATGCTCTAACCTTTACATGTGTTTTGTGACCTACCTTAATACACTTACTTGCTTGTTTTGTAAAATTCTTCCTGTAGAAAAGCCAGAAAAATCCTTAGTAAATGTATATTGTTGATGAGGTCTTGGTCATATCAAGGACCAATGCTTCAGCCTCATAGAAATGGCAAAACCTTTCTTGGTGTAGCTCAGATGGGCATCTAAGCCTGCCCTGGGAATGGGTGTAAATAATTGCAGTGAGTATAGAAAATAACACCTGTAGCTTTCCAGATGACCTTCTCCCACACCTCATATTTATGGTCTGAATACTGACACCCTGCAAAGACTTCTATGCCTACCAAGATTAGTCAAACCTGCCTCTTTGTTCAGGTGTGTATAACAACACTGTCTCCTGCTCTGACCGTATTCAAAATATTTGCCTCACTGTTCAAGTGTGTACAATAAAGACACTGAGATTCTGTGTTGCTGATGTTTCTCCATCAGAGAGCCCAGTTTCCCTTATTCCAGTTTTTCTGTGTGTCTGTGTGTTTGTCTTTTCTTTTTTCCCTCACCCCTATCATATCAACCCACATAGCCCTGGCACCAGCCTTCCACACTATCCAGCCTTGGTTGCCTCTGCAGGTCACCAATCACCCCTCTTCCCAACATACCTTTTACTGGAAGTTGTATTCACCTTAAAATTCCTCCCAAAATGCTGCCCCTACTGCTGGGTACCCTTCTGATGTAGGAAGTCCTTCTGTATATGTGTTGCTTTTATTGGTTAATGAATAATGAATCTGTTCTAGGCCTGGGATAGGGCAGAATAGAGCTACACAGGAAAAACTAAACCGAAAGCTGAGATAAAGAAGGCAGAATCAAGTACGTAGCTCCAGAACCTTTCCAGTAAGACACAGTCACATGGCAATATTTTAAAGTTATCTTGTCTTCAAAATTTGGCTCTGAGGATATGTTGCTTTGTAGAAAGTTCTTTTGTTTCCACAGAGAATGAGAACCTACGGATTCCTTCCAGGTTAATTTTTTGATGGACCAAGAACTCTGAAAGGTAGCCATGAACATGCCCCAAAATACTTTGACCCAGAAGAAACAGGAAGCAGTTTGGAGAGACCTACAACCCAATTCCCAAATATTGTTTATAAATATTTGTTTAAACACAAAGTAGGATATGATATTGATGTGAATACTTTGCGTTTGTATGGATCTTTAATTATTGAAACAAAATTAAGGTCAATTTTGTTATTCTGTGTATATGTATTTCTGCTCTTGATTACCATTTTGTGTTTATTCAGCTCATTTAAAAATGTAATGTGTAACTAAGAAATAAAGGTTAACAGATAGTCATCTATCATAGTCAATGTTGCAGTGATGTTAGTTAGGTTTTCTAGATAGAGAAAGATATATTCAGTAAGATAGGTATTATTAAAATCTTTCACAGACTAATAGAATATGGCATTTAAACATTTTAAAAACTTAGGACCTTTTATGACAGTGAGACACATATGCTGCTGGCAGCACCAAGTTACTTCAAGAGAATGACGGGAACCACAGAAGCTCCTTATGATATTAGTTAGCCATTTGGGTATGAAACTGCTCTTGACTAGACTGCTTAATGCTATGCCGTATGATGGACATACAGGACCCCAGGAAATGATTGCTGAACTTGTTTAAAGGTGAGATGATCCTTCGGGGTTCATGTTTCGTGAAAGAGTCTGCTACACATTCTACAGGACACAGAAAAAACGTGACTGAAAAACTGTCAATATGAAGGAACTGTCTTTGAAATGTCCTGCTTCATGAAAAAGTCTGCCACATACCAAGGAGCAATAGGCTGAAGATGGGTGTCCACAATGTTACAAAAGAACTTTGGATGACTGTCCAGGCAGTGAGATATCTCTGTCAATTCTAAAGTTTTAGAAGTTGCTTACACTGCACTTTCTGTTTACCTAGGTAATATTATATCCTTCTGGGGTCTTTGATGGAAAATAGATAGTTATAGTTTTTCTTAAAAGATAAAGTAAACATAAACATTGTAACTGTAATTCTTGCTTGATACCTGCTTTGTTATATGTAATTTTATTATGTTAAAGGTAAAACCTTCCTTTTTATTTAGACAGAAATGTGGAGATGATGTAAGAGGTCCTTCTGTCTATGTGTTGCCTTTATTGGCTAATGAATAAAGAATCTCTTTGGGGCCTGTTATAGGCAGAAAAGAGCTAGGTGGAAAAACTAAAAATGTTGGGAGACAGAAGGCAGAGTCAAGTAGGTAAGTCTAGCCCTTCCAGATACCCAGGGCAGATGGAACTTTATCTGGTAAGCCAGAGGCATATGGTGATTCCACCAGAGTAGTCTATGCAGTGGCTCATAAGTACTTTAGACATGTTCAAGTACTAAGTAGACAACTCCCGAGTTACCACAGTGTTACTCAAAAGTATAGACCAATGATCAACAATCTCCCACTCCGTGACAAGGCAGGTGTAAAAGTGTAAATTATAGACTGCTTTCTAAAAGTAACACAGTTGTTATAATTTCGTGAAGATTCATTTTTATTTGAGGGTTTGTGTGAACTTGTGTGTAGCCTTGGAAGCTAGAAGAGGTGCCACACATGACAGAACTGGAGTTAACAGGTAGTTGTTTAACTGCCCAATGTGAGTTCTGGGAACTGAACCCAGGTCCTCTGCAAAAGCAACAAGTATAAGTACTCTTCACCACCCAGCCACCCCTCCAGTCCCTGGTTATCAATGTTTTAAATTCCATATCCCTTGACACTCAAAATCTGGGCATTTCCAAGAAGCATGGTGAATTATAACTTTCAATACTAGCCATATTTGAAATTAAATTTAAGCATTGTGGTATACACTTTACCCAGCACTTAGGAGGCAGAGGCAGACAGATTTCTGTGAGTTTGAGGTCATCCTGGTATACAGAGTAAGTTGCAAGACAACCAGAGATACATAGTGAAATCTGGTTGGAGAGATCATTCCCAATCAGGATTACTTAAGTGTTAATTACCTGAGTTGTAGCTATTAAAACAATGATGTGCTCATATGAGCTGGACAATCCACTGGGCAACTTCCTGTACAGAAGCTCTTTATATGCAGTCTCAAATATGATATATTTTTTCAATGTTTGTTATTTTCAAGACATGGTCTCCCTATGTAGCACTGGCTGTCCTGGAAGTTGCTACGTTAACCAGGGTGGCCTTGAATTTAAAGAGATCCTACTGCCTCTGCCTCCCATGTGCTGCAATTAAAGGTGTGTTTCAGCATAACCAGCTTTTAAAATATTTTTTTAAAGATTAACTATATGTGTGTTAGCACACGTGACTCATGCAAACATGCAGTTGCTGTCGAGCACAGGAAAGGACATTGGTGCTAGACCTTGAGCCACCTGACTTGGGAGTTGAGAACCGTCCTCAGCAAGGACAAAATATTTATTAACCACTGAGCCACCTCTAACCCCCTCCCCCACTAGATAACGTTAAAGGAATGATATTTTATATCATCATTTCCAACAACACATATATGTATTTTAAAATATATGTATGTGTATGAAATGAGTACCAGGGAAAGATTTGTGTGTGTCAGTGCCACATCAGACTGGGCTAATTTCGTGTTAGTCATCATTGTCAGAATCTTAATTGTCAGTTTCTTCATTCTCCTCAGCTGACAGTACAGTGACCTCTTGTGTGGCCCTGGAAGCCTGTCCCTCACTCACAATGGGATCATCCATTTCTGTAATTTCTGGTCCACTGGGGTATTCTTGGTAGACAGGGGCCAGGCCTGGGGGTGTGTAATTCTCCATATTATACTTATGACCCTAGCCTATGTAGATGTTTTCAAACTTTCTGTGAGTGAAAAGAAAGTAAAGTCATGTCTCTTTAGAAAGTTTACCCCTTTATACTAATAAGGTCTTTAAAAAAAACAAGGCATTTAAACCGATAGACTGAAGTAAATTCCAAGTAATTCATCAACTAGTGGGAATTATGTTTTTACCAAACTGCTAAGTCAGTGTAATAGTTCCCAGTAATCCATCAACTACTCGGAATTATTTTTTTACTAAACTGCTAAGCCAGTTATGAAAAACAGAGCCAGGAGAATGGAGAGATGGTTCAGGGGTTAAGTTCATTTGCTGTTTTTTTCAGAGGACCTGGGTTCAATTCCCAGCATGGCAGCTCACAACTGTCTTTGACTCATTTCCGGTGGATCTGGAATCCTTACACCAATGTGCATAAATTAAATTAAAAAAAAACAGGCCAGATCCTGTGAAAATACACTCTATATTTATATCTTCCTCAAAAAATACCTTCTCCAGTTATTCAATTATTTATTTTTTTACAGAGATTTTCTACAAAATTTGAAATTTGCTAGCCTTGACTGGATGAAAAATGAGGTGTAGCTAAAAACTGATCTTTTATTTCTTTTCAGCCAAGATCATAGAAAATTGCAGATGTTTTCTCTTGTAGGCCTCACCCCACTTAGGACATGATGCATAACAAGTCAACACATACCCCCGCCTTGCTAGTGGGACTTTCAGTCAAGAACTCGGCCCCCAAGCCTGGTCATGCATTGCTAACTCAAGAGCCTTCCACTGCTTCCAAGGCTGGTCATGCATTCCTAACTCAAGAGCCTTCATCTGCCCCCAAGGCTGGTCATGCATTACTAACTTAAGAGTCTTCATCTGCCTGTGAGTCTGGACAAGCATTCGTAACTCAAGAGCCTTCTAGGTGTTCTGGTCTGGCTGGAAGGACCCAACTCTACACATGATCCCACCTCCACCTCCATAAAACTTCCTCAGTTGGTTTTTTCCTGGGGTTTCTCCTCAAAGTCATGACCTCATGATGCCCATATATCAGTGACACACATTTCTGCAAATCCATTTCATCCTTGGAAGAGAATAAGGTGAGGGAGAAAGTCAAAACTGTCTCTTCCTCATGCTATCATGGTAAATAATTAAAAGCTTGGCTTTCACTTGTTTTTTTTTTCCAATATACTATTTTATTAATTTTTGGGGAATTACACATCATACAATCCGATCACACTCACTTCACAGTCCTTCCAGGTCTGCCTCCTGACCCTTGTGACCCCCCAAAAGAGAAAGAATAAAACCCATATGTCCAATTTATGTTGTCCATATGCTCTCTGGAGCTTAGTCAAACTCGCAGTGGCCATTGGTTTTCATTTTTGATTTAACTGTGGTTTTTAAATTTTGTCATAGAATAAATGTCATCCTATTCTTTCCTCCAACCCCTTCCAAATCCCCCTGTGTCCAACTCGTTTTTTTTCATAGAAACAAGGGATCACACACACACACAAAAAGTGTTTTTTGTTGGCTAGCTAACACCTGATCATGAGGCTTGCTTTAATGGCTAGTCTAACCAAGATAACTCAGCTCTTACCTACTTAATTGAGCTTTCTGCTATTACTTAAGGAAGAAACAAACAAGATAAATGGAACTGTGTTCTTTCTCAGCAAGGTATAAAGAAAGCTGTAATAGTCTCTTGATCCTAATTCCCTTGAAACTGATCACTTAAATAAAGAATATTTTAAATAACATTTTTCAAAATGCTCAACAATTTCAGTTGCATCTTAAACTCTCCACTAACTTAATGAGTGAGTGATATAAAACCGTGCCCAATATAGATAAATGGGATAATTAAGATGAAAAAGTACAACCTTGAATTACTCTAGCTTTGAACTTCATCTTTACTATATTACAGAAGTCTTTTTAATAAATCGCACAATATATATCTAACATGCCAAAAGGAGTTAAGACAGGAGTAACAACATCTGTGATAACATAATTTCCAGAGCCTAAACAATTACAATTGTCAGACTCTAAGCAAACCTTTCAATGCCAAATGCTTATATGAATATACTTTCAGTGTGTCTTGTATTTCTATCTAAAGCTTAGCATGCAAGCTAGGAATACCCAGAGTCATTCCTGTCTGGGATACAGATCCCAACCCATGTTACTTATGAATTTCAGCTAAACACAGGTCAAAATATATCTGTAATCTTTCTTTACTCGATTGTGACTTAGAATTGTATGGGCTTATACTTTTGCTCACTACACTACACACAGGACTGTCTCTGCCTTGTCTTGAGTAAATGTATGGGCTACCTGGACAAAAATATCACCTTCCATCCTTTGGCCAGGGAGGGGCATTAAATTGGATTTCAATATTCTGCTTACCTGCTGTGGGAGAATAAATCCTTCCCAGCTCTATGTTTTGGAGGATCTTGTTTTGGTTTTCCACTCACCAAAATATAAGCTGTGGAGTTTGTTTACATATGGCTTTGTAATTTTGTACATGTGGTCAGATACTTACTTCCCATTGCATAATGGATATATATATGTTCTAGGCCAAAGATTAAATCTAAGAACACCAATAGCATACTTTGGTATGAAATTTGAGGACAGTCGTGTTGTCAATAGGGTATATTCTGAATATCTGGATACCAATGAGAAATTTTTAAGCTTAACTTCAAACAGAACAAGAATCTACTAGTAACTGAAGTGATTTTTATAAATATGGTACTGTCTTCAACATTTGGTATAAAGAGTTAAAACATTTTCTTTATCCATTTTTTTTCTTTGGTGGAGGGTCATCTAGATTTTTTCCCTGTTTGGCTATTACAAATAATGCTGCTGTAACCATAGTTTAACAACTTTTTTGTTGTGTGATTGAGCATCCTTTGGGTATATGCCCATGAATGGTATTGCCAGGTCTTGAGGTAGCTTGATCTCCATTTATCTGGTAAAATGCCATAATGAATTCCAAAGTGTCTGTGCATGTTTTCATTCCCACCAGCAGTGGAGGAGTCTCAAGAGAGTGTTTTATGAGTGTCCTGGGCAAATATAATTGTAAGGATGTATACATAGCACACACATATACATACATATCTTATGTGGTTTTGTAGTGATGAGGCAAGCAGGCCTGCTTTTCATCCAGCCCGGCTCCTGCGTGGTTAGTTTTGCCCCGGAAATAACAACACACAAATTGTATTCATTTAAACACTGCTTGGCCCTTTAGTTCTAGCCTCTTATTGGCTAATTCTCAGATCTTGATTAACCCATTTCTAATAATCTGTGCAGCACCACGAGGTGGTGGCTTACCGGGAAAGATTCAGCATGCCTGAAGTGGTGGCTGTCTCCATGGCATCTGATCAACTATGCTTTCTTTCTCCCAGCATTCTGTCCTGTCTACTCCACTTATCTAAATCCTGCCCTATCAAAAGGCCTAGGCAGTTTCTTTATTAACCATTAAAAGTAACAAATAGACAGATGACCCTTCACCATCAGTGTAAATATATAGCAAATGCAATGATATGTACAAACATTTTTGCAATGGAGATTTTACTAACGCAGAAGAAGTATATGTATCCAGGGGGTATAGACAATTCATGGGTATAAAATAAACTTAGTATGAATTTCAAGCAAAACAGAATAGGAAGAAACAAAAGAGAGACAAATATAGATTAGAAGTACCACTAGAGACCATGCATAATGTTGCACTATAGCTGAACCATGTGTTTGTGGTATATAGAAACCAAGACAAGAGTGATGCCATTCCTGTTGGTTACAGCCCATCCATGTTTTCTCTCTGCACCAGTCCTTCAGCCACTTTCAAAGCATTAGTATAGACCAAAGCCTTTTTTACTCCCACCCTACAGAACCCAGGAATGAGAGAAGGGATGAAACCTCGCTCTCTGCCCCCCTTTTAGGGCTTCCAACAGTTACATGTTTACCACACGTATGTAATGTATTTTTTATGAGTTCTCATTAACAGTGTGTAGAGTTACCTAAATGTTCAGAGACTGATGTCAAAAGAAGAGGACCCACTTCTTGTTCTATGTAGTCAAGCTCTTCTCCTTTGTCTTGTTTTTCTTCAACTTCTTTTTCCTCTTCCTCATTCTTTTGTGCAGTATTCCGTCAAGTACAGTGACCCTGGAGATGAGAGTTGCAAGGTTTAACAGATTAATAAAAACCTTGTAACTGTCAAAATATTTTTAATATTTTTGAGAATTTATGGTTGGTAATTACTAAGACAAGACTTCCCTGTGTGGAAAACTTGCCCAACTATTTTGATAAATAGTCATTTCCTATGACAAATAATAAAAAGCCAGATACAGATATTAGGGTTCAACCGAAAAACCAGAAAAGCAAGGTAGCCCATCCATTAGAAAAGGCATACCTCTACAAGACTGGGTGACAACAGACTAAACAGACAGAGCTTCTCTCTCCTCTTATTTTATATTCCATTTATTTCTTGGATTAAGGACATATGATTCCCTAAAACTGGGATTAAAGGTATGAGCCACCACAAGCTGGATTTGCTTTCATGGACCTTGTATAGCTCAGGGTCGCCTTCACTTCACAGAGATCCATCTGACACTGTCTCCCAAATCCTGAGATTATAAGTCTGTGCCACCATTGCGTGACCTCTAGTGGCTCTAGCTTTGCCTCTGGTATTCAGGCAAGACTTATTTATCCAAATACAGATAATATACCACTACACTCCTAATTCAGTTTTCCCAGTGCTAGACTTGCTGACACATGCCTCCACACTAAGCTTCTTCTTTCTGTATGTTTTTACCAAGTGTTATTTTCATTTGGGTTACTTCAGGAAAACAACAAACGTACTAGTTATTTCAATAATTTTACATTTCTTGGAATTACAGAATTTGAATGTCTATGCATTCTTTAAAATGGTAGTAATACATTTGACTAGTTTACATACTTTATATAAATAAACTAAATGATGACATTAAAAGCATACTTTTTCATTTTTTAATTGTTCTAATTGATTATATTGATATGTTATTTTAGATCAAAAATCATCAGAAAGATTTTAAGATCATTTAACATTTTAAAATTCAGTCATTAATGCCAAGCATGGTGGCATACACATTTAATTCCAACATTAAGGAGGCACAGGCAGGCACATATCTGGGAGTTCAAGGCTAGCCTGTTCTACAAAGCAAGTCCCAGGCTAGTCAGGAATATATAATTAGATCCTGACTCATAAAATAAAAATCCATCATTATAATTTTCTCTTTTTAAAAGAGAGAGAGAAAAAGAGAGAGGGAAAGAGAGAAGACACACACACACACACACACACAGAGAGAGAGAGAGAGAGAGAGAGAGAGAGAGAGAGAGAGAGAGAGAGAGAGCGCTACATGTGTGCAGGTGTCCCCGGTGGTCAGAAGAAGATATCAGATATCCTAGACATGGATTTGCAGGCCATTGTGTGCTGTCTGGCAAGAATACTGGAAACAAAACTCAGGTCTTTTGGTAGAGCAGCAAGCTCTCTTATATCCAGTTCCTCTACTTTCTTATTTGTAGAGTATTCTTTAAACATAAACAGTTTAAGACACTGCCACAATATCCTTGGTGACATGGTTTACACATAACTGGCCTTCACTGTACATTTTGTTTGTTTATTGTGACAGGGTTTTTCTGTGTATTTCTGACTGTACTGAAACTCACTCTGTAGACTAGGCTGGCTGTGAACTTTGAGATCCATTTGCCTCTACTTCCTGAGTGCTGAGATTACAGGTGTGTACCTCCATCACCTGGCCATAGCACTTTTTAGTAATTATTTCTATTAGCATAATTGTAACTTGTGAGTAACATAACGAAAGAATGTTTTATTGTGATGTTTACATACATGTATATGACTTACTTTCATATTCAGCCCTCATTAACTTTTCTTGTGTACCAATGCTAATTATTATTAAAAATAAAATTTCAAGTGTGATAAGACTGGGGTCCTAATTACACAGGCAATAATCCTTATCTAGAGTCCTCAGAAGAACCTATTATCTGTATAGAAGTGAAGGCTTTCTACACATGATGGAAGAGTGCAGCAGGTGTTTCACAGGATGGACTCTGGGTCCTTTGTCTCACACCTCATTCTATAATGAATCAGCTGAGGTTGCTTTACCATCTCTCCCACCCTGTCTGCCTTAATGCCTTATTATACAAAAGTATCCTGTATCCTTTCATGGGGTTGTGGTGATGATCAAATCTTATGTTCCTGTCACAGAGCCTGCATATAACCACTGTTCAAAACTGGTTTTCATGTCTGTAGTAATCATTTAGAGTTTTTGACATAAAAGCTTCATGCAGAATAAAAGAACTGTTGACAAAATAAATGTACATTTATACTTAAAATATAACAGATCATTTCAGTACACATGTCAATCTAAATCTACGAACTACCCAAAGACTCCTACTTGAGGAAGAATGTACTGCACATGATGAACCCAACTGGATAGAGATTCTACCAGGTCAGTCACTTGGATTCCTTCATGTAACATGGAGGGTCTACTTGTTGCTTTTTCCGTTTCACCCGATATCACACAGCCAGCAGGCCCGAAGAAATTCACACAGAGATCTCCCTAAGTTATAAAACTGATTGTCCCATTACTCAGGCTTCTTGTTAACTCTTGTAGATTATATTAACCCATTGTTCTCATCTACATTAGTCACATGACTCAGTACTTTTTTCAGGTGAGTAGACTACATTTTACTTCTTCCGAGGTCTGGGCAGGACTGCGGAGAGAGCTTCCTATTTCCCAGAATACTCCTGTTCTCATCGACCCCGCCTCTACTTCCTGTCTGGTCAGTCAGCATTATTAAAAAATGATTGAAAGAATACAGACAATTCTCCCACACCACCCTCAAAATCATGCTTTTACTCATTGCTGTTTCAACCACCTTCCACCTCTTCTTCTTCTTCTTCTTCTTCTTCTTCTTCTTCTTCTTCTTCTTCTTCTTCTTCTTCTTCTTCTTCTTCTTCTTCCTCTTCCTCTTCCTCTTCTTCTTCTTTGTCTTCTCCCCCTCCTCCTCCTCCTCCTCCTTCTTCTCTTCCTCCTCTTTATTCTTCTCCTCCTCCAACCTCTTCACCAAACTGATAGAATCCTAGAAGGCTTACATGGGTCCCTGCTGAAATATGGGCAATTTGTGCTCTTAACTAATTGCTTCCATTTCCTTGGATGAGCAGGTAGCAAATGATGGCCGCATCTAGGCGCCCAATGAAATATTTCTTGATTTTTCTTGTGGTAACAATCTGTGCAGGCATAACTGCTGGTAACTTCACCCACAGCCTTACAGGCTCATTGCAAACACAATAGATGCACTTCTTGGTGCCTGTTCTGGTTTCCTCCTTAGGTATCGCCTGTGGGGTCTTATACACAGACTTGGTAATTGATCCTTCTGGCCTTCATTGGCTTCACTTTCTCCATGGTATCTTTCTTCAGCTACCCCTTCCTATTTCACCTTCTCTTCATTTTCTCCATCACAAAATTCAACTTCAACATCAATATAATTCATTTCCAGACCCACGATCTTGCCCCAGAAGCAGCTTCTTTGGATTGGGTGTGTTTCAGTAAGTTTCTTGAAGACAAGGAACACATAATAAATCTCATCTATCCCTAAACCAAAACCAGCTTTGTTCAAAAGAGTAAGCTGACTCCATCACATTGTACAGAGAGCTTTCTGCCTAGGAAAATACATATCCATGGTTAAAATTTTATTCATAAGAGGAATGTTTGCCTCTTTTCTATGCCTTGACACTATCTCTACTTTTTCCACATCTCTTTCTTTGACTATATGAACCAAAATGTGTGAATCCCTAAATTTTCATTCTTCCCTCATAGATAAGAATTCTTAGACCAGTTGTGTGCTATACTCATCAATACAATGATAGTTACTTTGCTTTATGTGACTCTTAGAAAGAACTTAATGGCTACTCGTGATAAACATTCAAGTCAGGCATTATGGTTCACATCATTATTCTTAGCACTAGGAAGGCAGAGGCAGGTGTACAGTTTTCAGTTTGAGGCCAACTAGCCTACACAGCAAATTTCAGTCCAGCCACAGCTATCTAGGGAGGCTCTATTTGAAAAAATTTCAACATTATTTTTCATATAAAATAAGTTAATAATGCTAAAATAAGATAGAGTCTAACAGACACATATTTATATACATTTATGTTGTCACTAAACTATGTATTAAATGTATGGCTTTACATGTATGTCAAGTAAATAACATTAGCATTCTATATAGGAACATATGTAAAATCATGGAAAAGGTTAAAAAGGTAAACATTTTTTTTGAAGTGCTTGCCATGAGTTACACTTTAAAACACAAAAGTAAGTACTTGGCAGTATATATAGTAAATAAAAACATTTGAAGTAATGAAGATAAACATAATTCCATAAAAGAAATAAAGGGAAAGGAACACCAGGATCTAAATGGACACCAGAATAGTTACAGTTAGAAGACCAAAGGGAAATGCAAAAGAACCTTAGCTAAGGTGGGCTGCTTCCCAGTCAGTCTCGACTCACAGGACAGAACAGTTATGAGCACTCATCATTCTCACAAATGACTTGCTAGTGTTTATAGTTTCCCATTGTGGTGCCAAAAAATATAAAGACTTTGGAGAATGTTGTTTGATTGTTTATCTTTGCTTGAGAAAGATCTTATTGTGTATGCAGCCCTGGCTGTCCTGGAACTCACTCTCTAGTCCAGACTGGTCTGTCTGCCTCTGCCTCTGAGTCTGAAATACAAAGCCACCTGTACTTGACTACCAGAATGCCTTTTAAAATCCTCACCCATGACATAAACTGTAAAATTCATTCACTGTCATGTAGAATATTATTTGCTCTTGGTCCTGCTCACTTAGCTACAATGCCATGGGATCAGCAGCACAATCATGGAGGTCAAATGACAATTTTATGAACTTAATTCTGTCCTTAAGCATGTAGGCTCCAGGGATGAACCCAGGTAGGTTGTTAGGCATGACAGTAGAAGCCTTTATCCCCTTTCTAGACCCCGATATGAAGCTGTACTATTCATTGCATAATTTAGCTCCAATATTCCATGGCTGCTGTCCTGACTCTGTATTAGGAAGATGCTTGGTCAAGGATGATTAGGCTTCAGACCCAAAACAATTCTCACTCACCTCCTGTATCTGGGTGTAGATCCTAATCTACTGAAGTGGCTTAAGACAGCTGGGGGCCCCATTCCAGCACTGAATACTGACATTTCTTTATTTAGGTAACCCTGGGAATTTCTGCCATCTGCGTGATTTCCACATACTAAATGCTCCCACAGTTCTCATGGTTGTATTTGCCCATACTCCAATGCCACTGTGCAAATCAGCCTGGCATTAACTCCGTATTCCTATTACAGGTCACTTCCATCCAAGAACCCTTGGTCCCATTGCATCAGGATGTGTTTCTTCCCAAATGCTGCTACACCAAGGAAGTGTAGGTGCAGCCAAACCCTTGCTTGTTTTTACCTTTCCCTGAAGGATTCTATTTTAAAAGTAGTTTATTAGAAACATAGGTTGAATAGATTGTTGTTACTAGAACATGAAAGCTTAGAAGTTATATATAAAATTTTAAGTATATAAACATTTAGGGAAAAGGTTATAGGATGCTATTTTGAAGTATTTGAAGTTCAAATTTTGGTGAGGCACCAAATTTTACTCCAAACTATATATGTTATGCTTTCTCTTATCCATTCTTTCTCAAAATATTTTCACCACTTTCACTGTCAATTTTAAAAAGGGATTTTATTCCTAACACCTTGTAGTTTGAATCATGGTTAAATTATGTTAAATATCCAGAAAATGGAGCTTACCCTAAAAATAAATACACAATAGAATTAATATTAGAATTACTTTTAGATTTTGAACTTAATTTAAAGGAAAATATGCAACTTGATTTAAAGCTTTGTAAATCGATGTTTATTGAGCTCTACATTATTCTAGAAGGACGAGGAGGTGTGGCCTTGTTGGAGTAGGTGTGAGCTTGTTGGAGCAAGTGTGCTACTGGAATGGGCTTTCAGGTCTAGTCTCTCTTCGCCTGTGGATCAGGTACAGCTCTCTTTTCTGTTCTAGTGTCGTGTTGATGTCATGGTTTCTGCCATGATGATAATGAACAAAATTCTGAAACTGAGAGCAAGACCCCAATTAAATGGGTTTTTTTTATGAGTTGCCTTGTTCATAGTGTCTTTCACAACAATAGAACAATGACTCTTACTGGATGCATCCACTAAGAGTTGGCGCCATATCTAATTATGGACAAATAGTGAATTTCTGGAAAATGACAGACATCATGTAGACCTAGCTCCCATAAAATGATAAAAGACATGTGACAGTTACTGACATAGAAGTCACCATATATATGATGATAGTGAAATAAATTTATTAGAAAAGGCTTGAAGGAATGTAAGAAATTTCTAATTCAAATACTATTTACAGAGCTATAAAACAGTTGTGTGCTCATAAGCAATCTCGTTCATCTCTGAAATTTTAGTATTTATTTGTTGCATTGAGAAATTCGGTAATCACTTACAGATATTTACAGAGCTATAAGATGGTGTACTGATGAGTCAAGAACCTCCCATCCCTGAGATTCCAGTGCTAATTAATAGTGTTATCACTTACAATTTCCTCCTCCAGTTCTTGATCAGCTCCTTCCAACTGGCCACAGAGAAAAAGAACCTTTTTCTCTCTGCTGTTTCAAATACTGGAAGCTCTCATTTTAATTGTGGAATATATCTAACTTTTTATTAAAATTTTCCATTTTTAAATCTTTGTTTATATGTTCTTTTTAAACATTTTTCTATTGATATTTATTGAGATCTACATTTTTTTTCTGCTATCCAACCTGATTCTCCCCTCCCACCTAAATCCTTCCCAAGGTCCCCATGCTCCCAATTTACTCAGGAGATCTTGTTATTTTCTACTTTCCACCCCCCATGTATATTTGATCTATGTAAGTCTATCTTAGTGTCCTCATTCTTATCTAAGTTCTCTGGGATTGTGGTTTGTAGGCCTGTTTTCTTTGTATTATATTTTAAAAAACAGCTATGAGTGAGTACATGTGATAATTGTCTTTCTGTGTCTGGGTTACCTCACTCAAAATAGTGTTTTCTAGCTTCATCCATTTTCCTTCTAAATTCAAGAAGTCGTATTTTTTTGTTGTGTTTTTTGCTGTGTAGTACTTCATCCATATCACATTTTTCTTATCCATTCTTCAATTGAGAGGCATTTAGGTTCTTTTCAGCTTCTGGCTATGACAAACACAGCTACTATGAACATAACTGAGCACATGTCCTTTTGGCACAATTGAACATCCTTTCGATATATACCCAAAAGTGGTATTTGTATTAGTAGGAGCGGCGGGGCTGCATCCTTGGCACCCGGCCGCCCGTACGACTAGCTTTACCCGAAATAATTACATGGAAACTGTATTCTTTTAAACACTGCCTGGCCCATTAGTTTCAGCCTCTTAACCCATTTCTAATAATCTATGTAGCACCACGAGGTGCGCTTACGAGGAAAGATCTTAACCTGCATCTGTCTGGAGCGGGAGAATCATGGCAACTCTCTCGACTCAGCTTCTTTCTCCCAGCATTCTGTTCTGTTTACTCCTCCCACCTATGTTTTAACCTACGAGGGCCAAGCAGTTTTTTTATTGCTTAACCAATGAAATCAACAGATAGAAAGATGATCCTCCTACATCAGGTATTACTAGGTCTTGAGGAAGGCTGTGTTCTAATTTTCTGAGAAATTGCCACACTGACATCCAGCGGGTTTGTACCAGCTTGCATTCCCACCAGCAATACAGAAGTGTTCCCTTTTCCCTACAACCTCCTCAGGATAAGTTGTCATCTGTGTTTTTGATCTTGGCATTCATACAGGTGTAAGATGAAATCTCAGAGTTGTTTTGATTTGCATTTCTCTAATGACTAAGGATATTGAACATTTTCTTAAGTGTCTTTCAGCCATTTTATATTCCTCTTTTGAGAGTTTTCTGTTTAGGTCTGTATTCCATTTATTGGATTATGTGTTTTTTGGTGTCTAATCTTGAGTTCTTAGTTTATTTTGGAGATCAAACCTTTGTCTGATGTGAGGTTAGTTAATATCTTTTTCCATTCTGTAGGGTGTCATTTTGTCTTGTTGACCATGTTCTTTGCTTTACAGAAGCTTTTTAGTCCCATTTATTAATTGTTTCTCTTAGTGTCTGTACTGCTGGGGTTATATTTAGGCAGTGGTTCCCTGTGCCAATGTGTTCAAGTATACTTCCCACTTTCTCTTTTATGAGGTTCAGTGTGGCTTGCCTTATGTTGAGGCCTTTGATCCATTTGGACTTGAGTTTTGTGCATGGTGACAGATTGGGGTCTATTTTCATTCTTCTACATGTTGATATCCCATTATGCCAGCACCCCTTGTTAAATATGCTTTATTTTTTCCATTCGATATTTTTTGCTTCCTTGTCAAAAATCATCTGTACAAAGATGTGTGGATTGATATCCGGGTCTTCTTTTCAATTCCATTTGTTCTGTCTGTTCTTATGCCAATACCAGGCTATTTTCAGTACTGTAGCTCTGTAGTAGTTTGAAGTCAGAAATTCTGAGGCCTCCAGAAGTTCTTTTATTGTCCAGGGTTGTTTTGGCTATCCTGACTCTTTTATTTTTCCATATGAAGTTGAGTACCATTCTTTCCAGGACTTTGAAAATTTTTGCTGGGATTTTAATGGGTCTTGCATTGAATCTGTAGATTGCTTTTAGTAAGATTGCAATTTTTACTATGTTAAATCTGCCTACCCAAGAGCACGGGAGTTCTTTCCACTTCCTGGTGTCTTCTTCAATTTCTTTATTCAAAGATTAAATGTTCTTGTCATAAGTCTTCCATTTGTTTGGTTAGAATTACTCCAAGATATTTTATGCTATTGTGAAGGGTGTTGTTTCTTTGATTTCTTCCCCAGCCCTCTTATCATCTGTGTACAAAAGGGCTACTGATTTTTTTGAGTTAATCTCATATCCTGCTACACTGCTGAAAGTGTTTATGAGTTGTAGACTTTCCATGGTAGAATTTTTTGAATCACTTATGTAAACTATCATATCATCAGCATACAGTGAGAGTGTGACTTCTTTTCCAATTTGTATCCCATTGCTCTCCTTTTTGTGTCTTATTGCTCTAGCTAAGACATCAAGAACTATAGTGAATAGATATTGAGAGAGTGGACAATCTTGATTTGTTCCTAATTTCACAGGAATCGCTGGGAGTTTCTTTCCATTTAGTTTGATGTTGGCTTGCTGTATATTGCCCTAATTATGTTTAGGTATTCTCTTTGTATTCCTGTTCTCTCTACGACCTTTATCATGAAGGGCTATTTTATTTTGTCAAAAGCTTTCTCAGCATCTAATGAGGTGATCATGTGGTTTTTATTTTTCAGCTTGTTTATATGGTGGATTGTGTTGACAGATTTTCGTATGTTGAATCATCCCTGCATCTGTGGGATGAAGCCAACTTGATCATGGTAGATGATGGTTTGATGTGTTCTTGGATTCAATTTGCCAGTATTTTATTTATTTATTTTCAATCAATGTTCATGAGAGAGATTGGTCTGTAATTCTCTTTCTTAGAAATGTCTTTCTGCGGTTTGAATATCAAGGTAATTTCAGCCTCATAAAAAGAATTTGGCAATTGTCCTTCTGTTTCAATTGTGTGAAATAATTTGAGGGTTATTTGTATTAGTTCTTTCCTTTGAAAGTCCTGTATAAGTCTGAGCTTAAACCATCTGGTCCTGGGCTTTTTTGGTTGGGAGACTTTTGGTGACTGTTTCTGTTTTTTCAGAAGTTATAGATTTGTTTAATTTGCTTATCTTGTCTTGATTTAATTTTGGTAAGTGATATTTATCCAGAAAGTTGTCCATTTCTTTTAAGATTTCCAATTTGTGGAGTACAAGTTTTGAAAATATGACCTGATGATTCTTCATATTTCCTCCTTGTCTGTTGTTATATCCTTTTTTTCATTTCCAATTAGCTAATTTGGATATTCGCTCATTCTGCTTTTTCATTTAGTTTAGATAAAAGTTTGTCTATTTTGTTGATTTTCTTGAAGAACCAGCTCTTTGTCACATTGATTCTTTGTATTGTTTTCTTTGTTTATGTTTTGATCATTTCAGCTCTAAATTTGATTATTTCCCACTGTCTAGTTCTCTTAGGTGAGTTTACTTCTTTTTGTTCTAAAGTTTCAAATGTTCTGTTAATTCACTAGTGTGGGAAGTTTCCAGATTCTTTTTTTTTAATTATTTATTTATTTATTAAAAATTTCCATCTCCTTCCCTCTTCCAATTTCCCTCCTATTCCCCCCTCTCCTCTCCCTCCCTCTCCCCTCCCTCTCCAGTCCTAAGAGAAGTCAGGGTGCACTGCACTGTGGGAAGTCCAAGGTCCTCCCATCTCCATGCAAGTCTAGGAATGTGTGCATCCAAACAGACTAGGCTCCCAAAAACCCAGTACATGCAGTAGAATCAAAACCCAGAAAATAGCCATTATCATTGGCTTCTCAGTCAGCCCTCATTGTCAGCCACATTCAGAGAGACCAGTGTGATCACATGCTCATTCAGTCCCAGTCCAGCTGGCCTTGGTGATATCCCATTAGATCAGTCCCATCATCTAAGTGGCTGGACGCACCCCTCACAGTCCTTAATTCCTCATTCATGTTCTCGCTCCTTTGGCTCTTTTTCTAGACCTTGGGAGTTCAGTCCACTGCTCTGGTGTGAGTTTCTGTCTCTATCTCCATCCATTACCAGATAAAGTTTCTATGATGATATGCAAGATATTCATCAGTGTGGCTATGGGAAAAGGCCAGTTCAGGCACCCTCTCCTCTGCTGCCCAAGGACCTAGCTGGGGATATCCCCTTGGACACCTGGGAATCCATCTAGAGCCAAGTCTCTTCCAATCCTAAAATGGCTCCCTTAATTAAGATATCTTCTTCCCTGTTTCCATATCCAACCTTCCTCCATCTCAACCATCCCATTCCCCCAAGCTCTCCCCAGTTATTCCCTTCTCCCTTTTCTCTCCACAACTCCCCTTCCCCCCACACCACCCCCACACCCATGCTTCCAACTTTTTCACGGAGATCTTGTCTACTACCAATATCCAGGACGATAAATACGGTTTTTCTTTGGGTTCATCTTCTTATTTAGCTTCTCTAGAATTATGAATTATAGGCTCAGTGTCTTTTGTTTATGGCTAGAATCTACTAATGAGAGAGTCCATACCATATTCATCTTTTTGGTGTGGGTTATCTCACTCAGTATAGTGTTTTCTATTTCTATCCATTTGATGCAAGGATGTTATTGTTTTTTACTGCTGAGTAGAACTGTAATGTGTATATATGCCACACTTTCTTTATCCATTCTTCTATTGAGGGGCACCTAGGTTGTTTCCAGGTCCTGGCTATTACAAATAGTGCTGCTATGAACATAGTTGAACAAATGCTTTTGTAGTATGATTGGGCATCTCTTGGGTGTATTCCCAAGAGTGGGATTGCTAGATCCTGTGGTAGGTGGACTCCCAGTTTCCTGAAAAACCATCACACTGATAAAGTGGTTGCACAAGTTTGCATTCCGACCAAAAATGGATTAGTGTCCCCCTTACTCCACATCCTCTCCAGCATAGACTATGATTGGTGTTTTTAATTTTAGCCATTCTGACAGGTGTAAGATGGTATCTCAAAGTTGTGATTTTCATTTCCCTGATTGCTAAGAAAATTGATAGATGTTGACCAATGGAATTGAATTGAAAACCCGGATATTAATCCACAAACCTATGAACACTTGATTTTCAACAAAGAAGGTAAAATTATACAATGGAAGAAAGAAAGCACATTTAATAACTGGTGCTGGCATAACTGGATTTCAACCTGTAGAAGAAGAAAAATAGATCCATATTTATTACCATGTCCAAAACTCAAGTCCTAATGGATTAAAGACCTCAATATAAATCTGACCACACTGAACCCAATAGAAGTCAAAATGGGAAGTAGTCTGCAACACATGGGCACAGGATATCACCTGTGGGATATTTATAACCCCAAGCACAGACAATAAGAGCAACAATGAATAAATGGGACCTCCTGAAACTGAGAAGCTTCTGTAAAGCAAAGGACACTGTCATTAAGACAAAAAGGCAACCTATTAAATGAGAGAAGATCTTCACCAACCCCACATCAGACAAAGGCGTGATCTCCAAAATATATAAATAACTCAAGAAACTAGACATTAAAATTCTGAATAAGGCAATTAAAAAATAGGGTACTGAACTGAACAGAGAATTCTCAACAGAAGAAGTTCAGATGGCCAAATGATACTTAAGGTCATTTCCAGCTTCTTTATGTATGCATTTAATGCTATGAACTTTCCTCTTTACACAGCTTTCCCTGTAATTTGCTTATATTTTCAATAATGTAAACAGCATCTGTAGGATGCTCATCTAACATCATGGTCAACACATTAGAAAGATGATCATATCAACCAAAAAGAAAAAAATTCCATGAATATTTAAAAATTTTTATGCAAATTCAGTTGGGTTTTAGAAAAGTTAAAAATTTGAAATCTTAAGAGATTTTGAAAAGAAGCTAATTTCTACCACTCCAAATAGAACCTACTCTAGAATTTTCTTTAGTAAATTTTCTAATATGATGTGGATGTTTAACTTAGAAGAGGAAAGCCTAACAACAAGATATATAATATACATCAGCCATATTCACATTTCATTTCTGAAATTAAAATCTCCAAGCTATATACTAACAGTAATGAATATTTTTAATGATTTTTTATTGAAAGAAAAATAAATTTCCCGCCTCCTCCCAGCCTTCCATTTCTCTCCCCCTCCTCCCACTCTTCTCCTCCTCCCCCCACTCCTCTCCCCCTTCCTCTCCAGTCCAAAGAGCAGTCAAGGTTCCCTCCCCTATGGAAAGTCCAAGATCCTCCCCCCTCCATCCAGGTCTAGGAAGGTGAACATCCATACTGGGTAGGCTCCCACAAAACCAGAACATAAAGTAGGATAAAAACCCAGTGCCATTGTCTTTGGCTTCTCATCAGCCCTCATTATCCGCCATGTTCAAAGAGTCCGGTTTTATCCCATGCTTTTTTAGTCACAGTCCAGCTGGCCTTGGTGAGCTCATAATAGATCAGCCCCACTGCCTCAGTGGGTGGGCGCATCCCTCATGGTCCTGACTTCCTTGCTCATGTTCTCCCTCCTTCTGCTCCTCATTGGGACCTTAGGAGCTCAGTCCGACGCTCCAGTGTGGGTCTCTGTCTCTATCTCCATCCATCGCCAGATGAAGGTTCTATAGTGATATGCAAAATATTCATCAATATGGCTATAGGATAGGGCCATTTCAGGTTCCCTATCCTCAGCTGCCCAAGGAGCTAACTGGGGACATCGCCCTGGGCACCTGGGAGCCCCTCTAGGTTCAAATCTCTTGCCAACCCTAAGATGGCTTCCTTAATTAAGTTATGTGATTCCCTGCTCCTCTACCCAACCTTCCTTTATCCCAATCATCCCATTTCTCCAAGTTCCCCCCATTCTCCCCTTCTTACCTTTCTCTCCCCAACTCCCCTTACCCCCGTCCCACCCCACCCCCAAGTTCCCAATTTTTTTGCCCCGCAATCTTGTCTATTTCCCATACCCAGGATAACAACTATATGTTTTTCTTTCTGTTCACCTTCTTATTTAGCTTCTTTAGGATCACAGATTATAGACTCAATGACCATTGTTTGTGGCTAGAAACCAATGATGAGTGAGTACATCCCATGTTCCTATTTTTGGGTATGGGATACCTCACTCAGGATAGTGTTTTCTATTTCCATCCATTTGCATGCAAAATTCGAGACGTCATTGTTTTTTACAGCTGAGTAGTACTCTAATGTGTATATATTCCACAATTTCTTCATATATTCTTCTATTGAAAGACATATAGGTTGTTTCCAGGTTCTGGCTATAACAAATAATGCTGCTATGAACATAGTTGAACAAATGCTTTTGTCATATGATAGGGTATCTCTTGGGTATATTCCCAAGAGTGGTATTGGTGGATCCAGGGGGAGAATGATCCCGAAATTCCTGAGAAACCGACACCCTGATTTCCAAAGTGGTTGCACAAGTTTGCATTCCCACCAGCAATGGATAAGGGTACCCATTCCTCCACAACCTCTCCAGCAAAGGCTACCATTGGTGTTTTTGATTTTAGCCATTCTGACTGATGTAAGATGACATCTCAAAGTTGTTTTGATTTGCATTTCCCTGATTGCTAAAGAGGTTGAGCATGACCTTAAGTGTCTTTTGGCCATTTGAACTTCTTCTGTTGAGAATTCTCTGTTCAGTTCAGCACCCCATTTTTTAATTGGGTTAATTAGCATTTTAAAGTCTAGTTTCTTGAGTTCTTTATATATTTTGGAGATCAGACCTTTTTCTATTGCAGGGTTGGTAATGATCTTCTCCCAGTCAGTAGGTTGCCTTTTAGTCTTAGTGACAGTGTCCTTTGCTTTACAGAAGCTTCTCAGTTTCAGGAGGTCCCATTTATTCAATGTTTCCCTTAATGTCTGTGCTGCTGGGGTTATACATAGGAAGCGATCGCCTGTGCCCATATGTTGGAGGGTACGTCCCACTTTCTCTTCTATTAGGTTAAGTGTGTTCAGACTGATATTGAGGTCTTTGATCCATTTGGACTTGAGCTTCGTGCATGGTGATAGATATGAGTCTATTTTCATTCTTCTTCAGGTTCACATCCAGTTGTTCTAGCACCATTTGTTGAAGATGCTTTCTTTCTTCCATTGTATGCTTTTAGCCCCTTTATCAAAAATGAGGTGTTCATAGGTTTGTGGGTTAAAATCTGGGTCTTCTATTTGATTCCACTGGTCGACTTCTCTGTTTTTATGCCAGTACCACCCTGTTTTCATTACTGTAGCTCTGTAATAGAGTTTGAAGTCAGGGATGGTAATGCCTCCAGAAGATCCTTTATTGTATAAGATTGTTTTGGCTATCCTGGGTTTTTTGTTATTCCATATAAAGTTGATTATTTACCTCGCAAAAGATCTGTGAAGAATTTTGATGGGACCTTGATGGGGATTGCATTGAATCTATAAATTGCCTTTGGTAGAATTTCCATTTTTACTATGTTGATCCTTCCAATCCAAGATCAAGGGAGATACTTCCATTTTCTGGTATCCTCTTCAATTTCTTTCTTGAATGCCTTAAAGTTCTTGTCAAATAGATCTTTCACTTCCTTGGTTAGAATTACCCCAAGATATTTTATGCTGTTTGTGGCTATCGTGAAAGTTGATGCTTCTCTGATTTCTCTCTCTGCTTCCTTATGCTTTGTGTATAGGAGGGCAACTGATTTTTTTGGAATTGATCTTGTATCCTGCCACATTACTACAGGCGTTTATCAGATGTAGGAGTTCTTTGGTGGAGTTTTTGGGGTCGCTTATGTACACTATCATATCATCTGCAAATAATGAAAGTTTAACTTCTTCCTTTCCAATTCGAATCCCCTTGATCCCATTATGTTGTCTTATTGCTATTGCTAAAACTTCAAGCACTATATTGAAGAGGTACGGAGAGAGTGGACAGCCATGTCGTGTTCCTGCTTTTAGTGGGATGGCTTTGAGTTTCTCTCCGTTTAATTTGATGTTAGCTGTCGGCTTGCTGTATGTAGCTTTTATTATATTTAGGTATGGCCCTTGTATCCCTAATCTCTCCAAGACTTTTATCATAAAGGGATGTTGAATTTTGTCAAATGCTTTTTCAGCATCTAATGAAATGATCATATGGTTTTTTTTCTTTCAGTTTATTTATATGATGGATTACATTGATAGATTTTCATATGTTGAGCCAGCCCTGCATTTCTGGGATGAAGCCTACTTGATCATAATGGATAATTTTTCTAATGTGTTCTTGGATTCGGTTTGCCAGTATTTTGTGGAGGATTTTTGCGTCGATGTTCATGAGCGAGATTAGCCTGTAATTGTCTTTCTTGGTTGAGTCTTTGTGTGGTTTTGGTATCAGAGTAACTGTAGTTTCATAAAAGGAATATGGCAATGACTCTTCTGTTTCTATATTGTGAAATACATTAAGGAGTATAGGCATTAGGTCTTCTTGGAAGTTCTGTTAGAATTCTGCATTGAAGCCATCTGGTCCTGGGCTTTTGTTGGTAGGAAGGTTTTTGATAATAGTTTCTAATTCTTCACAACCAACAGGTCTATTTAGAATGTTCACCTGTTCCTGGTTTAACTTTGGTACATGGTATTTATCTAAAAAACTGTCCATTTCTTTTACATTTTCCAGTTTTGTGACATACAGCCACAAAACTGTAAGTTTTGATCTAATGTAAGTAAGTAAGATCTAATGATTCGTAGTAAGATCTAATGATTCTCTGAATTTCCTCTGTGTCTGTGGTTATGTCCCCCTTTTCATTTCTGATCTTATTAATTTGCATATTCTCTCTCTGCAATTTGATTAGTTTGGATAGGGGTTTATCAATCTTGTTGATTTTCTCCAGGAACCAGCTTTTTTTTCATTGATTCTTTGGATTGTTTCCTGTTTTTCTATTTTATTGATTTCAGCCCTCAGATTGATTATTTCCAGTCTTCTAATCCTCCTAGGTGAGTCTGCTTCTTTTTTTTCTAGAGCTTTCAGGTGGACTCTTAAGTCTCCAATGTGTGCTTTCTCTGTTTTCTTTAAGTGGGCACTTAGTGCTATGAGCTTTCCTCTTAGGACTGCTCTCATAGTGTCCCATAAGTTTGAGTTTGCTGTTTCTTTATTTTCATTGACTTCAAGGAAGACTTTAATTTCTTTATTTCTTCTTTGATCCAGGTGTGGCTCAGTAGTTGACTGTTCAGTTTCCATGAGTTCGTAGGCTTTCTGGGGGTAGCATTGTTGTTGAATTCTAACTTTAATCCATGGTGATCTGATAAGACACAGGAGGTTATTAATATTTTTTTTGCAACTGTTGAGGTTTGCTTTGTTTCCGAGTATGTGGTCAATTTTCCAGAAGGTTCCATGTTCTGCAGAGAAGAAGGTATATTCTTTCCTATTTGGGTCGAATGTTCTATAGATGTCTGCTAAATCCATTTGATTCATTATCTCCATTAATTCTCTTATTTCATTATTAGTTTTCTGTCTGATTGACCTGTCCATTGGTGAGAGAGGAGTGTTGAAGTCTCCTACTATTAGTGTGTGCAGTTTGATGGCTGCCTTGAGTTTTACTAATGTTTCTTTTACATACGTGGGTGTTTTTATATTAGCGGCATAGATATTCAGGATTGAGACTTCATCGTGATGAATAGTTCCTGTTATGAGTATAAAATTCCCTCTTCATCTCTTTTGATTGATTTAAGTTTGAAGTCAACTTTGTTAGAGATTAGTATGGCCACACATGCTTGTTTCTTAGGTCCATTTGCTTGATAAGCTTTTTCCCATCCCTTTACTCTGAGTAGGTGCCTGTCTTTGTGGTTGAGGTGTGTTTCTTGTAAACAGAAGAATATTGGATCCTGTTTTCATATCCAATCTTTGAGCCTGTGCCTTTTTATAGGTGAGTTGAATCCATTGATATTAAGTGATATTAATGACCAGTGGTTGTTAACTCCGGTCATTTTCTTAGTAGTAGAGTTTGTGTGTTTCCCTTCTTTGAGTTGCGCTGGTGAAGGGTCTCTAGATGTCTGAGTTATTGTGGTCATTGTTGGACTCCTTGGTTAGTGATTTTCCTTCTAATACTTTCTGTAACACTGGATTTGTGTCTACGTATTGTTTAAATTTGTTTTTATCCTGGAAAATTTTGTTTTCTCCATTTATAGTGAATGAAAGCTTGGCTGGGTATAGTAATCTGGGCTTGCATCCATGGTCTCTTAGTTTCTGCAGAATGTCATTCCAGGACCTTCTGGTTTTCATGTTTTCCATTCAGAAGTCAGGTGTAAGTCTGATAGGTTTACCGTTATAAGTAACTTGGCCCTTTTCCTTTGCAGCTCTTAATATTCTTTCTTTATTGTGTATGCTGTGTTTTGATTATTATACGGCGAGGGGATTTTTTTTTTATCCAGCGTATTTGGTTTCTGTATGCTTCTTGAACCTTCATAGGTACATCTTTCTTTAGGTTGGGAAAGTTTTTTTTTTCTATAATTTTATTAAATATATTTTCTGTACCATTGAACTGCACTTCTTCTCCTTCTTCTACTCCTATTATTCTTAGGTTTGGTCTTTTTATTGTGTCCCATATTTCCTGAATGTTTAGTGATGAGAGTTTGTTGGACTTGCTGTTATCTTTGATCAGTGCATTTATTTTCTCTATGTTGTCTTCAGAATTTGAGATTTTTTTCTTCTATCTCTTGTATTCTGCTGGTTATACTTGTTTCTGTAGTCTCTATGCATTTACCTTTATTTTCCATGTCCAGCCGGCCCTCTGTTTGTGTTTTCTTCCTTTTCTCCAATTCAGTTTTCAAGTCTTGAACTGTTTCCATTATCTGTTTGATTGTTTTTCTTGGTTTCCTAGGGTATCATTCACTGCTTTATTCAATTCTTCAAACTTTCTGTTATACTTCTCATCCATTTCTATAAGGGCATTTTTTACATGCTGTTTAAGGACATCAATCACTTTCATAAAGTCCATTTTTTCTACTTCTTCTTGATTAATATGTTCATGTCCTCCTGTTGTGAGGTCGCTGGGTTCTGGTGGTTTCATGTTGTTTTTCAGATTTTTGGGTGAATTCTTGCATTGGTGCCTGCCCATCTCTTCCTCCGAATGCTCCCCTAAGGATCTTCTTTTACAGGCTCAGGTCTCCTTGCCCACTGATGTACCTTCCCAGTGATGGCACTCTCCCTTGATGGCTCTTTAGGTGCCCCAGTGATGGCTTTCCTGGTGCTGAGATAAGATCTCCGTGCTGGTTGGGTAGCTCATTAACAAAGCACCTATTTTGCTTGCTTCAGGCAGTCTATTGAAACAAAGGAATTCCTGCCCAGCCGGCTGCCCTCCAGATTCAATCCCAGCGCCCAGACAGGCTAAGCTGGGTGCTGTTATGCGCCCAAAGACAGCAGGGAGGCAGAAATAGGGAGGGTTCTGGATGCAAGCTGGGTGAGATCGGAAGAGAGAGGCAGTATGCAGGAGTATAGGCCCTGCAGGAAGTAGTTCCTTGTTCCGGGCTGCTGCTGCTGGTCAGAAACTCACTCACCCAAGAGATGCATGTCCGGGTGCCCAGATCAGATCTCTGTGCTGGTTTGGTAGCTCATAAACAAAGCACCTATCTTGCTTGCTGCAGGAGGCTATTGAAACAAAGGAATTCCCGCCTGCCCGGCCGTCCTCCGGATTTGATCCCAGCGTCCAGACAGGCTCAGTAATGAATATTTTTTATTCTTACATTAATTATATTCTGTTCTCCATCCTTGCCCTTACCAAATATAATTTGATATCAAATACTGCTAATTCCTTAAGCGCTGTGTTCTTGCCGCCTTGTATACTCTAAAGGATTTATAATTATGTCTATGCATGTATGTGCATGTGAAAGCAGGTACCCATGCCAGATCTCTTGGATCCTGAGTTGTAGGGGCTTTGTGAGCTGCCTAATATAGGTGCTGGAAACCAAACTCTAGTCCTATGCAAGAGCAGTACACGTTCATAACTGCAGAACCATTTCTCTAGCACCTACATCTTATTTTAAGGTTTATTTTATTTAATGCATGTGAGCATTTTGCTTACATGCATGCACATATATCATTTGCATGCTGGTTACTGAGAAGGTCAGAAATTATTGGATGCTCTAGAACTGGAATTAAAGGGTGTTGGTGAGCTAGTATGTAGGTGCTGACTACCAAATCTTGGTGTCCTTCAGTAGCAACTAGTGCTCTTAACTACTAAGCCCTCTCTTCACCTCCTACATCATAGCTTTTAAAACAACAGTTTGTTTCAATGTTTTTAGGCTCCCAAAGAAAGCGTTTCATAGTGTTATCTTCCCAAGTTCAGGTAACGACAAATTGCCAAATTCTTTACTTTTTTCTCTTGTTTTAAACTATTTTTGTTAGTTCTTGGAGAATTTTATATATGTTTTGATCATATTCTCCTTCCACTCCCAATGCTTCCTAGATCCACCCACTCAACATTGTTTCTTTTTTCCCTTTCATTAAGGCGAATTTGTGCTGCCCAAATATTCTTATATGTGAGCCTTCTCCTGGAGTGGTAATTATGACATTCTAATATACTCCATTTCACAATTAAATTAGCAAAACTTCATTTACCTTGCCAATAATCAATCATACTTTGTTAATAATTCATACTCTATTTTTTATGCACCAGATTTATAGGTGAAGCATGGGCTTTTCACACTCATATATACTTTTCTCCCAGCACAATATTAATTTACAGAGTAATAATGAGTGGATGGATGGATGGATGGATGGATGGATGGATGGATGGATGGATAGATGGATGGATGGATGGATGGATGGATGGATGGATGGATGGACGAATGGTTGGAATGATGGACAGATGATGGATAAATAGTAGAATGGATGTGCAGGTGTCGGTGAGCAGACCCTGAAGACTGAGAATGAGAGAGCTAGCCCCATGATCTGCTGCATGGTGGTGTGGGCAAGGGAAAGATACCCCCTTGCTCCTTGCTCCTCACCCATCAATACAGACCCCAGATGTGATTGGACCATGGATTCAGACACAGTCCTTTGCAGCATCCTGGTTTCAGGTGTCCCCATAAATCTGGTTGGTAGTGCAGGTCATTTAAAATGGCATGGACCCAAAAGCAAGATGGCCTTAGAACACCCATATGTCTCTAGCTGTGAGCCCAGATCCTGGGCATCCACACTTAACCCAGCATATGTTTAATCTTTGACTTTTATGTCTTTACTAAGATCTGTTATATTAATTTTAAACACATAAATGTTTTTATATGATATCTCTCTTTATTTGACACAGCACATTTGAACAGTCATATTGATTTGAAAGCAATCAATTAAAGTTAAGTATAAGATTAAATGAATTTTTAGTGTCTATTTGGTGCTAATTTAATTAAAGGTAAAGAAAATGTGAACTATAGAAGAATCTCTGAAGACTACAAGCCATATTTAATGTTTTCTGTTATATCAATTTTGTGAACGATAACAATGCTAAAAGCTACCTTTGAAATCAATGTTATGGCCAGCAGGCTAAGCATAAGCTAATTATTTCATTAAAGAATTGTGCTTTATATTTCATAATTAAATAATAAGAAGAAATTAATTTTAATATTTAAGTATGGTCTTTGGTTAGGACATTTTTATGAAATTAGTTCACATGGTAATTAAAATTCTACTCATTTGTATCCCAGATGAACTTTAAGGAAATATTTTTCATGTTATTGTAGAATATTCTATCAAATTTTTCATTCTGATCCACAGTCAAGTGATGCTTCCAGTCTCCAATGGTTCCTAATGGGAGAAGCACAGGATAGCATCTATATAAGTAGCAGAATCGGGACGCAGTCCACCCAACTCACTCTACTCTCTCTACAGTTCACACTGCACATCACTGAGTTCTCCAGAGGGTTAAGTTGGCTATCTCTCCTCTCATCACAGATGAAACTTCAGAGCAGCAACATAATAAATAGGTATCACTAGCTACTACCACTGAGTTGTAGCCAATTTTTAAAAAGAAAAGAAAAACACCTTAAAGGTTAAAAAAATAGGAATTTTAAAAGCACATTTTAGTATTGGCCAATCATTATACTAGAAAAACACTTAGACTTCAAACACAGTGTATTTCAAACACAGATTTCGAGGTATATGCTGTTTGGTTTTTTTCATTTTTAAACAGAAAAAAATGAGACCCGGAGGTTTCAGCAAGTCACGTCAAGGTGACATGGAGCTTCAGAACAGTTAACTTTGTGATTTTACTGAGTAGGAATTGGAAATGATCATTACACTAGTTAAAATGAAAATATCCATTTGGTTTTCCTATTTGTCTGAAAGGATGATATATTGTTTGCATTTGGAACGGATGGTGAGCTATCATGGGTAAGACATTTAGGCTTGCTGAGAAGTGAGATTTGAGAATCCATGTTAAGTGGCAGAAGAGACAAAATAAAAGAGTTCCTGAAAAATATAAAAACCCAGCAATATTTAAATATAAGCTAATACTCACAGCAATGATAAGTTAAAAGGATATCAAGAGGAAAATGTTCAATCTTAGCCATATCTCTGGGCATATAATGAGATCATAACAAGTTTATTGCCTGTTCACTTTATTGAATTTATGTCAAATAAAGTTACTAAGGCATTGCTCTAATTATTATGATGAAAAAATCTCACACATGAGGAAGCAACATTTTCAATTTTGTTTTCAATATAAACAGACAGTAAGTTTACTTGTCCAATATTCTAGAAGAATAGTAAATAAAATTGTTCTTGTCTAGGCAGTTCATCACCATATCTGTAATCGTAATTTCATGGAGGATGTGCAGTAAAGACAGGAGGAGGATTATGAATTTAAGGTAGCCGAGGTTACTTAGACTACACTGAGAAGCACTCATTCTCTCTGTCTCTGTCTCTCTGTCTCTGTCACTTTCTCTCCCTCTCAACCTCTCTTTCTCTCTTTCTCTCAGACACACACACACTCAACAAAAACAAACCAAAATAAGGCAAGAAATTCCCAAAAAACAATAGCACATAATGAATTAGATCCTAGGATAATACTGCTGACATACTTTAAAACTTGAGTTGTGTGCCTTATAAGAAAAGAAAGCAATATTTATTTACTAAGTGAAATTGTCAGATTTTCAGATTTTTTTTACTAAAACTATTAGAAACCCTTCAGGTTCTTTGTCAACTGCAATGTTTGATGCTTCCAAACATCATTATCACCTGGAGAAATACTTTAAAAACACATATTATTTCTCCAAAGTACTCCAGGAGAACTCAACAATTTATTTTGCTACTACAGACCAGTAAATTTCACCTTTGCGGAGAAATGTTCCCTGATCATTTCTTGTCCCAATTTCCTTTCTTATTATATCTTCATAATTTGCTCGGGGGTCAGATTTCATGTTCTGAAATGTAGCTTGTCTCACAACAGCATCCACATCTTCTTCACTCAGTTCTTTCTCCAGAAAACTGCAGATTTTAAGTACTGAGCCACTGAGGTCCTGAATAAGTCATGGTTTGAGAAGTCACTGACCTTATAATAGAGATGTGAGTTACAGCCCAGTGGGTAATATGAACAGCTAGGATTTACTTTTGGAAGGCAAAGATTGTTCAACACATGAAAACATCATAGAAACAGGTGAAGAAAAACTGAAATTATTATTTATTGTCATTGATCCAGAATAAACCATTAATAAAACACAGCACTTTTGAGACTTTGTAGCCTAAGCAGGTCTGGACTTCAGTATGTAGTCTATGCTGCTCTCAAAGTTAAGATGGTCTTTCTTTCATAACATCCCATAATGGCTGGGATTAGAGGTAGGAGCTACTGCACCCATCTCAATATCTTTGTTAAATAAAAACATCACAAATGAGAAGAAGAACTCAAGTGCATCCATGCAATACAACTGTGAATTCAATATTTTTGGCTAGAAAGACAGTTGGTTGAGAATATGATCATTTTTATCTGATGTCTGCAATCCATCAGATGATACTACTTCCATTTAACATATTACTGGGAAATAATAGGCAGATAATTTAGTCAAGAAAGAGAAACATAGCATATAAATTAGAGGGAAAGAAGTAAAACGTTCTCTGTAAAATGAACAGCAGTATGATCTCATATGAAACACAAAAACGAGGGAAAGCAAAGAATCTGCTAGAACAGTGAGATTTTACAAAGCTCTGAGATAAAATCAAAATCAACACACAAATATTAGTTATACTTATAAACACTAGTGCTGAGTAACAGTAAAGTAAGATTAAAATACATAAACTCTAGAAGGTAGAATTAAAAAACTTAGGAATAAATGTAGAAAAGGTTAGAGACAGGTCCACTGAAACCAACAAAACATCAATGAAAGAAAAAGAAAACAGAAACAAACAGAACAGCATACACTGATGAATTGGAAAATAGTTGTTATTTATTTATTTGATTTTTCTGAGACAGGATTTCTCTGAAGTATTGGAGCCAGTCCTGGATCTCACTCTGTAGACCAGGCTGGCCTTGAACTCACAGAGATATGTTTGCCTCTGCCTCCTGAGTACTGGGAATAAAGTGTGTGCCACCATCGGGAAACCGAGGGCAGTTATTTTAAAGATGCTATAGAACCAATCCACAAATTCTATGCAGTCTGTAATAAAATGCAGTGGTTTTTTTTCCATTTTTGCAAAAAGAAAAAAGAAAAGAAAGGTGGAAAAGAAAATATATTCAAAATTTTTATGAAATTTTGACACATCGTAAAGCTACTTTTCTTTTAACATGTGTGCTTCAATGATTGTAGTTAGCTCATCAGGACTGGCAGCAAACCCCTTTACCTACTGAACCATCTCTACCCACAAAGAAGTATTTTAATGTCATGGTGATTCTAACAGTGTGGTTATGACGTGAATATAGAAATCAACCAAGAGGAGAGAATAGACTTTCCAGGAAATAATCTCTCAATTATAATGGTTAAATAATTTTTGATATGGCTGTTAAGAACGTTAAATGGGAACATCATTCATTCCAACAAATGTTCTTGTGTAAATCAGATGTCTGTAAGCAAAAGTACAAAGCAGAATCCTCACCTTACAATGTATTTCAAACAAATGAAAATTGACCAAACATAAAAGCAAGGGCCTAAACTACAATGCCCTTAGAGAGACTTAAACAGAATGATTCGCCACACAGGATTTCACAGTCATATTTTGAATATCCTTCAGCAAGTACAGACAGCCAAAAAAACATTAAATTGATTATACTAAACTTAACTCCTGTGTAAAAGGGGACAGATTCAATGAAGTGAAAAGTTCACCTATAGAATGGGAACAGTATTTATGTCATTTATCTGACACAGGATTACCCTAAGAAATCAACAACAACAAAACCAACCTAGCTAAAACTTTAAATAAACGATTCTCATAGGGAGTCTAGAACCATACATTAAACACAGGAGAAAAATACTCTATCACGAGTCATTTGAAAGTGGAAACCGACAAGAAGTGCACACCATTTGCATCCTATTATGATGACTATTCCTTAACAAATAACAGAAAATCATAAGCGCTGGTGCTGCTGGTAGAAATATAAAGTGGTTCATTTGCAAAGGGAAATGTATAACAGTTGCTTCATAAAGCAAAGCCAGAACCACTGTATAATCCAACTACTCCACTTCTGGCTTTCACTTCTGATTCCAAACAGTTGAACCCAAAATCTCTGAAAGATTTGTACATCCATATTCACAGCATCAGTAAGAGCAACAGCTAAAACGTGGAAACCAGTCAAATTTATATTGATTATGGAACATAAATACAATAGGATGTGCAGACGGAGAGAGGGAATTCTGATATATGATGCAATAAGCCTTGATGACATTGAGGACACCACAGTAAGTAAAATAAGTCAATAAAGATACAACTGCATGTCTCCATTCATGCCAAGTGCTAAGCTTGAAGAAATTAATACAGGAAGAACATAGTGTGGTGATTTTCAGGAATGAGAGGAGAAAAAAAAAGGAAGTTATGGTTCAATGATCCTAGGGCTCAGCTTTCCAAAAAGAATTTGGATATTGGAAGTGACAAAAAGTTACATAACAAGTCATGATGGTGAAATGGCGCATTTCACGGGATGGATTTTAAAATCATAACTAAGAGTGCAATTGGGGTTGATAAACTGAGTAGGAATAAAGTAGTTGTTTACGACAGTTTAGATTTACCCAAAGAAGTTGCAACATTCTTCATGATGAAGAAGCACTATCCCCAATTCAAGAATAAAAATAATAAATAAGAATGACACATGAATTACCTTTATAGATGTGAAAATATATATTGATTATGAGAAGCTTGAAATCCCTTCCATATTTAATGAAAGCTGAGCTTCCGAGGAGTCTATGCATTAAATACAAAAAATCAGAGATGGGTATGTTTCTGTATACCAGAAGGTTTAGGGCCCTGCTAAGGTAACTAGAGTGTGTTAGTCTCCATCTTTGTATGTGGCCATTTGTTGAAGGAACTTAGTGTGTTGTGGTGAATAAAATAATAGGATCCTAATGCTAAGTGATTTACACAAATGACTTTGATGCACAATGACTGACCACAAAACCAAGAATAGAAATAACATGAAAAATAGAGCAATGCAGCTGAAAGAAAAAGAAAAAAGATAACGGAATTTTGGATGTTGCCAATAATGGAGTTCTTGGACATAATTTAAACATAATATTATATTCAAGGAGGTAATAGACAAAAATTTATACAGCATCAACCTAATACTACCCCTGAGAACAAATTAAAAATAGACTGTCTTTAATTAATAAAAAGTAATCTCAGTGAATAATTTTAGTAGAAACTTCAACTCAGATGAATTCAGCATAGCCGAACTTGGAGCCAGGGGTAGTATCAAACTTAACTCTCAGAATAGTACAGAATAAGAAGAAAAATATGCTGGCCCCTGTATGAAGAACTTTGCCTGTCTTAGGTGAGGTGGCATACCTTTAATTCTACGATTCAGAAGGCAGAGACAGACAGATCTCTGTAAGCTCAAGGCTACACCGGTCTAAATACAGCGTTCTAGACAAGCTAGGACTACATACTGAGATGCTATCTCCATAAAAGGAATAAATTAACAAAAACTAAATAGGGAGTGTTGTATGTGATGCAGTACATTAGACTCCTGTGACCCTCATGTTGTTTGTGCAGGATAGTTTCTCAGCAAAAGAGACATTTCCTAAATCCCCACTTTTCTCTGTTCATAATTCTGAGCCCAATTTTATGAAAGAGCAAACTGCTTTTCATATAAATCTAGGAACACCTCTCTGATTTCCCCCATATTCAGTCTGCAGTGACTACTACAGTGAGGCACATAATACAGATGCAATTCTTTATTACAGACTTTGGCCAGTTGGAACATACAAAGGAAAAATAAAAACACAGGGGAAGGGAAAATTAAGTCCCTCACATCCTAGAAGGATTTGCCATTAAGGAAATTCTGATGTCTTTTCAGGTAAATTAAAGTATCTAGATTCTTTTGCTTGTTCATGTTTACATTTTTAAAAAAATGCATCTGGAATAAATAAGCACCGAGTTCAAGAAGATATTAGGACATGAATCATAAATCTACCATGTATTTAGGGAACTGAAATATGTATGTTATTTTAGAACCCCACCAAATAAATGCATCTCTTCCTAGTAGTAAGCTTCATCTATCCTCCAAACAATGGATGTCCTCATCAATGAGGATGACTTTTTGCTATACCTATACTTTAATCCCATAAATAGGAATCTTTTAACACTGTCTGCATTTTATCCATTGCTCTGTTCTTAGGAAAGGAAAGCAGCAACTTTTCTGTATAGACAAGAAGTTCCTAGGGACTCCACTTCTCACCAAACTTACCTGAAATAAACTGGCTTATTGTCTTAGTGGGATAATCAGTAGAAAAGTAAGCATGAAGCATTAGACAAAAATTACAAAGTTATTTCACAACAATGGACAAGGAAAGCACCAAAATTATCTTAACATTGGTAGAAACATAATTACTAGAAAATATTGGTAGTTTTCTCTCTGTTTAAAAATATTAATTTCATTTATAATTATGGGTATGATGTACGAGAATATTCAGTGGGTAAATCCTCATCTTTAACTGGTCTACTAACATTTACCACTTTCAGTTTTAAATTTATGATGGTGAATGATATTCCAAAGATACTAATTCTGTTCCATTGCTGTAGTTTTTTATAACTCTAAAAGTCTCCTCATTACTTTGGGATTACAAAAACAATCATAAGCATGACCCACAGATCTTGTGTAGTCCTGACTTCAGTCTCACATACTAGTTTCTTGTCCCCTGCCACACACCTTTGATGTTCAAGTCCTTCCTTACTTGGTTCTAAGTACTCTATTGCTTCACATAAAATTCTCTCTTGTATTTTGTTTTTAGCCATTTTCTTTTTGTTAATTCGTATGTATTAACTTGTGAATCCCATGTGACTTTTACCTTCAGAGAAGCCATTACCTTCTTTTATACCAGAAGCCTTTATATGAATACTAACATTTTATTTGGCATCTCTAATAACTACACTTTCTAGTTTAAAATCTCTAAAAGTTTAAAAATAATAGTATGTAGGTGTGTGTGTGTGTGTGTGTGTGTGTGTGTGTGCAATGTGTTTGCTGCAAGACAGGAACCAATGCCATGGTGCATGGGTGGAGCTCAGAAGACAAATTTATGGAGTTATTTCTGGCCTTCCATTTTCATGAAGGTTGTAATGATTTAATTTGCATTTTCAGACACACATTGGAAGTCCCTGTACTCACTTTGCCATGTACCCAGTCAAGATACACTTATGGATTTTTTTAATTTGGGTATTTGCTTTTTGACTATTTGCCTTCCTTGTTAGAGCATGAACTCTATAAAAAGGTAAGTCCTTGTTTACTCTTGTTTGGAGCCTGTCACACAGAAGCATTCACTTATTTTCCATCAATCAATATGTCAATAAGTACCAGAATGTGATGAACGTTAACTCTTTTTTTACACAGCATATTAAGATACTGTTCAATTGTGATCAATCAAAAATTATTTTATAGATTCACCTTAGAGATGCTCCAAGATTATTTTTTAAAGGAGGGAGAAATCAGTCTATGGTTCTATTTGCCCATATTTTATAGTAGTTACATGCCTCGCTGCTGTTTTCTAGCCTTTAGTAGTGAGCTGTATCCTCCCTGAGTATATAGTCAAAGGAATTGAAGTCACCATTCAAAACCTTACTGTTATCTAGTGTTGTTGCTATACATCTTCAACCACAATACATGTACTCGCCCTGGTGTCCATAAACAGCTGAAAGACTAAAGACTTTATGATATATGTCATATACCATATATAAAATAAATTAGCATTCAGAAGTAAAAATGAAATGAAATTCTGTCATCTGCAGTAAAATTTATGAAGATCAGGACATCAGCTTAAGTTAATAAGCCAGACATGAGACAAATTTCATGTGTTCTCTTATGTGTTGAAACTGAAAAGTCAACCTTAAAGTAGAATTGTGTTTAGCAACTGAGGAGGGTCTGAGGGGGAAGAGAGAAATGACAATGCCAGAAGCTTGGCAAGGTAAGATCAATGCACACCCTATTAATTGGCAAGAATACAACATCAAATATCACTAATGGATGTAATTAATATGTGATAATAAAGTTTTTTAATTATGAAAGTCATTGGTGGTGTGAAGTTTTAAGGTTGCTTTTGACATAAGAAAATACCGCAAGGGATTTTACATAGAGAATAGAATACAGAGAATGTCCAGTGAATGAGGCACAGGCTGGACATTAGGAATTATCTTCAACAAAAATCCCAAAGAAGAATAAAGTATGAAGATAATGGGGTGAATGTATTTCAACCAAGAGAAGAATGGTGTAAAAGAAATCATTAAATAATACAACTACCTCATCTTACCTTCTTCATATCTTCATAGCTCAGGAACATAATATTGAAGTCATGTCTGTGTTCATACCAGCCTCTTATGTGGTCAAACCAATTGCTTCCTACCACTGGGGAGAAAAGTGACAAGTGAGAATGCCAAGCTGTGTATCCATGTAGTGGACAACAAACGCTGTGCCTCCTTTTCTGGTTTGGAATTTTTAGAAATAAAATGGAGGGCATGTGGTGGATGTCTATATCCCTATTTAAAATGTTTAGTGGTTTGGGGGAACAATTACCTCACATTCATATAAACCTGTCTATATAATGTTACTATAGGAATAGGAAAGAAGTAATAAAGAAATAAAGGGCCTGAGGCTGCAGGTGGCTTTAAAACATACTGTTTCTTCTTCCTACTTCTCCATAGAGGTCACATGTCTCTGTTTTTCCTCTTGTTCACTGTCTGCAGTGGTGCACAATGTGAATATCAACTTACAAGCAAGTGAAATTCTGATTCCACATGTGATGTGCTGTGAAATCATGAAATAATGTTCTTGTAACCTGTAAAGATTTGTCACTTGTATTGGTTTAATAAAAACTGATTGGCCAGTATCCAAGCAGGAAGTATAGGTGGGGTGACCAGACAAAGAGAATTCTGGGAAGAGGAAAGGCAGAGACAGTCATCTTCCAGATGAAGCAAGATGAAAATGCTGCACCCAGAGAGGGTACCAAGACATGTAGTTAAACATATATAAGAATTATGGGTTAACTTAAGTTGTAAGAGCTAGTTAATAATAAGCCTGATCTAATAGGCCAAACAATTTATATATGATTAACATAAGCCTCTGTGTTTCTTTGGGACTGACTGACTGCAAGTCCATGAGGGACAGAAACTTCTATCTACACTGATAAGCCTCTTGCCTTAATTAATACATCTATGTAGTAGGAGGAACAATTCCATGCTGCAGTATAAAGCCATACACAGGCTCAAGCAAAATGTACAACAACCTTCTGCATTTCCTCTGCCAGAAAGGATTATTCTACCTTTGTCACTAGTTGGAAAGAATTGATAGAATATCTGTAAACCAAAATACTTCCTACATGACATGCCTTTGTAATCCTGACAATCCTCAAATGGTGCATAAAGATAGAAAACAAAGGTGAAAGTGAATAGAGTTGGCATGCAATTGTCACTAGAGATAAGTTCTTTGTGTTTTGGTTTTTGTTTGTCTGCTATTGTTTTTCTTGTTTCAGTATTCTTTTCTTGTTCCTTTCAAAAAGCAATGTATTGTACCATTTCTTTATACTTTATTCTATATGTCTGATAATTTGGCTTACTTGCACCTTTTGTGTAATTCATTTGAGTATGGGTCAATGAATTAATACTTACCTCTACCATCTAGGAATGTTTGCATAAATTTTTCCACAGAATTTGAAGCTTCAAGTAAAACAACAAAATTTGAAAAATGAAAGTAGGAGGTCAAAACATCTTTAGGATTTCTGTATATATAAAGAATCTGTAGGAAGAATTATGTAATTATTTCTTTAATCAAATCTTGGATATGCTTATAAGTTTTTAAATACAATTTTATATATTCAATTGTAACAATAAGCATAATTATTTTTTCTAATCTTTGAGCTGTGCAAAGTCTAATGGTTTTATTTATATTTTGTTATTACAAAGAGTACTATAGTAAACAACCTTTCTTATGGCATTTCATGTTTAAGAATGTAGTTTAAAAAGAGGTCAAGACCGTGATGGGTACACCCACTGAAACACTCTACCTGAGCTAATGGGAGCTCACCAACTCCAGTTGAACATGGAAGGACCAAACATAGGTCCAAACTAGACACTCTGAATGTGGGTGAGAGTTGCATACCTGGGGCAGACTGAGGGACCACTGGCAGTGGCATCAGGATTTATCCTTACTGCTTGTCCTGGCTTTGGGGAAAACTATAGTGTTTGGATAGGTACATTGCTTAGCCTAGATATAGTAGGGAGGGCCTTGGACCTTCCCCAAAGCAATGTGCCTTACCCTGTCTATGGAGTAGATGGGGGGGTTAGAGTGTAGGGGGCTATGTGGAGGGAAAGGGATGAGGGGAGGAACAAGGAAGAACTTGGATTGATATGTATAATGAAAAAAGATAGCTTGTTTTCTTTTTAAAAAACAATAAAAATTAAATTGAAAAAGAATGTAGCTCAATTCTCAAAAAGCATATTGTTTGTAATGTTCATAAATGTTGTACATTAATTTGCCTTATGTGATCAAAATATATCATATAAAATTTTTAATTAAAAATTTAATAGAAAATTCATTACTCATGAGGGTCAATTGATGGGTATTATGTAATAGCAAATGAGATAAATCCGAAAACAGAAAATAATAATCACATTAATATACCTAGTAATCTATGATCATCAAATAAAGATGACTTTTTCCTTCATATATTTCAGAAAAATAATGTAAAGATGAGTTAAGCGCATAAGTAGGATTAAAACTCACACATAGAAAAAATAATCTGTGGGTGTCTGTCCACAACATTAGCACCTGGGTATCTAGGGCAGGAGGAGGAGCTCATGCCAGCTTTGGCTACATGAAATACTCTCATAAAAGAAATAAAGTAAGCGAGTGAGGAAAAGAATGAGAAAGAAAAACCAAAACCCAGAGAATGTATCTCTAGGCTTAAAACAAGAAAAAAAATCTCAAATGTGAATTTATTTAAAAGAAAAATCAGACAGGTCCCATGGACCCCACCTGCACCAGGAAGAAACAGGCGCGTATCTGATATCTTGGCTGGAAAGTCCTGCTCTCTAGGACCTAAACACTGCACTTCCGCCAACCATAGAACCCCCAGAAATCAGGCAGCAGTTCTCTCTCCCATCAACCATCCCCTGCTGCAGGACCCACTGGCTGACCTACACATGAAGGGACTGCAACTCCTGGAGCCACAGGCCCAAACTGCACCCAGAGGAAGAGGCCAGAATTACATTTGGAGGAAGAGCAAACCACCAGAGCTAGAGAACCCACTTGTACCAATTGGAGGAAAAAAATGGGTAGCCAGCAGTGTAAGAATACACACAACAACATAAAGAGCAACAGGGCATCACCAGAAATGAGTGGTTCTACAACAACCGGGTCTGAATATCCCAACACACAGATGAAGAAGAAGAAGAAAATGACCTTAAATATAACTTTATGAATATGATGAAGGCCCTTAAAGAGGAAATGAAAAGTTCCCTTTAAAAAAATGGAGGAAAAAAAAACAGTGGAAGAAATCAATTAATCCTTTAAAGACAGTCAAGAATAACATGAAAAAAAAGCAATCAAACAAGAGAAGGAAACAGTTCAAATAGAAGCAATAAATAAAATACAAATTAACGTCCCCATGGAGCATGGGGACCTTGGAGGAGGGTTAAAGAGGGGAGGGAAGAGAAAGGGAGGGGAGCAGAGAAAAATGTAGAGCTCAATACAAATAAAAAAACACAAACTGAGGAAATTCTGGTTGTGGAAAACCAGGGTAAATGAACAGGAACTGTTGATGCAAGCATAGCCAATAGAATGAAACATATGGAAGATAATATCTTAGGTGTTGAAGATACAATAGAAAAAATTGATTCATCAGTCAAAGAAATGTTAAATCCAACAAATCTTAGCGTGAAACATCCAGGAATCTGGGATATGATAAAACAACCAAACCTAAAAATAATAGAAATAGAAGAAGGAGAATACCAGCTCAAAGACAGAAAATATTCAACAAAATCATAGAAAACTTTCCCAACCTAAAGAAGGAGATGCCAATGAAGATACAAAAGCATACAGAACACCAAATATATTAGACCCCCAAAAATATATTCTTGAAATATATTAATTAAAACACTAAACATACAGAATAAGAAAAAGTATACCAAGACTTCAAAGGAAAAAAAACCAAGTAACTTAAAAAGATACAACCTAAAGAATTACACCAAACTTCTCAACAGAAATTCTGAAAGCAAGGAGGTCCTCGGCAGATGTTATGCAGACAATAAGAGATCACGGATACCAGCCCAGACTACTATAGCCAGCAAACCTCTCAATCATCATAGATAGAGAAAACAAGATATTCCATGACAAAACCAGATTTAAGCAATACTTAGCCACAAGTCCAGCCCTACAGAAAGTACTAGAAGAAAAACTACAATCAAAGGAAGCTAGCTGTACCCACAAAAAATATAGCTAACAGGTAGCCTCATATCAGCATTCCCCAAAGGGAAGCACACAAACACGACCACCACCACCAAAATTAAATAAAACAGCAATTAAAAATCACTGGTCATTAATATCTCTAAATATAAATAGTCTCAATTCACTCATGGAAAGAGACAGGCTATCAGAATGAATACAAAAACAGGACTCATCAATCTGCTTTATAAAAGAAACACACCTCCAACTCAATGACAGTGATTACCTCAGAGTAAGGGTTAGGAAGGGATATTCCAAGAAAATGGACCAAAGAAACAAGTGAGTGTAGCTATCCTAATATCTAAGAAAATAGATTTTAAACTAAAATTATTCAAAAGAGATGGAGAAGGACACTTAGCTGATGTCAGGCTAGTGGGAGCTCAGGGTTTAAGGACTGACAGGTGGGGAACCTGCATGGGACGGAACTAGACCCTCTACATGTGGGTGACAGTTATGTGTCTTGATCTGTTGGAGGGAGCCCTGGCAGTCGCACCAGGACCATTGTAGGTGCCTGAACTTGCTTTCCGGACTTCATTCCCTATAATGGGTTACCTTCTCAGCCTTGATATCAGGAGAGAGGCTTGATCCTGCCTCTAGTTAGTATTCCAGACCTTGTTGATTTCTGAAGGAAAGCCTTACTCCCTCTGAGAAGTGGATGGGGAATGAGAATGGGATAGGTGGAGGACAGGGAAAGAGGATAGAGGGGGAACTAGGGTTGGTATATAAGGATAAAAAGTAATTTTTAAATAAAAATATGAAAAAATAACAAAAACTCAATCAGTTTGATAACACTAAAATTAAGAATGTTGCTGATGCCTGGGTCTGAAAAAGCATGGGATAAATCCAGACTGGCTGAACATAGAGGACAATGAGGAATACTGAGAACTCAAGAACAATCGCAGAGGGTTTTTGATCCTACTGCACGTACTGGCTTTGGGGGAGCCTAGGCAGTTTGGATGCCCACCTTAGGAGACCTGGATAGAGGTGGGCGGTCCTTGGGCTTCCCACAGGTCAGGGAACCCTGATTGCTCTTCGAGCAGATTAGGGAGGGTGACTTGATCGGGGGAGGGGGAGGGAAATGGGAGGCGGTTGTGGGGAGGAGGCAGAAATCCTTAATAAATAAATAAATAAATTAAAAAAAAATAAAAAAAAAAAAAAAAGAATGTTGCTGATGAAAACATACATGAGAAAAGCAATGAGGATGAGCTAAATTAGATTCATCTCTAGAAGTGATAGAAAGAAAACTGAACAGAAGAATGTAATAAAATATTGGGCTATTGATAGACTCTTTTCACACAATCAAAAATAACGATGGCCATTTAACATCCAACATTGGCACTCCCATTATGAGGATGAGGATGCAAGTTAACATACATTTGAGACACCTTTTCCTAGCTGCCATGTTGATAAACATCTAAAAGTCTGATATGTCAAATTATTAGGGAAACATTAATAAGTCATCTTTTACACATTTCTGCAAAAAAATGACAAATCCACTTTCTTCAGAATTACTGCACCACAATTGTAAGTGGAGAACTCTGGTCACTGTGGCTCTGCAGCTCTATTCATGGGTGTGGGTTCTAGGGAAGCTGTTGGGAGAGTACCAGGAGACACACACAAGAATTTTCATAGCAGCTGCATCACAGTGGCAAAACATTGGAATAGCCTAATTATTCAGTATTTAGAGAAGGCATTTCATGGATACAGTAAGTCACTAAGCTCTATGACATACTTTGACTTTTTTGTTCTTGAAAACTTTTGGCACCAAATAATACGGGAGGTGGGTAGAAAAGATACGAGGTGATGGCCTTTTGGCAAAGTCCACATTATGAATATTGTACTCAAAGAATGGTGCTCTGTCTACTGTTTTGATGTTTTCAGTGTTATTTCTGTGTCTCTCAAAATAAATCAGGCTGAGGATCTGTTGTGTCCAGATGGTACCTGTAAGAACAAATAACAATCCTGTTTTCAATCCTGAAAAAGGTTTTAATAATGAATACTAACACTAATGTCACCCAGTTTACAAATAATTTGGAGCTTTTTTCCTTTAGCACTCGAGACAGGCTTGGATGTGCCCCTTTTTCATTCCCCATTGTCTGTATCAAACACTCAAGTCAGTAAGGCTGAACTATATAACTCTCTGTTCTTTTCTAACTTACAAAGATGTGCTAATTGGTCGTGATAATCCAGATGATTCTTGTAGTGTCTGTATGATCTATGCTATGCTGTTTATGGGCAATTCTGACTCATTTCTGAAATTACTACATTATTTGCTTATATTTTTTAACTGTGAAAAAACTAATAGAATTAAATATTTCTATTTTCTACTCCTTATCTTTCTTTGTACTCTCAAATACTTCTTACTATATTCCCAGTAATTGATCATAGCATACATGTAGAAAGAGGAAAACAAAGATTTCAGTGTTATCTACATTTGGTCTCTGGACTTTTAGATCAAATCGTACAGTGGAATTATTTGGGAAATAAGTGCAAAATTCCAATTCTATTCCCTTTAAGAATTGATCCCATGTGATCAAATACTGTTATGCTTAGGTTTAGCCTTAATTATTAATGGCTAACACAGATAATTCATTGGTGGCAGTGTAGATTTGATGAATCCTTAATCATTAATGGCTATTCCAGATAATTCATTGGTACTAGTTTAGATTTGATTAACTAGCCACTATTCCCAGTGAGGATTGATGGTGCACTACATAAGCAGAGCCTGAAATTTTGAAAGAGCTGATCATGCCAACACATCCCAGACTCCAGGGCTTATGACACTAAATGTGTCAGTATCCTGTGTGGCATAATATAAACATTCATTGCCTATTTCAGTCTCCCTGAGGACTTCTAAAAGCACCCAGTGGGTCTACTGTGACTGAATTATTTAGCTATTATCTACAGTGAACCACTAACTGCCTCATAGGACCCTTCATTCTGTACCACATTAAACATTACAAAGATGGAAGCAAAGTATGATTTGATATGAACAAAGAAATATTTTTGCAAAGCATCTTTATTTATTGAAATCGTCAAATAGAGACATAAAATCTTGGTGTTATTGTACATGGACATTGAGGGTGGGGTGTGGATGTGAAATCTTCACACCTATTGCTTTACTATGTAGTCTGTATTAACCACTGCAAAATCTTATACCAAGACTTGTAAGTTTCATCTTCTGCTGAGGTAGAAGTACCTTTACAAAAGGAACTTCAGTTTATCTTCATGTCCAACAGAAAACAGGAGTTAAATGGGAGTGCTTGTGTTTGCTTGTCCTGATTAGCTTCACAAACCTCAAGACTTCTAGGCTTCCAGGAAGACTCACTCTTTTAAGAAGATGGTTTTGTTTTGAGAATTTTACGTACATTACAGTAGTCCTAGAAATTTTGTGAACAGTATTGCATGTTTTTTTGAAATTTAATCATTGTCTCTGCATAATAAAACATGTATCTTTTGCAGAAATAGTTTTTGATTATCTCAGACCTGTTCAACAGGCTAAGGCATCTTATCATTATTTACCAACAAGCTGCTGCTGGTTTCAGATTTGATTCCCACCCCCCAGCATTTTTCCACAATAAATTACAATATATACATGGCAAGTGTTTTTTACCAATAGATACTTGAGTTTTATTTATGTTTTGACAATACGTTGTTCTAAATTGTAGGTTGCTATGATTACAGATACTGTTTTCTGATTGGATTTAGGATATTTATGGAGACAAATCATTGGACTTGTATGAGGGGTTATCTAGATTAAGTTCATCAAGTTCACTGCAGATGGAAGTTGACAAGGAACCTTCAGCTGCCATTGGGAATTCGTCATCATGATGATGTATTCTGGTGCAGCAGTGAGAAAAGAAACTAATATTGTTGAAATGACAGTGGGCAGAATGAAGAATATTTATGCACTTATTATCAAACCAAAATACCGGGAGGTGATAGTGCATAGTTTTAATCCCAAAACATGGGAGACAGAGGCAGGCAGATCTATATGAGTTCAAGGCCAAACTTGTCTACAAGAGCTACTTCCAGGACAGGCTCCAAAGTGACAGAGAAAGCCTGTCTCAAAAAAAAATGAATAAATAAATAAATAAATAAATAAATAAATAAATAAATACAAAGACAAATGCCATATGGCCTATTTATTCCACTCACCAGATTTTGGATATGTGACTATGAAGACATCATCATCTCTAATTTCTTGATCGTCCATGTTTTCCACTATGTTCATTTTAACTAGAGATCGTTGAAAGTTATAGCCTTTGAAGTTAAGTAAATATTCATCTTTATTGTGCATATTGATTTACCTAGAAGAAAAATTATAAAAGTTTCTTTACTATTAAGGTATTTTCCAATAGTAAGTGATCGACATATTCCAAGCACACTGTAATATCCATCACATATTAATATTTACTATAATAAGCTATTATATATGCTAGCTTATTTAAATTTACAAAAATTTTATGTTACTATATTTTTATTATCACTGTATTAAATATGAAGAAACAAACATAGCAGAAAATTAGAAAGATATTTTCTATAATTCCAAATGGGAAAGGCGATCTTAATTCTAAACATACAGACAAGGAAATTAGAATACAGAGAATACAACCAACTTATTCCAGGATGTCCTGCTCGTCAACTTAGAAAGAAGACAGCAAACAACCGAGGCAGAGTAGATGTTTGTAACTGAAGAGTTTATTTGTATAATAAATTTTTATTCCTTATTTAGGGCCTGTATTATACATGCCCATATTTCTACATTTTATGGCAGCCATAATTCTGAGCAACCTTCAGGGCACAAACAAAAAAAAGGGCTGAATAATGGACACGTTACACCATCTTATTCACCACGGACTTCTCCAATTTTTGTCGTTAAAAAGAAATCTGGAAAGTGGAACTTTTTCAGGATTTAAGGGAGGTTAATGCAACCATGCAGCTGATAGCAGCATTACAACCAGGACTGCCTTCTCCTACAATGATACCAGAAGGCACCCATAAAATTATTTTAGACATAAAAAATTATTTCTATACCACCCCTTTATCACCACAAGATTACCAAAGACTTGCTTTTGATATCCCCTCATTTAATATCAGAGAGGCATAAAAGCGATATCAATGGAGCATCTTAATTCAGGGTGTAGCAAACAGTGCCACCTTATGCCAGAAGTTTGCAGCTCAGGTTAGAGATCAATTTCCACTGATTTTTATCATCCATTATATGGGTGACATTATATGGATGAAGGAGTTTTACTTGAGACATATGAACTACAACAACAGAGCCTTAGTCTTTAGGGATTACTTATTTCCAGAGAAAGTGCAGAAGCACCCACCTTTCCAGTATTTAGGTCATATGTTTTACCCCCAAAAATAAGCCTCAAAAATTAGAAATTTAGAAGGATAGTTTAAAGACACTAAATGACTTTCAAAAGTTGTTGGGAAATATCCAATGGCTTTGATCTTATCTAAGGTATCCTATGGGAGACCTGGATACTCTAAGTGAAATGCTTATAGGGGATAGTAATTCAAATTTCAGCAGAGAGCTTTCAGCAGCTGCCAGACACGTTCTCTCTCTGGTAGAGCAGGCTCTACAGAACAACACATACATTATATTGATTACAGCCAAATGTGGCAAGCATGCATTTTTCTCACAAAACTAGATCCCACAGTGGTTTTATGACAAAACAAGACACTCTTATGGATGAACCTTCATGTATCATCACTAAATCTTTAATTTGAATCAGTAGCATGCTTAGCACAGAAGAACAGTATAGAATCTAAGAAATATTTTGGTTAGGAACTGGTTCTAATCAATGTTCCTTACACTAAGCAATAAATTGAGTGGTTATTCCAAAATATTGATTCTTGGGCAATTGCATTTGCTCAAATTCAAGGCCAAATTAATAATGTTTTCCCAACTGACCATTGCTGCAGTTTACCCAACTGCATTCATTCCCTTTTCCTAAAGTAGTAGCAAAAGATCTTACAAAGGATGCTTTGTTAATTTTCACTGATGGCTCGTATGTGACTAAAAAATGACATGCAATGCAGACAGAACTAACTTCAGCTCAAATAGTCAAGCTGTGAGCTATGGCTTTAGTGTTTCAAATTTTTGCAAATGAAGTGTTTAATTTCTATACTGACAATCATTACATTTAAAATGCTCTTCGGGTGCTAGAGACTGTCTCTCATATTGGGACTAACCAAAAACAATTTAAGACGCTCTTCCAGTAGATTTAAGAAGCCAAACAACATTGAAAGTTACCATGTTTTGTGGGACATATCACAGCAAACTCGAATCTTCCTGGACCATTACCTGTAGGTAATACTTTAGCTGACAAGCTTACAAAAATAATTGTTCTATCACAGGTTGAGCTTGTTCAGTAGTTGCATGTTTTCTACCATTAAAATAGTTTAAGTTTAACAAAGCAACTTAAATTAAAGGGAAACTCCTTGCCTAATTGTTAAGCAAAGTGGGATATGACCACAATACTTACCTGTACCTCATTTGGGGGTAATCCTCAAGGTCTGCTTCCATATCATATATGGCAAATGAATGTTACTCATGTGACAGAATTTGGAAAATTGAGATATGCGCATGTCACAATTGATACATATTCAGGATTCTTGATGCTCACTGCACAAACTGGGGAAACCACTAAGCATGCAATAACTCATTACTTAAAATGTTTCTCATGCATGGGAACCAAAACAACCCAAAGAAGGGAAACACACAAACACACCCACCAAAAAATAACTGGACTTAACAACAACTGGTCATTAATATTGCTTAATATCAATGGACTCAATTCACCTATAAAAAAACACAGGCTAAGAGAATGGATACAAAAACAGGATCCAGCCTTCTGCTGTATACAAGAAATACACCTTAACCTCAAAGACAGACACTACCTCAGAGTAAAGGGTTGTGAGAAGTATTTCCAATAAAATGGACATAACAAACAAGGGAGTGTGGCTATCCTAATATCTAAAAAATTAATTTCAAACTAAAATCAATCAGAAGAGATGGAGAAGGACACATTATACTCATAACAGGAGCAATTAATCAAGATGAAGTATCACTCATGAATACCTATGCCCCTAATACAAGAGCACCCATGTATGAAAAGGAAACATTACTAAAACTTAAATTGCACACCAAGCCCCACAAACTAATAGTAGGAGACTTCAACACTCCTCACTTGCCAATGGACAGATCAACCAGATAGAAGATTAACAGAAAGATAAAAACTAACAGATGTTCAAATGGACTTAACAGACATCTATATAATATTCCACCCAAACAGAAAAGAATATACTTTCTTCTAGCACCTCATGAAACCTTCTCTAAAATTGATCACATCCTCAGTAACAAAGCAAGCATCAACAAATACAAAAAAATTGGGTAACCACCTGTGTCTTATCGAGTCAGCATGGAGTAAAGTAAGAATTTAACAACAATACTACCCCCAGAAAATCCCAAAACTCATGAAATCTGAACAGTCAACTACTGAACCACCCCTAGATCAAGGAAGAAATAAAGAAAAAAATTAGTCTTCCTTGAATTCAATGAAAAATGAAGACACAACATATCTAAACCTACGGGACACTATGAAAGCAGTCTAAGAGGAACGTTCATAGCACTAAGTGCCCACATAAAGAAAACAAAGAAAGCTCACATTGGCAACTTAACAGCACACATGAAAGCTCTAGAAAAAGAAGAAGCAGACTCACTCATGAGGAGTAGAAGACTGGAAATAATCAGACTGAGGGATGAAATTAAGAAAACAGAAACACAGAAAACAATACAAAGTATCAATGAAACAAAAAGCTGTTTCTTGAGAAAAACAACAAGATTTACAAACCATTATCCAAACTAATCAAAAGACAGAGAAAGAACATCCAAATTACAAAAATCAGAAATGATATGGGGATATAATAACAGATACTGAGGAAATTCAAAGAATGATTAGGCCTTACTACAAAAGCCTGTACTCCACAAAATTGGAAAATGTAAAAGAAGTGGACAATTCTTTAGATATCCTATACCAAAATTAAATCAAGACCAGGTGAGCAATCTAAATAGACCTGTAAGTCAAGAAAAAAATTGAAGTTGTCATAAAAAAAAACTCCCAACCCAAAAAAGCCCATGGCCAGATGGTTTATGTGCAGTATTCTATTAGAACTTCCAAGGAGAGTTAATACCTATATTACTCCATATGTTCCACATAATAGAAACAAAAGGATCATTGCCAAACTCTTTTCATGAAGCTACAGTATCCCCAATACCAAAACCGCACAAACACAGACAAATCTCACTCATGAATATGGCTGCAAAAATTCTCAATAAAATACTGGCAGACCGAATCCAAGAAGACATCAAAAGTTATCCATTATGATCAAGTAGGCTTCATTCCAGAGATGCAGGACTGGTTCAATATATGAAAATCTATCAATGTAATTCATCATATAAATAAATTGAAGAAAAAAACCCATATGGTCATTACATTAAATGCTGAAAAAGAATTTGACAAAATTCAAAACGCCTACACGATAAGGTATTAGAGAGATTAAGAATATACGGATCATACCTAAATATAATAAAAGTAATATATAGCAAGCTGACAGCTAGCATCAAATTAAATGGAGAGAAACTCAAAGTGATTCCATTAAGTTTAGGAACAAGACAAGACTGTCCACTCTCTCCATATCTCTTCAACATAGTACTTGAAGTTCTCGCAATAGCAATAAGACAACATAAGGAGATCAAGTGGATGCAAATTAGAAAGGAAGAAGTGAAACTTTCAGTATGTGCAGATGATATGATAGTGTACATAAGTGACCCCCAAAACTCCACCAGAGAACTTTTGCAGCTGATAAAAAAACTTCAGTAATGTGGCAGGATACAAGATCAACTCAAAAAAATCAGTAGCCGTCCTTAAATTCAAAGGATAAAGAACCTGAGAGGGAAGTCAGAGAAACATCACCCTTCATATTAGCCACAAAGAGCATAAAGCATCTTGGAGTAACACTAAAAAGGAAGTGAAAGATCTATTTGATAAGAACTTTAAGTCTTTGAAAAAAGAAATTGAAGAAGATACAAGAAAATGGAACTGTCTCCCATGCTCTTGGATGGGAAGATCAACAAAGTAATGAAGGCAATCCTACCAAAAGCAATCTATAGATTCAATGCAATCCCCGTCAAAATACCAACACAATTCATCACAGACCTTGAAAGAACAATAATCAACTTCATATTTAAAAACAATAAGCCCAGGATAGCCAAAATAATCTTATGCAATAAAGGAACTTCTGTAGGCATTACCATCCCTGATATCAAAACATATTACAGAGCTGCAGTAATGAAAACAGCTTGGTATTGGCATAAAAACAGAGATTTTCACCAATGAAATTAAATCAAAGACCCAGATAGTAATCCACACACCTATGAACACCTGATTTTTTCACAAAGAAACTAAAATTATACAATTGAAAAAGAAAGCATCTTCAACAAATGGTGCAGGCATAATTGGATGTCAAGTTGTAGAAGAATGAAAATAGATCCATATCTATCACTATGCATAATACTCAAGTCCAAATGGATTAAAGAGCTCACTATAAACTGACCACACTGAACCTAATAGAGGAGAAAGTGGGTAGTGGCCTTCAGTGCATGGACACAAGAGACCATTTTCTTAGTACAACCCCAGTACCACAGACAATAAGAGCAACAATTAATAAATGGGACCTCCTGAAAGTGATGCAGTCAATAAAGAAACAAAAGAATAAAAACAAAATGATTATTTGAACTATCTATATTCTTGGTAATAGTGACAGAGAGTTCTTACTATATATTCACAAGAATATATCAGCTATTTATTGCTGCACTGTTCACAAGTATTAGACAAGTGACAGAATCAGTTGATGTAAATTTAATTTGCATTTCTAAGGTTATTGACAAAGAGAGAAATAAATAACACTTTAATGTTCAAGATTTATTTTTTATATTTGTTTTATACTTTGTTGTCCTTTAACCTTGGAAACTTTATTTTCCTTATTAATTTAAACAGTCTTCATACACATGGCCAGTGAGATGTTGGTAAAAATCCTTCATGCATAGGCTTGGTGGTGTGAGTTTGATTCCCGGAATCTGTGTATAGGTAGGAGAGAACCAATTTTACAAAGTAGTCCTATGATTTCTATATCACAAATTGGTGTGGGACATTTGCCCGAGAAAACTACGTGGATGTGGGTTTAAGTCAATAGACAGTCTTTATTAGCAGGCTGGTGACTACACTGTGTGCTTGGGATCTCAGTGTAGCACTGTACCTTTCTCAGGCTGAGCTTTTAAGCAAAAACAACCACGTGCTGGGTTGACATACTTCAGTTACCATGAATATTTAGCCAGAAGTAGAACTATAGAAGTCGAAATGCAAGGTTAGCACATTTAGAGTCTTTCCCAGAACTATTGACTTTGATTGATTAGGTCTTTAATTTATTTTGGCAGGTGGTACTGTCTACATGTGGATTTTTATGTTCTGAATGGTACTTCCATTATGGAGTCAGTTGTGCTAAGGTCTCAGGACCTACTATACTCTGGGACTCTGTTACACAGTGTCATGCACACCTATACACACACAACACACATCATATATACATAATACTAAATTTAAAGTACGAATTAAATTCATAATGACTATAAATATTTATGTATGACATTTATTAACTTTTCTGAGCCTCTTACATCTTTATAATATTTCACACTTTACTAAAATTCTCATGAGTGTAAGAAGGAACTTGTTTCTCTATTCTCTACCCATTTGACAGCCAAAAAACAATCCATTTCAAATGGTACTGTGAAATTATCTGAAATAATTCATATGGTTGAACTTGACATTCACAGGCTCTAGTTCTTTATGATGAAAAATCTTATTCCTATGGCACAAAGCATCCTTAAATGCTTGGGACAGGATTCAAAGACCAGTAAAATTAATTAAGTCATGTACTAAGGTTAATCAGGGACAGAGAAATCACTTTAGTGACTTTTTACAATGATTTACTGACTAAGGCTGTACAAATAGGTGTAACAGACCAAGATGCTAGATGAGTACTTTTTGAATCTCTGGCTTTTGAAAGTGCCAACATAGAATGCAAAATGATACTTGGGCCATTAAAGGCAAGATCGGCGCCAATGGATGAATTGATCCTGAACAATGAACATTAAGATTTTTGACTATAATACTAAACCTTGGATAGAAGAAGTAATTTATAAAGTCATGAGGAGACATTAAAATGCCAAATGTTTTAATTGTGGTAGAATAGGACATCTGAGAAGAAGAGTATAGACAACGAATTCCTAGAAATAATGTTTCCTCTGAGAATGGCAAAAATAAAAGGTATCAACATTCTGGTTTATATAAAAGGTGTGGCAAAGGCCAACATTGGACCAGTGATTGAAAATCAACAAAAAATAGACAAGAAAACCTGATACCATCAGGAAAATCCTTGGGGACACCTCTAGAAGGCCACCAAGTCAAAAGTGGTCCAGTCATTTCCAGTAACTGTGGAGGACGTGTCTCATGAGGAAAATTAAAAAAAAAACAACAGAATCTTCTGTAAATAAAAATAAAACTATATTGTTCTTGAGAAAGAAAAAAGACAGCTCATCCACAGAGGTGACAACCAAGCAGGTGATAATGAAATCTCATAAGTGTAGGAGAAGGGTTCTGTTCTTGTATTTGCAAGAAAATACTCATCTTCAAAAAAAATCAAGAGACCCTGGACATATATATGTCTAAAAAGGAAAATATAATTTTCCAGAGAGGATCACCAAACAAAGAGAATTATGACTTATGAGTACAGGTCATCTGAGGGTAAGAATCTCAGAACATAAACAAGAATAATAGTCATGACTCACTTAAAAATCAAAGATGGCCTTGGAGTTGGACAATGGCTCTTCCTTTCTCTATATCAAAGTATGTTGTTAAATGAAAATTTTAGTTTGTCTCATGTCAGGAGATACCTGGTATGGGACATAAAGAAAAAAAATTAGGAATTTATTCCTATTTTTAGTAACTTTTTGTCTATATTGTACCTTTCATTGAATATATGTCTGTATAAATTATGTTTAAGTTTTCCACAATGAAACAAGACTTTTCTTGCAGTAATTTTTGAAGTTTCTAGGAAGAAAATTGGGCTCCAAAACAATGACTCCTCCTGGATAAAATGTCATGATGCAGATAGCACTACAATAAGTCTGTTTTTTTTTTGGGGGGGGGTACCAACTGCAGAAATGGTATACCTTCTCACAACGTTCTGGCCAGAATTTCAAACAGGAACCTCAGAGTAACCCTACCAAATACTCAGAGACTATTTGCAATTATACCAGAGAGTAATTTTGAAATTTAACCATTATTTTACTTTCACATACTCCCATAGAAAGAACATCAACCCCATGACAGCTGGAAGTAATTCTATAAGATGATATCCCCTCTTCCAACAAAGTTTGTCCTCAGGGTTAGGGACATCAATTGGGCGTTGATTATAATTGATACAGGGTTGGGACTGGAAAAAATTATGTAGGCGCAGGGATCTTTTTGAAAAAATGGGGGAATTGAATGGGATAATAGATTATTATGAGCTTACTCACACTAATAATCACAGTGCATATTATTTATAGGCAATGTTCATTGACACAGATTCTTGTTTATTGATACAAACTTAAATTATATTGAATATGTTCCTATTTTCATCTACAATATTTGGATATTTAGGCAAAGTTATTTTGTCACATTCTATGCATGCATGCTTCTACCTCTGCTTAAGACATTTTGCATATTGATACAATCTTAGGCTATATTTATTTATCATACTGCAAAATAAATTTCTGCCTCTGATCAAGATACTTATACATTGTTTACGTTTTGAGGTCATTTGTTGCACAGTCATTTGAAATTATTTAATATTCTAATATGAAGTCATAGTCTTTAAGATATATAGGTATTAAGAATTATAGGTCAATTGTCATCCATGTTTGTCATACTTATAGTTAAAATAATCACGTTCTTTAGATACATAGAGATCATATTCTGAATAGATAATCTTCAACCACTTCAACAAGCCATAAAATTTGGCATTTAAATAACTTAGCATTTTGTTGAATGCTGCATGAATCCGAATATGCATGATTACTCCTGGCAGCATCGATCTATTCCTGAGAGAATGTTGAGCACTGAAGACACTCTATTGGAGCTTGTTTTCTTCTTGGTAAAACTGGCCTTTGGGAAAGGAACTGACCATGCAGCTACCACTGACAAAATTCATGGTGTCTTGACAGGACAAGCAGAATACAAGAGAAAAGACTGTCAAATCCTGCCAAGACAGGGAAAGATGGTTCGAAAACATTCATGCCTCTGAAAATGGTCTGTCAATGTTGTGGGAGCTCCTCCCGCTCCTCCAGCCTATAACTGCTGAGATACCAGCCCATTGGGGCGTGGTCTCTCTCCCTTTAAAAAAGTGGCCACTTCCCTCTCCTCTCTCTCTTCACTTCCTGCTCCACTGGTGATTAGACTCCCTTCCTGGTTGCATAGAGGGCTGTTGTCTGGGACAGTGATCTGTAAGTTTTTTCCCCTTTAAATAAATACCACCCTATTAATCATAATTCCAAACTGGTGTGGCAGTGTTTGTGACTTACGCCTTCATGTCAATTGCTCTATCCTCAGCCAAAGTTGGTTGTTTCGCAGTGTTGATGCAGAAACTTTAGCTGGTAAACCACAGCCATGTTACATTACATAGATTAATAGAAATTGGTTAAATTAATATGTAAGAGTTAGTCAATAAGAAGCTAGTGGTAATAGGCCAAGCAGTGATTTAATTAATACATTTCTGTGTGATTATTTTAGTTCTAAGCTAGCCGGATGTCGGGGACAAACAAGCGGACACTCCTCCTACAATTTGTTTTGCTTACGTGGTGGATTAAATCTATGTAAAACCTAAAAGAACTTGGAAAGGAACTCTAGACACACAAAAATAAAGTTTAGCCTCATTTATTTTTCAGCTGTCAGCCTGCCACAGCTCCTTTAAGAGATGATTTCCTGTTTCAACAGTAGCAAAAAAAAAAAATCATGCCATTTTGAAATGCTGGCTTTCTAGGCTATCCTTCCAGCATGAGCTCTGACTCTTTTATGAGACAAAGTATATGGATGGAGTTTGTGAGCAGACTGCTGCAGCTTGCTTTATGGCAATATGAACCAGCTTTGTGACTGGAACTGAGGCGGTGTGTGCAGCTCAGAGGTGCAAGTGTCTCCATCATGCTGGACAGTGTAGAGTGAGCAGGCAATACTGTATATACTATAATAATGCAGCTGAAGTTTTAGACTGGGTGGGCCAACAGGTAATACCATATATACCCTAGTAATGGTAGAGCTTAACTTTTAATAAGCACTTAGCATTTCAAAACGCACTCCTAGATAGTAAATAATTACATATGTGCAATAAAGACAAATCCAGATGAGTCACAGTATTGGATAAATATATGTAGGAATGAAAGAGAGAATAACTGATGTAGAGAAATATAAGAAGAAGAGACATACTACATGCAGACATAGATTAAAAGAAGTAAAAAAATGAGCCACTTAAAGATGGAAAAATCACAGATTCTGGATTATGTTTATTATTGTATTTTCTTTGAAATTCATGACTGTGAAGGAGCTAAGTACACAGAGATATTTCATTGTATGGGTTGCTAAGCTAAACCATCATGTATATTATAAAGGTATCATGACTTCAAATTTGGATCTAAGGGTACATTGCTTTGCAAAAGAGCTTCTTCACTTGTTTGTTTCTACAGAAGATAAGGACCAGTGAATTGCTTCCAGTCTGGAGTGGTTTGACAGAGCAAAATCCCCTGAATGGTTACCATGAACACCCTCAAAATATTGCTTCACCTATCTGCTCACTGAGATGAACCTAGCACACAGGATACACCATGAAAGACCTAATTAGCAGTGCTCCCAAACAGTAGGAAGAAGTTTAGACAGAACTATGCATATTTTTATCAAATATTGTCTATAAATGCCTCTTTATATTTAAAGGGGAATATGCTATAGAGATTAGCATTGGTATGAATCTGAGTTTATTGTTATAATATTAAGGTCAATATTGTTATAGGTATATTTCTGCTCTTGATTAAAATACTGTGTTTGTGCACCTCATTTAAAAATGTATAGTTAAGAAATACAGGCTAATATATAATCATCTGTAATAGTCAAGCTTGAAGTGACGTTAGTTAGATTTTTTTGGATGTATAGAGACATATAGGTATTCTTCAGATGAATACATATTCTTCAAATCTTTCAGAGACCTTCAGAATATGACATTTCAAATGTTTTAAGAACTTAGGACATTTTATGACAGTGAAACATGTCTGCTCATTGCAGCACTAGTTACTTCAAAAGGAAGATGGGCCCAAAGAGGCTCCTTATGGAGTTGGCTAGCCATTTGGGCAAGAAACTCCAGTCTCCTGGACTGCTTAATTGGACATGTAGGACCCACAGGGAAATGACTGCTGAACTTGCCTAAAAGTGACACAGTTTTCAGGGGTTCTTGCTTCATGAAGAAAGAGACCGACAAACTGCCAATATATGTGGAACACTCTTTGGAATTTCCTCATTCATGGAAAAGTTTGCTGGATACTATGTGTCTGAAGGTTGAAGATGAATGCCCCAATGATACATAAGAACTTTGGGTGACTGTCCAGGCAGCACACACATAACTATCATTTTTTAGATAGCAGATTGACTATTGCTTAAGGAAGGTCAAGACTGCAATAGTAGAGGTGACAGGGTGGAGGGGGTACTGTTATGAATGGTTGTCAGAGCTATTTGTCATTCTGGTACATTCTTGGGTGACATAGCATCTTGTGGCCTTTGCACTTCTTGTGGTCTTTTTCTGGTTCACTGCTCTCATTATCCATCCCTTTCCTTCTTTCAGTCTTTATTCATTTGTTACTGTTAAGCCTTCCCAGACTGCACTTATTTAAAATGCAAGTGTGTGTGTGTTCTAAACACAGAGATGTCAACTCAAGAGACTGATATAGTAATAACTGTGTATAGATATGACATGTTAACTGATATTTATACTTTGACTAGGTCACAGTTGAACAATTGTTAGAACTGAAGAGAGGAAAGCCCAGACATTGTGCTTACTAACGTTTGCTCTTAGATGTCCTTCCCAAGAAATACAGAGACTGTTAAAGGAAGACATAGAGGCTGGTAGTGTCAGGCAGCTATGGAAATCTGTGGGAACTCAAACATAAGAAGTACCAGATAATAGCAGTAGAGAGTGTTCTTTCATCAGGGAGAAAGTTGTAAATATCTCAGTATCAGGTGAAGTTGCTTAAAATATTTAGTTATAATAAGATGTTCTCTTAGTCTCCTCATAACTCATTCTATTTCATGAAATGGCAAATATATTTGGCTTGCTATCACTGGATTTCTGGAATGGCTGTTTTTAAATTTAGATAGTACCTAAATGTCTTTCAGTAGCATAATTCATTTTCATAAAATATTTAAATTTGTAGTTTTAAATTTTGATATCAGGTAAGTGATCAGTAAAAATAAAGTGGTTTAAAAAACTAGCTGTAACTAACTCAGGTGGTCTTACTGTTTAGTACATTGGATTTGGGAGTTATATCTTATCCTTTGGCCTTCTGAGTATACTCAGTTCTAGAACAACTCTTGGTTTATCATTTACAGTTAAGTGATGAGCTCCAAATTACTGACGAATTTCTGGCCATTAGAAAACCTCCACTGAGGTTGTAAGTTTCAGTAGCATTGTAGCATACTAAGCCTAGACAATGCATGGGATCCCAGAATCTTAAGATTTTATTTTTTATTTTAATTTCTAATTGCATGTATTTGTGTGTGTCTAAGTGTAGATTGCACATGGAGTGCAACACTCATGGAAGCCAGAAGAGGCCATAGATGCCATGGAGCTTCAGTAGCAGACGGTTGTGCGCTGCTGGATGTGGGTCCTGGGAAATTCATTTGGGCCTCCTGCAAGAGCACTATGTCCTCCTAACCATCGAGCACATCTGCAGCCCTGGTGTGGGAATTCTATGAGAAAACTAAAAAGAGTACTTATTGAGAACTTCATATTTGTTTCCCTCTAAAGACGAGACAGAATACTCAAGAGGGACATAAGAAAGAACAGATTCAAGAAAAAGGATTCATATTTAAAACAAAAGCTGAATAATCTCAGATGTTTAACAGGAAATAAAAAGATAGGGATTGTTTGCTAGGTTACTCAATTTAAGTATGCTTTAAAAGATTACTTTGCAATGTATTTAATTCCCAATTATTTTAACGTATTTTTGACTTGTTTTAATTATTTTTAACTTACTTTTAATCCTATTGCTAGTTTGGCCATATAAATGTACAATTCATTTTAATTCTTGTTATGGGTTCCAATGCTTGCTTTCCAGTGAACAGTAACTTTTGAGAGTACAGTGGTAATCAGGTATTGACTGGGCTCCAGGTGAACAACATGTTAACTGACTTTTATGTTTCCAGTTTTAGAAAGTGATTCACTGTTTCTGCTAGAATATTAAACATGTCTTTTCTGCTCTTGATTTTTGAATTTGTTCCTTTGGAATTGGAGGTGTGGTTTGTTAGATCATAGCTGTGCATTTAAAAATACAGCTGTCCTAAGAACACACACACACATATATATATATATATATATATATATATATATATAGAGAGAGAGAGAGAGAGAGAGAGAGAAAGAGAGACAGAGAGAGACAGAGAGAGACAGAGAGAGAGAGAGAGATGTATATCGCATCGCTGTAAAGTAGATGGTTATTGTTCCCCTGTTTCAAATGAGGATGCTTACAGTGAGTAGTGAAATCAGACCGGCAGTGTAGCAGTTCATCCAACTCTTGGCCCTGTGTAGCCTCTTGAAGTAATCTGACTGATTCCTCCAGACCTAGTTATCATACTTTTTAAAAAGTTTTACTATTTTTTAAGATTTCATACATGTATACTATGCATTCTGATTATTGTCACTACCTTCACCTTTTCAGATCCCCCGCACACACCTATCAACCCACTTTTACTTGTTTTTTCTTTTGGAATTGAGACAGGTCTTCTTACAGTGCATCCCTGCTTGACCTGGAACTCATTATGTAGAGCAGACTAGCCTCAGAAATCACAGATTTCGGTCTGCCTTTGCTTCTCCATGCTGAGATTACAGGTGTGCACTACCACGTACTCCCTTATTAAACCTTTTAAATTATGATTATTTATTATTTAAATTTGTGTGTGTGTGTGTGTGTGTGTGTGTGTGTGTGTGTGTGTAGGCATTCAGTTGTTTCTCTCCTTTTACCATATGAGTCCCAGGGCTAATAATTAATTTACTTGTTTTGGTATTTACTGGTATTGGTAGGTATGGCCTTTAATAACTGAGCCATTCTACCTGCCCTGTTGTTATATTTTGATAATAATTTACCTATTATTCACAAGCAAAGTTTGGCATTCAAAACTTTTTTATTCTTGAAACTGTCTTATGATTGCCATAAGACATTTTTGTGTGAATATATTTAGAATAACTTATTTATTTACGACCTGTCAAGATGTTTAAGCTCTTGATAGACAAAAGAATAAATACCTTCCAATTAATGTTAGTTAAGAAATAATTAAATGTATACAAAACAGCCATTAGTTATATCACCAATTAAAAAGAAAAAGGAAAACTTTTTTAAAAGATCTCATTTATATATTTGTGTGTGTGTGTGTGTGTGTGTGTGTGTGTGCCTGAAATCAAACCACATGAGTGTTACACCAGAACATGATGTCAGAAGGCATCAGATGATGGCTTTAGAACTCCTATACCTAGAATCTTGGGTGCTCCTGAGCCACCAGTATGTTTTGGGAACTTAGCTGACATATTTTGTAAGAACCGCATTATGAAACACTGAGCCATTTTGCTAGCAAACATATTTTCACTATTTTTTTTAACCTTTGAGACAAGGTTTCACGTGGCCCAGGCTGGTCTTGAGTTCACTGTGTAGCCTGGGTTAATTATGAACTCCTCATTCTCTTACCTCAATCTCATGTATTACTGAGGAATTAATATTGTACCTAGCTTCTTTTCACATCTTCATAATAGTTGCTAATTTATCTCACTACAGTCATAGTTTTTATTTGGTTATTCCAGTACTCTGAATTTTATGTAACCTAATTTGTTTAGTTTAGCTTAGTTTAATATGCTTTTGTTTGTAAACCAAATTTGGAAGCAGCACAAACAAGTTTCCTTTTTTCTTTTAATATCATTAACTCTATGAAAATTTTTATATATGTATACAATGTATTTTGACCATGTTTTCCTCCTCTATTCCCCTTAACTCCTCCCAGATCCTTTACCATCATGTTCTCATCATGTGCTTTATTTATTTTTTCCATAACCCACAGAGTTCAATTTTTTTCTTATATATGTCTGGATATAAGACCAGCCACTGGAGCGTGGTCAACTTACCAAGAGACACACTTTTAAGAAACTGACTCTTCCTCATCTAAAAGTCAGAACAGTAGCTCCTCAGCCAGGAGTGGTACAGCTGGAATACTAACTCATAATAAATAAGGATTTTTTTGTTGTTGTTGCTTTTGAGACAGGGTCTTTCTCTGTAGTTTTGGCTGTCCTGGAAGTCACTATGTAGAACACTCTAGCCTCGAACTCACAGGGATACACCTGCTTTTGCCTCCTGAGTGGTGGGATTATTTGCTCATAGCTCTGTCTTTCTTTTCACTTCTTCTTTGTCCCCCTGGTGCTCCTAAAACCCCCTCCCATCTATATCATTGTGAGTCAGCATTTTTACATTAGACAGAGTCCATCGGAGAATAACATTTTGTTTCACTCTATCTTGCCTTCATCTAGAATTTTCTTTATGACTTGACTTGAAAATATGTATTAGTAATTTTTTAAATTTTTAGATCATAATTTTCCATCAGGACTTTTCATTGTTATCTTGAAAAAAATCCAGGTTTTGGTTTCTACATTGAAATGGTGATAAGTTAAAGATTTGACACAATGGCTCAGTTGTCAAAGATACTTGTTGCCAAGGCTGGAAAACTCTGCTTCAGGAAACACCTCTTACATAGAGAACTAAACTCTATAGCACGCACACACACACACACACACACACACACACACACACACACACACACTCACAGATAAAACAATAAAACTAATTCTTAAAAAAATGATAACATAGTATATGTAATTACTTTCTAGGTTATAAGTCATAGCTTGTTTTCGTCTTGATTCTTTTTCAAGGCCAGGAAACAGGCTTCTCAAGTGTTTACAGCAGAGAAGATTTTTGAATGAAATATCTCAAGTGTTTATAGTGGAGTATATTCCTTGAATGAAATATTTCAGTGATTTTATTCTTATCTGTTTTTCTGATATTGAACTCTGATTCAGATGAAGAATTTGATTTCACTTAAGTCCCTGGTATAATATTTGAGTTATAAGTGCCTGTTAAGTTACACTTCTTAGTACTTTTATTTTTGTAATTAGTTGAATAAAACAACTTGTTTGCATTGTTGATTTTGATTTCTTGTCCATGTCTCAAACTTGTTTTATAGTTTACAAGCTAATGGAGTGGCCATAACTTGTATGAGTTACTCTACATACTTAACATCTATTAATACATTTAAATTTAAAACAATTGTTTAAGTCAAGCACTATAATGAACCCCATGACCTAAATGCCTGAGAAATTAGTGATTAGACCAAGAATATTACAAATGGAGATGATGGTAGTTCAATGTGTTTTCCACTGTTGTGTCTATCAGGCCTTTAAACTGTGACAAACACTCAAACCCATTCAAAGGAGGACGATTTCTTTTGCTTCAATATTTCAGTGTTGGGTGGGTTTACTCTGTGGTGAGACAACACCATGGCTGTAGTCTGCTGTGGTGCTAGAGCAGAGCCTCTGCCTCACTGTGGCCAGAAAGCAGAATTGAGGCAAAAAGAGGCCAGGAACAAGTTATACCCTCTGTGACAGAGATCTCTAATAGGGCTATTAGATATTCTGCAAATGACTGATCCACTGACAAGGTCAGAGTCCTTCGGGTCCAGTCAACTCAATAACTCCATCTACCAGTTGAGTCCAGACTTGGAACAAATGAGGTGGTATTTTAGGGGATGAATTTTTGGAGAGCAGGTGGATCTTCTGTTAAAATAAAATGAGTATTTCCTCAGTGTGTAGTGAGCACCTTAATATGTAACAAGCTTCAAAATCAAGGATTTTCTTGTTAAATATTTCCACTAACCCTCCATCTCTGACAAAACCTTGTGTAAAGTGGCCTGTAGGAAAAATGTGAGATTCTGGTCAGACAACTTTTGTATGTGTTCTTCTTATTTTTCCCAATAAACAAAAGAATTGTTGAAAGACTTAGAAATTCAAAGAAAATGTGAATAACTTGGAAAAATGTCTTAGAACCAAATCAATTAAAGGCTACAGTATGGTGTCAATTATTAAAGCAGGAACAATCAAGTTAGAATTATAGGATGCTGAAATTTCCTATTACAAAGAGAACACATCTGCTTGATGTAGAACAAAAGTCCCCAAAGGGAATGGATACTGAGCAATTTAAAAAGAGGTTTTTTTATAAAACAAAACCCTGTCTGAAATTTTCTAACATGAATTTCAGTCATCCAGTCCCCCAATTAATCTCCCTATCTTAATCTGTATTTAACAGTGAAGCCACATGCTCTAACTTTTACATGTGCTTTGCGACCTTCCTTAATAAGCTTTCTTGCTTGTCTGTAAAATTCTTCCTGTAGAAAAGCCAGAGAAATCCTTAGTAAATGTGTATTGTTGATGAGGTCATGGTCATATCAAGGATCAATGCTTCAGGCTCATAGAAAAGGCAAAATCTTTCTTGGTGTAGCTCAGAGGGGCATCTAAGCCTGTCCTGGGGAATGGGTGTGAATATTTGCAGTGAGTATAAAATATAACACCTGTAGCTTTCCAGATGACCTTCTCCCACACCTCATATTTATGGTCTGAAGACTGACACCCTGCAAAGACTTCTATGCATACCAAGATTAGTCAAAACTGCCTCTTTGTTCAGGTGTGTATAACAACACTGTCTCCTGCTCTGGCTGTATTCAAAATCTCTGCCTCCCTGTTCAAGCGTGTATGATAAAGCCACTGAGATTCTGGGTTGCTAAGTTTTCTCCATCAGAGAGGAGCCGAGTTTCCCTGATTCCAGTTTTTCTGTGTGTCTGTGTGTTTGTCTTTTCTTTTTCCCCTAACCCCTATCATATCAACCCACATAGCCCTGGGACCAGCCTTCCACACTATCCAGCCCCTGTTTGCCTCTGCAGGTCAACAATCACTCCTCTCCCCAACATACCTTTCACTGGAAGTTTATTCACCTTTAAATTCCTTCCAAAATGCTGCCCCTACTGCTGGGTACCCTTCTGATGTAAGAAGTCCTTCTGTGTATGTGTTGCTTTTATTGGTTAATGAATAATGAATCTGTTCTAGGCCTGTGATAGGGCAGAATAGAGATAGGCAAATAAAACTAAAAGGAATGCTGGGAGAAAGAAGGCAGAGTCAAGTATGTAGCCCCAGAACCTTGCCAGTAAGTCACAGTCACGTGGCAATATCTTAAAGGTATCTTGTCTCCTAAATTTGTTTCTAAGGATACGTTGCTTTGGAGAAAGTTCTTCTTTTGTTTCCACAGAGAAAATGAACCTACGGATTCCTTTCAGGCTAATTTAGTTTGATGGACCAAGAACCCTGAAAGGTAGCCATGAACATGCCCCCAAAATACTTTGCCCAAAAAAAAGCAGAAAGCCATTTGGAGAGACCTATACCCCAATTCCCAAATATTGTTTATAAATATTTGTTTACATGTAAAGTAGGATATGATATAGATGTGAATACTTTGCATTTGTATTGATCTTTGTTTATTAATACAAAATTCAGGTCAATTTTGTTATACTCTGTATAAGTATTTCTGCTTTGGATTATGGTATTGTGTTTATTCAGCTCATTTAAAAATGTAATGTATAACTAAGAAATAAAGGATAATAGATAGTCATCTATCATAGTCAATATTGTAGTGATGTCAGTTAGGTTTTCTAGATATAGGGAGATATATTTCAGTTGGATAGGTATTATTCAAATCTTCCAAAGACTAACAGAATATGGCATTTAAACATTTTAAAAACTTAGGACTTTTTATTACAGTGAGACATATCTGTTGCTGGCAGCACCAAGTTACTTCAAGAGGATGACGGACACCAAAGAGGCTCCTTATAACATTAGTTAGCCATTTGGGAATGAAACTGCTCTTGACTAGACTGCTTAATGCTATGCCGTATGATCGACATACAGGACCCCCAGGAAATGACTGCTGAACTTGTGTAAAGGTGAGATGATATCAGGTTCCTGTTTCATGAAAGAGTCTGCTAGACATTCTGCAGGATAAAGAAAAAAAGTGACTGAAGAACTGCCAATATGGGGAAACTGTCTTTGAAACGTCCTGCTTCATGAAAAAGTCTGCCACATACCAAGGGGCAATAGGCTTAAGATGGGTGCCACAATGTTACAAAGAACTTGGGGTAATTGTCCAGGCAGTGAGATATCTCTGTCAATTCTAAAGTTTTGGAAGTTGCATACAACGCACTTTCTGTTTACCTAGGTAATATTATATCCTTCTGGGGTCTTTGGTGGAGATGGAGAATAAATAGTTATAATTTTCCTTAGTTATATAGAAGATGAAGTAAATATAAATATTGTAACTGTAATTCTTGCTTGATACCTGATTTGTTATATGTATTTTTACTATGTTAAAGTTAAAACCTTCCTTTTTTAATAAGACAGTAAGGGGGAGATGATGTAAGAAGTCCTTCTGTCTAGGTGTTGCTTTTATTGGCTAATGAATAAAGAAATTCTTTGGGGCCTGTTATAGGCAGAAAAGACTAGGTGGAAAAACTAAAAATGCTGGGAGACAGAAGGCAGAGTCAAGTAGATGAGTGTAGCCCCTCCAGAGACAGAGGGCAGATGGAACTTTATCTGGTAAGCCACAGGCATATGGTGATTCCACCAGAGTAGTCTATGCAGTGGCTCATAAGTACTTTAGACATGTTCAAGTATTGAGTAGACACATTCCGATTTATCAGTCTTACTCAAAAGTATAGACCAATGATCAACAATCTCCCACTCTATGACAAGTGAGGTGTAAAAGTGTAAATTATTGACTGCTTTCTAAAAGTAACACAGTTGTTATAATTTCGTGAAGATTTATTTTTATTTGAGGGTGTGTGTGAACTTGTGTGTAGCCTTTAGAAGCTAGAAGAGGTACCAAACCTGACATAACTGGAGTTAGCAGGTAGTTGTTTAACTGCCCAGTGTGAGTTCTGGGAACTGAACCCAGGTCCCCTGCAAAAGCAATGAGTATAAGTACTCTTAACCACCATGCCACCTCTCCAATACCTGGTTATCAGTGTGTTAAATTCCATATCCCTTGACACTCAAAATCTAGGCATTTCCAAGAAGTATAGTGAATTTTAACTTTCAATCGTTGCCATATTTGAAATTATATATGAGCACTGTGGTATACACTTTAATCCAAGCACTTGGGAGGCAGAAGCAGACAGATTTCTGTGAGTTTGAGGTCATCCTGATATACAGAGTGAGTTGCAAGACAACCAGAGATACATAGTGAAATCCTGTTGGAGAGATCTTTCCCAATCAGGATTACTTAAGTGTTAATTACCTGAGTTGTAGCTACTAAAACAGTGATGTGTTCATATTAGCTGGAAAATCCACTGGGCAACTTCCTGTACAGCAGCTCTTTATATGCAGTCTCAAATGTGATATATTTTTTCAAGGTTTGTTATTTTCAAGACATGGTCTCCCTTTGTAGCACTAGCTGTCCTGGAACTCACTAAGTTAACCAGGGTGGCTTTGGATTTAAAGAGATCCTACTGCCTCTGCCTCCCAAGTGCTGGGATTAAAGGTGTGTTTCAGCATAACCAGCTTTTAAAATACTTTTTAAAGATTAACTATATGTGTGTTAGCACATGTGACTCATGCACACATGCAGTTGCTGTGGAGGGCAGGAAAGGACACTGGGGCTAGACCTTGAGCCATCTGACTTAGGTGTTGGGAACTGTCCTCAGCAAGTGCAAAATATTTATTAACCAGAGCTACCTCTAACCCCTACCCCCACTGGATATAAAGGAATGATATTTTATATCATCATTTCCAACATACACATATATGTTTTTCAAAATATATGTGTGTGTATGAAATGAGTCCCCGTAAAAGATTTGTGTGTGTCACTGCCACATCAGACTGGGCTAATTTGGTGTTAGTCATCATTGTCATCATCTTCATCATCAGTTTCTTCATTCTCATCAGCTGAAAGTACAGTGACCTCTTGTGTGGCCCTGGAAGCCTGTTCCTCACTCACACTGGGATCATCCATTTCTGTAATTTCTGGTCCACTGGGGTATTCTTAGTAGGCAGGTGGCTGGCCTGGGGGTGTGTGATTCTCCACACTATACTTATGACCCCAGCCTATGTAGATGTTTTCAATCTTCCTGTGAGTGAAAAGAAAATAAAGTCATGTCTCTTTAGAAAGGTTTACCCCTTTATACTAATAAGGTCTTTAAAAAAAAAAACAGGGCATTTAAACTGCCATAGTGAAATAGTCCCCAGTAATTCATCAACTACTGGGAATTGTTTTTTTACTAAACTGCTTAAGTCAGTTATGAAAAACAGAGCCAGGAGGCTGGAGAGATGACTCAGAGGTTAAGTCATTGGCTGTTCTTTCAGAGGACCTGGGTTCAATTCCCAGCTGGCAGCTTACAACTGTCTTTGACTCATTTCCAGTAGATCTGTAATCCACAGACGAATGTGTATAAATTAATTTAAAAAAAACAGTCCAGTCCATGGAGTAGGATCAAAATCCAGTGCCATTGTCCTTGACTTTTTGCAGTCCTCATTGTCTGCTACGTTCAGAGAGTCCAGTTTTATCCCATGCTTTTTCAGTCCCAGTCCAGCTGGCCTTGGTGAGCTCCCAATAGATCAGCCCCACTGTCTCAGTGGGTGGGTGCACCCCTCGTGCTCCTGACTTCCTTGCTCATGTTGTCCCTCCTTCGGCTCCTCATTGGGACCTTGGGAGCTCAGTCCTGTGCTCTAATGTGAGTCTCTGTCTCTATCTCCATCCATAGCCAGATGAAGGTTCTATGGTGATATGCAAGATATTCATTAGTATGGCTATAGGATCGGGCCATTTCAGGCTCTCTCTCCTCAGCTGCCCAAGGACCTAGCTGGGGACATCTCTCTGGACCCCTGGGAACCCCTCTAGAGTCAAGACTCTTGCCAACACTAAAATGGCTCCCTTAATTTAGATATATACTTCCCTGCTCCCATATCCACCCTTCCTTTATCCCAACCATCCCATTCCCCCAAGCTCTCCACATTCTCCCCTTTTCACTTTTTTCCATCTCCCCTTTCACCCATCCCACCCCACCCCCAGTTCCCAATTTTTGCCCGGCAATCTTGTCTACTTCTAATATCCAGGAGGATAACCATACGTTTTCTTTGGGTTCACCTTCTATTTAGCTTCTCTAGGATCATGAATTATAGGCTCAATGTTCTTTATTTATGGCTAACAACCAATTATGAGTGAATACATCCCATGTTCATCTTTTTGGGTCTGGGTTACGTAACTCAGGATAGTGTTTTCTATTTCTATCCATTTGCATGCAAAATTCGAGAAGTCATTGTTTTTTACTGCAGCGTAGTACTCTAATGTGTATATATTCCACACATTCTTCATCCATTCTTCCATTGAAGGGCATCTAGGTTGTTTCCAGGTTCTGGCTATTACAAATAATGCTGCTATGAACATAGTTGAACAAATACTTTTGGTCCTACTGCATATACTGGCTTTGTGGGAGCCTAGCCTGTTTGGATGCTCACCTTCCTAGACCTGGATGGAGCGGGGAGGTCCTTGGACTTCCCACAGGGCAGGGAACCCTAACTGCTCTCTGGACTGGAGAGGGAGGGGGAGGAGAGTGAGGGTGGGGAGTGGGGGGAGGGGGAGGGTAAAGGGAGGCGGGGAGGAGGCAGAAATTTTTAATTAAAAAAAGAGCAGGGATGTATATATCTTAATTAAGGGAGCCATTTTAGTGGTGGCAAGAGTCTTGACTCTAGAGGGGATCCCAGGTGTCCAGGGAGATGTCCCAGTTAGTTCCTTGGGCAGCTGAGGAGAGAGAGCCTGAAATGACCCTATCCTATAGCCATACTAATGAATATCTTGCATATCACCATAGAACCTTCATCTGGCGATGGATGGAGATAGAGACAGAGATCCACATTGGAGCACCAGACTGAGCTCCCAAGGTTCAAATGAGGGGCAGAAGGAGGGAGAACATGAGCAAGGAAGTCAGGACCGCGAGGGGATACGGTGGGACTGATCTATTGGGAGCTCACCAAGGCCAGCTAGACTGGGTGGGACTGAAGAAGCATGGGATAAAACCGGACTCTCTGAACATGGCGGACAATGAGGGCTGATGAAAAGCCAAGGACAGTGGCACTGGGTTTTGATCCTACTGCATGTGGGAGCCTATCCTGTTTGGATGCTCACCTTCCTAGACCTGGATGGAAGGGGGAGGACCTTGGACTTCCCACAGGACGGGGAACCCTGACTGCTCTTCGGACTGAAGAGGGAGGGGGAAAGGAGTTGGGGGAGGGGAAGAGGAGTGGGGGGAGGGGGAAAGCAGCTGGGGGAGGGGGAAAGGAGGGGGGAGGGAAATGGGAGGTCGGGAGGAGGCAGAAATTTTTTCAATAAAAAGAAAAGAAAAGAAAAAAACAGGCCAGATCCTGTCGAAAATGCAGTCTATATCTATACCTTCCTCAAGAAAGGGCCTACTCCCATAATACAATTATTTAATTTTTTACAGAGATTTTCTACAAAATTTGAAAGTTGCTAGCCTTGACTGGACGAAGAATGAGGGTAGCTAAAAATGATTTGCTATTTTTTCAGGTCAGATCATAGGAAATTGCAGATGTTTTCCCTTGTAGGCCTCGCTCCACTTAGAAACACCCCCTCCTTGCTGGTGGGAGTTTTAGTCAAGAACTCTGCCCCCAAGCCTGGTCATGCATCCTTAACTTAAGAGCCTTCATCTGCCCCCAAGGCTGGTCATGCATTCCTAACTCAAGTCCTTCATCTGCTTCCAAGGCTGGTCACACATTCCTAACTCAAGAACCTTCATCTGCTTCCAAGGCTGGTCATGCATCCCTAACTTAAGAGCCTTCATCTGCACCCTAGGCTGGTTAAGCATTCCTAACTCAAGAGCCTTCTAGGTGTTCTGGTCTGGCTGGAAGGGTCCACCCCTACACATGATTCTACCTCCACCTCCATAAAACTTCCTCAGTCTTTTTTCCTGGGGTTCCTTCTCAAAGACATGACCTCATGGTGCCCATATATCAGTGACACACATTTCTGCAAATCCATTTCATCCTTGGAAGAGAATAAGGTGAGGGAAAAAGTCAAAACTGTCTCTTCCTCATGCTATCATGGTAAATAATTAAAGCTTGGCTTTTACTTGCTTTGTTTTTCAATACACTATTTTTTAATTATTTGAAAATTTCACATCATACAATCCGATCACACTCACTTCTCAGTCCTTCCAGGTCTGCCCCCTGACCCTTGTGACCCCCCAAAAGAGAAAGAATAAAACCCATATGTCCAATTTATGTTGCCCATATACTCTCTGGAGCTTAGTCAAACTCGCAGTGGCCATTGGTTTTCACTTTTGATTTAACTGTGGTTTCTAAATTTTGTCATAGAATATATGTCATCCTATTCTTTCCTCCAACCCCTTCCAAATCCCCGTGCCTCCAACTCGCTTTTTTTCATAGAAACAAGAGATCAGACACACACACAAAGTGTTTTGTGTTGGCTAGCTAACATCTGATCATGAGGCTTGCTTTAATGGCTAGTCTAACCAAGGTAACTCAGCTTTTACCTTCTTATTTGAGCTTTCTGCTACTAATTAAGGAAGAAACAAACAAGATAAATGGAACTGTGTTCTTTCTCAGCAAGGTATAAAGGAAGCTGTAATAGTCTCTTGATCCTAATTCCCTTGAAACTGATCACTTAAATAAAGAATATTTTAAATAACTTTTTTCAAAATGCTCAACAATTTCAGTTGCATCTTAAACTCTCCGCTAACTTAATGAGGGAGTGAAGTAAAACCATGCCCAATGTAGATAAATGGGATAATTAAGATGATAAAGTACAACCCTGAATTACTCTAGCTCTGAACTTCACCTTAACTATATTACAGAAGTCATTTTAATAAATCGCACACTATACATCTAACATGCCAAAAGGAGTTAAGACAGGAGTAACAACCTCCGTGATAACATAATTTCCAGAGCCTAAACAATTACAATTGTCAGACACTAAGCAAGTCTTTCAAATCCAAATGCTTATATGAATGTACTTTCAGTGAGTCTTGTATTTCTATCTAAAGTTTACCATGCAAGCTAGGAATACCCAGAGTCATTCCTGTCTGGGATTCAATTCCCAAGTCATGTTATTTATGAATTTCAGCTAAACACATGTCAAAATATATCTGTAATCGTTCCTTCCTGGATTGTGACTTTGAATTGAATGGGCTTATGCTTATGCTCACTACACTATACACAGGACTGTCTCTGCCTTGGGTAAATGTATGGGCTCCCTGGACAAAACCATCACCTTCTATCCTTTGGCCAGGGAGGGGCTTTGAATTGGATTTCAATATTCTGCTTACCTGCTGTGGGTGAATAAATCTTTCCACAGCTTTATGTTTTGGTGGATCTTATTTTGGTTTTGAACTCATCAAAATATAAGCTGTGGCGTTTGGTTACATATGGCTTTGTAAGTGGTGAGATACTTACTTGCCATTTAAAAAGGCACATGCTCCAGGGCAAAGATTAGATTAGATCTGAGGACAGCAAAAGCATACTGAGGAATAAGATTTGTGGACAGCCATATTGTCCAAGAGGGTATATTCTGAATATCTGGAACCCAATGAGAAATTTATAAGCTTAACTTCAAACAGAACAAGAATCTACTGGTAACTAAACTGATTTTTATAAATATGGGACAGTCTTCAACATTTAGTATAAAAAGTTAAAACATTTTCTTTATCCATTTTTTTTTTGGTCGAGGGTCATCTAGAATTTTGCCCTGTCTGGCTATTACAAATAATGCTGCTGTAAACATAGTTGAACAACTTCTTTGTTGTGTGATTGAGCATCCTTTGGGTATATGCCCATGAATGGTATTGCCAGGTCTTGAGGTAGGTTGATCCCCATTTATCTGGTAAAACATCATACTGATTTCCAAAGAAGCTGTGCAGGTTTTCATTCCCACCAGCAGTGGAGGAGTCTCAAGAGAGTGTTTTACGAGTGTCCTGGGCAAATATAATTGTAAAGATGTATATATAGTACACACATATACATACATATCTTATGTCTAAATATATAGAAAATCTAATGATATGTACAAACGTTTTGCAATGGAGACTTTACTAATGGAGACGCATGTGTATCCAGGGGAATAGTTTTATCATCAAAGGAAAGACAATTCATGATTATGGAATAAAACTAGTAAGAGTTTCAAGCAAAACAGAATAGGAAGAAACAAAGGAGAGACAAATATAGAGTAGAAGTACCACTAGAGACCATGCACAACACGTGTTTGTGGTATAGAGAAAGCAAGAGTGATGCCAGCATTCCCTTTTAGCTACAGCCCATCCACGTTTCCTCTCTGCACCAGTCCTTCAGCCGCCTTTAAAGCATTAGTATAGCTCAAAGCCCTCTTTACTCCCACCCTACAGAACCCAGGAAGCAGAGAAGGGATGAAACCTCGCTCTCTGCCCCCCTTTTAGGGCTTCCAACAGTTACATGTTTACCACATGTGTGTAATGTATAGTTTATGAGTTCTCATTAACAGTGTATAAAGTTACTTAAATCTTCAGACTGATGTCAAAAGAGGAGGCCCCACTTCCTGTTCTATGTAGTCAAGCTCTTCTCCTTTGTCTTGTTTTTCTTCATCTTCTTTTTCCTATTCCTCGTTCTTTTGTGCAGGATTGAACCAAGTACAGTGACCCTGGAGATGAGAGTTGCAAGGTTTAACAGATTAATAAAAACCTTGTAACTGTCAAAATATTTTTAATATTTTGTGAATTTATGGTTAGTAATTACTAAGACAAGACTTCCCTGTGTGGAAAACTTGCCCAACTATTCTGATAGAGGATCACTTTCTATGATTCTCCTATGTAGGACAAATAATAAAAAGCCAGACACAGATATTAGGGTTTAACCCCAAAACCAGAAAAGCAAGACAACCAAGCCATTAGAAAAGGTGTACCTCTACAAGACAGGGTGACAACAGACTAAACAGACAGAGCTTCTTTCTCTTCTTATTTTATATTCCATTTAGTTCTGGATTAAGAACATATGATTCCCTAAAAGTGGGATTAAAGGTGCGAGCCACCACCACTTGGATTTTCTTTGAATTGATCTTGTATAGCTCAGGGTGGTCTTGACTTCACAGAGATCCATCTGACTCTGTCTTCCAAATCCTGAAATTATAAGTGTGTGTCACCATTGCCTGACCTCTAATGGCTCTAGCTTTGCCTCTGGTCTTCAGGCAAGACTTATTTATCCAAATACAGATAATGTCCCACTACACTCCTACTTCAGTTTTCCCAGTGCTAGACTTGCTGACACATGCCTCCACACTGAGCTTCTTCTTTCTGTCTGATTTTAGCAAGTGTTATTTTCATTTGGGTTAGTTCAGGAAAAACAACAAACTTGTACTAGTTATTTCAATAATTTTACATTTCTTAAAATTACAGAACTTGAAGGTCTATGCATTCTTTAAAATGGTAGTAATACATTTGGACTCGTTTACATACTTCTATTGAGGGGCACCTACCAAATCCTGGTCTCCTGCAAGAGCAACGAGTGCTCTTAACTGCTGAGCCCTCTCTTCACCTCCTACATCATAGTTTTTAAAGCAACAGTTTGCTTCATTGTTTTTAGACTCCCAAAGGAAGCATTTCATAGTGTTACCTGCCCAAGTTCAGGTAATGACAAATCACCAAATTCTTTACTTTTTTCTCTTGTTTTAAACTATTTTTGTTAGTTCTTGGAGAATTTTATATATGTTTTGATCATATTCTCCTTCCCCTCCCAATGCTTCCTAGATCCACCCACTCAACATTGTGTCTTTTTTCGCTTTCATTAAGGCGAATTTGTGCTGCCCAAATATTCTTATATACGTGCCTTCCCCTGGAGTGGTAATTATGACATTCTAATATACTCTGTTTCACAATTAAATTAGCAAAACTTCATTTACCTTCCCAATAATTAATCATACTTTGTTAATAATTCATATTCTATATATTTATGCACCATATTTATAGGTGAAGCATGAGCTTTTCACACTCCTATGTACTTTTCTCCCAGCACAATACTGATTTACAGAGTAAGAATGAGTGGATGTATGTATGTATGGATGGATGGATAGGTGGATAGATGGATGGATGGATGGATGGATGGATGGATGGATGGAAAGACGAATGGATGGAATGATGGAGAGATGATGGATAAATAGTTGAATGGATGGATGTTGGATGGATAGATGAATGGATGGATGAATAGATGGCTTGCTGGATGGATGGATGGATGGATGGATGAATAGATGGATGAATGAATAGATGGATGGATGAATAGATGGATGGATGAATAGATGGATGGATTAATGGATGGATGGATGAAGGAATGAGGAAATAATGGCAGGGTCTCTAGCCTATTCCTCCTAAGGCTTTGTTTCCATTATCATCAAAATCTATTGCTTTGCCTCCTTATTTGTCAGTACAAACTGTCATCTGAAAAGGAATGTGGAAACTAAGCACCAGCTTCATGGGATCCAATATCATGAGCTCCAAGGGCACCCACATTCATAAGCATACACCCACATATAGACATATAATTAACAATAATTTTTTATGACCTGGAGTTATGCAGTGGTTAAGAGTACTTGCTGTTCTTTGAGATCATATGAGTTGTGTTTCCAGTACTCACACGCAACTAAGGGAAGTGGGGTCAGCTCACCTGCTCTCACACGCTCAGGGCTGGTTCACTTTCATCCCTGCCAACAGGATCAGCTCCACTATGATGCCCAGGTGAGGATCTGGGCCTGCTTTCCTAAGTGCTGCCTTTGGGGAGGGACACGGCCAGCTCTCTCACTCTCATGGCCTCCAGACCAGATTTCCCACCTGCCACAGAGGAGATGCTTTCCCTCACCCTGACACCACATGGCAACAAAGCGGAGTGGGCTCAGTTCTCCTACTTTGACACCCTCAGGACTGGTTCACTTTTATCCCTGCCAACACAGTCAGCTCTACTATGATGCCCAGGTGAGGTACAGGGGTCATTGTCCTGTGTGCTGCAGCCAATGAGAGACAGGGCCACCTCACCCACTCTTTTGACCCCCAGGCTGGCTCTCTCACCTGCCAGAAGTGGCAAGGTGAGAGGGAGGAAAGAAGCTTATTTTCCAGAAAATTAACTTTTCTTGAATTATTCCTATCTCATGCCACTGATCTAAAATACTTTGCTTACTAGGATCTCAAACAGTAGGTACTGTGCTTCCAAATTTTCACTGTCTTAAGGTAATCTTTCCAAGCCTACATGACTAAGAAAGAATTTAAGTAAATTTTATTCTAAAAGCAAAAGGGCCCCTGCACAACAAAGCAATATATTTCTCAAATTTCTCAAATGATATTTGGTTTTACTAAATCATACCTAGACCATAAAAGTAAGGAATAAGTGAAGGATAATAAATCTAAAAATAAATTAATTTAACAAAATTGGTATCAGCCTTTCCAGTTGACACATGGTAAAACTGTAATCCAGGAGTATTTAATGTATGTTCAGTTCTACATAGGATGGTGGTGTCCCCAAAATACCACACAGATTCAGGATTTCATGCTGTTCTCTGACTATAAATATCCATGTAGAAATTTTAACAGGTGTTTTTGGGAATGTTAGGGGATTAAAATTAGACGTAGTTTGACCTTTGGCTATCTGTAAGTTCAAACTACTTTTTGGAATGAACTTATTAACTGTATTCATAATTTTATTTATTGTTTACAAAGCTGCAGAATTCTTTCATTCCAGGTTCTGTTTTCCTCCTGCCAGTGCCTTGCAGGTTTGTTCAGACCCATCTGTAAGCCCTTCCCTGCTGTTGTGGGCTAGTCCTCAGTTGTAAGGTCACTGTAAGAGTAGCTCTGGCAGCTTCTGCAGGATCTACATATGACGATCAGATGGTAACACCCTGGCACAAACACCAAGAAGCCCACAATCAGGATGGCAATGACCCGGCTGGTCCCCATGGGGCTGATGCAGCCGGTCAGCAGAAGGCAGCCTGTCACGATGAGAGTAGTGCCAATCAAAAGCTGCTAGGTGGCACAGATGATGGTCTTGTAAGGAATCTTAGCAGGGTTACTGTTTAAGAAGAGAGATCTCATGATACCGCAATCTCTTTAACTTAGCGCGCTAGTCAGCAGTTAGGTCCATCCCGAAGGTTACAGTTTTCTGAGTCAGCAATGAAGAGCTTCCAGTAGTTACTTTGCACCGAGCATCGCAATGTGAACTTTCAGCTCAAATCCCTTCCAAAGGTTGCAGTGTTCAGGTCAGTGCAGGTGAGCCATGTTTTCTTTGTTGGGGATCGCAATGTGAGCTTGCAGTTCAGAGACGTTCCCAAGGTTACAATGTTGTGTGTCAGTGCAGGAGGGCCTCCAGTGCTTACTTAGTTCCTGAGAATCCTAGTCCTGTGTTGGTACAAGTTACATAACAAGTCATGATGGTGAAATGGCGCGTTTCACATAATGGATTTTAAAATCATAAGTATAAGTGCAATTGGGGTTAATAACCTGAGTAGGAGTATAGTAGTTGTTTACGACAGTTTAGATTTACCCAGAGAAGTTGCGACATTCTTCATGATGAAGAAGCACTACCCCCAATTCAAGAATAAAAATAATAAATAAGAATGACACATGAATCACCTTTGTAGATGTGAAAATAAATATTGATTATGAGAAGCTTGAAATCCCTTCCATATTTAATGAAAGCTGAGCTTCCGAAAAGTCTATACATTAAATACAAAAAACAGATGGGTTTGTTGCTGCATACCAGAGGTTTAGGGCCTTGCTAAGGTAACTAGAGTGTGTTAGTCTCCATCTTTATATGTGGCCATTTGTGGAGGGAACTTAATGTGTTGTTATGAATAAAATAATAGGATCTTAATGCTAAGTGATTTACACAAATGACTTTGATGCACAATGACTGACCACAAAACCAAGAGTAGAAATAACATGAAAAATAGAGCAATGCAGCTAAAAGAAAAAGAAAAAAGATAACGGAATTTTGGATGTTGCCAATAATGGAGTTCTTGGACATAATTTAAACATAATATTATATTCAAGGAGGTAAAAGACAAAAAATTAAACTGCTTCAACCCAATACTACCAATGAGAACAAATTAAAAATAGACTTCTTTAATTAATAAAAAGTAATCTCAGTGAATAATTTTAGTAGAAACTTCAACTCAGATGAACTCAGCAGAGCCGAACTTGGAGCCAGGGGTAGTATCAAACTTAACTCTCAGAATAGTACAGAATAAGAAGAAAAATATGTTGGCCTCTGTATGAAGAACTTTGTCTGTCTTAGGTGAGGTGACATACTTTTAACTCCAGGATTCAGGAGGCAGAAGCAGCTGGATCTCTGTAAGTTCAAGGCTACACTGGTCTAAATATAGCGTTCTAGACAAGCTAGGACTACATACTGAGATGCTATCTCCATAAAAGGAATAAATTAACAAAAACTAAATAGGGAGTGTTGTATGTGATGCAGTTCATTAGACTCCTGTGACCCTCATGTTGTTTGTGCAGGATAGTTTCTCAACAAAAGAGACATTTCCTAAATCCCCCACTTTTCTCTTTTCATAATTCTGAGCCCCATTTTATGAAAGCACAAACTTTTTCATATAAATCTAGGAAACCCTCTCTGATTTTCCCCCATATTCAGTCTGCAGTGACTACTACAGTGAGGCACACAATACAGATGCAATTCTTTATTACAGACTTTGGCCAGTTGGAACATACAAAGGAAAAATAAAAACACAGGGAAAGGAAAAATTAAGTCCCTCACATCCTAGGATTTGCCATTAAGGAAATTCTGATGTCTTTTCAGGTAAATTAAAATATCTAGATACTTTTGCCTGTTCATGTTTACATTTTAAAGGAAAATGCATCTGGAATAGATAAGCACTGAGTTCAAGAAGCTATTAGGACATGAATCATAATTCTACCATGTTTTAGGGAACTGAAATATGTAGGTTATTTTAGAACCCCACCAAATGTGTCTCTTCCTAGTAGTAAGTCTCATCTTTTCTCCAAACAATGGATGTCCTCATGAATGAGGATAACTTTTTGCTATACCTATACTTTAGTCCTATAAATAGGAATCTTTTAACACTGTCTGCATTCTATCCATTGCTCTGTTCTTGGGAAAGGAAAACAACAATGTTTCTATATAGTCATAAAGTTCCTAGGGATGCCACTTCTAACCAAACTTATCTGAAATGAACTGTTTTATTGTCTTAGTGTGGAGAAGCAAGGATGAAATTTAGACAAAAATTACAAAGTTATTTCACAACAATGGACAAGGAAGGCACCAAAATTATCTTAACATTGGTGGAAATATAATCACTAGAGAATATTGGTAGTTTTCTCTTTGTCTAAAAATACTAATTTCATTTATAATTATGGATATTATGTATGAGAATACTGTATTGCTTCACATAAAATTCTGTCTTGTATTTTGCTTTCAGCCATTTTCTTTTTGTTAATTCATATGTATTAACTTGTGAATCCCATGTGACTTTTTCCTCCAGAGAAGCCATTACCTTCAATTATACAAGAAACCTTTCTTTAATAACTACACTTTCTAGTTTAAAATCTCTAAAACTTTAAAAATAATAGTGTGTAGGTGTGTGTGTGTGTGTGTGTGTGTGTGTGTGTGTGTGTGTGTGTGTCTGTGTGCAATGTGTTTGCTGCAAGACAGGAACCAGTGCCATGGTGCATGGGTGGAGCTCAGAAGACAAATTTATGGTTTTATTTCTGGCTTTCCACCTTTATGGAGGTTGGGATGATTGAATTTGGGTTTTCAGGCACACATTGGAAGTCCCTATACTCACTTTGCCACGTAACCAGTCAAGATACACTTAAGGATATTTTTTTTTCATTTTTATTATTATTGAAAATATTTCTGCCTCCTCCAAACCTCCTATTTCCCTCCCCCTCCCCGCACTCCTCTCCCCCTTCCCTCACCTTTCCCCCTCCCTCTCCAGTCTGAAGAGCAGTCAGTGTTCCCTGCCCTGTGGAAAGTCCAAGGTCCTCCCCCCTCCATCCAGGTCTAGGAAGGTGAGCATCCAAACAGGCTAGGCTCCCACAAAGCCAGTACATGCAGTAGGATCAAAACCCAGTACCACTGTCCTTGGCTTCTCATCAATCCTCATTGTCTGCCATGTTCAAAGAGTCCGGTTTTATGCCATGCTTCTTCAGTCCCAGTCCAGCTGGCCTTGGTGAACTTCCAATAGATAAGCCCCACTGTCTCAGTGGGTGGGTGCACCCCTCGTGGTCCTGACTTCCTTGCTCATGTTCTCCCTCCTTCTGCTCCTCATTTGAACCTTAAGAGCTCAGTCCAGTGCTCCAATATGGGTCTCTGTCTCTATCTCCATCCATCGCCAGATGAAGGATCTATGGTGATATGCATATTCATCAGTATAGCCATACTAATAGGCGATTTCAAGTTCCTTCTCATCAGCTGCCCAAGGAACTAACTGGGGACATCTCCCTGGACACCTGGGAGCCCCTCTAGATGCTCTTGCCAACCCTAAGATGGCTCCCTTCAATGGGTATATGCTTCTCTGCTACCATATCCACCCTTCCTTTATCCCAACCATCCCATTCCCCCAAGCTCCTCACATCCTCCCCTTCTCACTTTTCTCTCCCCATTTCCCCTCACCCACATCCCACCCCACCCCCAAGTTCCCAATTTTTGCCTGGCAATCTTGTCTACTTCCAATATCCAGGAGGATGACTATATGTTTTTCTTTGGGTTCACTTTCTTATTTAGCTTCTCTAGGATCACGAATTATGGGTTCAATGTCCTTTACTTATGGCTAGAAACCAGTTATAAGTGAGTACATCCCATGTTCATCTTTTTGGGTCTGGGTTACCTCACTCAGGATAGTGTTTTCTATTTCCATCCATTTGCATGCAAAATAAAGAACTCAAGAAACTAGACTTTAAAATGCTAATCAACCCAATTAAAAAATGGGGGCACTGAACTGAACAGAGAATTCTCAACAGAAGAAGTTCAAATGGCCAAAAGACACTTAAGGTCATGCTCAACCTCCTTAGAGATCAGGGAAATGCAAATCAAAACAACTCTGAGACACCATCTTACACCTGTTAGAATGGTTAAAATCAAAAACACCAATGATAGACCTGGATGGAGGGGGAGTTCCCACAGGGCAGGGAACCCTGACTGCTCTTTGGACTGGAGGGGGAGGGGGAGAGGAGTGGTGGGAGGGGGAGGAGAGTGGAGGGAATGGGAGAGGAGTTAGAGGAGGGTGAGGAAAATGGGAGGCAGGTAGGAGGCAGAAATTCTATCAATGAAAAAGTTAAATAAAAAAACAAAGTATTAATGAATGGAGGAACCAAAACAAAAAGAGAATGGATAAGAAAGCATGATCCAACATTCTGCTGTTTACAAGAAACACACCTCAAGCTCAAAGACAGACACTACCTCAAACTAAAGGGTTGGGAAAAGGTTTTCCAATCAAATGAAACAAAAAAAAAAACAAGGTAGTGTGGCTATACTAATATCTAACAAAATTGATTTCAAACTAAAACAAATCAGAAGAGATGGAAAATGACACTTTATTCTCATAACAGGAACAATTCATAAGAAGGAAGTCTCAATCCTGAATATCTATGCCTCTAATATAAAAGCACATACATATGTGAAATAAATAAAAATAAAAAAAAATACTACAACTCAAAGCATGCATTAAACCCCACACTCTAATAGTAAGAGATTTCAACACTCCTCTCTAACCAAAGGACTGGTCAACCAGAGAGAAACTTAACAGAGAAATAGGAGAACTAACAGACAAATGAACCAAATGGATTTAACAGATATCTATAGAACATTCCACCCAAAGAGAAAAAATATATATATTTTCTTTCTCAGCATCTCATGGAACCTTCTCAAAAATTGATCACATAATTGGCAACAAAGCAAACACCCATAGATACAAACAAATTATAGTAACCACTTGTGTACTATCAGATCACCATGGAATAAAGTTAGAATTCAACAACAATTCTACACCCAGAAAGCCTACAAACTCATGGAAACAGAACAGTCAATTACTGAAACACCCCTGGATCAAGGAAGAAATAAAGAAAGAAATTGAAGTCTTCCTTGAATTCAATGAAAATAAAGACACAACATACCAAACCTATGGAACACTATGAAAGCAGGGCTAAGAGAAAAGTTTATAGCAATAAGTGGCCACATAAATAAAATGGAGAAAGCACACATTAGAGACTTAACAGCACACCTGAAACCTCTAGGAAAAAAAAGAAGCAGACTCACTCAGGAGGAGTATAAGACTGGAAATAATCAAACTGAAGGCTGAAATCAACAAACTAGAAACACAGAAAACAATCCAAAGAATAAATAAAATAAAAGGCTGTTTCTAGGAGAAAATCAACAAGATTGACAAACTCCTATCCAAACCAATAAAACAGCAAAGAGAGAACATGCAAATTAACAAGATCAGAAATGAAAAAGGAGGACATAACCACAGACACAGAGGAAATTCTGAGAATCATTAGATCTTACTACAAAAGCCTATATGCCACAAAATTGAAAAATGTGAAAGAAATGGACATTTTTAGATAAGTAGTATATATCAAAATTAAATCAAGCACAGCTGAACAATTTAAATAGACCTGTAAGTCATGAGAAATTAGAAGCTGTCATCAAAAACCTCCCTACCAAAAAAGACCAGGACCAGATGGTTTCAATGCAAAATTCTACCAGAACTTCCAAGAAGACCTAATACCTATACTCCTTAATGTGTTTCACAAATTAGAAACAGAAGAGTCGTTGCCAAATTTCTTTTATGAAGCTACAGTTACCCTGATACCACAACCACACAAAGACTCAACCAAGAAAGAGAACTACAGACCAACCTCACTCATGAACATTGAAGCAAAAATTCTCAATAAAATGCTGGCAAACTGAATACAAGAACACATTAAAATAATTATCCAGTATGATCAAGTAGGCTTCATCCCAGAAATGCAGGGCTGGCTCAACATATGAAAATCTATCAATGTAATCCATCATATAAATAAACTGAAAGAAAAAACCATATGATCATTTCATTAGATGCTGAAAAAGCATTTGACAAAATTCAACACCCCTTTATGATAAAGGTCTTGGAGAGATTAAGGATACAAGGTTCATACCTAAATATAATAAAAGCAATATACAGCAAGCTGACAGCTAATATCAAATTAAAGGGAGAGAAACTCAATGCCATTCCACTAAAATCAGGAACACGACAAGGCTGTACACTCTCTCCATACCTCTTCAATATAGTGCTTGAATTTCTAGCAATAGCAATAAGACAACATAAGGAGATCAAGGGGATTCAAATTAGAAAGAACGAAGTCAAACTTTCATTGTTGCAGATGATATGATACTGTACTTAAGCAACCCCAAAAACTCTACCAAAGAACTACAGCTGGTAAACACCTTTGGTAATGTGGCAGGATACAAGATCAATGCCAAAAAAAATCAGTTGCCCTCCTATACGCAAGAACAAAATGCAGAGAGGGAAATAAGAGAAGCATCGTCTTTCAGGATAGCCACAAATAGCATAAAGTATCTTGGGGTAACTCTAACCAAGGAAGTGAAGGATCTATTTGACAAGAACTTTAAGTCTTTGAAGAAAAAAATTGAAAAGGATACCAGAAAATGGAAGTATCTCTCTTGCTCTTGGATTGGGAAGATCAACATAGTAAAAATGGCAATTCTACCAAAAGCATTCTACAAATTCAATGCAATCCCCATCAAAATCCCAACAAAATTTTTCACAGACCTTGAGAGAACAATAATCAACTTTATATGAAAAAACAAAAAAAAGGATAGCCAAAACAATCCTATACAATGAAAGTATTTCCGGAGGCATTACCATCCCTAACTTCAAACTCTATTAAAGAGCTACAGTAATGAAAAGAGCTTGGTGTTGGCATAAAAACAGAGATGTTGACCAATGGAATTGAATCAAAGTCCAGATATTAACCCACAATCCTATGAACACCTGATTTTCAACAAAGGAGATAAAACTTTACAATGGAAGAAAGAAAGCATCTTTAACAAAAGGTACTGGCATAACTGGATATCAAAGTGTAGAAGAATGAAAATAGATCCATATCTACCACCATGTACAAAACTCAAGTCAAAATGGATTAAAGATTTCTATATAAATCTGACCACACTGAACATGATAGAAGAGAATGTGGGAAGTTGTTTGCAACACACGGACACAGGAGTCCACTTCCTACGTATAACCCCAGTAGCACAGACAATAAGAGCAACAATAAATAATGAGACCTCCTGAAACTGAGAAGCTTCTGTAATGCAAAGGACACAGTCATTAAGACAAAAAGTTAACCTACTGAATGGGAGAAGATCTTCACCAACCTTGCATCAGACAAAGGTCTGATCTCCAAAATATATAAAGCACTCAAGAACCTAGAGATTAAAACTCTAATTAACTCAATTAAAAATGGGGTACTGAACTGAACAGAGAATTTTCAACAGAAGTTCAAATGGCCAAAAGACACTTAAGGTCATGCTCAACCTCCTTAGTGATCAGGGAAATGCAAATCAAAACAACTTTGGGATATGATCTTACACCTGCCAGAATGGCTAAAATCAAAATCACCAATGATAGCTTATGCTGGAGAAGATGTGGAGTAAGGGGAACACTCATACATTGTTGGTTGGAATGCAAACTTGTGCAATCACTTTGGAAATAGTGTGGCAGTCTCAGGAAACTGCGAATCAACCTACCTCAAGGTCCAACAATGCCACTCTTGGGAATATACCCAAAAGATGATCAATCTGTAGGCCCATATTTCTGTATGGCACAAGAGCCATTAGCCTGGTCTGAGGTGGTCACAAACTCTGCAGACTAGCTGTCTCTGTTTAACAATAGCCATGATGTGCTGCTCCTAGTTTCTTTTGTTATAAATGTAGATTACCTGAGAAGAGATGTTGGCTGAAGCTAATGAATTAAGAGTTAAGAGGTTTGGTGCTTCCTCCCTTTGAAATTTGGAGATGCTAATTCATGGCCTACGTGACTGCTAGCAGACAGGTAGATGCTGACATGACTTGAGCCCATTCACCTGGTTGCCTAGGAGACAGCCCAATGTGTTTTCCCACTCAACTGATGTGATGATATATAAGGTGTTTGGAGGATAAACGAGAGATCTTTGGAGAGAGATCTTGCCCTTCCATGATGACCGTGTAAGCTGTGTCGGTTTGTTCCTCGTGACTCCGTTCCAGTCCAGTTAAAGAATATGTGTTGGACCCACATGGCCTCCAACACCAATCATACTACAAAAGCATTTAGTCTACTATGTTCATAGCAGCACTATTTGTAATAGCCAGAACCAGGAAACAACCTAGGTGCCCCTAGGAAGAATGGATAAAGAAGGTATGGCACGTATACACTTTAGAGTCCTACTCAGCAGTAAAAAACAATGACATCTTGAATTTTGCATGCAAATGGATGGAAATAGAAAACACTTTACTGAGTGAGATAACCCAGACACACAAAGAAGAATATGGTATGTACTCACTTATAAGTGGATTCTAGACATAAACAAAGGACATTGAGCCTATAATTCGTGATCCTAGAGAATCTAAATAAGAAGGTGAACCCAAAGAAAAACATATATTTATCCTCCTGGATATGGGAAGCAGACAAGATTGCCCTGCAAAAGTTGGGAGCATGGGGGTGGGGTGCTCTTGGGGGAATGGGAAATGGGGAGAGAGAAGGGAGAAGGGGAGGAATGAGGAGAGCTTGGGGATATGGCATGGTTGAGATGGAGGAAGGGTAGATATGGGAGCAGGGAAGAAGATATCTTAACTAAGGGAGCCAATTTAGGTTTGGCAAGATATTTGGCCCTAGAGGGGTTCCCAGGTGTCCAAGGTGATTTCCCCAGCTAGGTCCTTGGGCAGCAGAGGAGAGGGTGACTGAACTGGCCTTCTCCCATAAATACACTAATGAATATCTTGCATATCACCATAGAACTTTCATCTTTCTTTTTTTAAAAAGATTTATTTATTTATTATGTGTACAGCATTCCTTCCATGTGTGTCCGCATGCCAGAAGGGGGCGCCAGGTCTCATCATAGATGGCTGTGAGCTACCATGTGAACATTCATCTTTCAATAGATGAAGATAGGAACAGAGACCAATATTGGAGCACGGGACTGAGCTCCCAAGGCCCAGATGAAGAGCAGAGGGAGAGAAAACGTGAGCAAGGAAGTCAGGACTGTGAGGGATGCATCTAACCATTGAGATGGACTGGGACTCACCAAGGCCAGCTGGACTGGGACTAAATGAGCATGTGATCAAACCAGACTCACTGAATGTGGCTGACAATGAGGGCAGACTGAGAAGCCAATCATAATGACACCTGGTTTTGATTCTACTACATGTACTGGCTTTTTTGGAGCTTAGTCTGTTTGGATGCTCACCTTCCTAGACCTGGATGGAAGGGGGAGGACCTTGGACTTCCCACAAGGCAGGGTACCCTGACTGATCTTTGGACTAGAGAGGGAGGGGTAGGGAAAGAGGGGAGGGAGAGGGAAATGGGGGGAGGGGAGGAGGTGGAAATTTTTAATAAAAAAAATAAAATAAAAATAAAAAAGAGTATATGGAGTAAGGGGAACATTCATCCATTGCTAATGGGAATGTAAATTTGTGCAACCACTTGGGAAATCATGGCGGTGGTTTCTCAGAAAATTGTGATTCAACCTACCTCAGGATCCAGCAATACCACTCTTGGAAATATACCCAACAGATGCCCAATCATACTACAAAAGCATTTGTTCAACTATGTTCATAGCAGCGTTATTTGTAATAGCCAGAACCTGGTAATAATGTAGGTGCCCCTCAACTGAAGAATGGATAAAAAAAAAAAACTGTAACAACTTCTACATGTTAGAGTACTACTCAGCAGTAAAGTTGTTTTTTAAGTTTTTTTTTTTTTGTGAGTTAGGTCTCACTATGTAGCCCTTATAGTTCAGGATAACACTCATACTGAGAGATTGTCAACCTCCTAATTTTACAATTATTGTTATGTAGCACATAGCTTGATCAGAAAGACTTGATGAAAGAAGATAGACCCTGACCAAGTCAAAGCTTTAAAAAAATCTTTAGAAAAGGTTTCAATGTGATTGAGAAATACTGTGCTCATAAATACTGAAATCTGTTTCATCATCTTTCTAGCCAAGTGCATCCCATGGAAATTTTTCTATAGTATTATCTAAAATACTTCATAATTTTTTCTGCCATTGATGACCTTACAAGGACACCCAAATCTCAGTTTTCTCGGGTGGTTTTTCTCCTTACTGACTTAGAAATGTCATCCTTAGATCATTAGTGACCATGCAGAATCATCTCTATTTTCCTGTCTCAAGAGTTCAGCCAAGAGTTTGAACAGAGACAGTTAATTTCTAAAGAATCATATTCAAGAACAGATTAATATAAAAACACCATTGCATAGTTGGATTCACTTGCAGAGTTGTCCTGCTTGGTAATTTCACTGCACCCTCATTGCTGTTATATTCCCTCTCTACTCCTCTCTTACATACCCTCCTTTATTAATCCTCTATTCCAGGCTCTCCCTTATTCTTCCATAACAATGTATCCTATTTCCCCTTTGTCTTAGTTAGTGTTTCAACGACTCTAAAGAGACACCATGACATTAGCAATTCTTATAAAGAAAAACATTGAATTGAGGTGGTGTCTTAAAGTTTCAGGGTTTATTACATTATCATCATAATGGGTAGAGTGGCAAAGGAGGAGTATGGTGGGGTGCAGTCAGATGTGGTGCTGGAGAAGAAGCTGAGGGCAACTACACTTTGATTCAAAGGCAGCCGGAAGTGAACTGAGTTACTGGACATGGCTTAAGCATACAGGAGACCTCAGCACCCATACCTGCAGTGACCAGTTCCTCCAACAAGGTCATCCTTACTCCAACAAAGTCACATGTTCTAATAATGTTACTCTACGTGTGTTTATGGGACCAAATTACTTTCAAACTATCACACTCTTCCTTGGGGGATTCTTTCTGAGCTCTTGCCTTTAACTAGGTACCTAAACTCTGCGGATATGTAGACCATAGCACACATCCCAAAGACTTAAAAGATAACATGTACATAGAAGAGAAAACATGCATTATCTGTCTTTTTGTGTCTGCCTTACCTCAATCAGAATAATTTTTTCTAGCTCCATTTACCTGAGAATTTAATAATTGTGTGGTATTTTGTTATCATTTGAACTATATTCCCAAGTGTAAATATACCACATTTTCACTAAGCATCACTGAGTACAGCAAACATATTCTTTCAGAGCCTTTGATTCATCTTTTGACAAAGGGCAATTCACAAACAAACACACAATAACTCTTCACTGAAGCTGATAAGTATATACTTGGATGGTTGGAATCTAAGGGTATACTCTCTGAAGCTGGATTAAAGTTCTACATTCATCTGAAGGGTACCTCCTGAATTGGAACTTTTTGGTCCTCTTTCACAGTTGGTGTTATTCCTATTCTCTTGGGTCTGGAACTGCTTTAACTTCTCTTTATTCCTTCCTGGATAGTTAAGGCCCTCATTCTCTTGGCTGGAAAAACTGGGTTGTCTTCCTTTGATATCTCTCTATTGGTGCTATTGGATCCTCATTTTCCCAGGGGAACATCGTTGCAACCATAAACCCTTTATCATAGGCATCACCAACCCTTTCTTTCTTGTTTTGTAAAACGTTTCTGGTAACTTTAAGGACTTAAGAAGCCTAAAAACTGTGGCTGAAGAGATGGCTCAGCTGTTAAGAGCACTGGCTGCTCTTCCGGATGTCCTGAGTTCAACTCTCAACAACCACATGGAGGCTCACAACCATCTATAGCAAGATCTGATGTCCTCTTCTGTGCATGCAGATAGATAACAAATGATAAATCTTTAAAAGAAATAAAAAAATAAAAAGAAACCTAAAAACTGAAGGCTAGTAGTACATATGCCTCTAATCCCTGAATTTAGAAAGTGAAGGCTTGTGTATCTCTGTGAGATTGAGGCTAGCCTATTGTACAGAACATGTTCCAAAACAGCTAGGGTTATACCAAGGAATCTGTTTTGTGAAGAAAAAAGGAACCTAAAATCTCAATCAATTGGCTCTTCTAACATACTTCTGTAATTTCCACTGCTACTATTTTGGCCTGTAATTTGTGGTCTTTTCAGCTACAGAGACTCTTTTTTTTTCTTTCTTTTTGTCTTTGTTTCTTTCATTTTTGTTTCTCTATCTATCTATCTATCTATCTATCATCTATCTATCTATTTCTATCTCTCTTTTTCTTGATATTGAGTCAAAGAACTCCCCTTCTCAGTGACACTTCTCTTTTGTCTTTAAGTACACTGTGTGCCCATTCAAGCGTCTGCCATATCCATCTCTGACTACTCTTCCCCAGATTTCTCCAGGACCTCATTCCCTGGATTTCAGGCTCCCTACACTCCACCACAGATGTGCATGAGGCAGGTGTCTCTATAGACTGAAGCTGAAGTATACTACCTGGAATAAAGAATAGCTATTTTGGACTTGGGAACTCAGTCCAGTGCTTTAATGTGGGTCTCAGTCTCTATCTCCATCCATCGCCAGATGAAGGTTCTATGGTGATATACAAGATATTCATCAGTGTGGCTATAGAATAGGGCCAATTTAAGTGCCCTCTCCTCAGCTGCTCAAGGAACGAGCTGGGGACATCTCCTTGAACACCTGGGAACCTCTCTAGAGTCCAGTCTCTTGCCAACCCTAAAATGGCTCCCTTAATTAAGATATATACTTTCCTGCTCCCATATCCACTCTTCCTCCACCTCAACTGTCCCATTCCCACAAGCTCTCCCCATTCTCCCCTTCTCACTTCTCTCTCCCCATCTCCCCTTACTCCCACCCCCCGGACCCCCAAGCTCTCAATTTTTGCCTGGAAATCTTATCTACTTCCAATATCCAGAAGGATAGCTACATGTTTTTCTTTGAGTTCACCTTCCTATTTAGCTTCTCTAGGATCATGAATTATACTCTCAATGTCCTTTATTCATGGCTAGAATCCACAAATGAGTAAGTACATCCCATGTTCAGCTTTTTGGGTCTGGGTTACCTCACTCAGGATAATGTTTTCTATTTCCATCTATTTGCATTCAAAATTCAAGATGTCATTGTTTTTTACCGCTGAGTAGCAGAAGGAGAGAGAACATGAGCAAGAAAGTCAGAACCACGAGGGGTGCACCCACCCACTGTTATGGTGGGGCTGATCTAATGGGAACTCACCAAGGCCAGCTAGATTGGGACTGATGGAGCATGTGATCAAACTGGACTCTCTGAACGTGGCTGACAAGGAGGTCTGACTGAGAAGCCAAGGACAATGGCTCTGGGTTTTGATTCTACTGCATGTACTGGCTGTGTGGGAACCTAGTCTGTTCGGATGCTCACCTTCCTAGACCTGGATGGACGGGGAAGGACCTAGGACTTCCACAGTACAGGAAACCCTGACTGCTCTTTGGACTGGAGAGAGAGGAGGAGGGGGAATGGCGGAGGGGAGGGAAATAGGAGGAGGGGAGGAGGGGAAAATTTGTAATACTACTACTAATAATAATAATAAAGATGCAAAAAAAGAAAGAAAAATAATAGCTATTTTCTGGTTGGTTTAACAACAACTTGCCATAAATCAGCATATTCCAGTAGGAAGCCTACCCTGAATTGCCTTATTTGATGTGGAAAGCCCCTCGCCATTTGTGTCAACTTCTTGTAGTAATCCAGATAAAGTGTGTGGCAGAAGGATGACTATCCCTTCTTTTGTTCGCTGACCTTTCCTCTTGCCAACCAGGTAATTTGTCCAATTAATTCTGTTGTTGATTCTGTCTCAAATATCAGAGCCAATGTTTCCAAGCTTTCTTTGTAGGTAAACTAGGAATCAGAAGCTCTCCGGGGGACATCCAGGCTTCTATTTCCTGATTGGGACTGAACAGCTAACAGTTGTAGAGCCCCCATATCTGGTACCTGAGAAGCCATTGTGAGACTGCACAGGCTGCTCAGGTATTCATCTTCAAGGATGTAGCAACTACTGGATTATCAACTCTCAGGTGTGATTCTGTTGTTGTTGTTGTTGTTGTTGTTGTTGTTGTTTTAAAACTGAATAAATTCACACACACACGAATGCATTTAGTCATTATCTTAAAAACTAATTTGTCCCTGCATGTAGATTGATCACTACCTTTATTGTCATCATAGAATCTATATCCAGTAACTGATTGAAGAAGAGGCAAAGATCCACAGCTGAGCAATGGGCCGAGTTCCTGAGTCCAATAGTAGAGAGAGAGGAGTGATAATATGCACAGGGGAATCAAGACGATGATGGGCAAACCCACAGAAATAGCAGAGCTGAGTTATTGGGAGCTCGCTGACCTTTAACATTCAGCTGAGGAATCTGCATAGGATTAAACTATTCCCTCTCAATGTGGGTGACAATTATATAACTCGGGCATTTTGTGTGGCCATTGGCCATAAACTCAGTATTTATTCCCACTTTATGAACTGGCTTTTTGAAATCTATTATCTATGGGGGGATCTTTTTCTCAGTCTAGACATAGGCCAGCCTTGATCCAGCCTCCACTGATGTGACATACTCTATTGACTCCCCATGGGACAGCCTCACCCTCCCTGAGGAAAGGATGGGAAGTTGGATGGAGGTAAGGTGGAGATAGCAGGAAGAGAGTTGGAAGAAGGAACTGGGATTGATATGTAAATTTAAAAAGATTTGTTTTAAAAAAAATTGAAATTAAAAAATTAATTCACCATTTCAATTCATTATATGTAAGAGAATAAGAAAATTCTAAGTGCATTGACAAATGTTGTTAAAAATAATAGTAATAATGCATTGTATGCAAGTATAAGACCATCAAGCAGCAAAATTAATCAGGAAAAAGGTTAGACTTTATTAAATAGGTAAGGACATCTTTGTCCCTCTTTTCTAGTGCTTAATTGTTGATTCAAATTTCTTTCAATGCTTGACAAAAATTTTCCTAATTAAATATTCTAATATTCCTCCCATCTTTTTGACTCAGCAAAACCTTTGGGTGAATAAATGTTTAATGTTTCATAATCCAAAATTTAATTGTAGATGATAAAGAAAAATGATCAGTACAGAGTACACTGTGCAGAAATTTTGTACATTACAAAGCATCATAATTATGCTTTCAATGCACAGTAACAATGCTAACTTGGTATGGGACAATTGTACTCTGTCAATTATGTTTTAAATAAATGCTGATTGGCCAGTAGCCAGGCAGGAAGTAGAGGCAGGGAAATGGGAACAGGTGTATTCTGGAAAATATGAAGCTCCCTTCCCAGTCCTGTCTAGATACTGAAGAAGCAGGGTGTGAGCTAGCTACCCTGCTTAAAAAGGTACTGAGCCATGTGGCTAACACAGATAAGAACAATGGGTTAATATAAGTTACAAGAGTTAATAAGAAGCTTGAGCTAATGGGTGAATCAATTTATCATTGATATATACCTCTTTGTGTGGTTTCTTTGGGGCTTAATGGCTGTGGGAACTGGGCAGGAAAGAAACCCCAACAAGCAGACCCTCATGTTACACTAACTGGGATCTAAACTAGGTTAATTTTTAAGTTTTAACCATTCATTAATCTCATTGTAATTAATCAAGGGATAGTTTACTCATTTTCTTCCTTAATAAAGCTTGGTATTTACTGAATAAAATACAAACACCTATTAATATTGATACTATAATATGCCTTATAATGAATGGATTTATATGTTTGTTTGAAATAACATTAGAATTCTATTCTTCATTTATATCCCAGATAAACTTCAGGGGAAAGTTTTTCATGTTCTTCTCAAATATCATGTGAAATTTTTCATTCTGCTTCACTGTCAAATGATGTTTCCAGACTCCAGCGATACAGACAACACACATATATGTGAATTTTTCTCCACCCCATGCAAAATAACTGTTAGTTCTCAGTGGAATTTGATACCTCTCCTTTGTAGAAGGATGAACAGTGAAAGAAACATATGCAATGATACAATAAATACACACTGAGTTTACTGTACCATGTACTAACCAATCAGTCATAACAAATATTTAGCAAGAAACAAATGCTTAGCAAATATGAATGCATGAGAAAAATTGTAAAGTATATTTTACTCTATTCCAAGTATCATATGAAACAATCATATTAATCAATAAAATGCAATGTGTGTGTGAGTCTTCTATTTTGTCCCATTGGTCTATATACCTATTTTGTGCCAATTTCACACTGTTGTTATTATAATAGCTCTAAAATGTATTTTGAAATATAAAATAAAATTCTTGTGGTATTATTCTTTTGACCATTATTTCATTGGCTATCTAGAGTATTTACTGTTTATATATGAATTTTAGGATGGCCTTTTTTATATTTTTACAAAATATGTTGAGGGTATTTTGATTGTGGTTGAATTGCATTTACAAATTACTTCTGGTAAGATAGTCATTTCTCTATCTATATTAAACATACTAATCTATAAACATGGGAGGTGTTTCCATTTTCTGATGTCTTCCTCAAATGTTTCAGAATTTAACTCTTCATTGAAGTGGTATTTCTTCTTCTTGGTTAGGTATATTCCAAGATATTTTATTGCCTTTCATGTTCCTGTCAATAGGATTGTGTCCATCAACTCTTTTCCAGCCTGTTTACTGTGGTGAACTGAAAGGCTACTGATTTTTGTAAAATGGTTTGTACTCTGGAACTCTCCTAAAATTGTAATTTCTAAGGCATTCTGGTAGAATTTTGGAGTGTTCTAATATGTATAATATATCATAAGCAAATAGGCATAATATGTCTTTTGCTTTTCCTACCTGTATCTATTGAATTTACAGCTCTTGCTTTCCTCATTGTTCTAGCTAGTCCTTCAGACACTATGTTTAAAAAAACAGTATAGATAGTAAACAAGCCTGTTTCATTCCTGGTTTTAATGGGATAGCCTTGAGATTTTCAGTTTGTTAGCTCTGGGTTTTATATATAGCCTTTACTATATTGAGAAATATTCCACACTGTTCTACTCTGTCTAAGACTTTATCTTAAAAGTATGTTAAATTACGTCATCCTATTGGAAAGATCATGAGTTTTATCTCTAAATCCACATAAATGACTTATTGCATTAATGCATTCACTTACATATATTGAATCAGGTCAGCTTTTCTGGCATAACATCAACTAACTTCCTGGGGCTTACAAGGACATGGATTTTATTTTACTCTCTATTTTCATTTTGTGAGGGATTAAGACAAAATTCCCCTGTATAGACAATTGTTCTGGAATTTGATTTGTACACCAGGCAGGTCTCGATCTCAGAGATTTGTCTCCCTCTGAATCCATAGTACTGGGAACAGAAGTGGGTCTCAACATTCCGAGAAAAACCATGGGTTTTAGAAGAGAAGCTACCACCATCTCTTTTACAGCTGAGAATACTTCTGCATTCTAAATCAGATTCTTATACCACAGATAAGTGTTGTTCTCAACTTTCATCTAAGAACTTTCTCCTAAGAACAAATGGAGACTATTATTTAAAAAAAAAAAAAAACCCTAACAGTCTATCATGAAGCAATCAATGACTCCTGTGGAGCTCAGCTACAAAGAATAGACCTACAATACAATACAACTGCTGCACATAAGACTATTAGGACATTGTGGAAGAGGGGGCAGGAGGAGTTAGAGACTGACATTGTGCCTCCTAGAAATGACAGAGAAGCTATATTCATAATGCGTCAACAGCATGGCTGCCTAAGCCAGCCCGAACAATAATAATCAATAGACATGCTAACAAAAAAGTGGAAATTTCACTGAGTACTTCCCCTAGACCAAGACTACCAGATAACTGATGATTGCTGAGAGAAGAATTAGCTTCTTGAAAAGAGGAACCCATAATTGGTGACTCCATACAAAGTAGTTAGTCCTGAATTGATGCACACAACCTATACTAAAAGACTTCAGCATGTTATATTTATATATTTATGCATTTATATATGAAACAAAAAAAAACCCTGGTTTGAGAGGGAGTGAGGGTGTTGCATGGGAGATCTTGGAGTGAGAGAGCTTGGGAAGGGTTGGAAGATAAGCAGAGAAAGAAGGAAGTGATAGAACATTTTAGTTAAAATTTGTAATAAAAGTATAAAGAGTTATGGGATGTCCAGAATAAATTGTAACTGCATAGTGCAATAAGTTGGACACTTTTAAAACTTAAATTGTTATTTACCCACATATAAATGTATGATATACATATAACATACAAATCAATATTGTGAATTCTTTCATTGTCAGTGAAAAATGATACCCAAGAGTTTCAATTAATGATGAAAAAGCTACATTGGGTACTAGAGTACCATTTTGTGATTCTATGGGATAAATACTTTGAAGTCCTGCTGCATTCTTTCAAAATAAAAGCAAGCATAGAATTTTCTACTATCATGTGTTATTGTACAAACAGTATTCCTTGCATTTGGAAGAGACAGCAAACTAATACTGTTATGTCCATTGTTGAGTATTTGTCTAGTTGTAGAAGAATTAAAAGGATATTAAATGGGAGAAGAGAAAAAGAAACACTTGTAAATTATCAAAATTTATAGTAATTTCAATAAAATATTTTAAAAATATTATAAGCTAATGTCCATTATTATAATTCTAAATGATGAATAACTTAATGTAATAAAAATAGGTATCATGTTATGCTTTAGAATACTACATCAAATTATTACAAAGCAAAAAACTAGTATTATTTCCTAAGAAACTCTTTCAGTTCACTATCTATTAAGAATGTTTTAACATATTCTAGTTTCCCAGTGTCTTTTCACACAGAGAAACACGTTGAAAAGCACAGTACTACTGCTCCAGGGAACGTGATTAAGGGAAGTCTTGGTACTTTCATTACTACAAACCGCCGAGTCTCACCTTTGCGCAGCCAAGAGCCCTCATTGTGTCTCAGGCCAATATCAGTTTTAAAAATAATATCATAATCTGTTTGTGGGTCAGTTTTCATGTACTGAAATGTAGCTTGTCTTTCAACAGAATCCACATCTCCTTCACTTAGTTCTTTTTCCAGAAAACTGCAGATTTTAAGCACTTCCTTCACTTAGTTCTTTTTCCAGAAAACTGCAGATTTTAAGCACTGTACTCCTGAGGTCCTAAAAAAGTCATTGGTTGAGAAGTTACTGCCCTCATAAAGAAAGTATGAGTTCCAAACAAACATCTGACTTGAACATGGAAGATTACTTCCTGTAATTTAAGATGGCTCAATATAACATATTAGTGAATGGGAATTATCTCAGGAATAGGAAGAAAATAAATTAATATGATTACTTCTGTAATGTGATAACAGAAGAAAATTTTCAATGGCAGGAGAAAGGATAGTCAGGACTGGTAGACATATAGTATAAATAGAAGGAAAAATCTGGGTGAGGAGAAGGAGCAAGAAAAGGAGGATAGAGGATGCAAAGCACCAGCACACAACCAACCACAGAGTAAGATTTTAAGATATACAGAAGTAGAAAAGGAAAAAGCCCAGAGGAAAAAGGTAGACAGGATAATGTAAGTTAAGAAGAACTGGCTGGAAACAAGCAAAGCTAAGGCAATACATTCATAAGTAAAAATAATCCACCATGTGTCACTTATTTGGTAGATGGGTAGTGGGTTCTCCCAAAAGTAGAAAAGTCAAAAGAATAAAAACAAAATACATACTAAAAGAGTTCCTCCCAACCTTTCTGCCTATAGCTGGTGAGAGAGCTGGCCTTGAGGCCTTGAGAGCAGATGAGCTCACGCTGTCCTTCACCAGATCCAGCACTAAAGAAAGTGATCTTTCCACCTTAACTGAGAAACTCAATAAAGTTCACCTTAGTGTTGCAGTTTGGGTGAACTGGACCAAGGCTGTGAGAGCAAGAAAAATGGCCCTGCCCCTTGAGGCTTGCTGCACAGTGTGAGCTAGCCAGAGCAGTGATGGACAGCTCATGCTGGTGGTGAGGATGAGGAAAAAGGTGGAGCTGACTAAACCAGTAAGCATCCAGGCTCAAAACCAGGGCTATTATTAGGCCCACTTCAACATCTCCCCATCTATTTTCTGCTGGAGCATGTGAATGGGCAGGTCCTGCAGATCTAAAGCTGCAGGATCTTATGACATAGGACAACTGGATATCCTGATGTGAGCCCAGAAGACAAAACAGCAAAAGTACAACTGAGAAACTACTAGACAGACTCATAGAACTTGATTTGTAGAGCTTTGGAAACATTTGTCTTTTGGATTGTCACTCAATTTAATATAAATCTTGTGAAGCCATAGCTTGTCTTCATTTCCTTAATGGGATTCATTCCAAAATATCCCAACAGTGTATAAATCATTAGTTGAGACAACTTCTTCTTGTACAGGCAACTGTATAACTTTTCTCACACTATGGGTCTCTAATGTGAAAGTATTTACTCAGCCAAACCTTTGTTTTCCTAGTCAAATATACATAAACCCAGTCCCCCACAATTATCCTAATTTACAGGACTCATTGACAAGAAAGTAGCCCTAAACAGGACACAAGAGTATGTCAGTTCTTACTGATAAACAGGTCTGGGTGGCCGTGAATTCTCTAGCAGCAGACTCAGAAAGGTGAAATCTACTGGCCTTCGCTCTAACCTGACATGTTATTAATATTTTTATTTACCATTCACCTTGGTTTTCATTGACATAAGATCATAGTTCAAGAGATTACCTGTGATGTGATATTCCCCTCCGTATGTTCTGAATACCATTGTTGAGTGAAGAACATTGTTGTATATGATTATTTTGGGACTAATTAGGCAGGAACTAACTAATGGCCTCCTAACAACAAATTGGTGCACTAACGTGTTGGACTAAATCCATGTAAAACCCGAGAAGGATTGGAAAGGAATTCTAGATGCAAAAAAACACAGTTTCGCCCCATTTTTCCCAATGGGATGTTTACAGCAGCTCCTTTAAGAGAGGTTTTCCTAATTCAGTGGTAGCAGAAAAAAACACTGTTTTGAATGCCTGGTTTTTTTTCTTTCAGTTTATTTATATGATGGATTACATTGATAGATTTTTGTATGTTGAACCAGCCCTTTATCCCTGGGATGAAGCCTACTTGATCATAATGGATAATTTTTCTAATGTATTCTTGGATTCGGTTTGCCAGTATTTTGTTGAGGATTTTTGCATCGATGTTCATGAGTAAATTGGTCTATAATTCTCTTTCTTGGTTGAGTCTTTGTGCGGTTTTGGTATCAGAGTAACTGTAGTTTCATAAAAGGAATTTGGCAATGCCTCTTCTGTTTCTATATTGTGAAATACATTAAGGAGTATAGGTATTAGGTCTTCTTGAAAGTTCTGGTAGAATTCCGCATTGAAACCATCTGGTCCTGGGCTTTTTTGGTAGGGAGGTTTTTGATAACCTCTTCTAATTCTTCGCGACTAACAGGTCTATTTAGATTGTTCACCTGATTCTGATTTACCTTTGGTATATGATATTTATCTAAAAAAGTATCCATTTCCTTTACATTTTCCAGTTTTGTGGCATATAGGCTTTTGTAGTAAGATCTAATGATTCTCTGAATTTCCTCTGTGTCTGTGGTTATGTCCCCCTTTTCATTTCTGATCTTATTAATTTGCAAATTCTCTTTCTGCCGGTTGATTAGTTTGGATAGGGGTTTGTCAATCTTGTTGATTTTCTCCAGGAACCAGCTTTTTGTTTCATTGATTCTTTGTATTGTTTTCTGTGTTTCTATTTTGTTGATTTCAGCCCTCAGTTTGATTATTTCCAGTCTTCTACTCCTCCTAGGTGAATCTGCTTCTTTTTTTTCTAGAGCTTTCAGGTGGGCTGTTAAGTCTCCAATGTGAGCTTTCTCTGTTTTCTTTAAGTGGGCACTTAGTGCTATGAACTTTCCTCTTAGGACTGCCTTCATAGTGTCCCATAAGTTTGAGTATGTTGTTTCTTTATTTTCATTGAATTCCAGGAAGACTTTAATTTCTTTCTTTATTTCTTCCTTAATCCAGGTATGGTTCAGTAGTTGACTGTTCAGTTTCCATGACTTTGTGGGCTTTCTGGGGGTAGCATTGTTGTTGAATTCTAACATTAATCCATGGTGATCTGATAAGACACAGGTGGTTACTAATATTTTTTTGTAACTGTGGATGTTTGCTTTGTTACCGACTATGTGGTCGATTTTCGAGAAGGTTCCATGAGCTGCAGAGAAGAAGGTATATTCTTTCCTATTTGGGTGGAATGTTCTATAGATGTCTGTTAAGTCCATTTGATTCATTACCTCCATTAATTCTCTAATTTCTCTGTTAGGTTTCTGTCTGATTGACCTGTCCATTGGTGAGAGAGGAGTGTTGAAGTTTCCTACTATTAGTGTGTGCGGTTTGATGGCTGCCTTGAGTTTTTGTAATGTTTCTTTAATGTACGTGGGTGCTTTTATATTAGGGGCAGAGAATGTTAACAGTTCTTAACATTTAGTTTAGTCCACACCAGATGGAAGAACAGGTGAATGAGCTGACTGCCAGCCAAGCTGCCCCACTTCCCAGATTCTGAACCCAGGACCAATCCAGCAGCCCTGCTCCCATCACATCACCAGAACCTCTGTTGGTTCCATGGAGGCAGAAATTCACAGCTCCAGTGCATGAAACACCAGTTGAAGCCAAACTCCCTGGACTCAAAGTTGTACCAGGCTGCCAGGTTCTCACAGTAACCCTCAATTCCTACTTACTTGAGTGTAATGCTCACATATCCCATCAAGCAGGAACTTCATAGCCCAAGGGCTGGACTGTTCTTAAAAACTGAGTTTTTAATTAATAGTTATAAAATTTCCTTTCATGATTCTGATACCTATATTATAATCAGATAGCCCCACTATGGACTTTCACCAGTTAATCATTCACTACCATTGTATGAGGACCCTACTGGGTATGTAATGAACCAGAAAACCAGGATGTTAGTGCACTCTCTAAGCCAAAAGAGTTTATTAACTTTTTAGTTACATTTTGAGATCTGTGTCAGCATCACCTTTGGTTCAACAGATGCGTACTGCTTATTTGTGCTACTCCTATGCACTTATATTGGATCAGAAAGGTCTTGAAGACTCTGAAACACAGTCTGCTACAATACTGAGGGGACTAGAGGTGAGTAAACAGCCACATGAAGGGACACCCCACTCTCTAGGTCCTCCACAGTGGAACAAAACACTGGACCTCTTCCCCAATTCCCTTGGCTTCTCTAGCCAGCCAGTAGGAGAGTTTCATGTAGGTAGGCTTCCCTAATACCTACCCCCATCCACAGGACCCTGCAAGCTATTAGCCCCATCCCACCCCCAAACTTGCCTATACTCCTGAAAGCTCAGTAGATCTCTGAATCACAGATTGTTACAATACTGAGGGGACTAAGTGCTTGCTACAATACTGACAGGACCAAGAGCTTGTTACAACACTGAGGGAACCAAGAAAGAACCAAGAGAGTGAACCAGGAGAGAAGACCAAGACAATACCTTAAAAAGACCTCATTGGCTCCCTGAAAGACAAACATTGACAGTGGAGAGCAGACCTAGAAAAAGTCTCAAAAACTCAGACAAACAATGCAAGGACTGGAACAACATGCAATGGCACTTTTGGCTCCATTTGAAAGAAGAGATGGGTAGGTACCAATACAAAATTCATCCAACAACCCTAAAAGCAACATGGTAACACCAGAACTCAGTGGTCACATATAGGGCCAATGGGTCTACCAAGGCTCCCATGGTTCATCTTGAGGACAGTTTCTGGTCAGACATTTTGTTGCATTTTCCAGCTTTTCTGTGCTCCCTCTGTCTCGCCTGATGATTAACTAAAGGGCACTACTTACTCCACCTGGGGCATGGTAATTTCCTACATGCTTGGAGGGAATTTTATTGTGCAGCAGCTAGGAAGATAAAGTTTTTCCTAAGCTTGAATAGTGGCATTCGGCTGATCTCTTTTAAATGACCCATGTCTCTTGTGTGTTCTTTCAATCTCCAGGCCCTTGCCTGGCTTGCAAACAGTACAGTGGCACATGAACTGTACCAAAAGTAATGCAGGGGTTACAGTTGGAGACCTCATCAAGATTGGAAAGTAGGGAACTCCTGAGAGATCACCCTCAGATGCTGGCCAGCAGGTAAGAAATTGATAGTAAGGGTGAATTGAAAATGGTGCAAGTAATTCTGTTCCAGTATTGACAGGTCAATTGATATTTCTTTTAAAGAAGCAAGGCACTGGTATTAAAATTGAGACAGCACAAGAGATCATTAAGAGTTTCATCCCTGGTTTCTGCATACACGGGGGGAGGGCTTTAATATTACTGATTGGGAGCAGGTAAAGACTGACCTTCAAAAAGCATTGAAAGAGCAAGAGCTAGAATTTCCCATAGTGATATTTTCATTATAGTACTTAGTCAGAGATGCTCTTCTCAGTGATGATGTAAAATAAAAGAACAATTAGAGAATTTGACCAAAACCTTTGAGGAGATTCAGCATGTAGAATCTGTGAGTTCTATTAAGAGCTTTGAGGAGGGGGAAGTTAAGAGTATTAAAAGGGATATAGAAGAGGAAGAAGAAATTTTAGAAAAGAAGATTGCACTGATAAAAAAAGAAGTTAGCAAAAGGAGAAATAAAGAAAGCAAACAGAGATGCCTCCATGAGACCCCTGCCACAAAATCCATTCCTTGCCACTTCAAATACTTTTGCTGCTGCTTCTGCCCCTATGGATCTTAAATGTGAGAGATCCAAGATAGACTAAGTAATCTAAGTAGAGAAAGGCAAATTTATCCTGTAGTGGAAGTTATTGATCTGAGAAGACAGAGGATCAGGCAGCATAACTCTATGGCCTTTCAGGACATTAAACAACATTAAGCAGTTATGGCCTACAGAACTCATGCTCTCTTCACTGTGGATTTAATGGAATCCTTTGTGGAACTCAACCTTTCACCCAGTTACTGTATGCAGCTTTGCAGGGCTTGTCTTTTGGTGCAGGAGAATTGTCTGTATTCTGACAATCATGTTTTAAATAAACGCTGATTGGCCATGCAGGAAGTATAGATGGAAAAACCAGACAGGAAGTAGAAATGATGTAATGAGAACAGGAGAATTCTGGGAAAGAGGAAGTAGATTCCTCCCACTTATGCCCAGAACACCGAAGCAGCAGGATGTGATCTGCCCCACTGAAAAAAGGTAGTGAGCCACATGGCTAACATAGATCAGAAAAATGGGTCAATTAAGATGTGAGAGTTATCTAGTGAGAGGCTGGAGCTAATGGGCCAATCAGCTTATAATTTATGGAGACCTATGTGTGATTTTCTTTGGGGGTAAACAGTTGTGGGATACTGGGCGTGACAAAAAACACAAACAAACAGGACTGCTCATGTTACAGTCTTTCAGAGGGAGATTATTTGTTATGGAGAGGCAAAATGCAGGAAAATTGAACAAATACCACTCTGTGCAATGCCACTGCAGGTTTCCCCCACCAAACACTGACATGTTAATTGGTACAGTACAGTATGCTGACTTGGCAGTGCAGTTTGGTTGTGACCCCTGATGTCCAATGCCAATTAAGACATGCCTAGCCTTAAAATTTATATAAAAGGGGACTTGTAGGGCCCATGGGTTTACCCTTGCTCTTGGGGCTCATCTTGAGGACAGTTTCTGGCCAGACATTTTGTTGGATTTTCTGGCTTTCCTGGGCTTCCTCTGCCCTCCCTGGTGATTAGCTATAAAGCATTGTTTACTCCACCTTGGCCATGGTAACTTCCCACCTACCTGGGAAAGAATTCCATTGTAGAGTAGCTAGGTATATAAGGTTTTTCATAAGCTTAAATAAACAACATTTGGATGATCTCCTTCTAAAAGACCCAGGTGTCTTGTGTGTTCTTTCAAGCTGCAGGCCCTTGTCCAACTCACAAATGGTATAGTGGTATATGAACTGTACCGAGAGTAATGCAGAGGTTACACTCACACAACAGGAAGACTTGATCATCCTAACCCAGAAAAAAAAAACAGAAGAAAATGATGTGAAACATAACTTTATAAAGATGATGGAGACCTTTAAAAATGAAATGAAAAACTCCATTAAAGAAATGGAGGAAAAGACAAACAAAAAAAATGGAAGAATTTAATAAATCCCTCAAAGAAATACAAGAAAATCAAGAAAAAACAATCAAACAGGTGAAGCAAAAAGTTCAATATTTGAAGACTGAAATAGAGGTAATAAAGAAAACAGAAATTGAGAGAACTCTGGATATGGAAAACAAACAGGAACTGTAAAGGCAAGTATAAAAAAAGAATACAAGGAATAGAAGAATCTCAGGGGTTGAAGATACTAAAGAGGAAATAGATTCATTGGTCAAAGAAAACATTAAGTCTAACAAATTCTCAACACAAAACATCCAGGAAATCTGGAACACCATGAAAAGACCAAGCCTAGGGATAATAGGGATAGAAGAAGGAGAATTCCAGCTTAAAGGCACAGAAGATATATTCAACAAAATCATAAAATAAAATGTTCCCAACCTGAAGAAGGATAATCCTGTGAATGGACAAGAAGCTTACAGAATCCCAAATAGACTGGATCAAAAAGGCATAGCCTTGCCATATAATAATCAAAATGCAAAACATACAAAATAAAGAAAGAATATTAAGAGCTATAAAGGAAAAGTCAAGTAACATATAAAGGTAAACCTATATGAATTAAACCAGACTTCTCAATGGAAACCATGAATACCAAAAGGTCTTGGGCAGATGTGCTGAAGACATTAAGGACCATAAAGGTAAGCCCAGAATACTATACCCAACAAAGCTTTCAACCATTATCAATGGAGAAAACAAGATATTCCATGACAAAAAATATATTTAAACAATATATATTCAAAATTCCAGCACTACAGAAAGTACTTAAAGAAAACCCCCAAGCAAGGAAGGTAACTGTACCCACAAAAACAAGGCAACAGATAACCTCCCACCAGTATAACCAAAAGAAGGGAAACACACAAACACTACTACCAAAAAATAACAGAAATTAACAAACACTGGTCACTAATATCTCTTAATATCAATGGACTCAGTTAACCTATAAAAAAAAACAGGCTGAGAGAATGGATACAAAAACAGGATCCAGTCTTCTGTTGTATACAAGAAATACTCAACCTCAACCTCAAAGACAGACATTACCTCAGAGTAAAGGATTAAGAAAAGGTTTTCCAATAACATGGACCTAAGAAACAAGTGTAACTATCCTAATATCTACCAAAATAGATTTATAACTGAAATCAATCAGAAGATAGAGAAGGACACTTTATACTTATAACAAGAACAATCCATCAGGATAAAGTCTCAATCCTGAAATTCTATGCCCCCAATACAATAGCACCCACATATGTAAAAAAAATATTAAAGCTTAATTCTCACATCAAACCCCACACACTAATTGTAGGAGACTTCAACACTCCACTCTTGTCATTGGAAGGGTCAACCAGATAGAAACTTAAAGGAGAAATAACAGAACTAGCAGATGTCATTACTCAAATGGACTTAACAGACATCTATAAAAAAATTTTCCCCAAACACAGAATATACCTTCTTCTCAGCATCACCAGGAACCCTCTCTAAAATTGACCAAATACTACTTGGAAAAAAAAAAACCTCCACAGATGCAAAAAGAAATTGGAGTAACCTTCTGTGTTTTATAAGATCACAATGGATTAAACTTAGATTTTAACAATAATACTACTCTCAGAAAGTCCACAAACTCATAGAAATTGAACAGTGAACTATTGAACCACTCCTGGGTCAAGCAAGAAATAAAGAAAAAAAAATAAAAGACTTCCTAGAATTTAACAAAAATGAAGACACAACATACCCAACCTTGGGACATTATGAAAGCAGTGCTAAGAAGAAAGTTCATAGCACTAAATACTCACATAAAGAAAAGTGGATAAAGCTCACATCAGTGACTTAACAGCACACATGAAAGCTCTAGAACAAAAATAGTAGACCCGCCCAGTAGGAGTAGAAGACAGAAAATAATAAAATTGAAAGATGAAATCAGCAATATAAAAAAAATATAAAGAATCAATGAGATATAGAGCTGGTTCTTTGAGAAAATCAACAAGATAGCCAAACCCTTATCTAAACTAATCAAAAAGCAGAGAAAGAATATCCAAATTAGCAAAATCAGATATGAAAAGTGGGACATGACAACAGACACTGAGGGAATTCAGAGAATCATTAGGCTATACTACAAAAACCTGAACTCTACAAAATTGGAACTGCAAAAAAAATGGACAGTTTTCTGGATAGATACCATATACCAAAATTAAATCAAGACCAGGTGAACAATTTAAATAGACCTATAAATAGCAAGGAAATAGAAGCTGTCATCAAAAACATTCTATCTAAAAAATAAAAAACCCAACACCAGATGATTTCAGTGCAGAATTCTACAACAACTTCCAAAAAATGCTAATACCTATATTCCTCAAAGTGTTCCACATAATAAAAACAGAAGGAACATTGCCTAACTCTTTTGAATGAGGCTACATTTGCCCTGTGTACAAAACCACATTAAGTTTCAACCAAGAAAGAGAATTACAAACCAATCCCTTTCATGAACATTGATGCAAAAATACTCAATAAATTACTGACAAACTGAATCTAAGAACACATCAACAAATCATCCACCATAATCAAGTTGGCTTCATCTCAGAGATGCAGAGATTGTTAAATATACAAAAATCTATCAATGTAATCCACTCTATAAATAAAAGAAAATAAAAAGACCATATGATCATCTCTGAAAAAGCATTTAACAAAATCCAACACCACTATATAAAAAAAAATCTTGGAAAGATCAGGAATACAAGGAACATATCTAAACATAATAAAAGCAACACACAACAAGCTGACAGCCAACATAAAGTTAAGTGGAGAAAAAAAACAAAACAATTCCACTAAAATCAGGAACAAGACAAGGCTGTCCACTCTCTCCATAGCTCTTCAACATAGTTCTTGAAGCTCTGGCTATAGCAAAGAGAGAACACAAGGAGATCAAGAAGATATAAATTGGAAAGGAAGTCAAACTTATTCACAGATGATATGACAGTATTAAAACACATAAGTGTCCCCCAAGAATTCTACCAGGGAACTCTTACAGCTGATAAATACTTTCAGTAAATGTGGCATAATACAAGATCAACTCTAGGGGAAGCCCAGCCAACCACCTTGCTTGAAGGGTGGGATCCCCTGAGGTTATTATTTACTTATAAATATTGCTGGTGTGCTCCCCACCTTCCCTTCTGTTTTCCTGCTCTTCATTGGAACCTTGGTTTTGTAAGTTATTTTCTTCTTTCCCTTAATAAAGCTGATATTAAAGTTAGCCTAATTAATCCTATTTGCTGGTCGATTATGCCACATCAATCAACTCAAAAAAGTCAGAAGCCCTATAAAATGATAAATAAACTGAGAAAGAAATCAAAGAAACATCACTATTCACAATAGCCACAAAAAACATAAAATATCTTGGGGTAATACTAACTGAACAAGTGAAGGACGTATTCAACAAGAACTTCAAGTCTTTGAAGAAAGAAATTAAATATTGGAGTCCAGGCTCAACATAAATTATCTCCTAGACCAGTGTAGTGGCATGGGAATAATTGAGGCACAGTTCACACAAAACTAACAGGAAAGAATCTCAGGGTTCATTCAAATCCTGAAAATTGCCCATATTTATTATCCAAACAGCTTTTATATCAAAAGTTAAACTGAGGGGGAAGTTCATTAGCATTCTTGTGGAGTAGCAGGACTTAGATCACTTCCACAATTGGCTGCTCTGTCACATAGACTGAATTAACACCTCTTCCCCACAATTACAAAGGAGAAAAGTTACATCCTGACCCTTTGTTTAGGAAGGCATCAGTTTGTCTGGAAAGGCTAGGTGACCACCTTCTGTGTGGCAGGTGCAAAACTGTGGCCTGAAAATCTAGTTGCCATACCTTGTAAAAATATGGGCCTGTGTAATATGGCTCTACAATTGAAAAAGATATCAAAAAAGGAAAGACCTCCCATGATCCTGAATACAAAGGATCAACACAAGAAAAATGGCAACCCTACCAAAAGCAATCTACTGATTCAATTCAATACCTATCAAAATCTCAACACAATCCTTCACAGACTTTGAAAGAAAAATAATCAACTTCATTTGGAAAAAACAAATAACTCAGGATATTCAAAACAACCCTGTAGAATAAAGGAACTTCTGAAGACATAACCATCCCTGACTTCAAGCTCTATTATAGACCTACAGTAATGAAAACAGCTTGATATTGGTTAAAAACACACAGGTTGACCAATGGAATTGAATCAAAGACCAGGTTATTGATCAACACACATATGAACACCTGATTTTTGAAGAAGAACCTAAAATTATACACTAGAAAAAAAGAAAGCATCTTCAATAAATGGTTCTATCATGACCAGATGTCAGCATGCAGAAGAATGCAAATAAATCCATACCCCATCCCCATGTACAAAACTCAAGTCCAAATGGATTAAAGACATCAATATAAATATGACTACACTGAAACTTATAGAAGAGAAAGTGGAATATAGCCTTCAATGCATGGGCACAGGAGACGACTTCCTAAATATAATACCAGGAACACAGACACTGAGAGCAATAATAAATAAAAGAGACTTCAAAGTGCACAGCACCTCCAGCTCCTACTGCAGGGGTTTTTTGGCTATAAACAACCATCCTCCCCCCCCCCAAGTTCTCCCTTTTGTCTGCAGCATCCTTTGACCTCCAAGAGTCCTGTCCCTGTGCTAAGGACAACCTTTTAGACCGGTGAATGGGTGACATCCTGGGGTGGGGCGGATTGTCTGGGAAAGGAGCACTGGGTCCCATCACCTCCTGCTTCAGGGGCTTCTTTGTTCCATACATCCCTGCCCACCCAACCCCACCACAAGCCTGCCCTATTGGCTGTGAGCTCCTTGGCCCAGGAACAGTGCCTACTCCTGCACTGAGGCTATCCACTCAAAGAGGAACAGTTCCTGCTCCTGCACTATGGAGATCCACCCAGAGTCAGTCACAGCATAGATTGGACCAGGACACCAAGACTCTCCTGGCTGCATTTGAAGGAAGAGATGGGATGGCATCAATGCAAGAATTCTTCCAACAATCTGAAAGGCAACATGACAACACCAGATTCCAGTGATCACACAACAAGATTTGAACACCCTATTCCAGAAAGTAGGAGAAATCGACTTTAAACATAACATTATGAAAATGATAGAGGACCTTAAACAGGATATTAAAAACTTCTGTAAAGAAGTGGAGACGACAAACAAAAAGGTAGAAGAAATGAATAAATCTTGAAAAGATACCCAAGAAAACCAAGATAAAGCAATCAAACAGGTAATGGAAACACTTCAAGACTTGAAAAATGAAACAAACCGAGGGAAGGGTGGATATGGAAAATCTGGGTAATTGATCAGAAACTACAGAGACAAGCATAACCAACAGAATACAAGAGATAGAAGAATCTCAGACACCAAAGATACTATAGAGGAAATAAACTCATTGCTTAAAGAAAATAACAAATCCAACAAAATCTTAACACAGAACATCCAGGAAATCTGCGACTCCGTGAAAAGACCAAACCTATGAATAATAGGGACAGAAGAAGAAGAAGAATTACAGCTCAAAGTCCCAGAAAATATATTCAACAAAATTATAGAAGAAAACTTTCCCAACTTAAAGAAGGATATTCCTATGAAGGTTCAAGAAGCATACAGAACACCAAATAGACTAGGTCAAAGAAGCATCCCCTTGCCATATAATAATCAAAACAATAAACATAAAGAATAAAGAAAGAATATTAAGAGCTGCAAGAAGAAAAGGTCAAGAAACATATAAAGGGAAACCTATCAGAATTACACCTGACTTTTCAATGGAAACCATGAAAGCCAGAAAGTCTTGGATAGATGTGCTGCAGACATTAAGAGACCATGGATGCAAGCCCAGACTTCAAGTTCGTATTCACCATCGATGGAGAAAACAAGATATTCCAAGAAAAAAACAGATTTGAACAATACATAGCCACAAATCCAGCATTACAGGAAGTAATAGAAGGAAAATCACAAACCAAGGAAGCCAAAAACACCCATAGTAACACAAGTATCTAACAACCCTCCACCAGCACAATTCAAAAAAGGGAAACACACAAACACTACCACCAGGGAAAATAATCGGAGTTAGTAACCACTGGTCATTAACATAACTTAATATCAGTGGACTCAATTCACCTATAAAAAGGCACAAGTTAAGAGAATGGATACAAAAACAGGATCCAACATCTGCTGTTTACAAGAAACACACCTCAAACTCAAAGACAGACACTACCTCAGAGTAAAGGGTTGGGAAAAGGCTTTCCAATCAAATGGTCCAAAGAAACAGTGGGTGTGGCTATACAAATATCTAACAAAATTGACTTCAAACTAAAACAAATCAGAAGAAATGGAGAAGGACACTTAATTCTCATAACAGGAACAATTCATCAGGAGGAAGTCTCAATCCTGAATATCTCTGCCCCTAATATAAAAGCACCCACATATGTAAAAGAAACATTACTACAACTCGAAGCATAAATCAAACCCCGCACTCTAATAGTAGGAGATTTCAACGCTCCTCTCTCACTAATGGACGGGTCAACCAGACAGAAACTTAACAGAGAAAGAAGAGAACTAATAGATGTAATGAACCAAATGGATTTAACAAACATCTATAGAACATTCCACCCAAACAGAAAAGAATATACAATTTTCCCAGCATCTCTCATGGAACCTTCTCAAAAATTGATCACATAATTGGTAACAAAGCAAATATCCATAGATACAAACAAATTGTAATAACCACCTGTGTGCTATCAGATTTCCATGGAATAAAGTTAGAATTTAACAACAATTCTACCCCCAATTCTACAAACTCATGGAAACTGAACAATCAACTACTGAAACACCGCTGGGCCATGGAAGAAATAAAGAAATTAAAGTCTTCCTTGAATTCAACAAAAATAAAGAAACAGCATACCCAAACCTATGAGACACTATGAAAGCAGTGCTACGAAAAAAGTTCATAGTACTAAGTGCCCACATAAAGAAAACAGAGAAAGCACACATTAGAGACTTAACAGCACACCTGAAACTTATAGAAAAAAAAAGCAGACTCACACAGGAGGAGTAGAAGACTGGAAATAATCAAATTGATGGCTGAAATCAGTAAAATAGAAAAACAGAAAACAAACCAAAGAATCGATGAAACAAAAATCAAAAAGATTGACAAACCCCTATCCAAACTAATCAAACAGGAGAGAGAGAACATGCAAATTAACAAGATCAGAAATGAAAAGGGGGGCATAACCACAGACACAGAGGAAATTCTGAGAATCATTAGATCTTACTACAAACGCCTGTATGCCACAAAATTGAAAAATGTGAAAGAAATGGACATTTTTAGATAAGTAGTATATATCAAAATTAAATCAAGACCAGCTGAACAATTTAAATAGACCTGTAAGTCATGAGAAATTAGAAGCTGTCATCAAAAACCTCCCTACGAAAAAAACCCCAAGACCAGATGGTTTCAATGCAGGATTCTGCCAGAACTTCCAAGAAGACCTAATACCTATACTCCTTAATGTGCTTCACATAATGTAAACAGAAGAGTCATTGTCAAACTCCTTTTATGAAGCAACAGTTACCCTGACACCAAACCCACACAAGACTCAACCAAGAAAGAGAATTACAGACCAATCTCACTCATGAACATCGAAGCAAAAAATTCTCAATAAAATACTGACAAACTGAATCCAAGAACAAATCCAAAAAATTATACATTATGATCAAGTAGGCTTCATCCCAGAGATGCAGGGCTGGTTCAACATATGCAAATCTATCAATGTAATCAATCATATAAATAAACTGAAAGAAAAAAACAATGTAATAATTCCATTAGATGCTGAAAAAGCATTTGACAAAATTCAACACCCCTTTATGATAAAGGTCTTGGAGAGATTAGGGATATAAGGTTCATACTTAAATATAATAAAAGTAATTATATAGCAAGCTGACAGCTAACATCAAATTAAATGGAGAGAAACTCAAAACCTTCCCACTAAAATCAGGAACATGCCAAGGCTGTCCACTCTCTCCATAACTCTTTAATATAGTGCTTGAATTTCTAGCAATAGCAAAAAGACAACATAAGAAGATCAAGGGGATTAGAATTGGAAAGGAAGAAGTCAAACATTTGTTATTTGCAGATGATATGATAGTGTACATAAACAACCCCCAAAAACTTTACCAAAGAACTCCTACAGCTGATAAATACCTTTACTAATGTAGCATGATACAAGATCAACTCCAAAAAATCAGTTGCCCTCCTATACACAAAGTAAAAAGAAGCAGAGAGGGGAGTCAGAGAAACATCACCTTTCAGGATAGCCACAAATAGCATAAATTATCTTGGGGTAACTCTAACCAAGGAAGTGAAAGATCTATTTGACAAGAATATTAAGTCTTTGAAGAAAAAAATTGAAGAGGATACCAGAAAATGGAAGGATCTCCCATGCTCTTGGATTGAGAGGATCAACATAGCAAAAAATGGCAATTCTACCAAAAGCAATCTACAGATTCAATACAATCCCCATCGAAACCCCAACAAAATTCTTCATAGACCTTGAGAGAACAATAATCAATTGTATATGAAAAAACAAAAAACCCAGAATAGCCAAAACAATCCTATACAATAAAAGTACTTCCAGAGGCATTACCATCCCTGACTTCAAACTCTATGATGAATTAAAGGTCGTTATTGAGTCTTTTGAACCTGGCTTGGCCTGTTTATTCCCCCATGTACAGCTGGCTTGGAGAATTAGATATCTCTATCATTGCCTACTTCCCTCCAAATGAGCCTATTATGTGACTGAACATAAATTTAGAACTTCTCACAGAACCATAAAGCAGAAATAGAGCTCAGGTTTGCATTTGTTTATAATTTTGCAAAAAGTGAAGTGTAATTAGATGACTCTAGTTTAGGAATAATTATAGCGAAGAGCATAAATGAATTCTCTCACTTTGCCAGAATTACTTAGGCTTAAGCAATTTAATAATAATCTGTATTTCTACCATACACTCTAATATCATATGATATTCTAGTGGAAATCTGTTCATAATTTTTTCAATTGGAAATTGAGGCCTGAGTGTTTTTTTCTTTTAAAAAGTTTCCTTGCTACCCAGACTTATATGGCTGTTTATTCTGGACCCATTCTGTTTGTAGTTTTCATACAGAGATCTTACTAGAAAGTTTCATCAGACCAACACTCTCTCCTTATCTTCTCTTTGCTGAATACACATTGAGTTGTACCTTAAAGTATTTGGCAATTAACAAATCTCCAAGTCTTATTTATCTTCTAAGAATAATTTCTCTTTTTTGCCTGTCAGATTAGTCTATTTCTCCACCATGGGTTAAACATCTTCAAATTCCCCCTTTTGATGGCTCATTTAATCTCAGTAAGGGAGTAAGAAAATGAGCGTTATTAATAAAAACAGAAGTAGACAATAACACTACATTGCAATGTGTATAATACTAAACACATGAAAGAATAAGATTTTAACTGAGTGAAATACTTGAAATAAAGTAATTAGGAAAAAATCTTTTTAATTTCAGAGAAAGAATACCAAAATGAAGATTTATTTGAGGAATTGCTAGAACTTTAGGATATAAACCATGGCAAGGCAGCTATTAAAACAGTGATAGGTAGAAAGCTGTTTTAAGGTCTTAAGTGTGATGAATTAATTTCTTGCAATTACAGTACCAATATATAGTGTATACCTTACTATTGTAACAAGAGTTAAATGTACAACATGGTAATTTTAAGTAACTTCAAATAGCCTTAATCCTGCTTTGTGCTTTTCTCCCAGATAAATTTCTCTTACTAATACATAAAATACTAGGTGTTCAAAATTCTCTACCTAAAGACAATATTCGAAATCAGAGGGCACTGACTAGTGAAAGTTTTCAAAAGAAAGAACACAAGATGCTAACATCCAGTGGAAGATTATACCAGAATTCTCTGTGATGAAACAGAATAAATATGAAAAATGAAATCAATGTAGCTCCTCAAAACTTAAAATCATAGTAATAGATTCCAATGTGGGTGGAATAGATAAAATTCCAGAGAAATAATTCAAAGGGGTTATTAGAATTTTTAATGAAGTCAGAAGATATGTATAAACTCTGAATGAATTAAAATGAGCACAAAAGAATAAATAAAATAAGATAATATAGGTCGGGAAAATGTAATTTAACAAAATGATAGAAAAACTGGAAAAGATCAACTTGAAATTTTGGGTTATGCTCAATCAGTTAATCTGGAAAACAATCCTAATTATGCTATTCTCAAAAAATACCCAATAATAAACCTAACCAAGAAAGTTAAATCTCTACAAAAACATGTAGAGACACCATATCAAGAAATTGAAGAAGACACCACCAGATGAAGAGTTCTGTCACATTGTTAACAGAATTCAACTGCAATTAGTTAAAAATTCCATGGTATTTCCATTAAATTCAAAATACAATTGGTCTTGTGCTCCTCATAGCATAGAATTCCCACTGGGGACAGGTAGAGCAAGCAGGCAGTCGAGGCTTATTTCAGCAGATGTCAAAACAGTGGCAAGACTGTTTCTAGTATTTAGCCTTAGAAATCTTGGCCTACCATGTCTGTTCACCTTGCCTATCCATGAGGGCAGCCCAGGGTCTCTTTCCTGCAACAGGTGAAGGCTTTCTTAGACTTCATCCTCACCCAGAATTCAGTCTCTTAGATAGCAAGAATATGTATAAATGTACATAGAATTGAGAAGTTCACTGGGGGAAAGGGCAAAAGTGCCTTACTCATGTTGTGAAGGGTGAAGGGTGTGTATTTCCTGAGAACTGATTGGAATCTATTGATACCACCAGCACCTGGCAGCTTCCTTCTCTGGCTACCTTGGCAAGCTATCTCCTATCATACCCATCTGCAAGCCCCAGTACTTGCCTTTCTCAGTGTTCCATGAGACGTCTGATCCCTCTGTCCTGCTTTAGACAAAAGTTCTTTTGGGTCTGTTAAGCCAGAATCTCCCCAACCTTCATGTTTATTCTCAATAATTTTCCATCTAGTGACCTCTGCCCAGCCTTATAATCTGTCTACACAGTCTCACATTCCTATAGTGTATTCAAATTTGAGTTTACTGTTTTGGTTCATTCAGTTACTCTAAGCTTGTTTCGATATTGAGATTAATCATCAGCGAGTTCTTGGTGCTCAAAAGTGACTTTTGCTCTTTTTATTTTCATGGATTTCCCTTTACAAAATAACTAGCTGCTACCCTACTGAGTAAACGTAGTCTACCACCAAGTGTCAACTGCCAATCCAGTTGTTTTTAGTGAACAAAAGCCAATTGGTTGAGAAACTGAACATATTCAATTTAAAGAGATTGTCTCTTCATTACTTAAACAAGGGAAAGGTATGAAAGACTTCACTTACTTTTTGTACTAATAAGGGCGGTGGGGCTGCGTCCCAAGCACCCCGGCTGCCTGCTCAGCTAGCTTTTACCCCGAAATAATTACACACAAACTGTATTCATTTAATCACTGCTTGGCCCATTTCTATATAGCCTCTTATAGGCTAACTCTCACACCTGGACTAGTCCATTTCTAATATTCTATGTAGCACAGCTAGGTGCGCTTACCGGGAGGATTCTAGCCTAAGTCAATCTTGGGTCGGAGCTTCATCGCGTGCATCTTCCCGGGAGTGGGGAGCATGGCATCTCTCTGAGGCGTCTGCTCCCAAGTGGAGAGCTGTGGAGTCTGAGCTCACTTCCTCTTCCTCCCAGCGTTCTGTTCTCTTTACTCCTCCCACCTATCTTCTAACCAATGAGGGCCAAGCAGTTTCTTTTTATTTAACCAATGACCTTCCTCCATCAACTTTGTTGTTGTTGTTGTTGTTGTTTTTCAAAACAGGGTTTCTCTGTGTAACAGTCCTGGCTATCATAGAACTGGCTTTGAAGACAAGCTGTCCTCAAACTCACAGAGATCCCATACCTCTGCCTCCCAAGTGTTCCAATTAAAGGTATGTTTCCTCATCCTAGTTGTGTTCAGTTTAACATTAGTCAGGGTTATATATCTTATCCTAGATCTTTTTCTGCATAACTTCAATTACAGTTTAGAGCTAAGATTCTTTTGAAGTCCATTTAACAAGAACACTTCACCTTTCCTGATGGATGGCCATCAACATCTGACTATACTCCTTATCCATCCTTGTTGTGCAGTTGACAACAGGTCACCCTGACCTGGCTCCAGCAAGGATCCTGTTAAGTCAGTTTGCATGGTATTTCCTTATTCCTAAGTTTCTAAGTTGTTCACTTATTGGGTCTTCTCGAGCCCTTTTTTACACTTTGCCATTATATATTCTGAGTTGAGCTCAGTCTTATTGAAAAATCCTATTGCAGAGGTTCCCACACCTGTTAGGATGGTCTTTTTTACAAAACACATTTTAATGGCTGTCTTAAAATAATTTTTATAAACAGTGAACACATCATCTATAGATGATAGAACACAAAATTCCAAAATAAAAAGTCAGAAAATAAAGGTTGATAAACTTTAAATACCTTTCTACTTCATATATCTCAATTATGGCTCTGCATAGTTTCAAGAAAATTTCCTTTACTGGTACTCCAAAAATCACCATAATGAAATACTATATATTGTATAAGTTAATTGGAATCAAATTATTCTTATTGCAACAAAATATTTGAATGAGATACTGCTGCAAAAGATCCAAGCTTTCATAATATTCTGTGCCATCATGGGTCCTGAAACAAAGCCAGTAAACCATGAGCTAGAACCTCTGATTGCAGGAACCAAGTGAATCTTTTTCCTTGCCACAGACTAGAAACCAGCATTGCACTGAAATAGTTGAAACAAAAAAAACAACAAAATAATACTTTGAGGTCCATAAGTTAGCCACCTTGGGTTGGTTCTGTATTCAGACTCTCCTAATTTGTGCCTTTTGTGTTCTAATTTTCTGTAATTCTGTTGGGAAATATAGGTAATTAACAGAATCTCCTTTTTGAATCTTTTCAGGAGCAATTTGTCATCCCCGTTTAGGCAAGACTTTCTTTACTTCTTCAAACATCCTTTCTAAAATATTTATATTTGAATCAGATAACAAAATGTCATCCATGTACTAGTAGATTATTGACTTGGAAAATTGCTTACAAATTATTTCCAATAGCTGGCTGACAAAGTATTGGCATAGGGTAGGGCTATTGAGCATTTCCTGTGGAAGGATGGTCCTTTGATATCTTCTAGTAGGCTGAGAATTATTATAAGTAGGCACTGTGAAGGCAAACTCTTCTCTATACTTGTCTTGTAAACTTATAATGAAGAAACAATCATTTAAATCAATAACTATGAGAGGCCATTCATGGAGGAAGGTCATTGGTTAATTAATAAAGAAACTGCTTGGCCTTGATAGGTTAGAACATAGGTGGGTGGAGAAAACGGAACATAATGCTGGGAGGAAGAGGAAGTGAGCTCAGATGCCATTTCCTCTCCTCTCTGAGGCAGACACGATGAAGCTCCAACCCAGCATGGATGTAGGCTAGAATCTTTCCAGTAAGTGCACCTTGGAGTGCTACACACATTAATAGAAATGGGTAATCAAGATGTAAGAATTAGCCAGTAAGAAGCTAGAGCTAATGGGTCAGGCAGTGTTTAAATGAATACAATTTGTGGGTTGTTATTTCGGGGCATACGCTAGCCAGACAGCCAGGAGCCAGGCGGCAGGAATGCAGCCTGCAGCTCCTTCAACAGGCCATCCCTTTGGTAACAGAAAAGGCAGAAGAATTCCAGATTGTAGAGGGCCCATAGGTTGAATAATCTCATTGACATCCCTTAGATCTGTCAACATTCTCCATTTTTAAGATTTCTTTTTAACAACAAATACAAGAGAATTCCAAGAGCTAGTAGATTCTTCTATATGTCAAGCATCTAGTTGTTCTTGTACCAGCTGTCCTAAAGCCTGCAACTTTTCCTCAGCTAGAGGCCACTGCTTAACCCATATTGGTTTCTCAGTTAACTATTTTAAAGGTAGAGCTGTTGGTACTTATGAAGGCGTATCAATTGCTTTATGTTCTTGTAAAGCCCAAATGACTGGTATCCATCATCTATAATATTTTCTAATATTTTCTTCAGCAGAGGACTATTGTCTAGGACAGTAATCTTTAAGATTTCCATTTAAATAAATGACCATTTAATTAATCATAATTGCAAACTGGTGTGGTATTGTTTTGTCTACACTATCCCTTGGTATAAGAGGAAGTGGTGCAACTCTCCTGCTCTCATAATCATAGACTTGGCTACCTGCCCCCTGCCAATGGGGTAAGTTTTAGTGTAATGCACAGATGATCTGTTGTTCCCACTCTGCAATGTGCATGAATCATAGAGCCACTAATGTCTGCACAGACATCAAAAGTCTGTGCTGATACCTAGGGTCAAGTTACTGTCCAAGGGTTGAGTCTCTGTTGGGGCCATGTAGATCTGTGTAGTCTGTGCTGCCAGCCAGAGTCGTTGTGTCGACTAGGCCTAGATTGCTGCCAGGGGTCCTATCTGGGTCTATTACCATGCCATGGCTGACATTGTGTTGTGTTCCTTGATTCATTTATCCACCAAAAGCAGTGAGGATAGGACTGTAGAGTTGGCCCTACCCCTCACTGACTGTACCAGTCTGGAGAGCAGGCCCTGGACCTCCTCAGGGCAGCACAGTACAGCTGTCCCTCCTTGTGTGGGTGTGTGTGAGCAGACCCTGAAGACAGAGAGTGAGAGAGCTAGCCCCATGATCTGCTGCATGGAGGTGTGGGCAAGGGAAAGATAACCCCTTGCTCCTTGCTCCTCACCCATCAATACAGATCCAAGCTGTGACTGGACAATGGATTCAGACATAGTACTTTGTAGCAGCCTGGGCTCAAGTGTCACCATGAACCTGGTTGGCAGTGCAGGTCATTTAAAATGGCATGGACCCAATAGCAGCATGGCCCTTGAACCCCCATATGTCTCTAAGTGTGAGCGCAGATTCTGGGCATCCACACTTAAACCAGCATATGTTTAATCTTTGACTTATATGTCTTTACTACAAACTAAGATCTATTATATTAATTTTAAAAGGCATATATGTTTTTATATGACATCTCTCTTTATTTCACACAGTACATTTGAACACTCGTATTGATTTTGAAAGCAATCAATTAAAGTTAAGTATAAGATTAAATGGATTTTTAGTGGTTATTTGATCCTAAATTAATCAAAGGTAAAGAAAATGTTAACTACAGAAGAATCTCTGAAGACTACAGCCATGTTTTATGTTTTCTATTATTCAATTTTTGTGAAAGATAACAATGTTAAAAGCTAT